>NC_044329.1:26203156-26838509 GCF_007399415.2 Gopherus evgoodei | reverse complement strand
CAGTATATTCACAGGTTCATATACATCATGTTTATCTTATCAGGCATGCACACATTTTATCTTTTTCACATATACTCCAAACTTTTCTAATCAGTATGACACAGTTCCCAAGTTTATCAAATAAATGTCCTCCTTTGCACCTGAAATGAATTCATCACTCAGAGAGCAGATCGCTCTGCTTAAACCTTTAAGGTAGTGTGCAATCCATTGTGTTTTGAAGCAACAGCCTGCATAGTATCTATTTTACAGAGAAGTGCAGAATATGGGATAACACCTTTATGGAAAGGTATGAGACTTCTGCTTCAACTCCACGTCTCCACCTGCTGATGATCTTAAAGGCAAATCTAATGCCGATACCCAGTATAGGAGATTCAGGACTGTGGCATGGTGGCAAAGCCATTTAGTGCAGTTTGTCAAATCTTCTGGTCATTTTTCTTTCTGCCTCTGCCCACCACAACTAGTTTCTTTTATGACCCTAAAGTGAATCACAGGATTAAACACAAAAAGAAAACCCAAAAGTACTTTGGAATTAAGCAACCAACAGTACAGGGGAATTTTTTCCCTTCGATCAGCATCAAAGCATCACACAAGCATGTCTGTAGAGATCTCAATTAGTCAACATGATAAGAGCAATTATAAAGGGTGTATTGCTGAAACCCACAAAGTACTGTTACTGTAACTACGTGAAAACAGCTTAATAAGTGGGCTAGGGCTGGTTATACAGTACAGTACTGCTTATCCTTGCAATACTGTAGCACACACAGTGGCAACATGCGGTAGTTGCAGTTATTAGGAAATAACAGTAATTCAGGTTTCATAGAATCACCATGTAGTTGCTACATTGTTCCCTGTAAATGTGTTATTTCGCTATGATAATTATGCAATAAATTCTTTTGACAAGTGTATAACAAAATTCAGTAAAGTGGCACTCCCATGGCCCTGAAGATGCATATTACATTCTTGCTCAGATAAACAATGTGAAAACTTATATGGGCAGTAGGCATGTATAGATACTGAAACTTGATTAGCTGAGAAAACTTAAATCACGATAGATTGAAGTAATACATTGAGAAGACGTTTGTTCAGACATATTACACACGGTCACAGGGACAATGTCCTGAAAATCTCCCTGTGTACTAATACCACATTACTGTACAGAATGTCCTTCAGCCCAGCATTTTTCATCTAGTCCCACTGCACATCCAAGACTGATTAATATTTTTACAGCCACACTCTGCACGAGTTAGGGCTTAACTGTTAATATGTATTGTCCAACAGCAATAAATTGATCCCTAATAAACTGAGATCAAATAATTTCTCTATGCCGAACTTTATAGCCAAAGGATCTTGCAGTAACGGGGTGTTTTCTTATGGCCTTTCATATGATCCGGACACATTTTGTACTGTCTATGAAATTGGCATTAATGCAAAAATGTCTTGTAGGACTTGTGAAAAGTTTATGTATAGATGGGAAATTAACATTGCATTTAATAACTCCTGTCCTGATAATCAAAGTTATATCACACATTTTATTTCAACCCAGGTGACTGTTTAGTGTATGGATCATTACTAAATTTATGTCTGCAGGATTTACCTGTTTCCTCTCCATTGGCATGCTGTTGAAGGAGATGTCCCTGTCTTGCTGATAATACTTGGCTACCAGGTGGAAACCTTTAAAAAAGCTAAGAAAGCCTTTCTGATTGTACTCTAGAAATCTAGGATTTGAGGGGAAAAAAAACAAAAATATTTTGTTATGAAATAAACCAAATGAACTTTTATGGATTACATGTAAGTGACATTTATGAGGACTTAAATTCATCATATGATTTTAGTAGCCACATTACCTGTATTGGGAGATTGATTCACTAGCAGCTAAACTAACCAATTAGGGATTTGTTGTCAGGGTAGCTTCAACCCAGAGGAGTAAGCCAGAGAGTGAGTCTTTCAATGCCATGAGCAGCTTCCCACCTGAGAATGGCCATACAACTAATCCTTTCTAATTTCTGAAGGACTTTCACTAGATTAACTGCTCTCTTCACGTATGGATAATCAGCTAAGGCAGGGGTTGGCAAACTACGGCCCACGGGCCGGATCTGGCCCCTCAGGGCTTTGGATCCGGCCGATGGGATTGCCCCCTGTGGTGCTGTGGTCCCCGTGCTGCTCTGCAGAAGTGGCCGGCACCACGTCCCTGCGGCCCCCAGGCAGGGGGGAAGAGGATCCATCTGTTGCCTGTGCCTCCAGGCATGGCCCTCCACAGCTCCCATTGGCCAGAAATAGGAAACCGCAACCAATAGGAGCTTCAGGGGAGGTACCTGTATGTGCAGCAATGGCAACGCACACGGAGCCCTCTGCCCTCTACACCCTGCACTCCTTCTGCATCCCAACTCCCTGCCCTGAGACCCTCCTGCAGTCCGCATCCTCCTGCACTCCTGCCCTGAGCCCCATCCTGCACTCCGCACCCCTCCTGCACCCCAGCCCCCTTTCCTGAGTCCCCCATATACCCTGCACTCTCCTCTGCCCCAATCTCTTGCTCTGAGCCCCTTCCTGCACACCGCACCCCCTCCCATACCCCGCACTCCCTCATGCACCCCAAACCCTGGCCCCAGCCTTGCATACAATTTCCCTTGGCCCAAAAAGTTTGCCCAACTCTGAACTAGGGTAAAACCACAAAACCTCAGCAGATAAAACACTGAAACTAGGTTGGGTGGGAGGAGAGCAGGAGAGGGGAGAAATGTTGCCCATAAAAAATATTTAATTTTTGAAACTGAGAGATTGTTATTCCATGGACATAAAAAAAAATGCTGGCTTAACACACCCTAGTTACTCCTTTGGATTAGTTAGAATGTGCTGAAATGTATATGATTTACTCAGTTTTATCATTAGCTTTTTATAGTCCATTTTGTAAACCTATGTTTTTGCCATGTTTTTAAAAGTGGGTATCTGATTCATCTAACTAACTTTCCTTAATGCTGGTTTGGGAGTCTGACAAAAAATGCAAGGAATCATTTAGATAGTAATATGGATACTTACTTCTTTGTTTTGATTTATATTTAATGTATAGGTATTTCTGATAAAGCACAAACTACACAGATGTAATAAAAAAAAGCCAGCACCTTACGCTTTTTGTGGCATATCTGGCTCTTCGGCTCAGGGGTGGTCAGGTATCTCCATGCACTAACCCTGCCCGCAGGCACCACCCCCGTAGCTCTCATTGGCCATGGGGGAGTTAGGAAGTAGCCTGGGGGCAACCAACCCTAGTCTGGCTGTAGCACTGCCAAAGACTATGTCAGTGTGTTGTGGCCAGGATCCCCAGTGACTCAGCAGAGAGTCTTCTGCTGCTGCTGCTAGGGACCCAGGCTGGGACGCAGTGGAATGGGTGGGCCTGCATCCCCCCTGCCACCCAACTTGTGGGTGGCAGTCTCCCCCTCTCCCAGGCCCCTCTGAGCAGAGAGCCTGGTCTGGTTGTTTACCTGCCTTTGCTCAGCCGTGCCTGAGGGCCTGAGCCATTGACGCTCTGCTGCTCCACCTTGGCCTGAGGGCCTGGGCCTGGGCCTGCTAATTATAACTGTTTGCTCAGCCCCTGCCTGAGGACCTGAGCCCTGGATTCACTATTGCCTGCTGACCATGGGCTGGGTATGAATAACTTTCTGTGTTTGCCTATACTGCTGCCGCGACAAGAGATTCCCATGGCTAGGCTAATTCCTTGTCAACAATTGGAAGGAAGTAGCGAAACAGTGTGGTTCCCTGCTGCCCTGGAGAGGAATGAGCCCCAGCCAAACCCCTCTACATGTGGCAGAAAATGTGGGCAACGGTCCCCCAATCCCTGTGAGAAGGGATCTGAGGAGGAATGTGCCCAGGACTACCATGGATATGGACAAGCTCATTAAGTTCTTGGCTGAGAGCCAGCAGCAGCAGGCAGACCATTTTCAACAGCAGCAGAAGCAAGCATCAGCCCAGCTCTAACAGCAGCAGCAGCTAGTCCAGCAGTTAGGGGCACAGTAGCAACAGTTGGTTTTGGATCTGGGATGCCAGAACCGGGACCACCAGCAACAATGCCTGCAACAGTTGACAATTCTGCTCCCCCATCCTGTGGAACCTCAGCTGGGAGATACTGCTGGGCCATCCGTCATAGCCCTACCAATCCAGCTGACCAAGATGGACCCTCTACAATGACCCCAAGGCCTTCCTTGTGACCTTTGAGAGGGTGGCATTAGTTGCGGGGTGGGACAGAGACCAATGGGCCACCCTCCTTGCCCCGTATCTGACTGGGACCTCCCAAACTTTGTACCTGACCTCAGATGGTGGGCCAGGAGTTGAGGGAGGCATGCAAGTGGTGGCTACAGCCTGAGAGGTGAACTCCAGACAAGCTCACTGAGCAAGTTATTATGGAACAATTCATCCACCTCCTCCTGCCGGGAGGAAGAGCCTATGTCCTCTGTCATCAGCCTGTGATGCTGGTCCCCGCCATCACTCTGATGGAGAGTTTCCTCATGGCTGAAGCCCTGGGGGACCGGCGATTTGCGCCCACCCATCAGTGCCCGAGCTCTCTAACCTAGAGAAGAAGGGGAGCACACAGACCGAACTGTGAAACCTTTTGTGGGGCCAGGAGCCCCACATAGATGTCCTGAGGTGCTGGTTTGACAAGCCCCAGCGACCCCTGAACTAGGGATCAGAAGGACCAATTGAAGCCCCCCCAGGGGCCCTGTGGGAATGTCCGCCCAACCTCGGCATCCGGAGCTCGAACCCTGTTTCTCCTGCAGGAAATACAGACACCTGCAACGTGACTGCACTGAGATGGACTGTAGCTTCAGTCATGTTTGCGTGGGAGAAACCTGCACCTGACGGCTGCACCCCACCAAGATTACAGTGCCAGTAGTCGTCGGGGATTGCCCAACCTTGCCCTGATTGATTCAGGTTGCAACCAGATGCTATTCTGCCAAAGTTTAGGTCTTCTGGCTGACCCACATCTGGGGATGATTCTACTGCAATGCATCCATGGTGATGTACGGCCCTACCCCAGTGCCCAAGTCTGGCTAATCATGGATGGGGTCACACAGCTGATGGTGGTCAGCCTGGCTCCTCAACTACCCTACCCAGTGATCCTGGGACATGATTGGCCAGAGTTCACAGCCCAACTGAGCTACACAATCCTAGTTCATCATATCATTCAGACAGAGACTAGAGTGGTTATCCGGGAACCAACCAGGCCCTTGCTACACCACATGCAGCAAGTCGTTAAGGAGGAAGTACAGGCTATGCTTGATCTGGGAGTCACTGAACCATTGCAGAGCGAATGTAGCCTAGTAGTGCTAGTACCCAAACCCGATGGAACACAATGCTTCCGTATCAACTTCTGATGCATCAATGCCATTTCAAAATTTGATGTGTATCCCAGGCCATTTAGGGGAGGCCCACTTCCTCACTGCTCTTGATCTAAGCAACTGGTACTGGCAGATTCCCCTTTACCCTGCCTCCAGGGAAAAGATCACATTTGCCACCCCCATGGGCCTGTATCAATTTACTCAGATGACCTTTAGCCTCCCTGGGACACAGCAGTGTTTCATTGGCTGATAGACTGCACTCTCCAACCCCACTGAGACAACGCTGCAGCATACCTGGATAATGTGGTTGTTTACACCCAGCATTGGAACGGCCACCTAGAGTGGGCAGCTACAGTCCTGAGGTTCCTGTGGACAGCTGGGTGGACGGCCAATCCAAAAAAATTCTGTGTTGAATGGCAAGAGACCACATATCTCAGGTACACCATCAGGAGAGAACAAGTGAAGCCCCTCATGGCAAAGGTTCAGGCTGTGGCGGCCTGCCTGCTGCCCACCTCAAAGTGCCAAGTGCGCCAGTTTCTGGGACCTGCTGGTTGCTATCGGCATTTTATTCCCTGATTCGTGTCCATCGCAGCCCCCTTAACTGGGCTTTTGACCAAGGACAGCCCCCAGAGTGTGATTTGGATCCTGGAGTGCAAAGACGCCTTTCAGACACTCAAAGAGAGTCTCTGCTGCGAACTTGTCCTATATAGCCCAAACGTCAAGTTCATCCTCCAGATGGATGCCATGGAGGTAGAACTTGGGGCCATCCTGTCCCAGGAGATCGATGGAGAACAACACTCAGTCTTGTATATTAGCCGGAAATTGTTTCTGTGGGAGAACTATGCGGTGGTACAGATGGCAGCCCTTCTGGTGAAATGGGCTTGTGATGCCCTATGTTCCTCCCTCCTCAGGGGCTTGTTCACATTGGTCAGTGACCACACCTCACTCCAGTGGCTGGCAAAAATGAAAAATAATAATGGGAGAATAATGCACTGGTACCTGTCCCTACAGCTTTTACTGTTTGCCATAGTGTGGGTAAGGACCATGCAAATGCAGACTTTCTGTCCCACCAGGAAGGTATGGAAGTGTCTGGCCCCAACGAGCAGGAGCCAGACTTGAGGTGGGAGGGGGGGTGTAGTGAGGTAGTGTAGTCCCCTACTGCCCCAGAGAGGGAAGAGCCCATCCAAACACCAAAGTGGATGGAGCCAGTGAGTCCTGCACCCACCCCCCAGAGGTCAAGGTGTAGGACAGGAAGTATAAAAGCCCAACCCCAGAGCTCACTAGTGGAGCAACCACCGGAGAGACCAGATGCCTGTGGCTTAGCTCCCAGTTGGGAGGCCCCAGCAACTTGTGGCAGACCCAAAGACTGGCCAATCTGACCAACACTTGATGCAGATCAGAGCCCAGAGAAGCTGCTAAACCTGCCCCTCACCAGTTACCCAGAGGAGCCCATGGTGCTTGACCCCCAGAGGACACCATCCAGACTCAGGTACCTCTAGATGGGGAGGTAGGAAGTAGCCCAGGGGCAACCAACCCTAGGTTCTGGCAGTGCTACAGTCAGACTATGTCAGTATGTTTCAGTCAGGATTCACACTGACTCAGCAGAAGGCCTTCTGCTGCTGCTAGGGTCCCGGGCTGGGACACAGTGGAGTGACTGGGCCTGTGTCCCCCCTGCCACACAACTTGTGGGTGGCAGTCTCCCCCTCTCCCAGGCCCCTCTGAGCTGAGAGCCCGGTCTGGTTGTTTACCTGCCTTTGCTCAGCCCTGCCTGAGGGTCTGAGCCATTGACTCTCTGCTGTTCTGCACTGACCTAGGGCCTGGGCCTGCTCATTATAACTGTTTGCTCAGCTCCTGCCTGAGGACCTGAGCCCTGGACTCACTACTGCACACCAACCAAGGGCTGGGTGTCAATAACTGTATGTTTGCCTCTACTGCTGCCGTGGCGAGAGACTCCCATGGCTAGGTTAATTATCTGTCAACAATTGAAAGGAAGTAGTGAGGCAGTGTGGTCCTCTGCCACCTCGAGAGGGACAAGCCCCGGCCAAACCCCTCTAGAGCTACCCTATTCATTAGGACATGGAATAAGGCTGTCTGTTCTTCACAGACACCACGAACCAGCTGCCAGGTATCAGTGATGTTTATAGTTGAGTGACAAAACTCTTGAAAATGGCGATCACACTCCTTTTCCCTCAGCAAAGCATTCTGAAACCCTTCACACAGAAAGCAGATCTCATCACCATATACAACCATTTTTTAAAACCACAGAGCCTGATTTTCAAAACGTATGGAAAATGCAAAGTTGTAAATTTGTGCATGAAAACTGAATATCTTCCTGTTCAAGGGCATGTACTGTGGGAGTGGCAATTTTGAAAGTCAGGCCAAAAGACTTTTTTTAAAATCTCCATTTTTGAGCTTCTACTGGCACTTTTACTGAAGTGAAAACCTCACAATTTTAATGAAAAATAGTTACTTTTACCTCAGGTACATTTTGCGAAACAATCAATGCAAAACCAAAATACTGTTTTTCAGAAAGCTAGCTACATTATCTCTTTACCCCACTGGTTTCAAATAGCACCTTTGATAGAAACTGACAGAAAAATCATGGGTCTGATGAAACGTCTGCTGAGGTCAGTAGGAGTCCATTGTTTACAGTGGTCCTTGAATCAGACTCCAGGTCTTCAGAGCTCATTCCAGTCTCAGCAAGTTCACATCTAAAAGTATAGTTTTGCTTATTTTGTTCACTGTAGTATGATTGTCACCTGCCATTGAGATTTCTCAGTAGAGAGTAAGAGCAGAGTGCTTTGCTCATGTGTCACACAAACGTGTAACTCGAAGCGATAAAAAGAATTTATTCAACGTGAAGAGTGAAATTCAGCCTTGGTCTTAGCCTATTTACCCCATGGATGATTTTGCCCCATTGCTTTGTACCTGTGCAAATATTTTGTTGATGTTTAGTACAATGAGATATGTCTACAAGCAGCCTTCGGGCAGGAGCTCCTTGCTAACAAGCTGTCAAGCTTAACTGGGATATCCTGTAGAAATAGCTTAACAAAAATACACACACATACAAAGCCAGTCAATTCATGGGAGAGGCAATGAAATATCAGTATGATAGCAGCACATAATTTTCTTAGTAAACAGCATGATCCCCAAGCTGCTGTTAACTGTTCTCTGTAAGAAGGAAGTCAATTCAAATTGCTTAAACCTCTCATCTTCAAATCTAAACCTGTTTTCTTAGAACTGTTATGTCATTGAGTTTTTAACTTCCCAAGCTATATTTCAGGCTTTCAATGCAGTATTTTCCTTTAAAATTCTTTCCATGCAACACCTCACGTTTCTCATAGTGCATTAAAACGTACAAATTTCCATCTCCCCTCTATAAGGATGCAAGTTGATTCATTTTATAGAATGTATAAAGCTGTTGAGAAACGAATGCAGTATATTGTTGTCTTTGATGGATCTAGTTAAGAGCCAGGTCTAAATTCATTATATGTTTACAGGAAAAGCAAGAACCTTGGGTGGCTGGGAACAAAGAGGATCCACTCTTTTTTATTCCAGGTTGGAGGCATGATTCTGTCCTGTGAAAAGGATGGATTTCTCCAGTCAAGCTAGTAGACAAATAATATTTTTTCCCTTCATAGAAAATTGACTTCTCAGAAACAAACAAACAAAAAACTAACCCTGAAGTATTTTGGTCAAACTACATCTTACATGATGCACAAGTGTCTCCACATGCTGAAGGGAGGCTGTAGAACATGGAAGGCCATGATATATCATTGAAGAAGCCATTCAGCTTGGGAGCCAGGCCCACACGGCGGCAGAGGTGGGGTGGGAAACCTGGAAGAAGATATTTTTGCACAAAAGTTGATTTAGTCAACTCCCAAATTTTCTGTTAAAAAATAGTTTCAATGGAAATTTTTCCAACTAGCTCCATTTTCCTGATCTGTATGCTTAAAATATTAGTGTGGGAAGATCCCAAGGAGGAGGAATCATCTGACCAATCAGTGGGTGGGATTACTGGAACACCAGAAATATGTTCCCCATTTCTGCACTCTCTAATTTTTAATTCCTCCATCTTTACAGTCCCTGATTTTTTTTCTAGTTTGATTCTTAGTGCTGAATTTTGTATCAGTGATGGGAGAATTTCACATACGGATTCTTTTAAGTTAAGTAGCAAATGTGCCAAGCAACTAAAGCAAATAATATACATATATTTCTTTGGTTCACAAAACTGGACCACAAGTTTTGGTAGAAGAGCCAGTTTTTTGGCACTCCTAGCTCTGCTCCTATCTAGAAGTCAAGAAAAGGCAACCAAATATTTCAGAGTCATAAAATGAGATTCTATTTCAAATCAAATCTAAATTATTTGGAAGGACTGACATCTAAGATGGGCTACACATCTAAGGTGGGCTGCAGTATCAAAGGGCACGCTGGGTGAATCCTGTCATAAACAGATAGCTAAGGGTTAATGTCTCTTTCACCTGAAGCACCTGACCAGAGGACCAATCAGGAAACCGGATTTTTTCAACTCTGGGTGGAGGGAAGTTTGTGTCTGAGGTCTTTGTTTTCTGGCTGCCTGCTTTCTCTGAGCTTTGGAGAAGTAGTTCTGTTTTCTAATCTTCTGTTTCTAAGTGTAAGGACAAAGAGATCAGATAGTAAGTTATATGGTTTCTTTTCTTTGGTATTTGCATGAATATAAGTGCTGGAGTGCTTTGATTTGTATTCTTTTTGAATAAGGCTGTTTATTCAATATTCTTTTAAGCAATTGGCCCTGTATTGTGTCACCTTAATACAGAGAGACCATTTGTATGTATTTTTCTTTCTTTTTATATAAAGCTTTCTTTTAAGACCTGTTGGAGTTTTTCTTTACTTCAGGGAAATTGAGTCTGTACTCACCAGGGAATTGGTGGGAGGAAGAAATCAGGGGGGAGATCTGTGTGTGTTGAATTTGCTAGCCTGATTTTGCATTCCCTCTGGGTGAAGAGGAAAGTGCTTTTGTTTCCAGGACTGGAAATGGAGAGGGGGAGTCACTCTGTTTGGATTCACAGAGCTTGTGTCTGTGTATCTCTCCAGGAGCACCTGGAGGGGGGAAGGGAAAAAGGATTATTTCCCTTTGTTGTGAGACTCAAGGGATTTGGGTCTTGGGGTCCCCAGGGAAGGTTTTTCAGGGGGACCAGAGTGCCCCAAAACACTCTAATTTTTTGGGTGGTGGCAGCAAGTACCAGGTCCAAGCTGGTAGCTAAGCTTGGAGGTTTTCATGCTAACCCCCATATTTTGGACGCTAAGGTCCAAATCTGGGACTAAGGTTATGACATGGTGTAGCAGCGGGTGGGAGATAGACAGAATCCAGAAGCCAGTAGGAATATTATATTTTTCTTTTCTCTGCTAAGGGCTTTTTAGCAGAGAGAAAAAGTTTGGTTTTAAAAGGGAACCAGAGAGAATTTTTTTTTCTGCTCTCTCTGGCAGTTTGTGGCTTGCATGTTAAGCAAGAAGTCGTTAAGGTGCTATAAAGAGTCTTTTGTCACACAATAGCACTCCCATTGAGAGTCATTACCAGCACTATATATATGCAAATAAAGTGGTTTTTCAGGTTTACTTAACATTGAAGATTAGCTAAAGGCACTGTTGCTAGGCAGACTTCAGGAGGCAACAGAGAACCTGCAGTTCAGAGGATAAACACCGGAGGGCACCCCAACACAAGAAAACAGGAATCATGACTTCTAAGGCAAAAATTAAGGCCGAAGAGCAATTCAAAGAAGCTGAACACAGGCGACAAATGGAGATGAAAGAAAGAGAAGAACAAATCAAAGAGGCAGCACACAAAAGAAAACTAGAAGAAGAAGAGGTGGCCCACCGAAGGAAGCACGAAGAAGAAGAGGCAGCCCACAGAAGACAGATAGAACTCCAGAGGGAAGCCCACCAACAGGCCATGGAATTAGAAAAGGCTAAGCAACAGACTCCAGCCAACCCTAACAACCCGGAGCCAATTATTGCTCCACAGCACAGGAAATTTCCCACCTACAAGGCAGGGGATGACACCGAGGCCTTCTTGGAAAATTTTGAAAGAGCCTGTCTTGGGTACAGCATCCCCGAAGACCAGTACATGGTAGAATTAAGGCCACAGCTCAGTGGACCTTTAGCAGAGGTGGCAGCTGAAATGCCTAAGCAGCAAATGAATGACTATAAACTTTTTCAAACCAAGGCCAGATACAGAATGGGGATAACCCCAGATCATGCCCGTCGGCGCTTCAGAACCCAAAAATGGAAACCAAAGGTGTCATTTCCCAAACACGCCTACTACATTGCAAAAAACTATGAGGCCTGGATAACAGGAAGCAACGTTCAAACCTTGGAAGAACTGCACCTCCTCATACAAATGGAGCAGTTCTTGGATGGTGTTCCTGAAGACATCACACGGTACATACAAGATGGAAAACCCAAAGATCTCACTGAGGCAGGGGAGATTGGAGCCAAATGGATGGAACTGGCAGAAAGCAAGAAAGCTACTGTCAAGGGGAATGATTATCCCAGGGGGCACACAGACCATAAACCCTACAACCGAGGACAGCCAAAGACCCCACATACCACCCAAGTAAAGCCACAGACACCCTACCCTTCCACCTCACCACTCTCCAGTAACTCACCTCGGCCCAGTGACCCATCAGATGGAAGATGCTTTAAGTGTAATGAACTGGGACATATCAAGGCCAACTGTCCAAAGAATACCATGCAAGTGCAATTCATTACACCACCATCACACCAAAGATCCCCAGGCCCGGATGCCTCTCAAATACCCTTGGAGCGCAGGGAAAATTTGAGAGTGGGCGGAAAGAAGGTTACTGCGTGGAGAGACACGGGGGCACAAGTGTCAGCTATCCACCAATCCTTCATTGACCCCAAATTCATCAACCCAAAGGCCAAAGTTACAATTTACCCCTTCATGTCACAAGCTGTAGACTTGCCTACAGCTCAACTGCCTGTCCAGTACAAAGGCTGGTCAGGAATGTGGACTTTTGCAGTCTATGACAATTATCCTATCCCCATGCTACTGGGGGAAGACTTGGCCAACCAGGTGAGGCGGGCCAAGAGAGTGGGAATGGTTACACGTAGCCAAACCAGGCAAGCTTCCAGACCCATTCCTGTTCCTGAGCCGTCCACAGAGGCCCCGTCTGTGTTACCAGAGACCCAGACAGAGGTAGTGGACCCGGATTCCATGCCTACCACTGAAACAGCCACAGCACCTCCAGTCCCAGGCCCGGAACTGGAACAGCAACCAGCACCAGCAAGTGCAACCACATCTTCAAACTCAACGCCAGAGGGCGCCAGCGAGCCAGAACTGGCAGAAGCAAAAGACAGCCATACCCAAAAGGCTCAGCCAGAGCCTGAAATACCCTCAGGTGCACCAGCGGAGAGCGGTTCACCAGCAACGGAAACAACCCCATCACCTACATCGCTTCCAGAGGGACCAAGCCCAAGTCCACAGTCTGAGGAAGAACTGGTGACCCCAGCCTCAAGGGAACAGTTCCAGGCTGAGCAGGAAGCGGATGACAGCCTTCAGAAAGCTTGGGTGGCGGCACGGAACACCCCACCGCCTCTCAGCTCTTCTAATCGCTCCCGGTTTGTTATAGACCAAGGACTTTTATACAAGGAAATTCTTTTTGGTGGACACCAGGAAGAATGGCAGCCGCAAAAACAGTTGGTGGTTCCAACTAAGTACCGGGGGAAGCTCTTAAGCTTAGCCCATGATCATCCCAGTGGCCATGCTGGGGTGAACAGAACCAAGGACCGGTTGAGGAAGTCCTTCCACTGGGAGGGGATGGGCAAGGACATTGCCAAGTATGTCCGGTCTTGTGAGGTATGCCAAAGAGTGGGTAAGCCTCAAGACCAGGTCAAGGCCCCTCTCCAGCCACTCCCCGTAATTGAGGTCCCATTTCAGCGAGTAGCTGTGGATATTCTGGGCCCTTTCCCAAAAAAGATGCCCAGAGGAAAGCAGTACGTACTGACTTTAGTGGACTTTGCTACCCGATGGCCAGAAGCAGTAGCTCTAGTCAACACCAGGGCTAACACTGTGCCTGGCCCTAACAGACATCTTTGCCAGGGTAGGTTGGCCCTCCGACATCCTTACAGATTCAGGGTCTAATTTCCTGGCAGGGACCATGGAAAAACTGTGGGAAACTCATGGGGTGAATCACTTGGTTGCCACCCCGTACCACCATCAAACCAATGGCCTGGTGGAAAGGTTCAATGGAACTTTGGGGGCCATGATACAAAAATTCATCAACGAATTCTCCAATAATTGGGACCTAGTGTTGCAGCAGTTGCTGTTTGCCTACAGGGCTGTACCACATCCCAGTTTAGGGTTTTCACCATTTGAACTTGTGTATGGTCACGAGGTTAAGGGGCCATTACAGTTGGTGAAGCAGCAATGGGAGGGGTTTACGCCTTCTCCAGGAACTAACATTCTGAACTTTGTAAGCAACCTACAAAGCACCCTCTTTAGCCCTTGCTAAAGAGAACCTAAAGGATGGTCAGGAAGAGCAAAAGGCCTGGTATGACAGACATGCCAGAGAACGTTCCTTCAAGGTAGGAGACCAGGTTATGGTCTTGAAGGCGCAACAGGCCCATAAGATGAAAGCATCATGGGAAGGGCCATTCACGGTCCAAGAGCGCCTGGGAACTGTAAACTACCTCATAGCATTTCCCAATTCCTCACTAAAGCCTAAAGTGTACCATGTTAATTCTCTCAAGCCTTTCTATTCCAGAGACTTACAGGTTTGTCAGTTTACAGTCCAGGGAGATGATGCTGAGTGGCCTGACGGTGTCTACTACGACGGGAAAAAAGACGGTGGCGTGGAAGAGGTGAACCTCTCAAACACCCTGGAACGTCTGCAGCGGCGACAAATCAAGGAGCTGTGCACTAGCTTCACGCCATTGTTCTCAGCCACCCCAGGACGGACTGAATGGGCATACCACTCCATTGATACAGGTAATGCTCACCCAATCAGAACCCCACCCTACCGGGTGTCTCCTCATGCCCAAGCTGCTATAGAACGGGAGATCCAGAACATGCTACAGATGGGTATAATCCGCTCATCTACCAGTGCATGGGCATCTCCAGTGGTTCTGGTACCCAAACCAGATGGGGAAATACACTTTTGCGTGGACTACCGTTAGCTAAATGTGGTAACTCGTCCGGACAACTATCCAATGCCACGCACCGATGAGCTATTGGAGAAGTTGGGACGTGCCCAGTTCATCTCTACAATAGACTTAACCAAGGGGTACTGGCAAGTACCGCTAGATGAACCTGCCAAGGAGAGGTCAGCATTCGTCACTCATGCGGGGGTGTATGAATTCAATGTCCTTCCTTTCGGCCTTCAAAATGCACCCGCCACCTTCCAGAGGCTGGTAGATGGTCTACTAGCTGGACTGGGAGAATTTGCAGTTGCCTACCTCGATGATGTGGCCATTTTTTCAGACTCCTGGCCCGAACACCTTCTACACCTGGAAAAGGTCTTTAAGCGCATCAGGCAGGCAGGACTAACTGTTAAGGCCAAAAAGTGTCAAATAGGCCAAAACAGAGTGACTTACCTGGGGCACCAGGTGGGTCGAGGAACCATAAACCCCCTACAGGCCAAGGTGAATGCTATCCAAAAGTGGCCTGTCCCAAGGTCAAAGAAACAGGTCCAATCCTTCTTAGGCTTGGCCGGATACTACAGGCGATTTGTACCACACTACAGCCAAATCGCTGCCCCACTGACCGACCTGACCAAAAAGACCCAGCCAAATGCCGTTAAGTGGACTGATGAGTGTCAAAAGGCCTTTACCCAACTTAAGTCAACGCTCATGTCTGACCCTGTACTCAGGGCCCTGGATTTTGACAAACCATTCCTAGTAACCACAGATGCATCTGAGCGTGGTATAGGAGCAGTGCTCATGCAGAAAGCAACAGATCACAACTTCCATCCTGTCGTGTTTCTCAGCAAGAAACTGTCTGAGAGGGAAAGTCACTGGTCAGTCAGTGAAAAGGAATGCTATGCCATTGTGTACGCCCTGGAAAAGCTACGTCCATATGTTTGGGGACGGCGGTTCCAACTACAAACTGACCATGCTGCACTCAAGTGGCTTCATACTGCCAAGGGGAACAACAAGAAACTTCTTCGTTGAAGTTTAGCTCTCCAAGATTTTGATTTTGAAATTCAACACATCACAGGAGCTTCTAACAAAGTTGCTGATGCACTCTCCCGTGAAAGTTTCCCAGAATCCAGTAGTTAAAAAGTGTTCTTAAAATGTAAAAGTCTGTTAGTTATATACTTAGTAGTATATGTAAAGGTGCATGTGTTGTATTAATCTGTTTATTTTCAAGTTCTAGAAGGAAATCGCCGCCAGTGAGCTTCCCCACTGTCTGCAATTTGGGGGGCGTGTCATAAACAGATAGCTAAGAGTTAATGTCTCTTTCACCTGAAGCACCTGACCAGAGGACCAATCAGGAAACTGGATTTTTTCAACTCTGGGTGCAGGGAAGTTTGTGTCTGAGGTCTTTGTTTTCTGGCTGCCTGCTTTCTCTGAGCTTTGGAGAAGTAGTTCTGTTTTCTAATCTTCTGTTTCTAAGTGTAAGGACAAAGAGATCAGATGGTAAGTTATATGGTTTCTTTTCTTTGGTATTTGCATGAATATAAGTGCTGGAGTGCTTTGATTTGTATTCTTTTTGAATAAGGCTGTTTATTCAATATTCTTTTAAGCAATTGGCCCTGTATTGTGTCACCTTAATACAGAGAGACCATTTGTATGTATTTTTCTTTCTTTTTATATAAAGCTTTCTTTTAAGATCTGTTGGAGTTTTTCTTTACTTCAGGGAAATTGAGTCTGTACTCACCAGGGAATTGGTGGGAGGAAGAAATCAGGGGGGAGATCTGTGTGTGTTGAATTTGCTAGCCTGATTTTGCATTCCCTCTGGGTGAAGAGGAAAGTGCTTTTGTTTCCAGGACTGGAAACGGAGAGGGGGAGTCACTCTGTTTGGATTCACAGAGCTTGTGTCTGTGTATCTTTCCAGGAGCACCTGGAGGGGGGAAGGGAAAAAGGATTATTTCCCTTTGTTGTGAGACTCAAGGGATTTGGGTCTTGGGGTCCCCAGGGAAGGTTTTTCAGGGGGACCAGAGTGCCCCAAAACACTCTAATTTTTTGGGTGGTGGCAGCAAGTACCAGGTCCAAGCTGGTAGCTAAGCTTGGAGGTTTTCATGCTAACCCCCATATTTTGAACGCTAAGGTCCAAATCTGGGACTAAGGTTATGACAAATCCAAAGCTGATCTTCATGTATAACAGTATCCAACTGAATATCTTATAATATACCTCTGCATAACAAGCCAGAAAATGCTGCAACTGCAAACATAAAATGTTGCAAAGCAGAACGGTCAGGAATGGTTGTATGGGAGGGTTATAATGTGAAGTGGTTGGAAGCATTTGAATCTGAAACACTAAAATGGCCTAGTCTGTGCAAACTTTTTGCAGGTCTATACAAAAATATGCCCTGTTCATACTGCTTTGTTATTGGGAGTGTTGTCCTCATTACATATTAGATATACTATCATATTAGATTACTTATGACTTTTTGTAAACATGTCTCAGGTAATACAGCCTTATCACAAGCATTAATGCACTTTATATAGCAGAATCCCTGTTGGGAATGTCACTTGTGTAAATTCAAATAAGGAAATAACTGCGGAACTGACAGTGAAAAACTGGTGAAAATTTTGTGATGTGATTTGAGCTGATTTCATACATCTCACTCTTAGCTTTTCTGGCAGAACACAAAATGCTTATTTTTTAACTTGAAAATGAAAAAACCAGCCCACACATTTTCAGTTTTTCCTATCAAGTTTTCCATTCAATGCGATTATCTTCTTTGAGACCCAAACAATTAAACTTGAATTAAAACAAAATACAAACCTAGTCTCAGATCTAGGGCTTGCTACTGGCTGAAAAATGACTATCTGCAAACCACATCCAGAGATTGGCACATGGTCAACAACGTTAAAGGCCCAATTTATCTAGGTTTATAAAGAATGGATGTGAAATCCTGCTAAAGAACAAGATCCTAAAAATGATGTTCAGAAGAACTGAGGTAGGTAGGTGACCTATGTATCAGTTATTTATACTACTGAGCTTAATAATTATCTTGTTTGAGAGCCTATCTCCCTGAATATTTACAAAGAATCATTTGGCAGAGAGGAAGGCAAACTTACGTGTGTGACTAGGAATTCTGATTCTGTCATTGACTAGCTAGTACGAATTTTAGGGAGGGTGGGGGGCATGGAGTAGGGAAGGTGTCCTGATGAAGGAACAGATGGAAGTCAGCATCACTCTTTTATTCATAGGGGCATAAGGAGAGCATATTTTGCCACCTTCTATGCAGCAAGCATGCAAGCACTATAAAAAACCTACCAGACCCATTTCAAATGCATTAGTGGAACAGACTACATTTCAGCAATGTGGTCAGTGAGAGAAGAACCCATAAATCAGTTTGTTGCTACAATATGGGAACTTGTGGTTACGAGTTCATTCAGGGCATTCTGAAATGAGATGGTAAGGAGCCAACTCATTATAATGACAAACAGCACCCAGCTGCAGGAATGCCTGCTTATGGAATTTGACACCTGCCTCCTCCCAAAACCTATAGTTATCAGTCTGCAGATGGAAGCAGCTGCACAGGGAGTGCAATGATTGGCGGAGATGGAAAGACATACCAGTGCAGAGATTACAAGTCTATGCCCCACCTAGCCATTATTAACAATGAAGTTTAGCCTGCCATCACCTAGAACCCATTCATCTAGGGAGTATAAATCAGTGTATCTGCTGGTAACCATTTTGTTAAGTGATGCCAGTCAGAAATAGCAGCAGCTTTAATGGCAACACCCTACCCTTCCCATTTTCTCAGCAATCAATTATCAAGACCATGGTGCCCGTAGTTAAATTCTAATAGCTATTTAGACAGTGTAGGATTACCCTTACTGGATGACGTGTGACACAGGACATGCCAAAGAGACAGTTAGTGTGAAAACAGCAAAATGGAGGCAGCATCCTTAGGACTAGCTACAAAAAGGAAATAAAAATGTAGGTGGCTGAAGTTAGAGCCTGAGAGAGTCACAGATAAGAGAAGTAGTCAGAAAGGACTGAGAACGAAGGAACAATGATCTGCTGCTCTAAAGCAAGGCTTGAAAGAGCAGACCCCACTGTGAAGGCAGTTATCAGGGAATACAGGAACACTCTGCAGACAAATGGGAGCAGCTAAAGACTCGGACAGAAAATAGTCCTCCTGGCTCTTTACAGGGCAAATAGTCAACGGCATTGATGGAAGAGCAGGAACTGGAAAGGCTGATCAACCTTGAGAAATTAGACAAGCAGAACACGTGGGTTACAAATATGATGTGCCAAAAGGAAGGTGACAGGACAAGGTCCCCACTGTACCCATCAAGTAATGCTCAGAATCCTATTTTAATTTTTTATTACGAAAAAGTGTGACCAGTAACCACAGACATTTTGATTTCTCCAGCACTTCTGACTCCCAACAAAATCACACATGTCTACTTCAATATGGTATAAAAAATATGACAAAATATTCCAGGATCAAAGAGGATCCTATATGATCAAAGGGGAAATTGAAGGCGCCTTAGGGGACAAGGATGTTGTCCTAAGGGCTTAATTAGAAATGTCTGTTTACTTTGTATAATTAGGACACTACACAGAGTGCTTGCACCTTTTCCTTTAAATCAGCTCTAGGGTAGACTAGACTATAACTAGATGTGTGAGAGTTGTGTTAGAGAATCACCAAGGGCTAAAGCCTAGAAGCCACATTCTCCAAGTTTGTGATAACACTAATAAGTATATGAAATGATTAGATGTATCATGAATCAGATTAATATTTTGTAGTGGGGCTGGTTATAATAGTATAGGACACCCATAAATGCTACATTTTAATGCCGTTTTTTATAACTCATGCAGATTCAGGAGCACCTTGGAGCAGTACATGCTCATCAAATAACAGTAACCTTGTACCAATGGAGCCATCAGCCTTTATGCCCCTGGAAGATGAGGCTAACCTGCAGGTCCAGTACCACTGTAATGGGACAGCTTGCCAGTGTTCTGGCCCAGCCTCAGCACTTTCATGAATTCTTCTCAGATGCCAGAGGAGAATTGTTCATGGGACTTAGCAGTAGCATACAATATTGTACTGAGCAGCCTTGGGAGAAGCGGAGAAGGTGTATCCTCAGACAACAGACCAGTCATTAAGGGTAAATGCCAGGGAGATTAAAGATGTAATTGTGTGCTGTAATCCAGTGAACTGAGCACAAGTTTGGGAATCAGGATCAGAGACCTACATTCTACTACCAGATTCACAGCTAGTCAGTGGCTATCTCTGAGCAAGTCACATTACCTCTGTGTGCCTCACTTACCCCATCTATAAGATGGACATAAAGATATTTGCTCACCTTCATAATGCTCTTTGAAACTTGTGCATTAAATAGCATAACAAAAGTGCAAAGTATTTTTATTTTTTAACTTATGCCACTTACAGTGATGAATATATAAGGTAATACCAGGGTACAAAAAATATTGGAATGAGAGAGTAAGTCTGGTGGGGAACTGGCACTATGTGGTGCTTTTTAAAAAGCAGAGAGTCAAATAAATTGAAAATCTTAAATGAATCAAACTGTACATAGAACAGAGAAGTTACAAACTGGAAAACACAATAGTAATGAGTGATTTCAACTACCCTCATATTGATGAGGTAAATGTTGCCTCAGAGATAAAATTTCTAAATACCATAAATGACTGCTTATTGGAGCAGCTAGTCCTGTAACCCGCAAGGAGAGTGGAAATTCTTGATTTAGTCCTAAATGAGGTATGTGCTGGGGTATACCTGGCCTTGCAGTCCCCTAAAAGGAGGCCCTTTGGGCCTACTAATCCCCACCTTAGGAAGCAACAAAGTACAATCTCTGTACACCGAACAGTTGGTGGCTGTTGTGTATAGGGTCCCTCGGTTTGAACCTGGAGTAGTGGGCAGGTCCAGTTTCCTCTACTGGCCACAGGTAAAGTGGCATAAATCCCCAAAAGGGAACAGACCTTATTTGACAGCCTAAACAAAGGCCTTAATTTAAAGGAGGTGGAACTGAAAACTAGAGCTTTGTATCCGTGGATCATTTTTGTGGATTGCCGGGCTAGAAATGATCTGCGGATATCCACAGATTTGCAGGGCTTTAGATATAAAATTTGGATCCACATCCATCCACGATCCGCAAAAAATGATTCACAGATGTGTATATCTGTGGATATAAAGTGGGTATCCATGGATTTGCAGAACTCTACTGAAGGTCTGGGGGAGGAGAAATAGACTACTTATTTCCTGGACTTTTTAATACCATGGCAGGGGTTCAAATAAGTATTCACAGTCTGTGTAATTTTCCTGTCAAATCAAATACATTAGGAGAGATACAGGAGTACATGAAACATACAAAACACATTTAAAAAAGATTAATCCTTTGTGCATTCTGTTGGAGTTTTAAAACTCATTCTGATTTCAAAAAACTCTTCTGTGAAACTCTTATGCAAAAATTAGTCCAGAATTATTTTAACTGCAAACATGGTGGAAGTTCTTATTTTCTGTGTTTTCTCAGCCAAATGACTGTTTCATGAAGTATTGAAAGATTGCAAATTTGGGATAGTATATAGAGGGGAAGTATGGGATGAAGAAAGGGCAAAAAATATCTAAACCAAAACTATGAGCATTGCTAGAGATACGTAAAAAATCCCCAGCCTTGCACAGCCCTAATCAGTACCTAGAGTGCTACTACTAATCACAGGCGCTGACTTTCCAAAGTGACAGGGGGTGGTTGACCCCTGGCTTTGCCCTAGATTCTGCCCCCACTCCACCCCTTCCCCCAAGGCCCCACCCCACCCCGTCTCTTCCTGCCCAGTTCCACGCCTCCCCTGAGTGCACCACATCCTCACTCCTTCTCTCTCCCTCAGAGTTTCCTGCATGCCATGAAACAGTTGATCACGGCAGGTGGGAGGCGCAAGGAGGGAGGGGGAGGAGCTGATCTATGGGGCCAGCTTGCTGGGCAGGCGGCGCTGGGAGGATGGAAGAAGGTGATAGGGGGCTGCTGTGGGTGCTCCAGCCCCAGAGCAACCACAGAGTTGGTGCCTATGCTACTAATATTCTTATTTGGCACTTTTCAGAAGTAGATCTCAAAGCATCATTATCCCCATTTTACAGATGGGAAAACTGAGGCACAGAGGGATAAAGTGACTTGCCCAAGGTCCCCAGCAGACGAGTGCCA
The DNA here is from genome assembly GCF_007399415.2 of Gopherus evgoodei. Taxonomy (NCBI): domain Eukaryota; kingdom Metazoa; phylum Chordata; order Testudines; family Testudinidae; genus Gopherus; species Gopherus evgoodei. The sequence continues at coordinate 26,816,853 of NC_044329.1, read as the reverse complement.
GAACCAGTAAAAGAACCCAGGTCTGCTGGATCCCAGCCCAGCGGGGCCTATCCACTAAACCACACTGCACCTTCCTTGTAACAGCTTTATGCAGAGATATGTTGTAAGACTTTGCTTCCTTTTTTCCCCTCTCTTTTGAATGCACAGGAACTTTAATATATGATGAGAAATAAATCATGATTCAGTCATGATTTTCACTTTATTCTCCTTTCTCTGGTACTTCAGTAATATATCTTTTTATAACATACGGAACTACCAAAAATACAGAATCGAAGTGTAATAGGCAGTTGGGTAATATTGAGATTTTCATCTTGTTAGAGATGAACGGCCATTTGGCCTTCAAAGCATTTTTTTTTTAAATGAAGTGTTCTATCACTGGTTTTGTATTCTGGTTAACAAAAAGGATATTCCAATTGAATTAGCAGGAAGCTAGTGCTGGCAAAGAACATCAGATGTTTCCCTTTTAAATATGGCATTCTATACATGCTGGCAATGAATACTGGCTGCCTGTTGATATTTTTGCATAACTGCTTCTGCCTGAGATGTCATTTTAACCATTTTACTCTCTTAGATAATGTTACATTATAAAACGCTTAGACATAAAAGATCAGATTTTCACAAATCTTTCAAAATTTACCCTGAAAATTTTGGATGCTTACCAATTTGAGCACGCAAGATTTAAATGATTTAAAGATTTAAATGAGTCTCTACATGTACTAAGAGTATTATTGCTCATAAAATTGCTCTTTCACAAACAGAGATGTCAGGTTTTGCATGCACATAATTTCTAGGTGCAGTCTGGAGACTTTTGAGAAAATGGTAGAACACATTGATGGAAACAGAGCTATAGGGTTCATTGCAGGGGCATAACAGAGAAGTTTCAAAGCCATGAAAGTTCCATGCACTTCAGGACAACTGAAGGAGTTAAGATTTCACATACATTATCGATCTGTTTTTGTCTCACTGTGATCTTGAATCAATTAATTGCCCAAAACAGTAAACCAATATGAACTAATTAAGCTGAAACATAGCATGTGACAGGCTTGACTTCTCTAGAATATTTGAAATACTGCGTTTGTCACAAAGTTAAACAAACAGGGAGCAACTTTTTGGGCCACATTATCACTCGTGTGTGGAAATTACAAAAATGTTCATCACTGATGGGGGAATATATGTTGAATAGTGGCAAGGATAGATACCAGGACAAGTGTACCATTTTGCTAGAGGAAATATTGCATTTCAAACACATTTTGCTGAATTCTAGCTCTGAATCATAATTATAAGTAAAGTTGGAAATCACAAAAAGAATAGTGTCTGGGCTCTTTGGGATGTCTTGTAATTACCAGCAAATTCAAAATATTATTTTGCCATTCTAAAAATATCCAGGTATTATTTGAAAAACCAACAAACAAAAAACAACAACAAAAACAAACAGTGCCTTTAACTTGGCACTTATCAGGTTTTCCATAGTTTATCCTGCATTTTTATGTTTTAAGAGTGCTGGTAGGTGAATTTAAGTGCTTTTGATCTAAAAGTCTGGATGTTGATTCAAATGGAATATCAATCTACATAAACTATTCATCTTAACGAGGAATAAACCAATCATTAAAATGGCACTTTTTTTTTTAGTTTCAAGTGTCAAAGTTATTAAAAATACATTAAAAATTTTACTGCAGAGGCAACAACTTCCTCTCCCACCACTTCCCCCACAAATACAAACCAAAGAATGGAAAGTAAATTAGCAAAGGCGCTTTGAAACTACTTATCACATAACCACAGAACTTCTCCTTAAAAGCTGGGAAAAACAACATGGCACTTGAGGAAGCATGCCCTTCATCAGGCCCTTTGATTTCCAGTTTCTTTGTCACAAGTGACAGAATAAAAGATATGCATGATACAGAAGAACAGTCAAAGGCTTCTTCTGAGACAAAGTTTAATTTGGTGTAGTTTAATTATGTTAGTCATCACTAGAGAGAGAATTAATCTATTAGATTCACATCCTTCAAACGCTTACATACATCCTTAACTGTACATACATAACTTCAGTGGGATTTCTCAAGTCCTCAAAATTAAGCACATGTACAAGAATTACCAGGATCAGAATCACAGATTACAAATCACATGGCCAAAAGTTAAGTTGTAGGCTTTGTGCTTTAAATCAGCATCTCTCAAACTGTGGTCAGCTAGCCACAGTTTAGAATACTTGCTAGTGGTCTATAGCAGTGGGTTTCAAACTTTTTTTCTGGTGATCCAGTTAAGGAAAATGGTTGATGCCCATGACCCAACGGAGCTGGGATGAAGGGTTTGCGGTGCTGGAGGGGCTCAGGGCTGGGGCAGAGGGTTGGGGTGTGGGGGTAAGGGCTGCAGGGATGAGGGGTTTGGGGTGCAGGAAGGGGCTTCAGGTTTGGAGGGGGGCTCAGGGCTTAGGCAGGGGATTGAGGCATGGGGTTGTGGTGCGGGCTTACCGTGGGCAGCTTCTAATCGGTGACACAGTGAGGGGGCTAAGGCAGGCTTCCTGCCTGTCCTGGCACTACGGACCGCACTGCGTCCTGGAAGTGGCCAGCAGCAGTTCCATCTCCTAGGCAGAGGTATGCAAGAGGTTCTATGTGGCTCTCACCCACAGGAACTGCCCCCCTCATCCCATTCCCATCAGCTGGAAACTAGCCAATGGGAGTGCGGAACCGGTGCTCAGGGCTGGGGCAGCTCACGGAGCTTCGTGGCGCCTAGGAGCCAGACCTGCTGCTGGCCACTTCCAGGGCGCAGCACAGTGTCAGAACAGATAGGGACTAGCCTGCAGTAGCCAGGCAGCACTGCTGACAGGACTTTTAACAGCCTGGTCAGCAGTGATGACCAGAGCCACCATGACCCAGTGCCTTACATTCTGTGACCCAGTACTGAATCACAACTTGCGGTTTGGAAACCACTGGTCTATAGATAGTTGTCCGGTCATATGTTCCTGGCTCCTCATCCATGTTTCCAGCTAAGAATATCAATAATTTCACATACCTCACATAGTGCCAAAGGAACCTCAAATCCCTGGTAGCTTTATAGGTTTTTTGCATCTGCAGTCTGTATCTCATCTACTTTGCATACATATAAATGAGGACAGAATTTGGATCTCTTGGTTTTGAATAAAAACACTCTATTTTACCTGCTATGCAATCAAAGCATTAACCTTGCTAACTGATTACCTGAGGTTTCAGACTTTATCTAAGTCCAGGTAGGTAGAGAGTCATAAAGAACAATATACATATTTTTATCAAGGCAAAGAGACACCAAAACGAAACTCTGCATTTCTGCTTTGTTTCCCCCTAGTGAGACTGCTTGCTAACAAGAAGGGAGCAGAATTTGGTCTTAACCTTGGGGTTATCTGCAGCTTTGTCTGCACACTTCCAGTTACAGCAGACAGGGTAGGAATTAACTATTGTTGCCTTGCCTGTGGAAGGTTACTATATAGTCTGAACAAACTCAGAATAAACAAATATGAAATAAATCAAGATCTTTATGCCAACTAATTCCTTTACTAATGGAAGACAAGGCTTTGTCTTTTTTCTTTTTTTTCCTTTAAGCTACAAGTATTCATGGAATGTTGAGTATAGTATCTGAAAAAAGGGTTTAACCCAGGACAGTATAGCTGTATTCTCAACAAAGGGGATTGTTGATTTACTTGAGAACTCCAGCTTTTTCTTGCTTTTTCAATAGAATGATCACCAGCTAAAGTCAAACTGGGAAAAGCTGAAATTTGTAATAGAAAGATCTGCCCAATGAATGATCTACTGTACATTACAGTAACAGTGTACTGTCACACCATGTGCATCAGATACCAATTGAGTGGGAGTAAGCAAAGTCGAAAGCAACAACCAGCCAGGCAAGTTTAACCATGGCTCAACTTTTAAGAAAAGTTCCAGTTCCTGGAAAAGCTAACAAGTGCAGAACTCTTAAAGGTCATTTAATTTTAAGTGAAATGCTTCCTTAGAATGCTAGATCGGTAACAAAAGATTGTACATGCTAAATTAAAAACCTCAAGTAGATAACTTTTAAGATAAATCATTTAAGAAATAGTTTTTACTTTTCACACCTTTCAGGTCCTGCATTTGGCTCTTTTATGTTCACTTTCTAACACCCAATGACACTGCTAACACTCAATTCAATGTTCCAAGGATACGGGAAAAAGCTACCTGCCTGGTTTTGAGTGGGGGAAAAAATCAGTTGCCAAGGGAAACACAGAACTCTAAACTCAGAACCTGACATAAGAACTTGTTTTCAAACACACACACACACAAAAATATAAAGATATTTGTAATTTGTAATTCTGCATATATACTGACAGGGTAAAATTTATTGATGGATAGGTCAGTAGAAGGCCTACAAACCACTTAACTCCCATATAACCGTCATATAATAAGCACTGGATAATTTTAAATCAGTCTAAATGTAATAGCTCATTTTAAAAAGATGTCATACGTTAGCTAATTTCTGAAAATCTAATTTCAACAAAGCTCTGCTGACAAAGCAACTAAGTTAGATCATGTGTAACTCACTAATGACAAATGAGGTGAAATAAAGTTATACCAATGTAATAGAGCCGTAATTTACTCAATATGCAGAGAATTAAAACTTCATTATGAATCAATAATCTATCAGCCATGGTGTTCTAAAATGCATGTTATTGATATTCAAACTTATATCACAGTTTCACAAAGGAACAAAAACTTGGGTCTTTGCTTGCATAATTTCTCATAGATGAATGGAATCAATAGGGAAATGCATCAGGCAAAAGACTTTGTTTTAAGTTTGTAACTTCGATTTCTAAAGGATTCCAAAAAATGCACACATACTGTTAAAAATTAACATTATCAAGAGCTTCCCCAATGGACACATAGGCCATTGTTTAATATTTTTTTCAGATGAATCAAATACCCTCTGCCTGCATTGCGAATCAGTCTGTTTTCTTGTTATTCCCATATAAATATTCTATTTAACTATATGTTATTATCTTTAACAGTGGAACAGAAAACATCAAAGGCATTATTTTCTTTTTCAAATAAAAATGAAGAGTATTTGGTAAGAGCATTTAAATTTCGATTTTGTGCTATGCTGTTCAGTGCTCCTGGCTTGTTAGAAGCCCCTGGGAGCTGGATGTTAAGGCTCAGTAGCTCCACCTTGTCACTGGCTGCCACTCAGAGAATGGCAAAGGGCTGATAAAGCACTCAGTGGAATTTTTTGTCTTATATTATTCCAGAGCTTCCAAGGACCACAGTGTTGTCTGCAGATACTTTACTCGAAATCCTAAGTTTGCTGTGCAGCAGGGGTTGCTGTGGGCTACAACTTACGGCAGAGAAGCTCTAGATGTTAAACATTTATTTTTACATTATTAATCATGTAAGAATTCATTCATACTCAGTCCTGTATTGAGTTCCTGATTTTATCCTGGAGCTGGAATACAAATGTAACTACTGTGTTATATGCAGTGTTGTTATAGCCATGTTGGTCCCAGGATACTAGAGAGACAAGGGGGTGAGGTAATATTTTGTGTTGGACCAGTTTCAGCTGGTGAGTGAGAGAGATGCTTTTGAGCTTATAAAGAGCTCTTCAAGTCTAAGAAATGTACTCAGTGTCATCAGAGCTGAGCCCTGCCACCCGTAGGCTTGTGAGGTGATAGCCCTAGCACCTGCTGCATCAGTTATGACTATAAAAGAAAACCTTGAGTTCCAGCACCTCTTTCATTACAAATTAAACAATGAGTGTCACAGCTATATACAAGGTGGAACATATTGTTTAATATAAGTAGTTAACACATATTTCAAGGGATCTTTCAAGGTGAAGTTGCTAGTTAACACTTCTCCAGTCATAGGGAGGACAGAAGCAGGGGGCAGAGGGTTTGCTGTGTTACAGATTGTTGTAATAATCCATAAATATGGTGTCTTAATAAAGACCATGATTTTTAGTGTCTAGAAAAGTTATGAATTTAAGCTCTAGGGCTTCTCTTTTGACATTGTTGTGCAGGTTTCCTTTGAGGATAAGTCTAAGAGATCAGATACAGAGTGATCATTTTGTGAAAACTATTCACCTACATGTGATATAATGTCTTTGTCCTTTATCATTTTTCTGTGTGAGTTCATTCAAGAGCATAGTGATTTGCTGGTTTCACCCACATAGTTGTTACTGGAGCTTTTAGTGCACTAGATGAGGTACGTCACTGTCATAAACAGATAGCTAAGGGTTAATGTCTCTTTCACCTGAAGCACCTGACCAGAGGACCAATCAGGAAACAGGATTTTTTTTTTCAACTCTGGGTGGAGGGAAGTTTGTGTCTGAGTCTTTGTCGGTCTGCCTGCTTTTCTCTCAGCTATGAGGAGTGATTTCTATTTCCTGCTCTCTAATCTTCTGTTTCCAAGTTGTGAGTACAAAGATCATGTATTTACATGTCTATAGTTGCTGGAGTGCTTTGAATTGTATTCTTTTTGAATAAGGCTGTTTATTCAATATTCTTTTAAGCAATTGACTCTGTATTTGTCACCGTAATACAGAGAGACCATTTTTATGTATTTTTCTTTCTTTTTTATATAAAGCTTTCTTTTAAGACCTGTTGGAGTTTTTCGTTAGTGGGGAACTTCAGGGAATTGGGTCTGCAGCTAACCAGGGAATTGGTGGGAGGAAGAAGTCAGGGGGAAGTCTGATTTTGCATTCCCTCTGGGTGAAGAGGAAAGGGCTTTTGTTTCCAGGATTGGAATTACAGAGGTTGGACTCCTTCTGCTTAGATTCACCGAAGTTGCTTCTGTGTATCTCTCCAGGAGCACCTGGAGGGGGGAAGGGAAAAAGGATTATTTCCCTTTGTTGTGAGACTCAAGGGATTTGGGTCTTGGGGTCCCCAGGGAAGGTTTTTCAGGGGGACCAGAGTGCCCCAAAACACTCTAATTTTTTGGGTGGTGGCAGCAAGTACCAGGTCCAAGCTGGTAACTAAGCTTGGAGGTTTTCATGCTAACCCCCATATTTTGGACGCTAAGGTCCAAATCTGGGACTAAGGTTTGACAGTCACATGTTGTGATAGGCATATGTGTAGGAATCATAGATCTTGAAAGGTGTATTGATCATCCTAGAAGTGAAGATGTGTACAAATTTTGCATCTGTTGTTCTTTCAGGGTCTTGGTGCTGCTTTGAGTTGGGGTGTCCTGGTCTGTAGGGAGCTTGCTTATGATGATCTTGAAGAGGTTGAAGGATTGTCTGAAGGCCAGTAGGGGGTGCAGTGAAGGGACGGGCGGAGGTTAGGAAAGATTTCTTTCAGCATCTGGTCCCTATCAAGTATGGGTTTTAATTGTTAAAGATACCCAATACCCAACATAACCGGAGCAAGTTTTTTTTTTCCTGTATTGAAGCAGGTTCTCCCTTAGTATTTGGGTAGCACATTCCATAATGCAATCTTGGTGAAATTGGTTCTAAGCATGTTAAGGTGTATATCCTGGGACTTTCTCCTCAGAGCATATTCTGTAGTATCTGAGTGTCTACCTGTAGATAACAGATTTCTTGGTGTGTTGAAAGTGGATCTGTGAAGGTAAGTGAAGGTAAATGTAGTGATCCATAGGTTTCTTGTATATAGTTGTCTGTAAGGTTCCATTGTTGAAGCATATCACAGTGTCCAGGAAATTGATGCTAGTGTGGGAGTGTTCTAGAGAGAGTTTAGTGGATGGATGGTGGTTATTGAAGTTGTAGTAGAGATATCTGAGGGAGATTAGGTTGTCTGTCCAGAGGATGAAAATATCACTGATGTATCTCAGGTATATGATGGATTTCATGGTATAGTTGTCCAGAAATTCTTCTTCACGGTGGGCCATGAAGAGGTTGGAATATTGGGGAACCATTCATTTCATCCTGACCCATGACAATTTGACATTCAACAACAAACACTTTGTCCAAACCATGGGAACAGCCATGGGTACTAGGCAGATGGCACTCAAGTCACTCCTATGGGTTCTGCTAAGAGTAAAAGCTCTCCAAGAAGTGTGCACTGGAGCACACAGATATGAGACACCAAGAGTGGAATGGATATGTGCAATCACTGGAAGAAATTAATGTTATCAGCTTGACTGGCATGAAAACATTTTGCCATTAGTTCTGGCATGATGCTGAATTTTTAAAATATCTTTTTGTATTGATTTAAATCGGAATAGCTTAAAATAGAGTAGGCAATACAGACCTACTGCTGGCCTGTGACTGAGTGAATAGGCACTCCACAGGATCTGGCAGTTAGGGAGACAAGGCTTAAATTCCAACATAAACAGCCAGAAATCCTTGCAGTCCACTAACAAGGGGTGGAGGGTAGGGGAATACCTGTTGTTCCACATCCATTATTGATAATGCTGATAAGCCCAACTGGCAACAGGTAGCTGATCCTCCCTGAGCAATAGGGGATATAAACAGTACAGAAGAGATGGATCAGGTGGTTTATGGAATTTACTCCCAAATGGAATTATTTGAGTAAGCCACTCTTGACCAGTGTGGTCTCTGTCCCCCTCTAGTGGCTGGACTCCAAAAATAAAAGGAGTATGGATTTGAGCTAGCAAATGTGGGTGTTTTAGCTCAGGTGCTAGAGGCTCATGCTTTTAGACCAGAGGTCTCAGATTCATTCCCCATTGCTTAGAAATCATTCTGAGGGAATCACATTAGACTTGCATGAAGGATTTTTGTCTAAGAAGAGCCATTATATTCTTGATAGAAACCTTTGCCTAATAAAGTTGGGACTTTTAAGGTTGGATTTTCCAAAGGGCACAGGACTGGCCTAACTGCTCCCTCTGAAATCAAAGGTAGCTTTGCTATTGCCTTCAATAGAAGCAGAGCCAGACCACCACTTGGGGCTTTGGAAAAGCTTATGTCAAGGCTGAGTCCCCACTCTGGCACACCCACAAGGATTCTAAGAAATAATACTGGCCACTCAAGGCTTGTATTAAAATTTCCAAGGTTACAGCTTTTCTCTAACCTTGGATAGGTAGATGCTGCCACCACTCAAGTGGAAAACACCTCTGAGAAGTCAAAAAGGTGCATTTGGAAATTCCTTCCTATGGGGTACCCTCAAGCCCTTTCACCCCTACTCCGGGGAAGAGCTGAGAAGGAAAAACTAAGGAAATCAGCTGTTGCCACCAGTTAATTAAACAGCATGTGCACAAACCTCTTAGGACACAAAAATCCAATCCTGTTCTTAAAAAGGTAAACTTTTATTAAAAACAAAAAGAAATTACATCTGGAAATTCAGGCTATTGCTAGATGTAAAAAACAAACAAAAAACACTTACAAGGATTAAGCATCAAGAATAACTTTCCTGAGGTCCAGCTTAAAGGTTATAAGCAAAACAAAAGCATTTGGGGTTAGCACAGAGGAGTCCACAAGTCATAAAGAAAAAAAAAAAGATAAACCTAGTCACATCTTCCTAGACATTTCCTGATCTACTTACATATCTGGGATTTCAAACAAGTAGTTTCTAGGTATGATACCTGTGATTTTTCAGACCTGGCCCAAAGCTTCTTACAGCATAACTGCAGCCCTGTCTGTCTCTCTCTCTGAGAACAACAGACAGACAAAAGGGGAGTCGTGTTTCAATTTCAAACAGTTCTAGCCTTCCCACTGGCTCTTTTGGCCAGGTGCCCACTTACTTCCTTTTACCTATGAATCACAGTGACTTTTAACCCTTTACAGGTAAAGCAACCAGAGAGCAGCTACTAAGAGGGATTTTATAGCTAACTGGCTGGCTGAGTCCATAAAAGGGAGCTACCACTCCCTGGCCTTCATTTATCACAGCTTACCTTTTATATTTATTTTGGAAACAGAGTAAACCACATCTCTTCAGCATTTGAACTAAAAGCCTTGTTGGGCCTGTTCCTTTCCTAATCACTACACTGACCAGACCATCATGTGGCCAACGTATTGTAATGTTTGCTTGTCACAGAAATGCTGAACCCTATTGCACTGTCTTGTTGAAACACACACTACTACAATGCTCTCCATTAAAAAGACCTCAGGTATCAATAATTTGCCGCTTTAAACTATGACTTATTTAATACCAAAGTGCACTGTTTATCTTACACTTAGAACAGCATATAACTTTGTATCTAAGATATCAATAAACCACGGTATGTGATAAGGATGAGGAAATAATGCTGAGCTTTGACTAGATGGCCCACTCTATTTAGTGCAATGTGAACTTGCAAATCTTTTTGAAACTACAATAGCTATCTAAAGAGTCAGAGGGAATCCCAGAATGGCCCACATACTTCCATCTCTCCTACCATCAGTCACAAAATACCATTAAGGGTCCAGGATGTTTACTGCCATTAAAAGGGGATTCTTCCTTGCAAACAATGAACACATCACATAATTTAACCTGATTGCCTTCCAGCTTCTCAGCCCAGTGCTATTCCAGAAGATGAAACATGTTTTCAATAGTCTTGAAGTGTGCTTAATTAAAGAATAAGGAGAACAGTGTGTGGCATTACATCAACCTGAACTAGAAATATGCCAGCAGAATGTATGATGAGATTAAGTGGCCAGGTTCCCTCTAGATAGTTGAAAGCTTTGTTGTTCTTTCCAAAAAGTTAAGTAAAATGTCCCTCTCCTCAGATCTAGCGAGATACAGCGTACATCACCTTTGCATTCTCCCAATCCAAGGGACAGCTAGGCAATGGTACAGCCATTGTAAGCGATTGCAACCTCAAGGACTGCTCTAATTTCTGTCATTTTATAACATTTTTCACTAGGGGCTGTTACACTAGCTGGGGATTGAGAGAGCACAACACAACATGCCCTGTATGTGAATGGGGATTAAGAGCGGAATAGAGGAGTCCACAAGCCACAAAGAAAAAAAAAAAGATAAACCTACTCGCATCTTCCTAGACATTTCCAGATCTACTTACATATCTGGGATTTTTTGGTCCTAAGCCAGTTGAGGAGTCCCCTTAGCCCTTAGCCGTGAATCCTCAGCTATTGGTGTAGAGCCCCTTAACACTGGGGTCCTGGATCTGCCCTTTAAAGTTTAATTTGTGGTCCTTTTGATTGGATGTGTTCTTCCTTGAGCCATGTAATATATTCCTGCTAGTTTTTAGGTATAGTACCAACACAAGTAGTTCCTACTCGGTATGCATTATTATTATTTACTGTTCTGAGTGGATTTTAGCCTCAGTACTCACTTTTTAATGTGAATGGCTAAAACATGTACACCACTATGAATATTTAGGATAAATGACTAACTCCTCTAGATTTCAAAAATATTTTGACAAACATGTATGCAGTGATTTGTCTTTCACTAACGATCAATTGGATTTCCCTGCTTTTCAACCATTTTCATTACCATGAAGAGCCAAGCACAACATAGAGAAAACAGGAGAAGCACATTGGAAATGAGAAGTATATTAAGAATGGCTCTCTTTCCTTCCTCCTCCCATTTCTTTTAGGGTAAGTTATTGATTATATGGATTAGCATTTGAATATCATGGCACAGTATGAATTATTATTGAGAAATAGCTGCATTCAGTATTGCTTGTGGAAACAAAATCCTTCAAGAACTAAGAGAGATGATTTGGGAAGGATACATGCATCTTTCATCACTTTCTGAAAAATATTCTGTGACAGAGAACCGGCATGGAAGAAAAGTGCTTTCAGTCCGAAATATGCTTTTAGTTATGGAATAGTGCAGTATCTAAATTTGACGCTTCCACATCAAAAGTATCCCATGATAGTTCTCAAGGTTGGCCCTAACAGTAGCAACCATGGACTCCGCATCAGTAAATCTGGTTTTAGTCTCAGATTAAATCCAGATGAGTAGTCCACCAGGGTCAGATGCGTTGAAAAAAAATGTTTCCATCACTTTTGACTTCCCCTTCAGATTAGGGCCATATTTACAAAAGTATTTTGGCACCTAAAGATGCAGATAGGTGGCTAGTGGGAGTTACAAAAGTACCTAAATGAGTTATATGCTTATTTCCCATTGATATCTAATTGGATTTAGGCAACAAACTTGGCACATTGTTGCAGTGAGTCAGCAACCCATCCATGTTTTCTGATGAACTTCTGGTCTAACTACAGAAATGACATCTGCTCAATTTTCAGAAGTCCACATAACACTTCAACTTCCCATGGCCTATATTCCCTTGTGAAATTACAATAATGCAGAATCACATACAAATTGTTTCTTAGTTCATAATGTACCACCTCTGATTCTTCTTAAATGTAAAAAAAAAAAAAAAAAAAAAAAAAAAGGTCTTGTCAAAATGGGCTTACAGGTGGTCATTCTATTTATTCTCTCATGCATTTAATTGAATTCCTTGCAATTTCATGTGCATTATAATAGACTTCTTTTACACCATCAGGAAACAAGTTTTTAAACATGTGCTGTGCATTAAACATCACATAAATATTCAGCAAGGGAAAGAAAAACAGTTCTGGAGGAGTATAGTAATTTTACAGTCTCTGGTTTCTAATAAATTTTTACAGCAATCCTAAACTGCATTAGCAAGTTCCAGTTTATTGTCAAGCTTCTGCACAACATCCCTCAATGACATGTCAAATCTTTACCATGGCAGTTGAACTCCTAAAGCTGTCCTCATTGGCAGCAAACTTGTCAGATTAAATTGCTACCTCTTGTCAAGTAAAGATATATGATCTGATATCTCTCTGTTGATGATGACACAAACTGTCGCTTCACTTTGGAAGGATTATGAATCTCCACTGTATCTCACTATCAGCAGAGATATAGGCCATGGTGAGAAGGGAACGATATTTTGTTGACCACTTGAGAGATCATGGTTCACTATAGATTTCTATTAGCCTTGCGTCCCCTTGTCCATTTCTTATTCTGTTTCACATTTTCTCCCATAAACTGTTTTTGGTATATTTGCTTTGCTATCTAGGGAATAAAAAAGTAAAATGTTTTCAGTGTTTCTTGACTCTCAAGTTCTGCTTTTAGTGATCTGCTGGCTCATATGCTTATTTACTATTTGGAAACATTTATTTTCTTAAAGAGATTATTATATATCATTTCTGTTATTTACAATGAGATCCTAGTGGTAGAATTTTTTTTCAGAAGAATGAAATGTTATTCATAACAAGTGTATCATTACATAGTACAGGAGACGATGGAATAGATTACCAAACAGAAAAAAAATTGGCTTTGTGTAATGCCTTTTATGTTCAAGATATAGCAAATAGTTTTACAGAGATTAAATACTTATGTTAAGCAACAAAAACAGATAAAATACAGTCATGATGTAGGCAAATCTACCAGCGTCTGTGTAATAGCAGATCATACACATCCTAAGATATTAGAACTTCTTACAGGGTCTAATCCAAAGCCCACTAAAGTCGATGGGCTTATTCATGTAGGAAGAAAGTCATTTGAATACTAGAATTAACCTTTACTGTTTTCAAGGTGCCATAAGATCTTTAAATGTTATATTAATAGCCATGAGTGATGGGGAGAAATACAGCATTTTTCCCAGTGCAAAAATGTCCCGAGAAGTCCCACGTGCAGTGTTGTCACTGAGTGGGAACTCAAATTTTGTTGTGGGGTTTAAGTTTCTGACTCAGAGATGATAATGCAGCCAACTGAGATGTACAAAAAGAGCAGGTTGAGAAATGAGTGCGGTGATATCATGAATTGCTTTGAAAAAACAAATCTGAATGTCTTACATTTACATTTTATTTTCATCACCATTTTCTGAACAGCTTTAATTAAATTATATTGTGGGTGACTAAAACTGTGTTTACTTATTAGCAGAAGATAGCCACACATATCTAGGACTGACAGAGTATATTTTAAAAACCTTCTTTAGTTCAACATCAGAAAGATATTTACCTTTTAGAGCTACCTAATAGGCCCAAAACTTTGCTGTCTTCTATTATTTCAGAGTGGTTTTTTTAATTATTATTTAATGGAATCAAATTCTTCAGGACCTGATTACCTTTAAAAATGCCCCACTGTTACCAAATGCTCTTGTTTTCAAATTTCCATTAAGATTCACCCCCAAAAAATTATTCTCTAATTATGATATTTGAAAATGAACTGGAAATCAACAACAATTTCATCTTATTTTTAAAAAATGAATCTGCTAACAGTATTCTGGAGTGAACACTTCTACTCTTCTATTTATAACTATCAAAATTCTGGGAGAAAAGTGGCTGTTTTTACAGCTTGGGTCTTAGAGTAGAGCTGGTGAAACCATTTTGAACAAAACATAAAAATCCTACTGACCCCCCAAGGCGACAATATTATTGAGTCAACCTGAATCTTTCTGAAGACTTGAATCAAATGATTTTAAATAACAATTCATAAAAACACACAGGAAATCTTTCAAGCTCCTTCTCAGAATCAGAAGTGCTGGTAAGTGTGTTATTTTCCCTCCTGCTTGCAGGAACACAAATTGTTGTCTCTCTCCAAGTCACAAGCTGAAATGGCTACTGGCAGCGCCTAGGAGTGCAATAAAAAATAATCAGGACCCAGAAGTAGCAGCTTCTGAGCCTGGGGCTAAATCAGAGGTGGAGCCTGAACTATTCCAAAGACAGTAGGTGAGTGATAATTCGGGGAATAAAATAGCCAGTATGTAAGGGCGGGGGAGTGTGTGAATAGGAATGCCTTCTTTTTTTGGAACTCCACAAACTTTTCCAAAGCAGCTGAATCCAAGTATACACTGAAGACTTTTACCCTTTAATGGATATGAATTTCAGCTTGTTGAAACCAGATGGAAGGCAGTGTTTTTGAGGGAAAGTTTGAAAATCTTAATGCAGAAGGACAAATCACACCACCACCACGGAAGAGATCAGAATAGCATTTTGTCAATGAAATGAAGTTATTACATTTGTAAATCACCACAAACTACTCAAAGAACAATTATGGATGGTGGCTGCAGCCTTACCTCAAAGAGAGAGCCTCTTTCCATTATCATTTGCCCAAACTGGATTCCATTATCATCTCCACAGAGAAAAGTGATATATCAGAAAATTCAAGATATCATAGGCTAATGTTACCTTATTAAAATCCTATTTACATAGAATTAACATGAATATGAGTTGGTAAACCATATGCTACCACATCTGCTCCTTTGTGTATTAATAACAACTATCCCCTATAGGGCTCTTAAATTAATATGTATTAGAATATATTAAAAAATATGTGGATTCTCTTGGCAATATAATTTGTAGGTAGATTATTTGTAGGCATATAGTTTTGCAGTATTGGTATTACGCCACATGTCAGCTGTTTCTTGTAGTGTGATTAAACCATGGTAAGACCTGATTGTTCTACTATTAGGATTTTATGTAATTGTATAAAGGATTACAAAAGTCCAAATCTTCTATTTCCTACATTAGGAAACCTTGAATTTAGACATGTCAAAATAACCTTACTGTAAATCATTTCAGTACTTAGCAGCGTAGAAGATCCCAGAGTAATTTTTTTCCATTACTAGGATGTTTAATATTTGTTAAGCAAGAAAAGCATTTTACTAATCCATAGAGTAGATTAAAAAAAAGTTTTTACCTAAATTTGGATAAGATAATAAAATAAATAAATACATTTGGATAATTTTGTAAAGCTACATCCCAAAATTCATAAGACCAAACTCCTCCTTCTAATAAATGCCTGCACCTTCCAGTGAAATCAACAGGTGCTTCAATGAACATCCATTCTGTGCAGTGAATGAGGCAAGGATCCTCTACAAATAGTGTGTGATCATTGTGATGCTGCAGAGGAGGTGACAGCTCAAGCCAAGGTCACCATGTCTCAACTGAACACAGAGAAACTCATAACTGGAATCAGTCACGCTCACCTGTGGGTTAGTATTGTTTAAGTATTAGAATTATAAGAATGAATTTAGTATTTAGATTTTTTTTAAATGTCTGAGTTGCTGCATTCCTTAAACCCACTTTTAAATATCTGTAACCCATATTGTAAGGTAATATTTTAGAAGCTATATTGTGATCCTTAAACTGTATAAATGACCAGACAGAAGAAAAATATTAATTAGTGTGAAGGACTGATTTTCAACAGAAGGTGTTATGCCCCTCCCCCAAAAGGAATGGTCCATTGATAGCAGATGGAATATTGTGGAACATTGCAACTGGAATTTCCTCACGTAGCATCAACAGGAGCACAAAATACTTTTGTTGATATTCTGCCTCCTTCCCTTGAAGATGAGTCATGTAAGGGACTCTTCCCATCAGCTGAGCTTTGCAACCAAAAACACGTGGGAATAAGAGAACAAAAACCCCAGATAGGAAGGAACTGATTATCTCTATGACTCTTGGACTCTGGGAAGCAACCTGTTTCTTGGCATAAGCAAGCAATCCCCATCTGCTTAGCCCAGGTTAGCCCTAAAGGACATACAGAACTCACTGATTATAGATTTAAGACTGAAACTCATTTGTGTATCAAATCTTAAATCCACTTAAATCTTGTAACTAACTTTCTTGTTTTCCTTCCTTCCCCATTTAATAAATCTTTACTATAGGATCAGCTGCACGCATTGTCTTTGGAACAACTGAAAAGGGTTAAGTGACTAATGGTTTGGGACTGGGAGCAACCTGAATATTGCTGGTTATTCTTGGTGTGATGGACCAGCTACCACAAAAGTATGATCTAGTCCCTGAGAAGTTTATATTTCATAATTGGTTGGTGAAATCTAAATATAGAACTCACAACCAACTTGGGGTTTGTGCCCTGGTTCCTAACAGTCTTCCCTGAGTTTGGTACTCAAACTCTTCAGTCACTATAGACAGCATTACAAGCAATCATAATTCACACAGAGAAGGAGGCAGAAATAAGGTTGCATGGGTGTATATAAATGGACTGTACTTATCTGTATTACAACTGGCTGAAAAAAGGAGGGAAATTCAAAAATAAATTGATTTGTCTTTTTTCTAATTGCAAAATTTGAAATGTTATATATTTTAAAAACTTTAACCAGATCTAAATTACATACATTACAGATATATAAATGCATGAATATGTGTTTACATATGTACCACTTACATAGATTAAAGGATGGGTCTAGAATTCATTCTGTGGATGGGACTAAATTACATTTTTAAATTATGGTTTGTGGGCCACTGCATTTGGCATCATTCAGTGGCACTTTTTTAAGACCACCAGCAATTGAAATCTAGAGAATACAGAGAAACAGGCTGTGAAAATAAATGTCTTTCATGATCTTGAAAATCTTTATAGTCAGTAATGAGACCTTAAACTAAAGTCTGAATTTAATGAACAGTCACTACAACTTAATAAATAATGGAGTAATATGTAAGTAGAAAAGATAATAAAAATATGAAGTGAAGATCCTGGTTTCAAATAGCTTATAAAGGGTAGATAAAGAAACTAGTGACTCTTCTTAGAAGAATATTACCATGCTTCAATATAAAACAAACAAGGAATGATTAAACACATTTTAGTTGCTTGCTGTTGTAGCATGCAGCCTTTGGTAGGCTGCAAACTCAGAAAATGTAAAACAACAGATGTCTAATGTATAACTGGGGAGAAAAAAAAGTATAGGATGTAAAGAAGAACATGGCAATTATACAAACAAACTCAAGAGGTCTTGTGACTTCAGGAGTGGTACCAGAAGGAAACTTTATTACTTTGCTGCACCACCGCAAAATTTAGACTTTGCCAGGTTAGTTCTGCCAATAGGTGCTGGAGATGACTCTTCAAATGTGTTTGTCTACAGAATAGTACTATTGATTCTCAGCTAAGTTTGCTTTCTACTGTGAATAAACAGTACCACAGCTTACTGGATTGATTCATATTTACTAGAGGATCTCATATGGTTATTTACTTTATGAAGATAATTTTGTTGAACATGTAATGCTGCTTCAGATTGTTTTGAACAGGATATTAAATCATTTGTGGAAAAGTAAAAAGTAGCTCCAAGATGCCTCAAACTACATTTGGCTCTTTCTGACATCCACCCATTGCTCTCCCAAACTGCCTTTGGATCTGCAAGGCATACACACAAGGACTGTCTTTTTATTTTGTGTTTGTACAGCACCTAGCTCAGTGTTTCTCAAACCGGGGTCACCGCTTGTGTAGGGAAAGCTGCTGGCGGACCAGGTCAATTTGTTTATCTGCCCTGTCCACAGGTCTGGCCAATCGCAGCTCCCAGTGGCTGCAGTTCACTGCTCCAGGCCAATGGGAGCTGCTGGAAGCAGCGTGGGCCAAGGGACTTACTGGCTGCTGCTTCCAGCAGCTCCCATTGGCCTGCAGCAGCTAACCGCGGCCAGTGAGAGCCGCGATCAGCCGGACCTGAGGACAAGGCAGGTAAACAAACTGGCCCAGCCCACCAGAGGCTTTCCCTACACAAAGAGAGACCCCAGTTTGAGAAACACTGACCTAGCTTAATGGGGCTCTTATCCATGTCTAGGGCTCTAGTAATACTACTACTACTAATAATCATATAAGAATTTTAGTGGGAAATTGCTAAAAGAATTTCCAATACCATGACATCCAAGGCAAATGGCATTTTCCATGTTCTGATTGATTCATCCTTGCTAACTTGTTTGCCTGCATCTGTAATCTTTGCTACTTACATCTCTATTTCTAACAAGTCATGTAAGCCTATGGGACTTGCTCCATTCTGTCTGAATAGTCCCCATAGGAAAGAATAGTTGCATTGATTCTATTATGGAGGAAGAACACATTAATAGCAGCAGTAAACTATTCTTCCTGAATTTGAGTCTCCCTATAGGCAAGTGTTCAGTCTATTCTGGATTCTGATCATTGTTTATGGGCAGCAGATTAGAAATCACATACCGTTGTGGAAAGTTTGCTCATTGGTGTATGTACTACCCATCACCTTAGGTAACAGGAAATTTTTCTAGTTGCTTTACTTAAAATGAACTTGGTAGTGTCAGGGAAATAATTTTGCAGATCAACTGAAATCTGATTTTTCAGAGATTATGTATTTTCTCCGTTTTCATTTTGTTCTGGAAGCACTCTACATCACAGACAAATCACTGTAAAATATGATATTTAGATCAGCTTCAAGATTTTGTTTTATATTAAAATGAAATGCCCAAATCAGAAGTTGCAGGTGAGAGCAATCTATATAAATAGATATAGCCTCTTTCTTGTAGATTCTAACATCAAATAATTTATCCTCACAACAGCCCTGTCAAGTAGGGAAATGGAAGTATTCCCATTTTACAGCTGGTGAATGGAGATGAAGAAAGATTAAAGACTTGCCCAAAGTCACTAAGAGATTCTCAGTGGGAATTAAACCTAGCTCTTGAGTCCTAAACCAATGCCAAAACTGCAGGACCATTCTTCCTCACAATTATATTTTAAATTCAGTGTCTCTGATATTGACATGTTTTATTTAGCAATTAAGAATATATACTATGTGTTATTTCAATAACAATTAGTTTTTAAACAGAATTAGTGAGATTTACTTATAAGAACATCCTAAAAGTTCAGCATTTCCCACTTTTCAGTGATTGTGATATGTCCGTAAACACCGTAACAGGGTAACAGAGTACCACTCTTCCCTCCCAGCAGCACTGGACCCAGAGCTGTAGAAGGGAAGCCTTCCTTTCAGGATACTTGTATCCCCAAGGTGTTCCCTTCTCCCTAGCCATATGTCTTAGAGGAAAGAAACTTCTGGGGCAGGCCAGCCAGAGATCCAAGACTGCAGGAGCAGCTGCAGAAGCAGATAAAGCAGGGACTGCTGCAGTGGGGAGAGAGGAACACACTCCCCTAAATGTTACAGGATTTTAGTGGGGTGGGATCAGGTAAATAGCAAGGCAAGGGAAGGGTAAGGGACACTGGAGGGTGAGGAGCACAGGGCAGAGGACAAAAGAGCAGGTACAAAGGGCATGTAGATTGAGGCTGAGTTAAGGGATTGTGATGGGGGCAGGGAAGATTAAATAGCCATTTAGCAGCACAGTCCAACTCTGGAGCCACTAAGAGCCATGTGTTGTCATGCCTCCTCTCTGCCCTGTGGGCTGGGGAAAAGAGACTGCAGCTAGGAACCTGTCAGAGACTGAAGCTGGGACTGCAGCTCCGGAAGCAGTTTAAGCAGGGGACTTCAGACATTGATGATGACAAAGTATTTTCTACAGTTTTGACTGGATTTTGCTTCAAGATGCGAAATAACTATTTAATCCCACCCACCTCCTCATCTCAGCCTCAATATACATGCTCTTCTTACCTGCCCTTTTGTCCTCTGCCCTGTCATCTCCACTCTTCGATGTTCCCATACCTTTCCCTTGCCTTTCTATTTACCAGATACCACCCCACTATCCCCAAAAATAAGAACTCATGGAACTAAGATGACATTTACCACCCTCAGATTGTTAACTTTGCTTATGTGCCCATCCCCTTCCCCCTACCCTTTGCCTGTCCAATCACAATCCTAAACTCTTCAGAGAAATGACTGCCTACTATGTTGTGTTTGTACAACAGAGCTAGCACCTAGCACAACAAAGCTACAATGTTGGTTAGGACCTAGACACTAACAACAAATGAAGATACTTCAATTACCTACAGTGATTACTTTTAAAAAAAATGGTACAGTCTTTGCTTTGCAGTTAGATCTCAGCAATTGTGTGTGTGTGTGCTTTGTGGAGGCAGGGAAAGGGGTTGCTTTTTATAGGCAGCTTGAAGCAGGAATCAATACAAAAAAATCCTATAGCCTATGTCATGCAAGAGGGCAGACTAGATCAGGGATCCACAACCTTTGGCAAGCGGCCGGCCAGGCTCATTTCTGTTGTGGCGTGAGCCAAGGGATGTGCTGGCTGCTGCTTCCCGCCACCCCCACTAGGCAAGATACTTAGAGTCTAGACAGCTGGCTGTGAAGGGCCTATTCAATGTAATGGGCCATTAGGGGAAACAATAGGCCTTAGAATACGCTTATCCTCCACCTGGTAAGCCTTCCTAAGAACGCTCCAGGCAACCTCTCAGTAATGGTTGCTATGACTCAGCAAGGCATGCAAGGGCATATGACCAGACTACATGACACCGAATTCCATTTTGGTACCTGTATTTTTCCATGATCTGGACTGGTGACTGAGCTTGAAACAAAGGATCCCTGCCATATTGAAAAGCTATACAAAATGGGGAGTGACATCATCTCTTCTTCTCACTCCCCACACAAGAGAAGTCCTGGAAACACCTGAAGAAAGACTGAATTGGGGGAAGTGCTAGTCCCAGGCTAAAGGGATTTCTAGCCTGTGTATGGAAACTTGATGGATGGCTTGTATCATCAGTCAGGGTGAGAAATTGCTAATTCACGTCCAATCTATCTAGCATGTTGGGCTTAGTTTTTGTTTATTTGCTAGGTAATCTGCTTTGATCTGTTTGCTATCACTTATAATCTTTTTAGCAAACTGGCAGGTTTGTCATGGGGTGCTCGTGCTCCAACTTTGCAGACATCAGCTCTTGACACCTCGTATTTGGTGGCAGAGTACTGCGCGCCAGTTTGGAGTCGATTGTCACACACCAAACTGGTGGATACGTAGTTACATGCCACCATGAGTATCATCTCTGGCACCCTGCATCTGACTCCACTCTCATGGCTTCCAGTTCTGAGCAATATTGCTCCTCCTCGTATCAGATGAGAGATTGCCACTGGCAAGTTACTGGAGAAAGTATGCTCCATCTCAAGTCTGATGCTGCACAATGACCTTTTTAAGCCACCAACTGCACGTTTGCCATCACGTCACCCTTCATGGTCTCATCTACCACGCCAGGATGTTAGGGCGGAAACACTCTGGCAAGAGGAATGGAGATGTGTTATAATTCCCAACCAGTTCCTCATTGCTGACCTCACAATTTTTCCGCCTGGTTTTGACCTGCCCTGTCACCAATGGTCCCTGATGAACAGGTTCCGGACCAGGCAAGCTCTCCGTGCGGCCAACCAGTATCACTGAGGCCTTCGTGACAGCCCTTTGTGCAGCTGTGTTGCAACACAGAGGATGACACATTGCCAATTAATGCCTGCTGACTAGGTTCAGCGGTGGCCTAGCAGAACTGCATCACACCACTGAAGATACCATCTCTTGGCTAGACGTCTGCACACTCTAAATAAACTTTCTGTTTAGAAATAAATAAATCTATATTTTTGTAGCTAATAAACTTGTTTTATGTTTTATCTTTACCAGTGTGTTTTGAGTGAAGTGTCTGGAAAAAGCTCAGCTCAGTTAACAAGGGCTTGTCTACATATTCCTCTCCACATCGAGGGAAGGGCGAACTGGATAATAAATTCATACTGATCAGGTTTTTGACCAGGGCAAGATGGTACAGCTTGGGGGTCCTAGGCTGGAAAGCTGGGGACATCTTGTCTGTAGTCTCTCTATTGTTGGTTCATGCAATGGTTGGTCAGAGCCTGCATGTAACTGAAGCTGAGTGTGTCCCTGCCTGTGTGAACGCTAGTGGGAGTGTAGGACTGGGAGAGGTCTGCAGCTTGTCACAGCAGCACAGTGAGAGAGGAAACCCAGGCTGGTGAGTCAGAGGGCTCAGTGATACCCCAGTTCCAGACTGCACTTTGGGGGTGACAACCCAGTCTTAAAATCTATGAAGTGACTGGCCCAAGGTCATTCAGCAGGCCAACAGCAGAGCTGGGAATAAAACCCAGATCTTCAGAGTCCCAGTCCGGTGCTCTATCCCGTAGGCCCTCATTTTCAGAAGGCAGGTTGCGGAAGAGTTTCAGAAAATTAGGCATCTTTAAGATGGCTGAGTTGAGCACCCAAAAATGGGAGGTGTCCAAAATCAGTCCCTTTGGAAAAACTAGGCAAAATTATGTCAACAGCAGTCCCCAATTTTCATAAAATTATTGCGAGTTGCATTATATTTCATGTTTTTCTTAACACCTCAGCCCCACCAAAGATGATGGAGAATCTCATCTTTCATTTTAAAAAAGCAAATTTCTAGCCCTCATAGTTGTAGGAAAAAGCCTTGAAAACATTCCCTAAATGATTAAAAATATGTTTTTTATTGACCTGCTTTTTTATTTTTATTTTTTTTTAAATCTCATTGTTTTTTAATGTCTAACTTATTTTTTAAAGCTCAGGGTTGGCAATGATACATCCCTCTTAAATCAATATTTACCTAAATCTAATCACATAATGGAACCAGGTATTATAGTGCTTCCCCACACTTGGAATAGGAAATGAACATGACATCTCAGATATTGTGGTACAGCAGCTGTTGGCAAGTATTGGCTTTTTAATGGAAAGCATCATACAATTCTGTTTGTGTAACCAGAGGACATGAACAGTAAAATGCGTATATGCATTTTTTCTGTCAGGACAGCTCTTTAGAAAAACATGCACTGTGTAACTATTTATGCACCAGGTAAAGGAGCCAAGGAGTAGAAAAAGCAAAGTACAGTCTGCTCTGTTTATGCTGTAAGTCTGCAGAGTCATGGGAAGAATAAAACTGAAATGTTGCTAATGCTATCTGTTAAGTAGAGACGACATAGCACAGAAGATTCTCAGTGCTAAGGTAGACTGCCCGCACCTCTCTCCATGATCAAAGTTAAGGGGAGGAAGACGGTTGAATATTATGGTGGCACCACGCCCCCTCGTCATGAATCAAGGCCCCATTATGTCCAGCACTTTTCAATCTTGTTGTTCAGACTTGGTGCAAAGAATTTTTCAAATGACTTTTCACTTATTCGTTCATCACCTCTTGATAGGGTCTTTATAGTATTGTGTATTTCAATTTCCATTCATCCAATTTTGATACATATATAATTTCTTTCCAGCTAAATATAAATACATCAGATCAGTAGTAATTCTCCTGGTCTCTTTGGTATAAAGCAGTGATCCATTAGAGTCTCCCAATGATAGACAAGTGAACCCTTTGAATGGTATCTGCTTATAATTAATATAAACATGCCTTAATAAACCATTTGCTCCCTCAGCTGTTGTGTTATATTAATAACAAGGCTGTCCCTTAAAGGACTCTGAAATTAATGTATATTAGACATGTGTGTCCTCATAACCAGAAGCTAACTCAGTTGTACTTGACTTACTTTTGAGAAGTATTTAATATAGCATTATTTTAATAACTTTAACAAAACATACGTGCCCCTTAGTTCAAAGATTCATTGCACTTCACAGGATCCAGGATGTGGAGAACGACTGGGATAACAAACCTGCACAGATGCCTTTCTTCTGCATATTTATTAATGACCCACAATATTCAAGGTCATAGATTTGTCTAATGCTAGAAGCAGAGTTTAAGATGCAAGTGTTCTTGCCTCAATAAAAGATGACTGCAAGGAGCAGTGCAGTATAACAAATTCTCTGAAGATATCATGCTGTTTGAAGTCTCATTTGCTGTTGCTCATTACCTTACGTCATAGTATGGGGCAGAGCACTGGCTTTCTAAAACGTTTAACTAGGCAACCTAGTTTGGGTAAAATAATCAATCTGAACCTTCATTCAGAAGTCCAGTCCAGGTTTCAAAAAGTTTGGCTAAATTGCCCATCCCTGTCCCCATTTTTGTGTGCCTCTTCATTTAATTGTGCTATCTGTGACTTGAAGCAGAAGTGCTGAACTTCTGCAAGAAAATCTGTTTTCACTGTATACTTGGGCCAATCAGTGGCAGAAATTCACAAGAAAGCCTGTGAAGAAGTTTGTAGGCATCTGAGAGTTCAGCTCACCAGAAACATCCAGGATGCTTTTCTGAAGCTTTTGAGTTTTTCCCATTGCCACCTTAAACTAAAAATGGGTCACATAAGCTCTTATAGGCAGAGACTGTCTCTTTGTTATACATTTGTACAATGCCTTGTCAAACGGGGGCCCTGATCTCTGGATAATCCTGGACAATAATAAAATACAACAATAACCACCAGAATCTCAGTCCAGCCTACCTGAAACTTTCTACTAAATACCCTATTCTTAGCCATGAGCTTACTGAATGGAGAAAGACTACATATTACAATGTTATATAAGAAAGGAGAAGAAGAGGATGATGACACAAGTTGGGCACATAATTTAAGTGCCCATTTCTGAATACCCCTTTTTATTGCCTAATTCTGAGTTGAACACCCAAGGCAGAATTGGGTGCTGTAATTTAGGTACCAAAACTTTAAAATTAGGCTCTCTCTCCCAAGAAGGATGTCACATTGTTCATCAAGCAGCATGTGCTTCCAGGAATGCTATTCAAAATTGGAGAGAATAGGTCACATTGAATTCAACAGAAGCTTTGTCATTGACTTTAGCAGGCCAGGATTTCACCCTGTATAAATAAAGCATTCCATCTACCCCAAGGATTCAGCATTTGTTTTAATTACCCAAAACTTAGTTCTTTTTATAACAGATTTTTTTAGAGCTATCCCTTTACATATTTTACTGCCCATATTGATTTTCAGAACTTTTGTCAACTACCACAACTTGAAGGAGTAAAACGAGAGACTTTTTCTAAGTATATATGATGTACTTGAAGATGAGAACGGGGAGAAATTGGTATATTAGACCTTTCAGTTGAAAATGGTCAAACCTCTATTGAATGAGCATAAAATAAGGAAGGACAGGAGAGGGAAAAAGTTCAGATTTGAGTTTGACCAGATTTAGGGTTTAGATTTGAGGCCAAATGAGAGCTAGGATTCAGGTTTGTCAGAAATGGAATCTTGGGAGCTGCTGTTGTGAGACCTTGGACTTAAGATCTTTCTTGAATGAAAGAAGTCTTGCAAGTTCATCTATTCTCTAATGATTTCAGTTACAACCCAGATGGAGAAATGGCTTCCTCTTAGTTCTGGATCTGAACCACAGGCAAAAATTGTATGGATGAATTCTGATCAGGGAATTTTAATCTGAAATATATCACCGCACAACACACCAAATTTAAATGGTGTGAGGGCTGCAAATGTTACTTATTTATTTTTTAAAATATTCTCACTAGCTCTACCTCCATTCCTATCCATGTGTAACTCACTGGTAAAAATCCACAGATAAGTATGTTACATATCCGTCTTTATGTCCAATCCTCAGAAAAAAATGAATGTTACATTCTCCAGCTACAGAGCTGGTCTTAGTGAGAATCCCAGTAAAACTGTTAATTTGAAAAGAGGTTTATATGACATGTTTGTGTACTGCATCAGGTCAGAGAGTGGAGGCACGGAATGGTTTAATATTTAATGGCATAAGGCATGGTTACATTCTATCGCCACTTTTTTTCTGCATTGTCATAGACTCTGAGAGGAGAAGAGTGATGGCTGCTGCTGAGGACACTGTCTTCTTTGGCACGAGATAAACTCCAAAACTTAGATTTTGCACATGATATGGTCAAAGTGGATACCAACTTGGATGGAATGAAAAGACTATGAGCATAAAAGCAGAAGCTGCTGAAGTGGGACTTTGTATCAGTACACAGAAGACCAAGATCATGGAGACTGTTGTCAACATTTTCACCTCTGGCAAATGTGTTACTTGAAAGTGTTGATGATTTTGCCTGTCCTGGAAGTAAACTATCTACTAATGGCCAGCTCATTGATGTAATGAAGGCAAGACACAGTAAATCCAGTGTATCATTTTCTTCATTTCTCTAACATCTGGAAGAGTAAGATACATCTACACACTAAAATGAGATTACACAAAGGTATTGTCCTCCCAACAGTACTGTTTGCCTCTGAAATGTGGCAGATGATGGAGTATATAACAAGAAACTGAATGCATTCGACCCATGAATGCATGTTGTTTAAGAAATATCTTGGGAATTCACTGGAGAGACCATGGAACCAGTGTAGAAGGGTTTCACCACACAGGTCAGCATCCTGCAGACTCAGTAATCAGATAGACAGCTACAATAGTTTGTTCACATCATCAGGCTTCTACATGGCAGAAGCACAAGGTACATCTTAGATTGGATTCCACCAGGAGGGAAAAAAAACCATAGAGGACAAAGAATGACCTGTCACAGGATAATCAAAATGGTTGCTGCCAACATGGAGACAATTTATGATGGAATCAAACATCTTGCTCTGGACAGATGACAGTGGGGAAAATGGGTTGCCTCATGTGCCACTAGGCACAGAAGAATCTAAGTCAGCCCTTAATTCAAGCTATAGAGACACATGCTTTCCCTTTCTGGAGATCCCCACTTCTCTCTCTGATGTCCTGGCCAAGATGACAGTAGTCACACATCTACTATGACTTTACATCAGGTTTCAGTGTATATGGAATTACTTTGCTCTTTCAGGGAATCTGAAGTTGAGGAAAGTTCTTTACAGCTGTAGATTTGGCATCCTTTCCTAGTTAGCTGAGAAGCATGGACAGAAGTGTACTTTCCCCTTTCCTGAGAAAGCAGATACATGTTTCCATATTTGTATTTTTCAGGTAGAATGTGGAACTGCTTCACTGCTTACTACTGGCATGTGCAGCATTTTCTTGCACAGTGGAGTAAACCCTGAGATTTTTATGAATGTCCATAACTGGGTTTTATGAAAGCGATCACTTTGTGTGTATAATAGTGCTTGGTGAACAGTATGCATGTATATTTGTCAAAAAATTGGTTCCACTAATTTCCCCCTGCTCCCCAAATATTCACTCAACATCATTTGCAAATCTAGTCAAAACAAAAATGTGCTTATGAATTCAACTGAAGGAAGTCATGATTTTTTACTTATTTCACTTTATGTATTTATTTTCGTCTAACTCTAGTGCATGACATATTTTCACTGAACAATGATGGGAATAATACAATCGTTGTAGGGGAGCATAACTAATGGACCAGTATTAGGCAAAATTCACAGTTCTGGTCATTTCTCTGTGGGCAGACATGCTTAACATAATACAATTCACAAAATAATTAAAAGATGAGGGTCAAGTTTCTGAGCAGATTCTTTCCCTTCCTCCAAGAGGCATTGATAGTTGCAATACACTTGCCATTTTGAATAAGATAAAAAGTAGCTGCTCTTTAAGTGCTCATTTTCAACATAGATACTGTTCAGCCAACAAATGGTAATTAACTGCTAAAAAAGGAATACGGTGAGCAGATCTCAAGATAAATTGCTTGGCTTTTCATTAATTTATAACAACTGTTCCAAACTCCAGAAGTAGCTACAAGAGTCATATAACAAGCAAGCTTAAATATTCTGATTAAAACAACCGCAGCAGGTTAAACATCTCCACTGGGCTAACTTAGCTGAATTGAAATGTCTGGTCTCAATTGCCTGTTGCTGTGTTGTGCTTTCACCAGCTGACACGAGGAAACTTCTTTTCCTGACAAAAGACAAAACATTTCTGCCAGCTGAGGTGACATTGTGTTCATTCAATAATGATACAAGGCCCTGAGGTCCTTCAGCAAGAAAGATAACAAAGAAAATCCTCATTAACTAACTGCAGAAGAATGAAGGTCAACCCACAGAGAGAATTTCATGCTTACATGTCAGTTAGAACATTTGTTCTTCATTAATTCTTTAAACCCAAGCTGGGATATCTTCTAGCAGCATTTTATTACCCTGCCCTATGTCAGAAATAACTCTTAGGGTGTTGTTTTCTTTGTACTAAAGAGTCCATTTTTATAAGCGCTTCACATCATTGGGCACTAATAATGTTTTAGGATTGTTATATGATTGGATTTAATAATGGTAATAGTTTTGGAATTTCAAGATGAAATAAATGAAGACTGCAGAAGTATATTCTGAAGGAGGCTCATTATATAGGCACATAAAAGTACTATCATTCATGGTTATGATTATGTCACTGTAAAGTGCTAGTTTAGTTACAGTCGAATATTTTTAAAGTGCTTTGGGGTGAATGAAAAGTTATTTTTATCCAGATCCACCATAGATTAATACATAATTAGGCCAGCTATTGCACAGTGTCCATATAATTTTATAAGATATTGCATTTTTTAAATTCCAGAATAATGAGTATTTATGACAAAAATAAAGAAAGGCTTTAGCTTTCTTGTTTATTGTACTTCACACAATGTTATTTTGCTTAACATTTCAGATATGTTTGATTCTACAGTCAATATATTTTTATTTGATTTGTCCTGCACATGCATTGATTATACATAGGATAGTTTATGCAGTTATTCCAAATTAGTCTTTATATTAGTGCATGCTAAACATCCCAGTGGAAATGAGGATAGAAATTGCTTTAATAAATTTATTTCCTATTACTTATTGCTGTTATTTCCTGTAGTCAGTGAAGATGATATTAGTCTTTAAGTGTGTAAGCCACAAATACAGAGTATACAAATGTGTGCTAAAATGGGCCCTAACTTTCAGAAACAACTCAATGCACTGTTTGCATTGGTATTGTTTTTTAACATGTATAGCCGATAGTACCTTCTTAAGAGCAGCAAAAAAACTACCAGCAGGAACAATGAACATAGTAGGAAGATAAGATGCTACTCTTTTGCAGGTCAGTAGGAAAACTTGATGCAGTGTAGTTTCCCATTTAATGCCACTTGGACATAGTGCTATTTGTAAGCGAGTGGCAAATGCCTATTCATCCTCGTAATGGAAAACATTGTGAGCACTTCAAAATTACCACTCTGCTGGCTCTTAATAGTAATTTACAATGTTGGGATTGACCTCAGTCTGTGTAATTGGAATAAAACGCCATGGCTATTATAGTGCACATTCATGTGTAGTCAAATATTAATTTGGCTACTTAATCTGAAAACAAATATTAAAGATAGAACACCCAAAAGCGCTAGTCTAAAGTGAGGTCTAAATAGATGCCTGGAGTACTCCAAAATAATGTTTTAACATTTTATTTTCATAGCCAAAGCCAAAGAAGCATCAAATAATCATTTAACATATATTTACTGACATCTTAAGTAACAGTGGCTCAGCTTTATTTGTATGAGCATTTGCTTCACAGCTGAATCTTGCTTATGCAGCAGATCTCTGCCCACCAAAACAACACCATAATTCACCTTAGAGAGTTAATGTTTGTTTGCCACTGCTAGCCAGAACTCAACTGTTTGACAAAGAAGTGGGTGAGGGAAAGAAAACTGTACATTTTTAGTGGTCTTTTCTTACCTTTTCCTGACATCTCTTGTAAGGTTTTGTCCTGTCTCTTATCACTAATATCTGAGGAAATTCTGTGTAAAATAGAATGACAGTAGTGAACTCCTTAGATGACTTTATGCAGTTTTGACTGTTCTCTGGTTTTGGGTTATGCTAAGATCTGCTTGAGACAGGGCTTTTCAAGGAGAGAGTTTAGGAAGCATTGAGAGGGAGATGGTTGATCATGTGATTATTGTTCTGTTTGTGGTAGGAAAGCTTTTATCAAATAGAAGGCTTGTTCTAAAGCCGGATCTCCTCAACTGAGAATGCTTTTTCCAGATCTCACAAACTTCATTCTGGGCATGGTGGAGTTCTCTGGCTGCATGTTAGGGGAATAGTGAAAGTAATCAAACACAGATGTGACTGAAAAACACTGCCTGTCTACATGAGTATCTCTTCATCGTTTCCGCATAACCCACAAAAACAATCTGGCTGCCGCATGGTTATCATAGGGTTAGAATGGACCACAAGAGCCATGTAGGCTAACACCCTGCCAAGATGCACAATTCATTGCATCTAACCTATCCCAGAGAGATGGCAATCCAGCCTCCTTTTGAAAACCTCCAGTGAAGAAGTTTTCATAACCTCCCTAGGCAGTCTGTCCCTTGCCTTACAGTTAGGACGATTTTTCTGAGATTTAATTTAAATCTGCTAGGCTGTAATTTGACCCCTTTGCCTCTTGCCCTGTCCACTGTGGCAAAAGAGAACAACTTTTCTCCATCTTTTTTATGGCAGCTTTTCACGTATCTGAAGATCACTGTTATATCCCCCTTTAATCTCTTTTCCAAACTAAACATACATAGTTCCTTTCAGCCTTTGCTCATATGGCTTGCATTCCATCCCTTTGAGTATCAAAGAGTATCTAGCTTTCTTTATTGCTAACTGCATGAACACATGAACTGAGAATTCAGATTTCTCAGTTAACACTCTATTTGTGGGTTGAAATACACCGATGCATAGGCAGTGGCGGCTCTAGCTTTTTTGCCGCCCCAAGCATGGCAATCAGGCAGCCTTGGGAGGCTTGCCTGCAGGAGGTCCCCGGTCCCGCGGATTTGGCACCTTGCCTGTGGGAGGTCCGTTGGTCCTGCGGCTTCTGCATACCCGCTGCCGAATCCGCAGGATCGGCGGACCTCCCGCAGGCCAGCCGCCTAAGGCTGCCTGACTGCCGCCCTCACAGGGACCGGCTCTAACTTTTTTGCCACCCCAAGCAAAAAAAAAGAAAAGTGCTGCTCCACTGTAACATCCCCCCCGAGCATCACCCCGCCTCACCAAAACAATCCCCTGAGCGCCTGCCTGCTGCGCTGCCCCGCTGAAACAACCCCCCTGAACTCCACGCCGCCCTCCAATAACAATCCCCCCAAGCGCTGCCCTGCTGTGCTGTAACACCCCCGTGCTGCTCCACCCCGCCAAAATGACCTCCCTGAGCGCCACCCCACCCCACTGTAACAACCCCCCCGAGCGCCGCCTTGCCCTACCAAAACAACATACCCCTACACAAGCGCCGCACCGCACCGCTAAAACAAACAACTCCCGACGCTGCCCAGCTGAAACAAACAAAAAAAGCCCCTTGAATGCCGCCCCATCAAACCAAAAAAAAATACAAAAAACCCGAGTGCCGCCCTGCCACCTGAAGATTGGCTGCTCCTTACAAAGTGCCGCCCCAAGGTGCCAGTTGGTGCCTGGAGCCGGCCCTGAGCGTCCCCCACAGCTTGCTTCCCCAGGCACACGCTTGGAGCGCTGGTTCCTGGAGCCGCCAGTGTGTATAGGCCATCATCCAATGCCAAATCCTGAAATTGGATTCACATGGGCAGGCTGCAGGCCTGTGCAGAGCCCTGTTTTGCTCTATATGGTTTCAGGGGTTTGCCCATAGGACATGATTGCAGGATGTGGACCTATGTTAGTGAATGTTTAACTAACTAGAGTGCATTCTGCACTAGAACTGACCAAGCCTACCAGATTCCTGAGCAGGAACATTCTTTAGTAAGTGTATAAGTGTAGAAACTTAGTAGAATAAGGGGGCGAGGGTAAGAAAGAGTGGGAACAAAACTATAAAAGAAAAAAAGAAAAGCAAGGGCCAGAAAATGTAAGTGGAGCAAGTGTTAGGGCCTTTCAGATTTAATTGTGTTATCCTAGTCCAAGGGAGAATAAAAGAAGGTTTTCTACTGTTGTCATGAAGCAGGCTGTGACCCTGAGCTGGTTTCTTCCAGCTGGGCTTTCAGATCACTTCCCCCCAGCTCTGCTCAGACTGGCAGAAAAGCCTGTCAAATACACAAACTTGAAATCTTCACAACCAAATATTGCTGTCTTCTTCCCACCCCCCTGCCCCAGGCATTCAGTGTGTCTCCACAGTATTAGAGGCACAGTCAAACAGTTCCAGGTCATTCTCCTTGGCCTGGGAAAGTTTAGTAGGCAGTCCTCTTCCTACTAGAGTGTATCTGTGTTATGAGGGAAGAGGCAGATTATATGCAGCCCTCCTGCCCATAATTTGTCCTGACTAGCTGAGAAAGAGGGGAGGCCTGTTCCCTCTATACTGCATTACAAGGATTCTAGTCATAGGCCTAAAAGGACCAGTAGCAT
Source organism: Gopherus evgoodei (assembly GCF_007399415.2). Classification (NCBI taxonomy): domain Eukaryota; kingdom Metazoa; phylum Chordata; order Testudines; family Testudinidae; genus Gopherus; species Gopherus evgoodei. The sequence continues at coordinate 26,784,274 of NC_044329.1, read as the reverse complement.
TTTCCCCCCCCAAACATCAGCTGAGTATCCTAAGACCACTTCCTTTCTCTCAGTCTTTGCCTCTGTCATTCCCTGGATCCAATGCTTAATTTGTAATGAAAGAGAGGCTGGGGCTCAAGCAAGTTTTTTTTTATTTTATTTTTATAATGGACATGGCAAGCCCAGAGATGCCAGAGGCTATGAACTGCCAAGCCTAGAGTTGCCAGAACTAAGCCCTGGCAAGAGCTGGCATGAATTAAGCACTGCCTGGGTCTGTGTCTACCCCAGAACGCCTGAAACAGGGTAGCCTGGTTCATGAGACTTTCCCCTCTGGCCTTAAAAGGCTAGTGTATCCCCCATTACAAAGTACTAGACCAGGGAGATGCTAATGCTTTCTAGCACATCAGCTCCCTTCGAGTGACAAACACACTAAGAGTCATAGAGCTGAGGCATAAATGAAAAAGAGATGGAACAGCATCAACTGGCTGTTTTCTAGAATATGAAACCTACTGCAATCTCATTGCTCAGTAAATTGGCTTGCTCCCCAGTCTTAGCTTGGCTTATATTTACTTTTTATATTTCTACCGTAACCCCAATATATCTGAACACCTCTCTCGTGAATACACTTTAACAATGCACTTATTTTTTATACTAAGTGAATGATAGTTGTTGGAAATGGAGGAAGAACCTTTCATACCTAGCAGGCAGATAGGTAGGTGAGAGAGAAGTTACCTACAGTACAGGTACAAAACTTAATTTCTTTCCTCTCACAAGGTAGTATGGTTAGGATCAGAGGACTGGTTTCACCATCATGTTGAGACAATGATGCTGAACAGTTTGGAGGCAACAGTTGATCCATTTCTTAGCAAACAGTGTAATGTTCTTCATTCACTTTTCTTCATTTATTTATTTTATAATGAGGATAGTGCTCTCACAGAGGATGAGCAATTACTCAGCACCATCCTCTGGGATCTTCCTGAAAGGAAGGAACAGAAGCACTCAAGCATGATTCTCATCCACCTCTGCTAGGATCCAATAGTAGAGTCAATGATTTTACAAGCTGCTGACATATCTAAAGGGCGCATAAGTACTCGGATGGGTTAAGTATTTTAATACTTTCCTAACTGAAGTTACAGATGCAAAGTTCCTATTGATTATGCTCAGTAATTGCCAACAAATTGGGGATGACTAGAATTGACTGAAAGGCTCACAATAAATCCCCCAAACCACATGAAATTCACCTGTGTTTTTTATTTCATTACAAGTCTGAAATTCAAGGGGAAAAGGTTAATCAAAAGGTTCACAATCTTCACAAGTGAATTTGGGCCAAATTTGAAGCAAGTCTGGCCCTGTTTATTGTTTTGCATTGAAATCAGATGAAACTCATGGCTTGAGACGTCTTTGACATGAAACAGCTTTGACTGCATTTGACATTGCATATTTGAAGATACTCCAACTTGAATTTCCAGGTGAAGGTTAAAAGGGGCATGAATTCACATGGACCGAAATTTTAGGTTGCATTCAGACAACCTCCTGCCAAACAATATCACTTATTTTCAGAGCTCTACTCCTGTTTTGAAATATAAGCCTTTCAAAAGTGGAAACTCTTTCTCTTGCTTTGACTTTGTTCAAAGCTTTAACTGAACTAAGATTATTTTGTTCCTTTCTAATATGACAGTTGATATCAACAATGCAAATCATATGATTTATGTCAGTGTGAAAAAGCCCTCTGAAAATGCTGTAGAGTTGTATGTTGTAGGGTGGGAATATCTATATCATTAAGGCTATTCTTTGGATGAGCCCTTATTTTCCCTTAAATATCTAGTTGATGTTAATGATTTAATTTAATTAATAAAAATTATGCTTCTCAAAATTGCTGCCATGGAACACGCTGGGCCAAATTCTCCATTGCCCTGAGCCTCCTGCAGTCATTTACACCTATGTAAAGAGGTCTGAATTGCTGCCATTCTCATCTGGTAGATTTTACAACCGGGTGTGAACAGTTACACAAGGCAGTAGGGAATCATGATCACTTTACAGACACTTAAATAAAAGCTTGGAGTAATAAGTGTGAGGCTTTAGAAAATCCTAATCCATATGAGGCATTTTTAAACAAATATTACTATCCTGTGTTATTGGGAAAACAGATTTTTTTTTCACTTCCATCAATCTAAGCCTATTTATTTAGATATTACTGAGTTATTAGTGCTTCTGTCTAGTCTCTTGTGTTTAATTTCCAATCTGCATTACATTCAAATATCCTAGCAGCTGACAAAGAGGTGGATGGTTCCATTTCTGTAGCTTCCACTCCTATAAAATGAATTTCAGTGTGAAAAATGAAGATTAATGGGCTTCATAATCATTCTGTTCTGCTAAAGCCAATTTGAATAAAATGGAAAATGGGCTGAGATATGAAAACATCTTTAATATATTTGGATAAAAATAAGCATTGTGCATAACTGTGAGCTCATGCATATATTGTAATTTTATTCTGTGCCCATTTGAAGCAGCATTGCAGTATGTACACTGAATTTTTGTAGCATTCTTTTTTAAATTGTTAACTACACTATTTGCTAGGCCTGGTCGATGTGAGTGTGAAGAGCAGGTTAGCAGAGTGTTCTGAGCTTGTGTTGTTTAATTAGAGTTGGTCAGGAATTTTTCAACTAACATTTTCATTGGAAAATTTCAATTTGTTGAACTGAGGTTTTCTGCAGACATGTATTAGTTCTGAAGAAACTTTCTCAGATCTAGGATGAATTTCTGATCAGAGACCCACCCTTGAATAGTTAATAGGTTAGTGCACTCTTTTGTCATGTGGGAGACCCAGTTGCCCTAATCAGTGGGCTATCAAGTCAGTCTCTCTCTCAATCTCTTCTGTGGAAGCTGTTCCACATTTTATCAATAATTAAATATGCATTGGACCAGAAAGAGACTGAATGTACAGCCCAGTCGTCAGAGAACTCACCATGGATGTATGATCCTTGTTCATATCCCTGGTCCAAATGATGCAGAGCAAGGATTTCCAAACCATAAGAGTGCCCAGACCATTATTGGCCATTCTCAGCTATTGGCCATTCTTGGGTGGGAGGGATCTACTGGGGGAGGGGGTACACCAATCTTTTTCAAATATAATTTGAAATCCAATGAAGAATTAAAAATCCTCAAAAAGAAATGTGAAACAGAATTCTTGTTTTCTGGCCAGCCCTATTTGTAAGGACTCCATGTATGCTTTGAGATTCTTTGGGTACACCCGATATTTTACTTCCTTGCTTTAGGACTACTCATAGCATGAGCAAAAACCATGCCCTTCATACACTGTGGATAAGTTTGACATCCCTCCCACTTAAAAAAATATAAAAAAAAAATAGAAGTTTTTGCATGGTACTCACTTACGGACTCCAATGACTCATCCAAATTTACATTGTGTAAATGTACTAACTAAAATTACTAACAACAAATAAACCCAGGAAATATTTGTACTGTGATTTGTCCATTGACGTTAGCTGAGATAACCCAGAATTACTCTCATAAACAGAATTTGGCCCCTTATTTACTGAACGTTATTGTACTTTCTGTGGTCTTTTTTGTTTCAGTCTAATGTTGTGGAGTTCCTTTGTGTCCAGTTCCCTTTTCCATTAGCCAAGGATATATTAATTCTTCCATGACGAATTGCATATCAGTACAAAAAGGAGTGTGCCATTTGAAATATGGTATTTGATACATATTCAGCTTCTAGTCACTTCACACAACTGTGCTTAAAATAACAGAGTGATGGCCCAGTAAAAGCTCTACATTATAACTGTCTGTATTGAGCATTGATCCAGTGGCATCCACCTTCTCAGTGATGCAAAGTCAATGCATTTTCCTTATCCACTACTTTTTCTGCTTTATCTTGAACCTTGCCAGTGTAGCTTCTGTCATGTCATTCTGGGATGTTGAGTCCCAACCTGATAATCTGCTGGGGAATCCCATAACATTACAATCACACATTGTATTTTAATAAAGTAAGATTGCAGAGTAATCTTTTCAATATTTCCTCTGACATTGTTGCTTGCATAGGTTCACCTCAATTTTCCAGCTAACAAACTGGCATAGGAGAATTTTACTATAATGAATATTGCTTTGATTACAAGCTATACTCCAGCCTATGGGAACATAAATACTTTACTATTTACAGCATCTGGCACTTGCAACACACTTCTAGTTTATTTGGTCAGATGATTTGATGTCACCTCAAATGATGCATTGTGATGTGATGTGCATCTCTCCGGTTTACAAGCGTTTTTTTAACACTAGCAAGTGTCATGAAGTCAATAGAGGAGGTCCTTCTGATAAGGTTATCTCTGGAAATCTGCAACTATTTGGCATCAAAATCTCCCACCACAAAAGAGTGACAGTGTACAGCAGATGTTTGCATACACGTATAAACACTGGTCAGTATGAGGGGAAGAAGACTGATCTTGTGATTAAATTCTACACTGGAGATCTGGGTTCAATTCTATATTCCTCTATAGATTTCCTGTGCAGCCTTGAGCAGGTGTCTTATTCTCTCCGCAACTCACTTTCCAACAGTAATAATTTATGTTCCCAACCACTGTCTGTATTGTCCATTTACATTTAAGGTATTTGTCTCTTACTGTGTTTAGACATAGAGCCAAGCACAAGATGCCCTCAATCCGAGTCCTCTAGAAGCTACTGTAATACAAATATTAATCAAATAACTATTCTGGACTGAAACTTGCTGAAATGCTTATGTAGTTCAGTTCTCCAAGTTTATGCTATGAATTCCAACTCATTCTCTTGAGGTAAAAGAACGGCAACTTCACAAACATATTCTTTTCTCTAGCTACTAAAATGGTTGGAAAATAAGGGTTTTCCTCAACAAAAAATAATGATATTTCTGCAAAAAAATAAAGTTAGACACATATTGGCCAAAATCAGAGAAATTTTGAGTTGGAAATGTCATCCATTGCTGCATAAGAGATGTAGTTTGGGTGCTTCATGCTTCCATTCCCTTCAATACGACAAGCTTCCTGAGTCAGACAACATTTCCAGTGATGCACCTCTCTTGTTAAGGGAAAATTATGCATCAAAGGAGTCCCTGGCTGTGAATTTAAAAAAACGGTTGAATTATCATAAATAATGAGAAATCAAAATTTTCCAGGAAAGCAGACATTTTTGTTCAAATTTAGTTTAGTTAAAAACCCAATTTTCTTTTGAAAATCCATTACAAAATAATTTTTTCAACCAGACATAGTAACTATGGAAAAATTGAAACATTTATTTCTATGAAGTATCATAAAGCATAAATGGGAACAAGTCCAAGGACAAACTATTGTTTGGAAACTTATCAATAGTTACAGTAGCTGATAATATATACTCTTGTAAAACAGCATCCAGTTACTCCAATTTGCAAATGGAGGCCTCTAATGCAATGTGTGCTAAATAGGAATCTTTATGTCTTTTTATGTCTGCAATTACAAACTTGCAACATTTCAACAGTTGCAAATTTGGTCCTAAAATTGGAGAGGGGGGGAAAGTATGTTTTTAAAAAGATAAATTTAGCATATAAGAAAATAAAAGTACCCCACTTTGTGTTTTTACACATAACTTAGGCAGGAATACCTTTTTTCATATGCTACTATTTAGTATCTTAGTATATTATAAAGCTATAACAGTATATTTTTAAAACAGCTTAAGAAAAAATACACTATTTATTTTCAGTGTCTATTTAATTAGTCATTAGCTATCTTGATGAAAGGCTAAGAAAAAAATCAAGTAGAAAACCAGAACCAATTTCTCCATTGTTAAATATGTTGTACATGTAAAAGAGAATTTTCCCAGCAGTACTATCCTGGAGTGGTATTTAACTATAAGATGAAGCTGTTGAAGTTAAAAGTTGCATCAGCTGTGATCAAAACTCAGATAGTAATGGTGCCTTCCCCCCGCACAACATGAGAAAAGTTTAACAGAAACATGCATTAACTGTAGGCATGTGCTTCCTTTTGTTTTAGTATTACAGCAGACTCTCCGTACCTCATTATTAAGGATACGATTTTGTTACAGAGGACATGTGCTTGGGGCTCTGGCCTTAGTCATTTGCCCATAAACCCCCACCCTCTTATTTTTAGAAAAAATCACAGACAGGTTGCGGTCTTCCATAGATTTTTGTTTATTGCCCATAACTTGTCCATTATTTTCACTAAAAATGACCATGACAAAAGCTTAACCTTACTCATTATTTATGCATATGTATCTTTAAACTAAATGCAGACCCATCATTTATACTTAGGAACCATTTTAAAACATATGCAATTTAACAAGATAAAAATTTGTCTAACTGAATATTCAAATTATACCCCATGGGAATGTCTACACAGCAAAGAAACGCCCCTGGCTGGCCTGTGCCAGCCAGCTCAGGTTGTGGGGCTATTTCATTGCTGTCTAGAATTCTGGGCTCAAGCTGGAGCCTGAGCTCTGGGGCCCTCCCTTCCTGCAGGGTCCTAGAGCCTGTGCTCCATGACAAGCAGAGAAGTCTATGTAGCAATGAAACAGCCCCGCAGCCCAAGCCCCACAAGCCTGAGTCAGCTAGCATGGACCAGCCACAAGTGTCACATGATATGTGGCTTTTGTTACAAATGCAGAACAAAAAGGATGATAAAGACCTGCTGCCTCTTTGTGAAAAACAAAATCAGTCTTCCAACCTCACAAATATATCCACCAGTGCCAATTGTGATGTCTCTCACAAACTAAGGGCTATGACATCAGTTGGACAACAAAGAGTAAGAGCTGATTAACTCTTGAAAAAAAAAACCCGACAAAGATCCAGTTTCCACCAAAAGGCGGTTAGTAATGAAAAATACTGAAAGAAAACTGATGGTGAACCGTATAACACAGATGTAGGATTCTGTCTTAATAGAGAGGGGCTTTGTTGAAGTTTTCTAGAAGGCATCAGTGGATCAATAAAAACTTGAATTAATCCTCAAAATACTGTGAAATATGGACTTCAGGCTTCCATTCATCTTGCACACCTAGTTTGTGCCCTGCATTACAGGAATCTGACAGTACTGTGTGATAGTAATACTGCACCACCTGGGCTGCAAATGCAACACCTTAGCTCAAGAGGAATGGTTTGAAAAAGTGCAATTGTTATCTTTTTTTTCCTTTGGTGGGAGAAAGGCTGACATCTACTGACCCCACTATCATAACAGTGCTAAATATTGCACAATAACTGTGAGAATAACCCCTTTTTGGAAACATTTGTACACTCCAAAGTGCTTGAGAAATTAGTTACCTTCTTGAAAGACTATGTTTATCAAAAACATTAAGTTAATATTTTACTGTAAAAAGGATATTAGGTGATAGAGAGCATAATATAATTAAGGAGCTATTCTTCTTAAATCAGGCACCTGCAGCAAACTGAATATGACTTGGAGAGAGGACTACAGGTTGCAGAAGGGAAGAATTTGGAGGAGACAATAGGAAGTCAGTCTGTTTGCACATGGTGGAATGATAGCTAATGCTTCAGCACCTCCACAATTAGTTCTCTTAATAAAAACAGTTTCATTTTAGAAACATGGAGTTCTTTCACTTTATTGCCTAGCACATGGTATATGAAATAGCACTATCACCGAGTTGCCGAAAATAAGAGATAACATGTTGGTCTCTGGATCCTTCAATGAGTATATAGCACTGCTTCTCCTTGATATATATTTATTCTTGTGATTTATAACTTAACATGATGGATGGAAGAAAGAATAGGTGATAGTGGCCCTGAAGAACAAACTGAACTTTCTAGTCCTAACACTTATGAGAATGACTACTTTCACATGTACAGCCCTGAGGAATGAAGCATGAATTTGTTTAACTGACAACCAGTTTGCCTAACTGTTCTGTTTCCCTTTCTGTTAGGTTGGTGTGGTTTTTTAGTTTATCTTTTCCCCAGAACAAATTGTGGTAATGGGATAAATGATTTAAAGACAGGAGGATTATCTTAATGAGACTGCTAAAATACTACCTAATCACATTTTCAGCCTCCCTTACCAAATAAAAGGAATAAGCTATGTTTAGCCTACATTAAAATCCAGGACGTGAAAATATGGTCAGGAAAGCATCAACAGTAATCAGTGTGTCCCCAAACAAGCCCCAATTAAAACGTAGCCACTGCCCCAAAAAGGTGTTAATACTATAGGACTATTCTCATTTGTGATACCAAAATATGCTGCGTTTCCCATCAGCACATCTTACGATGCTATTTCCTATTCCTCTCTCTGAGAGTATCCCTTCAAACTCTTTTCAGAGCCCTGAGGATTCTCAACCTGTTTTTCCATTTACTACGCAAAGCTTAGGTCAAGTCAATCCACTTCTGAGCTAAGAAAAGCTTATAACAGCTCTTGCAGGAACCCATAAACACTGCTCCTAAGTCAGACAGCAGGGTTATTAAATATCAAAGCAAAGTGTTTTCTTCCATGTAAGTTTGGGAGGGCTGCCTCTCCACAATATGCTTAGCACTTGCTCCTCCAGGAAATTAAATTAAAATGCTACCTTCTTTTTAAAATAATATGATTTATTAAATATGGAGGGTAGAAACTTTGCCACTGGTGCAGGGGTCAGCAACCTCTGGCATGCGGCTCACCAGGGTAAGCACCCTGGCCAGTTTGTTTACCTGCTGCGTCGGCAGGTTTGGCCAACTGTGGCTCCCACTGGCCGCGGTTCACAGTCCCAGGCCAATGGGGGTGGTGGGAAGCTGCAACTAGCACATCCCTTGCCCGCGCCACTTCCCGCTGCCCACATTGGCCTGGGACCGTGAACTGCAGCCAGTGGGAGCCCCGGTAGGCCAAACCTGCCAATGCAGCAGGTAAACAAACTGGCCCGGCCTGCCAGGGTGCTTACCCTGGCGAGCTGCGTGCTAGAGGTTGCCAACCCCTGCACTGGTGTATACGTTGTATTACAAATCCTCCCCTGGTGTAAACTGGCATAGCTCTACTGACTTCAATGATTTACATGAAATGACGATACAACATATTTTACATACAGTTTCAGAAGACATGGACTAAAATTTTCATACATGATTAGAGGTTTTAGGTACCCAGCTTGAACTACCTTAAAAAGTCCAAATTTTCACAGGATGGTGCTCAGTACTTTCTGAAAATCAGGCACCTTTAAGGTAGTTCAAGTTGGGCACCCCCAAAATTGAGACCCCAAAAATCACTAGCCACTAGTCACTTTTGAAAACTCTTTAACCTTAGACTCTACAATGAAATCAACCTATTTATATTGACAAATACTGTGATTATGCATATCACTTAACACTGTGTGATCCATCATGTAGTCTGAATATTTCCTGGGTGGAGAGTGGGAGTAAAACACATCAGAATTGTTCACGGATGTATTTTTTTCTCCCTTGAAAGAATATCCCCTACAAATCAATGTCATTACTGAAGAAAATGTGGCTTTATCCTCCATGTAAATTCTCCAGGTGACTCCTTTAGTCCAAAGTCTCATGCAGGATCTGAGCTGATTCTTGAACTTGGTAGAAAAGAAAATTCATGCCACAGACTAGTTTGTGAGGTATTGATCTCTAAGTGAGAGGAGAGGGGTTCAGCATCTAAAGTTCTGAGAGACCAGGTCTGTCCTTAGGCATACGCAGCATATGCTGCTGTGTAGGGTTCCAGAAAAATTGGGGCACCACCAGGACCAGGGATGGCTTTTTTGAGGTGGGTGCCCGAGGTGGGTGCCCAGGGTAGCCCACCAAAGAGGACGTTGTGTGCTGACCCGCCCGATGCTCCATGCACGCCACAGCCAAGCAGCCACAGTGCTGGTTCCTCTCCGCCCCCCTGCCCCCCCCGGCTGCTCTCGGCCAGCGGGCCCAGGGCTGCCTTCTCCCTCTCCCTCACCCACTTACTCCTCTCAGCCAGTCGGCTGCCAGCTGAAGGCTCCTGTCAGTGACAGGGGCAGAAAGCAGCTTTTAGCCTCTGCAGCTGGGCTCTGCCCCCACCTCCCCCTGCAGAGGCTCATACCACTTGGTGGTGCAAAAGGGGGGGGGAAGGCTTGGCAGCAGGCCCAGGGGTTTCTGGTTGCTGCACTGCCACGCACTGCGGACAGCTAGGCCTCCCCCCCGTGCTCTCAGGCCCCTGCCAGGCCTGGGGCAGTGCTGGTAGGAGGATGCTGAGCATGCAGCTCCCCCCTGACCCTGTGCGCCCACCCTAGCCCTGCCAATTATCCGAATGCAGAGACCAGGGAGCATGGGGTTCCTTGACCATGCAGGAGGCAGCACTGGCACCCAGTGGAAGGAGACCTCAACCAGTGGGTGCTCCTTGTTTCAGGTAAGCCTGCTCGGCACAGGCCCCATGGAGCAACTCCAGACCCAGTTCCCCATGCCCCATCCTCTCCACCCCCCTGCACACTAGCAGGGCGGTTCAGAATCCTTTGCTGCCTCATCCCCCCGCACTCCCAGGCTGCGAGCCCAGGTTGCCGTAGCATCTTCTCTATATGAAGCTCGGTGTGTGTCAGCACTGGGGGGGAGGGGGAGGGAGAACATAGTCTCATACAGGGCCATCCTTAGGATTTATGGGGCCCTATGCAGTATTATTAAACTGGTGCCCCTAGGCCTGACTTGCTCTTAGCAACACAAACATAGACTTACAGTACTGGAAAACTTACCAAGGGCACTTTATTAAAACCAGTTTAAACAAATTAAGCACATTATAATGCTGATGGACTATCAATACATGTAAATATAAAAAGTATTCAATTCCTTGTGCGTGCTTCAGCAGATTCCTTCAAGGTTACTGTATTGCCTGGCAGTCCACTTGATTATTTTTCTATGTATACATCATCAGTTTGGCATCTAGTGCCTTCAGGTCTAAAGAAGAGATAGAGTGTGAATAAACTAACATTTGCTTATATCTGAAGCATACATAAGTGAGTGTGTGAGAAAATGTGTCTGTTTCATTGAAAATATACTGTAATATATTCCCTCTTCTTCAAGATTGTTTGGACCGTAATGGAATGCTGGAAAATATATAAAAAAAATTTACACACCCACATGCCCCTATTGAAAAACTGCTAAGGAAGTTTTGAGATTTTCCTGTAGTAATTATTGCCACCTATGTCTGGCCAAATAAATTTGTAATAAAAAAAGAGGTAAAATAAACATTTTTGTAAATCAACCTAGCTCACTGATGGGAGCTATAGTGAAAAATGCACTTTACTAAAATGAAGCTTACAGTTCAAAGTCTATCCATTCAGGATACACAGCCTCTCTAGGATGGGGACATTTATTTATTTATTTTGTCATACATTCATAAATGTCAATGATATTGAGTTTTTTTATCTAGAGCCTTTCATTAGCAAAATATCAGCAATCCTAAACATTAACAAATATTAAGGCTCTGCAACACTACTTTATAAAAAGTGAAGTATTACATCCATTTTATTAAATGAGTAAACTGAGACATATAGTAAGAGACTTGTCTAAGTTCAGACAACATTTGAGTGACGAAACTGGGAAAAGAACATACAGGTCCAGATTTCCAGGCTCCAAATTGAGTAGCATGGTTGTAACCATGCTATGAAGAGACACTCCATTTTTCAGGTGAAATTTATCAGATCAGAAAAATGTATTTTAAAATCCCCATTTCACATTGTTTGGACTCATGAGGGAGTACATGTAATGTAGTAAGTAGAGATTAAGTCAAATAACACATTTTTAATAAGGTGCACCATATGTTGTGATAGACATATAGGATCCAGTGCACTAAATGCCCTAACAACTATGTGGGGGAAACCAGACAATTACTACGCTTTCAGATGAACTTGCACAGGAAAATGATAAGACAACACACCATATCACACATGGGTGAACGCCTTTCACATTCCATATCTGACCTCTCAATCCTCAGTCAAAAGAAAAGAAACCTGTTCAACACCTTCAGAAGACAAACATGCAAGCTTAAATTCATAACTTTGTTATCCCCTAAAAATCACAGACTGAATAGGCACAATGGATTTATGGCTGTCATGACAAGGACATGGGCACTCAGACCTAGTGGTTGGAGCAGGAGTTGGAAGTCAGGCCAAGTTGAGTACCAGAAGGTCAGAGTCCAAGACATGCCAGTGGGCAGACTGAGAATCAGGTGTCAGGAGACAGGAAGGGTCAGATTACCAAGAGATTGGGATGAAGCACCAGGTTACAGACAGCAATTGAATAGCAATGGTGAGCACAAACCAGGGTCAGAAGCTGGAGTCCAGGGTCTATCACAAACAGAATCTGGAGCAGAGATGGACAGGAAGTCTGTGCTGTTGCTCAGACAGCTCCCCTTTGTGTCTTCCTGGTTTAAGTATTCATAACATCATAGAATACGTGGGTTGGAAGGGACCTCAGGAGGTCATCTAGTCCAGCCCCTTTCTCAAAGCCAGACCAACCCCCAACTAAATCATCCCAGACAGGGCTTTCTCAAGTCTAACCTTAAAAACCTCTAAGGAAGGAAATTCAACCACCTCCCTAGGTAACCCATTCCAGTGCTTCACCGCCCTCCTAGCGAAAAAGTTTTTCCTAATATCCAACCTAAACCTCTCCCACCGCACCTTGAGACCATTACTCCTTGTTCTGCCATCTGCTACTACTGATAACAATCTAGATCCATCCTCTTTGGAACCTCCCTTTCAGGTAGTGGAAAGCAGCTATCAAATCCCCCCTCATTCTTCTCTTTGCAGACTAAAAAATACCAGTTCCATCAGCCTCTCCTCATAAGTCATGTGCTCCAGCCCCCTAACCATTTTTGTTGCCCTCCGCTGGACTCTTTCCAATTTTTCCACATCCTTCTTGTAGCGTGGGGCCCAAAACTGAACACAGTACTCCAGATGAGGTCTCACCAATGCCAAATAGAAGGGAATAATCACGTCCCTCGATCTGCTGGCAATGTTTCTACTTATACAGCTCCAAATTCCATTAGCCTTCTTGGCAACAAGGGCACACTGTTGACTCATATCCAGCTTCTCATCTACTGTAATCCCCAGGTACTTTTCTGGGGAACTGCCACTTAGCCAGTTGGTCCCTAGCCTGTAGAAGTGCATGGGATTCTTCTATTCTAAGTGCAGGACTCTGCACTTGTCCTTGTTGAATCTCAGATTTCTTTTGGCCCAATCCTCCCATTTGTCTAGGTCACTCTGGACCCTATCCCTACCCTCCAGTGCATCTACATCTCCCCACAACTTAGTGTCATACGCAAACTTGCTGAGGGTGCAGTCCATCCCATCATCCAGATCATTGATGAAGATGTTGAACAAAACTGGCCCCAGGAACAACCCCTGAGGCACTCCGCTTGATACCGGCTGCCAACAAGACAAGACATCAAGCCATTGATCACTACCCATTGAGCCTGACAATCTTGCCAGCTTTCTATCCACTTTATAGTTCATTCATCCAATCTATACTTTTTTAACTTGCTGGCAAGAATACTGTGGGAGACCATATCAAAAGCTTTGCTAAAGTCAAGATATATCACATCCACTGCTTTCCCCATGTCCACAGAGCCAGTTATCTCATCATAGAAGGCAATCAGGTTGGTCAGGCATTGACCTTTGTGAATCCACGTTGACTGTTCCTTATCACCTTCCTCTCCTCCAAGTGCTTCAAAATGGATTCCTTGAGGACCTGCTCCATGATTTTTCCAGGGACTGAGGTGAAGTCTACTTCTTCCCTTTTTTAAAGATGGGCACTATATTTGCCTTTTTCCAGTCATCTGGGACCTCCCCTGATTGCCACTTCCCTGTTTGTGAGCTGCAGGTCAAGAGGAGCACGGCCCCTAGTTGGTTCAGGCCCTAAAACTTTTTCCACATTGACCTTAGTTTGCTCTATTGCTTGTTATAGCTGTTTCCATAGCTATCATAACTAGAGATGAGCACATAACTGATCTTTTGGTTTTGTGGCAGAATCAAAAAATATCTGGAAAAAATTTTGGTTGAACCAAAATTGATTTTTTTCCTCGTTTAGCCTGCCAATGTGAAAAAACAAAAACAAACAAACAAAAATGGCTTCATTACATTTTCTGGGATTTGTTTTCAAAAAAATTGTTTTTGTGGTTTTTCAAAAAATAAACAAACTGAGCTAAGTTTCTAAACAAAATATTGATTCAAAATGAAAAGTCAAAACATTTTATTTTGAAAATATTGAAAAAACATTTGGACTTTTCCCCTCCTTTTTTTAATTCAGCAGAAACAATTTATTGAATTTGACCCGAGTTTGTTAAATAGTTTTGGTCAACCCAAAACTACATTTTTGACAAAAATTACTTCACTAAAAAATTTTGCCCAGATCTAATAACATGCCTCTTCCATCTATTTTCTCTTTTTTCAAGAGATAAATTTAGAAAATTAGATCCATCAATAATCAGTCAAGCATGAAACTAACAACATTGCAAAGAGAATGGTGGCTAGAACTGAGAAACTCTTCCAGTTCTTATAGGCAAGAGTGCTACAAAAGGAGACAGTCCACAAATTCATAAATCTGTTTTGGGTTGTTGCCCATTTCATGAATGGTCTGTTTTTATTAATACTGTTGACGAGCTACAACAGGTGACATTTTTATCCCCTTAGGCTGTCCATTATCCAAATGAAGGGCCATCTGGAAAGGGATACTGTTCACTGAAAAATGTGACAGAGCTGATGGCTTTTTAACTGCTAGTCATCTATGATTGCTAGTAAACACAGAAAATTAGCATTGATCCTCCCAAATGAAAAAAAAAAAAACCAGCAAAGTAGTTAAGACAAAGCTTATGGAAACACCTTCTTGGCAGGTGTGCAGGCTAATTAATAATTATAAAGGACAACCTTTCCTTATTTTTGTAAATTAATATCAGTTGTATTCTCTAAAACAAACAAACATGACTACAGGTGGGACAGCTACTTCTATAAGCCCACTTCAGTAAATGCAAATAGAAAACAAGGTTGGATTGAAATCTCTGCCCTACTACACACAGGTATTAAAGCAGTATCATTACCATAAATGTACACATTCAGAAAAGCAGGTAGCTTGACCTTTATGCCAGCTTAATAGAGCTTGGGAGAAATCAAAAATAGGAAATGGATGTGGTGAAATTGCTTGTTGTTTGGAAGGCTCTGTGGAGAGCACCTGCAACTGAGTCCGAAATATGTTCAGAGGGGAAAATAAGAGAACTACTACTATACTGGCACCTATTCTCAGTATGAATATGGATGTTTTGCACCATTTCTAGGAAAATAACTGGCAAGGACAGTTTATTAAACATTTTAATCCATTCATATATCTCCTAATAGAACGGCTTTTACTTTAGCCTTGGAGCAATGCAGGGCAGTAAACAAACCCACAGTGAATCTACTCTCATCAAAGTCAATGAGAAAACTTCCATTGACATCAACGATGCTAGATCAGGTTCTAAAAAGTCATGCCAGAGGAAAAATTACAGGCTCTGGTATTCCCTGGCAAAGGCGGTGACCGACTCTGAACAAGATCAAATGACATAATGAGAGATATAACAATTGGGAACATTTTCCAAGTTAACCTTTGTTATCTTTTCATATCAGAAATCATGATAAACTAGTTTGCTGTTAAATGCAGATGTCACATATTTCATTTTCTCCTGCAACAAACAGTCCTTTGCGAGGACATGAACAGTGAAAGAAAATCTGAGATGGGTTTTACCCATAATTAAATTTAGGACAATTACTACAAATTTAAGGGTGGTCTGTATTAATATCAGCCTTTCACATACGTTGTCTAACATTACTGTATGCATGGAAGAGATACAGTAAAAATGGAAATATCACAACTAGTAAAATACCCAGCCTATGTAACAGTTATATAATAAATAGGTATGAGCAAATTGCTGCAAAGGGCAATTGGGAAAGACAAAATAAGGTAAGAAACCTACCTTTAACTCAAACCTTTTTCTGAGTCTGGCTCTAAAAATGGACAAAAGTTTTTTCTGAGTTTCTGAAATCATTGCATGTGTGATTTTTCATTTCTGGCTTACAGGACAGGAACCAGAGGTGCCAAGATACTGAATAACTGTTTTTATAGTATTTCCAGCTGGAACTAGAAGCATCAGAAATTCCCTTGAGAAAACTTCCAGACAAATTTTGCAAACTCAAAAGGTTTTGATAGTTGGGATAAGCCTTGTATAAACAACTAAATTTCAGGGTTTATCAAAACCAAAGCCGACACTGAATCACTGGAGATTCATCCATCCCTACCTTTGATTTTACTACCCATGGAGCTTCTGTTCTACTGTAAAAACTGGCATTTTATATTTATTGACCCAATTCTGCCACTCTTCTTCAAGTTGTGCACTGCCACCATACTTTGTGGGTCCAATAAAATCATGCTGACTGCTTGAAGAGTTGGGCTACCCAAGATAAGATCCCAGGATCTTGTCTTATACTTGTGCAAATATAAGAGCTAGACAACACCATTATGCAAAGTTGGTTACCCAAAAATAACACCAAATGAACAAGCAAAAATCCCAGTATTGATGTTGAGGCTTTAAAAGTAGCCAACAAATAAAATAATGGACTTTGTCACACCACAAGACATGAACCAGTTTTAATTTTGAAGCACTGCTCTGAATGATATGGCAAACAGAACAATCATATTATTTGTCTGCTTGTCTAATATGAAGGCAACATTATCAATGGACATCCTAAAGCTATTTTACAAGATGCTGAAGAAAGGCACTGCAAAATTGTTTTTCAAGCAACTGACAACGATTTGATAATTTGGGACATTTCATATTTAATAAAAAAACTATTTAAGTTGGAAACCCACAGACCGCCAATGATGGAACTTATTTATATCACACACATTTTGTCTCCAAATAGTGATTTAATCCTTTCAGTTTTTAGTATCCCCCCTTTTAAAATGAAGGGAGCATGTTAAACACTTCAAAATACTTTTAGGTTAAGCCATTCAGCTGGTATGAATAAAAGGAGACCTCCTAAAGTGATCTCTAATGATGGGTATAGCAGCTGGCTAGCAGAACATTTAACTTGTTTTTCCACAGTAGATTTGAACAGCAGACTAATGAAAATATTGAAAATGATTTCTTGCTCTCCCTGTTATCAGAAATCATAACTTGCCTAAAGCCATATGAGTAATCAAGGATCCATTTGAGCTGTGATTCCTATGTGCATATGCTCATAGCAGGTATTGCACAGCACTCTATAATCAGTACTGCAAACATTTTTCATTAGTTTCACAATTTGCTAAAAACTGTGAAAAGAAAGAAGAGGTAGGATCAAATGTAAAAGAATGAGGTTAGGAAGTAAAGCAAGCTTGCTCTTTACGTCAAAATTTTACCACACACACACACACACACACACACACACAGC
The DNA here is from genome assembly GCF_007399415.2 of Gopherus evgoodei. Classification (NCBI taxonomy): domain Eukaryota; kingdom Metazoa; phylum Chordata; order Testudines; family Testudinidae; genus Gopherus; species Gopherus evgoodei. The sequence goes on along the minus strand of NC_044329.1, from coordinate 26,766,928 downwards.
ATAGAGTAATTCATAATCATTTGAAAGGGTTATTTTCCTGCACGCCCTCAGGAATGGACTCTCTCAATCTTCAAATCAAAATGTGCAAAGCACAAAGTTCAACCCCATACTGAATAGATCATAATAATTAGGATTTTTCTCTCCAAGACGTCACATTATGCAGGTGAATAGCACCTACCAAAAAGCATTTTCTCCTTTCTAATAAAGCAGAATGGTTATATATTATTTTTACATAAAAGGCAACATTAAGCTACATAGGATGCAGATAGAGATATGATCAGTACTGACAGTCCTATTTCAAAGATGGGGCATAAGGCATATTCCAATTTTTTACAATGATTTTAATAAGCAGAAATGAATCTCCCATCATCTCCAGGTCTCTTCTGAAATGAAGAAGAAATCACTCAGAATCAAGGTTTGAAGATATACAAAATAGAAAACTGGGGATCTAAATTAGTAGCTCAGAAGGAAAAACTCAGACCCTTCCCATCTTTCATTAACACCTTAATAAGGCATTGGTTGAAATATTCCAATTTTGTGACTAATTTTTTTGGTTGAAATTTAAAAATTTGACAAAAAATAGGATATTTTTGTTACAACTGCTTTCATGAAAATTAATCCTGTTTTTCAATTTATGGAGCTGGCTGAAAAAACTTCAAATTTCGATGAAAACAAGGAATGAGTGAGTGAGTGAGTGTGTCTGTGTGTGTGTATTTTTGAGACACAGACATTTTCCTATTTGGGGACAAACTTTAATGAATAAAAAGGGAAGGAGGTACCTGGAGTTCTGGAAAATCCTGGCAATAAGGAAAGGCTACACAACTGAGATCACATCTATGGATTTCTTTGTTCCTTTCACAGGAACTTTGAGGTGATCGGGAAGCACTATTTTCTTTCCCCTTCTCTAGGCATAGTTCTGCCAACACAGCTACAATCAATGCCAGAAAAGAATCAATAGATGGTAAACTGGATTGCATGCACTCTGCTCATCCTGCATACACTTTCACAGCAGGATAAACTGATAGAAGCAATATTTCAAGAATTAAATTTAGAAGAAGAACAAATGTACTTGACCAACTAGACGCAACATGCTCAGGACAGTGCTTCTCTCACAAAATCTCTAACATACTAATTAAAGAAAACAAGGGCTTGGGATACAATCTAGAAAATGAGGAAGACTAGCTAATAGACTACAATATACAGTTACTATGACCATTAATGCTGTAAAGATGACTCTCTGGGGCAGATTTTTCTTACAAGAAGGGGCAAGCTTTTCAGAAGAGCTCACCTCCCATTTCAGCACCAAAATAAGTGGCTAGTAGAATGTTGGGTGCAGATTTTTTTCAAATATCCAGCCATAAAAGTTGTGATGCAAACTGCTAGGTGCTGAGCACTTTGGAAAATTTGGCCCTAACTATCAGCATTGAGCACTTGAAAATCTGACTCCAAATGATCTGTATTAATGTTTCACTGAATCACAAATTATATGAGGTGAACCATCCCATCTACACTGAAACCATTTCTCAGTTTCGTCTTAGGCATCAGAATACTGCCACATGGAAAATGAGTGCCTTGGTTTTAACTCTCTCATGTAAAAAAGGGAAAGACAGGAAAAAGTAGTTAATACCTAGAAATAGAACTAAGTCCAAGACCTCTCATTACCCATGTATACATACTGAAACACAGACAAATAAACCTAATCCTGCACAAGAGATCCTCCATAGGGTTCAGGACCTTACACTTCTGCCAAGCTATGAATTGTTTTTGTAGAAAAGCCTCACTTGTTCTGGGACCCTGTGGATGACAATAAACTTCTAACAAAGAGAAGACACTGGTTACAATGACTTCTGAAAGGCATGACACTTTTACATACCTGAGACTTGTAAGAACACAAAACTAAGGAACTGATCGAGACAACAACTGATTCAGACACAAATATGTATAAGATAGCATCTCCCTGTATCGGAGTGACATGAGGAACTTAATCAGAGTTATGAACATAGAAAAACTAGTCAATAGAACAAAGTAAACTGCCAAGAAGGTAGTTACCCCATAAGCAGGAGAATGCAATGAAAAATCAACATAGTTATTTGAATTAACCAGGTAGAATTTTAATCACAAAGCAATCAAGGATGTATACAGTGTTCTGTGTCCATTCGTTATTGAGAATATTTAGTGTACTGATACAAGTTATACAGGTATAAACTCTGTATAAACTCATATTCCCGACACTCATATTCTTGCTTTTCCACACAATCCCATGTTTGACAGAATGAAAAACCAAAATAATGTATATTATAAAGCTTTATTGTGGTATTAAGAATTTAAATTGTTCTAAGTAGCACATGTGCTCATATGAATAGAATATGTAATGGTTTCTTTATTCATTTGTTCTTGCATGTGTGCATATAAAAAGCATAATTGTTTTTTAAAGTTAAGTTTTATTTTAAAATAATTTTGGCCACAGGTCTTGATATTTACACTGGCATTTCTGTATTTTTTCCTGACAACTTTGCCATTTTAGGTAGTTTGGACCCAGTTCAGCAAAGTACTTAAAACATTGCCAAGTGCTTTTCTGAATCAAGGCTGTATAAGGTTCCTCTCACCATACTATTCAACTTATTTCTCTACTTTTCCCATACAAGTTGTGTTATAGTTTTTGGTGTGAAATTTATAGAAGGATAATGGATATCTGATAAGAGAAACAGTGATAAAGTCAATTGTTTCCTGTGTTAACTGAAATCTGGATTTCATAATCAAAGTAAGTTGAGGCCCACATTTTCAGACTGGGTACCTTAAAGATAACCACCTAAAATAATTTAAATGATCTTGTTAATAAATATAGTCTCATCTTCAGAAATGCAAGTATCCACAAATCCCACTGAAGCTAATGTGAGCTGCACTGTACTGAAGTTAGAGAGACCTTTGAAAATCAGATAATTTCTTTAAAAGTCTATATTGAGGGACCTGGGTTTGAGAATTTTGGCCAAAATGTCCAAAAGGAATAATCTATTATGCCTGTACTGGCCTCTAAGGGAATTCCATTGTTGTCATAGTTCTACAACAATGGAGTCACTTCACAAGTCAGCCAAGTAACTCTTCTAAACTGCATCCTATGTGGCTATGATTAGCGTAAATCTAAATTACTACCAACCACAGGATGAAATAAATTGAAGAGTGTTTATAACTAGTCAATATCGAAAGAAAGAACACCATTCAATTATTTCCTGTTGCTGTATCAGACCAAAGGACTGCAATGCCACTTACTTTACATTGATTTGCAGTTACGTTATTGCAAACTAACAGGAAACTGTCAAATGCTTTCCGCTGTAATGAGTACATTTTCTTAATGGTGTATGCAAACTACGTGCTTTCATCCTATCATTAGCAGAATTCATTATCCTTTCTTCTATGTAGCCATTAAGGAGTGTATCACTATTTAAAATCCGTTTGTATTTTAGGGAAATAGTCTGTGTATGAAAATCACTATTACAGCATACCATGAAATTTTAGGAAAATGTGGTTATTAGGCAGTCTAATCTGTAGGAAGATTAGATATTATCCCAGTTTCAGTTTTCAAGTTTGCTCAAAATAAAAAGCAAAACATTGACTTGAGGACAGTGTATGAAAATGGGGTTCAAACAAGGTCTAAGGTTTGCTAAAATGGTAGAACTACCAGTGAGCCTGTGTTGTTGTTTTTCAGTTTTAAGATTTATTTCCTAAATTATTTCTGTCAAATGTGCACATGCCACTATTGTGCCTGTCAGTTATAGCTGACCGATAAACTTTTTCAGTATGAAAAGTTCATGGTTATCAGTTTTTGTATTTCCCATCCCCACTTTCCAAGTGCCAAAATGGAATGGTGAAAAAAGTGAGAAGGATTATAAAGGGGAGCAGGGAAGGAACAGGGGAAACATACATAAATATAAATTTGTGTTTTGACTTCTATTTAATGAACAAATTGGAACATTTTGAAAGTAATGGAAAAAAATTGTGAAATCTTTATTTTTTTGTAAAAGGGGCCATTTTTCATTTGAAAATTGAATGAGATATTGAGTAGCCATACCAGTAAACCTGCACATAAGTAACTATTTATGCCTATAATTATTTACAACAGTCAGAGACTAAAATTCTATGGGACCCCTAAAAATGACCCAAGAGCACAGCTGAGCAATTTTTTTTTCAGACTAATAGTTTATTCAGCAAAAAATGCAATTTGGGTCAACCAAAACTATTCCGAAATTCACCAAATAGTTTCAACCAAACTGAAAGTGTCAGAAATTTTGGTAATGTCAAAATGAAATGAAACTTCATTTTGATCCTCAGGCATTTTGATAACAGCAAGCAAAGGAGACCTAGATTCAAAAAAATGAAGGAGGGGAGGAAAGAGAGGTTGAGCTTCCCTTATAAGCTTTTAGCCCAGTGGTTCTATTTCCCCTTCTATCTCATGAGAAGGGATTCCAGCTTATCTCTCTCACACTGCAGGATAATTCTGTAGCCATTGGGCTGTGGTATGTTGTCATATTGTCATAGGGGTCTTTTTCAATGTCTCCTCTTGAAGCTGTTCCACTTTCTAGAAAGAATTACATTGGAGTGGAGACTGGAGTTTGAGTTTTCCACCTTCCAGGTGAGTGTCCCTAACCACCATGCTGTCGAGTCATTCTCATTTTCTTTTTCCTGGCCAAATGACTATTCTTTGCCATCATGAATGACTATGAATTTCCATGATGAATGACAATGGTAAGTGGCCTAACCATTGGTCCAAAAGTTATAAGGGAGGCAGCACCATCACCTCTTCCTTCCACCTCCCATTTTGTGAATCTCATCCTCCTTTCTGTTGCTTTTGCCTAAATGTCTGAATGTCCAAATGAATTTTTTCAGGTCAAAACAAAATATTACATTTCAACTCATAATTTTTTTCAATCTGCCTGAAAAATTCAAAAATATTTTCAATTTGACCCCAAAATTATTTTTTCTTCAAATTTTGTGTAATTGCCAGAAAGTCAGAAAATATATTATTCACCCAGCTTTGCCTAAGAGCATAAGTCTCACTGGTAGCAAATTTAATATGAAAAATATTTGAAAGTGTTGCCCTAAAATGTGTGCATCTGTATCAGGTACTGGGTGCTTTTGATGTTATTCTTTCCATCTCAGAGATATTTCTAAACTCTCCAATATCTGAAAAAAATCAATTAATATTAAAAAATGTGAGTGACACATAGTATACTTTTAAAATGAGTTGTAGCATTCCAGAGAAGTGCTACATTGAAACACTGAAAACTAAAGTAGCCAAAACAGGTACAGCATGGGCCATGGCAGCATATTAGTGTGATTCTACAATGACCAAATCTAAAAGTGACTGGGTATTTCAATGTTTTTCTTGTTATCTGAATTATTGCCAATTGTAAAAGATGTGATGATGTAGACACTCCTGCACACAGATGGAATCTTAACTAACAAAGGCTCCATATGCCATAATCATCCCTCAGTGCTAGTCTTGGAGCAAATGTTGGAAAAAAGTGGCAGAGAATAGTTGTAGACAGTCTGTGAAAGAAAACAAAATTGTTAGCTGCACATCCTAATCACACCTCAGCTCTTCAGTTTATTTTTAATTAAAAACAAGGAGAGGAAAAGGTTGTATCAACATATTTAGACGTATAATAGCATCTAATAAAATTCAAGTTTAGAAAATGGAACAGAAGCTTACAATTGCTTACACATAATTTGGCAGTTAACTATGAAATCTACAATTTATAACTTGTCATTTCTTCTTTAGCCTTGAATTTTGCTATTACTAATTTTCCACAAGCACTATGGTGATCTCTGGGCTGATTATTTAGATGCTGGTCTGTCTATTTAATGACACTAGTTGTGAAGGCCGATACTTGCACTGCATGGTGAGATTTATCTTGGGAGTGTCTGGAATCCTAGAACTAAGGTGTGAAAAAGGCTTATTAGATCTTTCACGTAACTTTGTTAGTGGGTATAATCTTCAAGTGCTTTGTCCAGCCTAATTTTAAATGTCCAAGCAATGGGGCAGTCATCTCTCTGTGTGGGAGAATATCCCAAAAGCTGTTAGTCATGATTATTATTAGGACATAATTTATGATTCAGCTCAACATTCCCTTTACTCAGTTTCATAGTACTAAACCTACTGTAACTTTACATGCTGAACAAACCTTAAACAGTTCTTACTCAATGGTGTTTACACTTCTCACATACTTAGAGACACAAGCAAGCTAACTTGTATGAAATAAATTAAATTTATACTCAAATTCTAATTAAATCTTTCTAAATTTTGAAAAAGTTCAAATACCTTTTACAAACCAGTTATCTTTCTTTGGAAATATAGTTTATTTGGTGGTGGGGAGGGGAGAAAAGACTTAGTTCAGTTCTGACTGGACTACATCTTCCATGATGCATCATGGCCTTCTGTCTGCATGGCCTTTAACTGCAGCAGTGCATCATGGGAAATTCAATCTGTCTAAGGACCCTGCCCATAGGGCTATGTGGCAGTTCACCATTTAACTGAGCTAAAATGAAACATTTTGACATTTCCAAATTAAATATTTTTGGAAATTTCCATACTGCAATTTTTAAAAAATATTTTTACTTTTCATCCTGATTTGAAAACATGTTAAAGTATCAAAAATTACCAACAGATGGAAATTCCTATTTACAACCAGCTCTAATTTCTGTTCTCTTCCCAGCTCCCACCCTTTTTTCCCAACCCTAACAGAAAAAGAAAAGAGTGGAAAGAGTAAAAGAGTAAGGAAAAAGTGCAGGATTTCCCACCAAAATGAAACAACATATTTTGTGTTTTTCCTATATCAAAAAGTAATTCAAACACAAACAAAAAGAAAAGAAAATAGGAATTTCATTGAAAAAAGTTCAATCTCTTCAAAAAGAATTATTTCTTGAAAAACCTCTTTGACAAGAGTACCTTGCTCCATTTCTGAGGGCTAGTACCATAGGGAAAAAATAATTAACTATTAGTTATCTATTTTAATGTTAACTATTTAATGTTTGTCACATAGAAGTAATGACTAGCACTTGGTAAAATTGAAGAAGTCCAGAAGTTTAGCTCAACCTACAAGAATGCAGATATTTAGCTGAAATTTATCTGGATTACATGGGGGCCCATTACCTCTGCACAACATTCATTTATACCACCCAGTCCAGGCTATGCTGCTTATGAGGGTGTCCTGTGGAGGTCTTTCAATGGGTCTCCAACCTGAGTGATGTACATCAGGGAAGACTAAACCTGGGCTGGAGCGAATTTAATGTGAGCCTACCCACCTATTCACATAGGAGCTTCTATCCATTGGCTGCTTAGCAATCCATTGGCTGCTTGGCTGCTGCTACTGGAGCAGGAAGAGAAGATGGGCAGCTCCCAACTACTTACCTCCAGCAGCAGTCATATATTTGAGACTGGGGTGCATTTGATGTCATGCAGCCCATAATATCCCCACAGCTCCATTTGTTCTTCCTCCCCTTGGATAACTGCTCTGGCAACAGCCCTTCCCTTCAACTTATTTAAAACAATTGACTATCCTGTGCATTAAATACACAGCTGTATTGTACAGTATGTCTGTTTTAGAATAAAAGCTTCTTGGGGTGGGGCAGGGTGTTCGCAGAGTTCTGACCACCGTAATTGGTGCTCCGTGAACGACTGCTTCTAAAATTTAACCCAAGGCATTCATTTAAACCCAGGAATGCAATAAAAATCAGATCTGGGGTTATATTTCTTCCTTTACCTCCAACCACATTCTGATATAGTCAGTATATTCCTACATCACAAGGGCTCTAAATAATAGGTGATCTTACAGCATACATACGACAATGAGCTGTAACAGTTAGAGGTAGTCACAGTATGGATTCAGTAAGAATAATATGTTGTGATATTTCTGCCAAACTGTTCATCCAGCAATGCTTTTAAACACAAACACTCCAGAATTACTGTTTTATTACTCTAAAGTATCTTTCTATGCATAATTACAGGATATCAATTATTCCTACTATGCAAAGTCTCAGTAAAATGAATGGTATGAACATTCTGTTCATATTAATGGGATGTTACTTATTCAGTAATATTAGGCTCAGCAGTGTTCATTTTTTTAAACATATCAAATCATTTAGAATATACGAACATGATTTAGGCAATTTCAAAAAGGCTAAAGGTCAAATAATATTGTTGATATGAACAAAACCCCATAACCTTTTTGAGGATTAGAAAGAAGTAGACCCTAAACGGAGTCAGAAAGTTGCATCTTTCCAGTGAACAGTTCATCCTAGAAGTTGAGGGGAAAAGTCTGTAGTGATAAAGCTTTTATCTGAGTTTGGTTCCCTAAATGGCTGCAAATTTAAATAAAATAAGACTGCTTGCACTTTGGCTGACAACCTACCAAATAAGATGAGAGGGGGAAAATAACTGATTCCAGTTCACTGAGAAACTGATTTCTATCCCCACTTCCATCTACAACATATGAGCTTTGAGTGGAATTGTGGAAATTCTTTGACTTTTCAAAAATATTTCAAATCAACTTTGGCTTGGAATCTTTCTGTATCTGTCTGTGAACCTTCTGTGGGGTCTGAAGTATCACATAAGAGCTTTTAATTCTGTCTGGCTATTGAGTCCATGACCTATTCACTTCCAAAGTGAACTTCATTAGCTAATTGCTTTTAATCTGTAACGTATTATGTTTCTGCACCATACATCAGAAATGTACACCGGCCACACTGCTGCATCCCTTGATGTCCAGACAAAGGACTCTTAACTCCATCTTCTGTATGTCCCCCCATTGACTCTCTCCTAGATTTAGCTATTATCTCTAGCTTGCTGTTGCACCTTGGAAAGATAGATGAATAGCTCCCAGGGTAGCTGCCACACATGTCCAACTCCACAGATCACCCAGTAAGTTGAGCTGAAGAATCATGAAGTCTGGAGATGTATTATTTCAGGTGTCATTCAGTATAGCCCAGGGCCTGAGAAGTCAGGCTTACTCCAGCAGCAGAATACTATGTCAGAATAATAATCAGGTCAGATTATTAGCCCTTATTGAGAGAGTCAAAGATATAATAGAGTGTGTTATTTTGTTTATAAACTATGTTGTTTTATAGAGAAAGGGAGATCAATGGCATCAAGGATTCTACTAACGTACTGTAGGTGTAGGTGCCGACTGTTATGCAGAGATATAAGGGATGATTCTCTGTGTAGCTTTTCATAGACTATTAGGGTTAGAAGGGACCTCAGGAGGTCATCTAGTCTAACCCCCTGCTCCAAGCAGGACTATCCCCAGATTTTTACCCCAGTTCCCTTAATGGCCCCCTCAGGGATTGAACTCACAACCCTGGGTTTAGTAGGCCAATGCTCAAACCCCTGAGCTATCCCTCCCCCCATTTACAAGTGAATTACATCAAACCTGTATTATCATCAAAAGTCAGTCCTCTAAACTGTAAGTGAAATGACAGATGGGTGGAATATCTGAAAGGGCACATGCACTGTGTCCAGTCAGTCTTCTTAACATCTATACTGACATGACAAAGTAGTCATATGGAAGATGTAGAGTTCAATTCCTTAGAGTTTATAGTGAAAACTACCCTGAATATTTACTTGGAAATTTAAATCTGATGAAATCCAGCCTCCAAGGACAATTGCCACCTTTCCTTCACACACTCACAACAGATCCCCCTTTTATCCCACTTACTTGCCCCCCTCTCATTAGTACCTTAAGTATTATATTGCATGTTTCTAGAAGGACCCAATCACCTGCTCTTTTCTTCTAGTCCCAGGTGGCCCCAATTCCATATTTTTTGGGTTGCAGTGGGGAGTTTCCAATTTTGTAGTTGTGCCAACATGCCTTGAAACCAGGCTGTACTGTAATGGTTCAATGAAAAATCTTTCAATGTGTGTTCAGTTCTCAGGGGACTGAGGTCAAGGTTCAGGGTAAATGTTTCACAGAGCTCTTCATGATCACTAAAACCAAATTTAACAGTTGGACTAATAAGAACGCAGTACAGTTCTTCGGTATGGGATTAAGACTAGAATCCTACACAGTCTTTCAGAAAAAGTAACTATGACTGACAACTCATTGGTCTGTAATGAATATCCAGGAGTTGGTATGCACATGGCAAGTGTCACATTATATAGCAACAAGAGTTACAGTTGAGCACCCAGTGCAGGTGGATTGCTTCTGTTGAATGACGACAACTGTAACAACTCTCAAGAGCTCCACAGAATAGTACAAATGGCTCAGTCAACCATATTATCAGTGGTTACGACAATTTTCAGAACTAGAGCAATGACAGAACAATGTGAAGTATATTTCATAAAGTCTTATTAGATTTTTATGTTAAAAACTAGGACTTAGAGAGTGTGATACAGAAGCACATCTCTGGAGAACATGAAACTCATTTGCTTTGAATTTCATGAAAATTAGAAAAAAAAGGAAAAACACAGGGAGTATATGAACAGGGGAGGTTAGAAGATAGAAATAGGGGATGTTTAGAGAAAGGTCACTTAAGGGGAGGAGGAGAGCATTTTTAACTGTGTTTAAAGAATGACATTGGGAATGAAGCTTTCCCTTACAGCCAAGAAATGATCAGAAAGTGAGTGAAGAAAGCAAAGAAAAATATCAAATTGACAGGCCTGTTATTTAGTCAAGTGAAAAGTTGATGTGAACATATAAGGTCTGAATAAAACTAATCTCTTGGGACTAAAGACTAGTGCACAGTAATGAAAACTTAAACATCATTTGAATCCCATATGTAAGTCTAATGTGGTTTTAGTCACTTAATGCTTAACAGAGCATGACTGAAGGTTTATCTAAACATGGAGTTATTCCAGAATACCTATTCCCAAATAATTATTCATAACTGCAAGTGTGGACACTTATTCCAGAATTAACCCTGAATTATTCCTTCATCTGAATTAACTTTCAAGTGTAGACAAGCCCTTAGACAACCTGTAAGCGTCTTACTTTTTCTAAAAAACACCAGTATGCTTCCTTGATATAACTACAGAAATCCCTTGTGTTACTTCTCCTGCTAAGCAAGTTAAGACTGAAGATAAAACTTTTCATTGCTTCAAATAGCCCTTCTGAATCCTGAATATGATTTTTTCCTAATATCATGTATACCCCATTTCACACACTGACCTCCCCTTCTAACTCCCAACTCAACACTCCCCCTCTCACCATGATAATGGGCCTCACATTAATATGATGGTGGTGATTTGCTTCCTTGTAGATGCACTGTCATCATCAAAACCATATATATCTTTCAGAAAGGTTTTTAAACTGATATTACAGAGAAGCATAACAACAAGTCTTATCCAGAGCTTTTCATCTATAGACTTTAGAGGTCATTATCCCTATTTTACAGATGAGGAAATTTAAGCAACTTGCACAAGGTCAAACTCTGATGGGTCCCCCCTGAGGTGCCACCTGGAACTTGGGTACCACTGAGCCCCCTGACCCACCAGCCTGGACAAGCTGTACGACAGTGACACTGTATTGGCTGTGACAAACTGCAAAGCCTTCCAGCCTACACTTTCTCCAGAATTCATAGAGGTAGAGATACACCCAGCTGCAGTTACATGAAGTCTCTCTAACCACCAGGTCCAGCCTGGGACCCCAGAGCAGTACCATCCTACCCTGATCAAATCTGGCCATTATATGGGTTTAATATCCGGTACATTTCTCTCTCAATGTGAATAGAACAATGCACACTTGTAGTAACTAAGCAGAGATTTTCCCCAAACACTCCAGTCAAAGCTCAATGATTTAGATTAAAACACAAACAAATTTATTAACTACAAAGGGTAGTTTTTAAGTGATAGCAAACTGATCAAAGCAGATTACCTAGCAAATAAACAAAAAATGCAAACTAACTGAATCTAAATAGATTGAATATGAATTAGCAGATTCTCACCCTGAGAAATGATACAAGCAGGATAGGTTTAAGAGTAGCAGCCATGTTAATCTGTATCCGCAAAAAGAACAGGAGTACTTGTGGCACCTTAGAGACTAACAAATTTATTTCAGCATAAACTTTCGTGGGCTACTGGAAGAGTCCAATCAATCAACTGAGATGAGCATCTAGTTTGCTTATACATTGTAGTCTGAGTATACCAAACTATTTAGGCAACAAGCCTGCACATGAGCATCTCAATCGATTAGACTCTTCCCGTTATTATGGGTACTTCTACCTTTTCACATTCTCTGTATGTATAAATATCTTCTGTCCATGTGTTCCATTTTATGCATCTGAAGAAGTGAGCTGTAGCCCATGAAATCTTATGCTGAAATACATTTGTTAGTCTACAAGCAGGATACAGATCCTTAGGGGCATGCTGCACTTGCTTTACAGCTTGAAATCCCCAGGTGTTTCATACACAGGCTAGAAATCCCTTTAGCTTGGGTCCAGCACTTCCCCCAGTCCAGTCTTTGTACCTAAAGTGTTTCCAAGGATCTTCTTGTGTGGGAAGTGAAGAACCACAGATGATGTCACTCCCTACCTTATATAGTTTTTGCATATGGCAGGAACCCTTTGTTTCAAAGACTGGTTCCCAGACCAGTCTATGGAAAATCCCAAGATGGAGTCCAGCATCATGTGGCCTGGTCAAATGTACTTGTAGAGTCATAGCAGCCATCACTTACAGGCTGTCTGTAGCGTTCTCAGGAAGACTTACCAGGTGGGAGATAAGATTTTCCTAGAGCCTATTGTTCTTTCTAATGGCCCATTATCCTGAACAGACCCTTCCCCACCCACTATCTAAATTGAAAGCATCTTGTATAGTGGGGATTACCCAGGTGTAACTACATTTTTAAGTACATCTGTAAATACAGATACATAAATGATACATGGATACAAATAGGGTAATCATATTCAGCAAATCATAACTTTTCTAATGATACCTTGCATGACTTATCTTGCATAACATCATAATTATGCCATAATCGTATCCTAATATCACTATGAAGAATATGGTGTGTGGTGTCAAACACACACCAGCTCAGTGTGAGGAGATCCCAGCATCCAGACTCACTTCAGCAGCCTATTACCAGCACTGTGAAATAGGGGCTGTTCACCCCCCCACGACTATTTTCCAAAACAGCCCCTGTTGCTGTAGTAACAGTATTGCAAGCTGCTGTGCTTTCTCGGTGTAGATTATTGTAACAATTTTGCACCATTACTGTGGAATGCTGCAAGGGCTGTCCCAGAAGACTGGCACATTTCAACATCAGGCCACATTTGGGACTTAAACTAATCGATTAGCATCAATTAGAGTTAAAAAAACTATACAAATATCTATGTGCACATCATTTTAAGTTTATTTTGAGAGTGTGGGGTTTTTTTTGTTTTTTTTTATATTTTTGTTTTTTTTGGTGTGAGGAATGTGTGTTTGCAGGTCCTTCAATTGCAACATATTTGAACTTGAATTAAGTCTTTACCTTCCACCCTGGTTTGAAGCTATCTGTAGACCCCAGCAAGACTGAGTTTATGCTCATTCACACAGATGCACAACAGTTCAACTGTCCAGCAGACTCACAAGAGGGATCAGGTCACAGTCAGCTAGATGATTCTAGAAACCATCTTGAAGAATAACTGCAGTCATATTAGGTGTAAAGAGGTTCTGGGTTCCTGTAGGAAGCATGATAAAAGGAGTTCTACTCTAGTTTGTGTATACCAAACTATTTAGGCAACAAGCCTGCACATGCAACAGTGACGTACCTCAAGTACTAAAGAATTACTTTGTAAAAGCGAAGGTAGATTTGAAAACTGAAATAATGATATTGCATGCACAATATAACACAGAGGCAGATCTGGGATCTTCTGAACTTTCTGAATAAAAAATGCTAAATTCATGATAAGTCATTTGGGCTATAATTAGACAATTTAATGAAAGAGAATTAAGCAGAGTGACTCGTTTATTTACACCTCTATCCATAGCAGGAAAAGAACCTCTGCCACTTGGACTCTGAATAGTTTTATCTTTGCCATCTTCCGCAGCGTGGGACACTGGTCACTTGCTGGAGGATTCTCTGCACCCTGAGGTGCACAATTTGAGGACTTCAATAACTCAGATATAGGTTAGGGGTTTCTTACAGGAGTGGGTGGGTGAGATTCTGTGGCCTGCGTTGTGCAGGAGGTCAGACTAGATGATCATAATGGTCCCTTCTGACCTTAAAGTCTACGAGATAAATGGGACATTACTTTGTATCCTTAAAAGCCTGAGATCTGACTTCTGCCCTAATCTGTTTCTCGAACATACAGAATTCTTGGATGAGAGTGAGAGAACACACAAACCACTTTCTCCTGTAATTATTTTAATTCACACAGCATGTCTGTATAGAGGAAGTGCCATTTTAGAAGTATTATTGTAGGAGGGATGCTTATCTGAGCTGATTATATCTACAGTGGATGTTTTATGTTCTGCTCTGAGAATTGCACAGGAGAATATTTTTTCTGAATTTTGTGGCACACTTGGTGTTTCTTTACTGTTGACGATCATTGCTGACTGGCAGTCGAGCAAGTGTTTTCTCCAGAGCAGGACAGAATTTAGAGCTTCTGATGCCCCAAGTGAGATTAAATTACAGTACTCAAGAAGGAGCCAGAGTTGAGAGAAATTTTACCAATGGTTTCACAAACAAAAGCTATTGAGTTTTAACTCATTTTGAACACAAGAGACATACATCCACTCTTTCTGACACTGAACAACAGAGATAGCACTAATGTACCAGCCTAGGAAATCAGAGTCCCAGAACATGGGGGGCAAGTAATATGGGCCCGTGGTGCCCATGCTCCAGCAATATTCAGGGCACAGGGGCCCAGCTCCACCAACTTTTGGGGCCAGATTCTCCTCCCTGTGGCCTGCTGCCCCTGTGCGCCTCCCTAAAGCATCCCAGCCTGCACTCTGACCAGCTGCCCCCTGCAGCTCTGTGTTGTACTCTGCTCTGCTGGCTCCCAGCATCAACTGCTTCCAACAAGTCCTAGTGCCCTCCACCACTAGTGCTAGGACAGGCAGACCAAGGTTGACCCTGCCCTTCTGCCTCAGATGGACGGACTCATCCCTTTTCCGGCAGGACCCTCCACCAGCACAAGGGGCACCCCTGCCCGCAGTCAGCACTCCTGCCCCACGCGAGGAAGGGGCAGCCTGATCCTCTACCCTCCGTGAAGCTACAGTGAGGGGAAGCAACAGAGGAGGAGGCGCACACATGATGGCAGCCCTCTCCCCCCGCACCCACCACAGAGAAAGTGAGTTGGATTCCTGGACCCAAGAGGGGCCCTAGGAGCAAGTGCAGTGGCACTGGTGCAAGGTGAGTGTGCTGCCAGGGAAGGGGGAAGTCTTCTTTGGCTCCAGCCGAAGGCAGCCTACCTGCAGCCCAAACTCCTCCTCCCCAGCCCTGCCCCACCTCAGAACCCTCACTGCCTACCCCACCCGAACCCTCTGCCCCAGTCCTGAACTCCCTCCTGCACCATGAACCCCTCATTCCCAGCCCCACCCCAGAGCCCTCACATTTTTACATTATTTTAAAAAATATATATTGACTTACAAGACAGGTATGGGGGGTCAGGACTTGGACCTCATCTGGATACCACCAAAATTATACAAAGCTACTGCCCCGTCCCAGAGCCCTGCTCATATAGGGATAAAAGTAGAGCACAAATATTGCCATGCCACACCAGAACACCAGCTCATGACATCCCATCTCAGTCAGTCACCTGCTCCTTGTTGCTTCATCCGAAGACAATACGCTTCCACCAATGCATTAAGCCAATTACACTATTGTGCAGATAATGGAAAAAAATCCTTCCTGACTCCTGTTATGAACAGTTTATGCCCTGAAACGTGAGATTTGTTCATTATTTTAATATAAATAATTACAAGTGTTATTGGTCCTGAAATTATTCAGGCTTTTAAAAAATACTAGCTGCATTATGTTCCCTATGACTGTGAATCCAACAAGCCCTGAGTGAAGAAGTCCCTCCCTTACATTTATTACAATAAGCTAGCTATTAATTCTATCTAAGGATTCCTTCTCTCTGTATTCTGAGAGTATATATAAAGGAGGCCTGATTTCTTTTCAATACTTTCCATAAACTTTGATATCGCAGTGAAGTCCCCCATAGCTAATTTCCTTGTCTTGATAAATAATCATGGGTTTTTTAATCTTCTTATTTTCTATAGACCTTTTACAATGTCTGCTATATCATTTATAACATGAAACAATCTAACCTCTAAATAAGGAGGTATGTTGCTTGGTAATATCATAGCATGCCCGGTATTACCTTTTCTGTCTTTTTAATGCATCCAAGTATCCCATTAGCTTAAAAAGGTACTGTACAGACATCTTCATTGAGTTCTGAATAAAGTTCCTCTGACAGCATCAGTGGGCAGCAGCTATTTTAGATTAAAGGGAACAGAAGTGAATAGTAGCACTTGGCCACCAGGCCAGCTCCAGTGCACTGTTCTGCCACTTTAGACCATTGCCCACCAAGTATTGGAGAGATGGGAAGCGTATAAAATGTGAGTGAGAGGGAGGGCAGGAAACAGAAGAGAGCACTACATATCACTACCATTGCTTTCCCTCCTGGGTAATTTGGACAGAAAGAAAATCTCCAAGAGGACTGTGTCCTGACCTGGGCTTGAGCATGCTGCTAAGATATAGGTCTCACTGTCCAAGCTTCAGGAAGTTCTCCTGCAAAAATACAATACACTGGATTGGAGAAGAGGGCTGTGGCAAAAGAGATAGCTTCTTCTCTACAAAAAGAGTATACTAACTCTCTGGTGGGAGGCAAATCAGCTGTGTGTACCCTGTGCCCGATTCTTTGATTATTTTGGAAGTCCCTATGGCCTGCCCCATCACAAATGTAGCTGGCCTCTCCCCACCCCTGGCCCTAGCTCAGCATATGGCCAGCCAGTGGAGAGTAACACATTTGCTCCTACAAGTGCCTGAAAAAGCAGAAAGGCAGAAAGAGAGCAAAGTCTCTCACCAGGAAGCATCAGGGCACAGTCCCACTGAGACAGTTTCAAGTAACAAACAAGGCAAGTGGTTGTTTTTTGTTACCAGGAGGTTCCAAATGTCTGCTGATTTGTTTAATCTGGCATGAGAAGCAATCAGCAAAAGCTTGTACTTAAATTTCTGCAGAATCCACCACCTCAGAAACTGAGCTCTAAGCAGCATTCACATTTCATCAAGTCTCTCATGATGAATAACATTGATACTACTTGCATTTTTCCTTCTCACTGATGTAGGGGCTCTGTTTCTCTATATGTCAATCCTCATTACGCAGAATTAAGAATTAAACTAAACATCATCATTTTCCTTTTCTTTGCTTTTGAAAAAAAATAGTGAAAAGCCACACTAGGGGGAGTGCTGTGATTTGTCCTTTTAAAAAGAGACATTTTCCCAGCAACAGTTCTATGTGTAACTTTTCACACAATGAATGGCAGCAGGGAAGCCTGATTTTCATAGTTTCCTCTAGGTGGGAGGATAGGTTCTTACCAACATTTGACTCAACTCATTTGCAGAGCAGAGGATTTACAGTCAATAATGGCTGAATGGAGAGGAGGAATCAAGAGCATTATCTGTTCTGTATATAGTCTAGTATATATATTAGTCATGACAGGACTAATGGTGTATACGTGGGAAGGTCACTGAGGAGTTTTGCCCCCCCTTCAGGGTTAAAAGCAAAAATGTAAACTTCAAATATTAAAAAGGGGTTTCAATTTCTCATTCTAAATAGATTGAAGTACCTAAAGGACTCACCTCCCATGTAAAACTGATCTGCTGATAATTTATATACAGGACTCATACATCATGATTGCTATGGTACTTACATCAATGTATTATTCATTGACACAAAGTGCACATACCATCTACCTCTCAAATGACCCTCATTATGTGGGAGATTCCTCATTTTAGATCCACATTTATCTCCATCCTGTAATGGGGTTACCATCTGGTCTTTTTTTTTTTTTTCCCCCTTTATTGGCTGAGCCTGTTATTTTTATACAAAATCCATTTGAAGCTAAGCACTAACCAGTTCTTTTAAATATCTTCTATGAATAAAAATAAAGATACTCTCTATGATTAAAAGGGAAAGGAGCTTGGTAGATGTTTTTAAAAATTTCATATTAGTGCTATATCAGAGCTAAGGTTAATGTAGTCAGTGTTTTTCTTCCCCAATAAAATTTTTCATTATTTTTTATGCACAAACGTAATCCAATAATAAGAGTTACACAAATATAGGTAAACATACATATTCAGATTTTAACCTACCGTTGTCACATGGGTGACACACTACTTGGCTATGAAAGTTATAAAGAACAAATAATATAAAATATACCATGGTATTTGAGACATAATGGCTTAAGACAGAATGTAGTATTTAAAATAGATCACATTGTTGAGGAGACTTTAAGGGGTCATGCATAGGGAAGATAAATATGAGAGACATTTTTAGCACTATAAAGAAATTCCCCCAACGTAGCAATTTATTTTGGAATTTCTACATTAATCTTCCAAAAGGTATCTTTAGCTAAGTCAATGCATTTACAGTAGTAGAACTGTTTTGATTTCATAAAGTTGTTTAGAGGTCTTAGATCTAATTTGGGACTTCATCCTACATTCTTCTTTAGGAACAGAAAGTAGCTAGAGTAAAAACCTCTCCCTCTGTGCTGAACTGGAATGGATTCTATGGCTCCTATTCACAGAAAGGAGAGAACTTATTGCTTTAAGAGGTACTCATGAGAGGGTTCCCTGAAGGAGAATGAGAAAGGGCAGGGGAGATAAAATGGACAGCTTAGCCTGTGCTTATAATTTCCAGCATCCAATTATCTGATGAGATTCTCTCCTATATGGATAGAAAGTGGAAGAGATGGACTGAAAAAGGCAGGTAGAATGGTGTAGATGCAATTTAGTTTTGTCGGTTTGTTACAGGCCCTCAACCAGCCCATGAAAACTTATGTTTAGACAATGATGAGAGCAGACAGAGAGGGAGCAGGGTGGTCTCTTTCTCTAGAGCCTTTATTTTTTTCCCTGGGCAGTTCATAAGATCTCTGGAATCTTGAGAATGGGGTGGGATCTTTTTGCCATTTGGGATCTACTCAACTGTTTGTAGGCATGTAAATCCCCAAGGGATCTCAGTTTAGCTCTGAAATCTTTAAGGCACGCAGAGATTCATCAGTGAATTCAGTGAACAGCATGATGCCATCAAAGGGAAGGTCCTTTCGTATCAGCCCATTTACACACTGATGGCATCATCAAAGGGGCCTGCCAGATGGATTTGTCAGGAAGCAACAGGGCCTCATTAATGGACACAGCAACTCAAGTAAAGGGAGTCCATTGAAGGATATCCATGAGCAT
Organism: Gopherus evgoodei; assembly: GCF_007399415.2. Taxonomy (NCBI): domain Eukaryota; kingdom Metazoa; phylum Chordata; order Testudines; family Testudinidae; genus Gopherus; species Gopherus evgoodei. Next base: position 26,747,555 of record NC_044329.1, on the reverse strand, counting down.
ATGCTGCAACTCTGATCACTTTTAAAGGAACCTGTAGGCAATCTGGGATGCACTTCATTAACTCCTGGAAGTGTCTGAAGTCATCAGCCATAGACACTGTGTGTGTCATAATCGCCTCATCTGAAGAAGTTTGAGATATTTGAGGAATAGCCTTTTTATCTGCCCTGGCCTCCTGTTCCTCAAAGGGCTCTAGTGCCTTAGGGAGTGGAGGAGGAATAGTTGGAGTAGGGGAGCATCTACCTCCATTGTTCCCATAAGAAAGACTAGGGGCATTGGAAAATTGCTGTCAATATGGAGCCCAGTATGGCTATTAAGAGGGTGGCATTCACTGGTTCTTCAACTAAGTCAGGAGGACATGGGTCCATCTTTGCTGCAACTCCTCTCAAAAGTATCAGGAAAGAATTTCCTTGTCTGAAGAGTAGGGGAATCTTGGGCTCAGACATTCAAATTCTCCTCTTGAAAGGGAGGAGCCTCAGCATCCTCTGAATGTGCTAGAGAGTCAAGTGGTTCTGGGGAATGGTCCCACCTCAGAGATTGTGCCTGTCTCAGTATTGACAATCTTTCAGTACCCACTAACAAGGGAGACTTCAGTTCCTCCAGCACAAGTCCCTGGAGAATCTTAACTCCTACAGGCCCTGTTCTGTCACTGGCAAGTCCAATCTGACCAAAATAATTGGTACCAATGAGGATGCCTTGGGAGGTGCTGAGACCATATGAGAAGCAAGGTGTCTTCCCAGTACTGAGGCCGTCTTAGTAGTCAACTTTCATATGTACAATACTTAAGTTGTAGGTACCATTCTCAGAGATAGAATGCTTTGGTTCTCTCATTTCAATGCCCTGCTACCAAAGATTTCTGTACTGATGCACCCTTGTCACCCTTGTTTTCAGCAGAGCCTGGAATCCCAGACACAGAGTCAGTACTGAGAGTGTTCTAGAATGTCAGCTACACCAGAGGGGACAAGGGGTCTCCACAGAGGTCTTACTTCATGTGGACAGAGGTTTTTTTGAGGAAGACTTCTGTGAAGAACGGCTCCTCTTTCTATGGATCTTCTCCATGGTGAATGTGCCAAAGCTGACAGGACGTTGCATCCACTCCGAGATTGATGTCCCAGGATGCATGGGGGATGTTCTGGCCTGAATCTGAGGCCAATGGAGGGAACACTAAATCATTTAGAGTCTCAGTTTTATCTTCTAATTCTTCCTACCTCTGCCTTTAAAAAGGGAGCAAATGGAACACTTTCGTGGAATCTGAGACTCTCCCAAGCAGCAGATACAATGGGAGTACTGGTCTCCTGGCAAGAGATGTACTGCTTGAACCCCAGAAAACCTGGCATACTCTGGGACAATGATTATTTTGAAGGGGGAAGGTACCCAACCCCCTGTAAAGGGGAGAGGGATCAATATGAATGCCTCCTAACCCACTTAAAATAAATAAAAGAAAAAAGAAAAAATAATATAATGAAGATAAGTAGCCTACACTTTCAGCTTTGAATAATAAGGTACATTAACAGTCAGGCTCAGGCCAAGATGGTTGAGAAGGAACTGAAAGCAGTTCATCCACGCAGTCATATGTAGCCTTGGAGCAGGCACATGCAAGGCCAAATGGGCACTACTATCAAAAATCTCCGATTACAGGTGCAGAGGGTATCAGAAGTGGAGCACCCATAGGGGCACTACTCAAAGAACTCTTTGTTCTTGTCTTTGCCCTTCCTCAAATCACAGTTGCCTTCTCTTCTCTGCTAGAATCTTTAGTCTTATTCAGCAGTTAAAGCTCACGTCATTGTTATAAAGAATATTATTAAGAGCTCTGACTGGGACTCCTACTCCTGACTTCTTTTTTTGATTGATAGAAAATAATCATTCTCTTGCTCCCTCTCTCTTGTGATTTTGTTAATTAACTGATAGAGGCAGCACAAATAATTTCTACAGTAGTGTACTTATTGTTTTAAGAATTATATGAAAATTAGCCCCTTACTAGATGATTAGGTTTTTAATTCTGCTAATGAACAACAATAGTCTTCCACTGCTATCTTTTAATGTACTTTTAATTACCAACTAAATAACAAAGAAATGTCTTAAAATAATTAAGACTACATATCAGGTCTCTATAGGATGTCAACAGTAAAGGGGTTAATGATGCATCCAGTCATCATGGAAACAATCAAAAAATGTCTTGATTTAAACAACCCAAAGCAACATTCACAATCTAAATTAATCTCTGCTGGAATAATTTCCATAATATCATGGAATGTTTTATCCTGTAGGAATTACACACACCCAAACAAATTTACCCAAAATCTGGGACAGTATTGAGTAGATTTTGGCAGTTCAGCAATGGTCAGTTGCTTCCAGGCTGGAGGAGTGAGATGTCAGAAAAAATCTCTCTCAGGATGGCTTCAGAGAACTGTTCCCAAATATACTCTATTAATCTAATCCTTTTTATAACTAACTTTTACAAAACACATAGATCATAGTGACCCCTACTGGATCATCACTTTTCTCCTAACTTCAATAAACTACTTATCAGTAAACATTCCTAACAATCTTAGTCATAATAAGCTTCTATACCAAAGGCACCCAAAACTCAAGGTTCCCGACCACTTATTTTCTTTCAGTCTCAAATAGTTGATTCTTTTTCTCCCCTCCTCCCATTCTGATTAGCACAGACTGCAAACCTGCAAATTATTTGACCTTGCCTTCAGAAGCTCTGCTTATTCCAATAACCCTTAAATAGGTGGTATTCTGTTTTATTAATTCATGGTGGCTAAATACACATAATCTGGTTGAAATTAGCTTTATCAAAATTTGAGGTATGCACACTCTCAAACCCAGAGTAACGCTGACATGCTTTAGGAAAACAAAAGTTTTATATTTTTGAGAACTGTAGTTAATAACATTACTTTTGTAATGAGAATTCTATGGATGTCTTTGTGGAGTTATAAATGTGTGCCCCTTTAAGGCCACCATAAAGCTGTGACCTCACAACCGTAGCACTTCTTTTAACATCAATCAGAGCTGCTGCAGTTTGTGAAGCTGGCTGCTGGAGCTTTATCAGTAAATTGGAGTGAGCCCTTCTGTGCCTGGATTTTCTGGTCACAAAACTGTCCAGAACCTGGAAGGAACACATGCAAATAGGGCTGTGCTTTTATGCAGTCCAATGCCAGGCAGAAACAGATACAAATGCCACACAAGCAAACATCAAAGTCTTTACAGTTTGGCAAATTAGTAGGTATGCAGAGATTCTGGAAGGTAGAGGCAGGTATTGAGCATGAAATTACCAGATCATCTGTAGTGTTTACAGCAACAATTGCTGCAGAAAGCCCTCTAATTATTGACAATGAAAATAAATTATGATATAAATTCTCCATTATGACGTGCCTAGCACATTTATTGGCACTGCAGAGAGCTATTGCATGCTAATACATATTCAGTCTTTTGAAAACTGTCTTTTCAAGCAGCACATACTTTGGTCCATTGGAGTACAGTATATAGACTACTATTAGGAAACTGGTAAAGGGCCATTTGACCTCTGGTGGAAGAAACTTTCTCCTCCTAACCTTTACCTGTTTTGTCTTTTTAGATAAGCGCTTCATGACCAGGATGATCACTTACTATGTTTTTGCACAGTCATAACCCAAGAACCTCTTGATGCCAACGGGCAGAGGGGTACATAGGAGTATAGGAATCCCCTGGATTCACCAAAAAGGGCCATGTAAGGTCTTTAATGAAAGTCTATGTCACAGTAGTCCTCATAACCATAGTGAGATGGATGTACTGAAAAAAAAGTGTGAAGAATTATGTATATATACTAAAAATCATGTTCTCTGAATGTGTTAGTCAGCTCCACAATGATTATTTCTCCTCCTGTAGGATAAGAAATATCTAAAATAAAGTCTTCAATGCAGAAAACATTTTAAAAATGCAGTTGCAAGTTATTCTACTTGATACAGTAGAAACTATAAATTTTCAATTCAACAACAAACTGCCAAGATGTTATAAGAAAGAAAGAAAGGCTGTTGATTCCATATTTAGGCACCTAAATAAGCAGTCTTATTGTAGTCAATGGGTGCTCAGCATTTCTGAAAAATCAGACCACTCGTTCAGGAGCCAAAATACAGCCCACTTTTGAAAACCTTAGCCTAGATGTTTTGTGAAATGTAGTAGTTGCTTGTTCTAAAATATGTCATTAAAGATGAGAAATTATCCATACAAATATTTAAAGCTGAATGAATCTGGAGGGCTTATTTTAACTTCATTACAAACTAGCATGTTTCAATTAAAAATCTAAAGCAGAAATGTATAGTGTTAATAGGCCAGTTTGCAGAGCAAAAACAGACCTTTCTTGAGTGAAAATTGAATTGTTATTGAATAAAGCTGTGTCATTAAAAACATTGATATGTTCACCTTTTTTGTGTATATTTTCAAAATGGCAAATAACGTTAAATTTGAAAGCCACAAAAATTACACGAAATTACAGCAAGAAGTCTGACCGCAAACCCTAAAACAAAGGTTGTGACTTTCACTTAGCTTTCTGTAAAGTGTCTATTCTCCCCACAGCCCTCAACAAGCAGAATGTCAACTTTGCATCTAAACACTCTTTGTTAAAGAGCAAGAGACAGCATAAAATTATCCGACTCTTTGTCTTATTCTAGGATGTCTGAGGAATTTGTTAGTTTTTTTTAAATATTAACAAGCATTATTATAGTTATGACCCCCAAAACAGTGTCCATTGGGACAGTCCAAAAGCAGTTTGTGTCTTTGATGAAAGACAACATGAATTGAGAAGCACATTGTCCGCCATATGTACTGGTCCTCCACTTTTCATTCTCCTGTAACAATGTGTCTTATGTGTATTCAGGAGACTTCAAAAGTGTAGCCAAAAAGACTGAGGCTTAGAGTGGTCATTTTATGTCTTTGATGTACAAAGCAAATCAGCCTGAACTCAGAGACTAGTGATAACAGGGGTTGGGCAAATCTTAGAATGATCAAAGCATTCAAAGTCTGTGACATTTGCAAGGAAATTAATGATTCCTCTTTAAAAGTTTTAAGCATCCTATAAACAGGATAAGTGTAGGAATCCATAGATGGATGATACCATTAAGTACAGCAAATGTTTCCCAAAATAATCACAATGATGGCTCATTTATTAAGGAAATGTTCATCACATTTATTTACACCCCATGGAACAGATTGTGCAGAAGCTTTTTTTTTTTTTTTTTTTTTTTTTGAGGGGGAGTCTGGATAATATATTGTGTAAAATGAGAAATTATTAACTGAAAATATTGCTTTGTGTTTTTGTCATGTGATAGAAATACAGGGATTATCATTATCCAATCTTAATGACACAAAATTAGTGCAAATGTATTAATTATTTCTACCGATGCAAAAGGTCTGATGCTAGAATAATGTGCCTGACTAACAAGAGGTGCTATAATGAAACTAAATGCCTTAACTTGTTTTAATAATTCTACTGACAGTTATTACTTATCTGGAACAAAAGTATAAGTGCTAAAATATATCATGGTTGATGATCGAAGGTTAAAGGAACACACTGTAAATTCAAGGTTGACATTTCCTTTGCGAAGCAGATTTCTGAATGTTGTTTAAATATGTCAAAATCATATTCATGCTTGAATGAGAGATAAGCCAACCAAGCAAGTGTTGTAAATATATTATTTCACTGCCTTTCTTTTTATTTCTTTATTTAGTAATAGCTACAGGGTATGTGGGTTTACTAGTTGCACTTAAGTGCTTTGGGTTTGTTTTGTGAATATTCTGCCTTTGCTATTCCCTTTATATCTCCAAGAAATTCTTATGTCAAAGAAAAATAAATGAAATCTATTGCTGTCATTCAAATTAAGCCTGATTTTACCAACACATGGTAAAAGGAGGAGGAGAAGTAATTTATAAAATTCTTTTGCCACCTCTAATAAATACTGACCCTCCTTAAAATGGTAGAACATTTTCCTTTTTGATTTGAACACATATTACTGTGATTGATGCATAATAAGTTTTTATTTATTTTATGGTAGCCCTTCAGACCCCAAGAAGGAGTGTGAATTCCATTGCATTCAGCTGTTTGGTGTAAGATAGATATGATCCCAAGATGGAAAAAGCCAAATGAAAAAGAGGGGGAAAACAACAGAAAAGGCCAAACCTCATTAAGGTAAAACATTATTAATTGTGATATAATTATTTTACATCCTTCCAGACTGTGTTGATTTATAGGTGCCACTCAATGACATGATTTATAGTGTTGGGTTTTAAGCAGTCTATTCTCAATGTTCTTTCAGACTCCCATAATGTATATTGATGAATAGATTTGATTAAGCTATTCCATTTAAACATTTCTATGAGATGCTTTTTCAAAGCAATGCCTGCAAATTTAGCCACATGACCACTATTAATATTGAAGCAGACATCTAAAACCATCTGCTAATCCCTTATATACATTTTTCAATCCAAGTCAGCTTCTGATGCATTGACCTTTTTTTAAAATGCCACTGCTGTGTCTTGTTTGATTTTTTTATGTCCTCTCTTGTTCAGAAAACAAATTTTATTAGGGACATCATTTCTGGCTATTTATATGTATAAATTTCAGAAATGATTTTCCAAAAGTATAGCATAATATCCTGAGAGAAGGTATACAGGGCATGGATTGTCCATAAATTCCATAATGCATTAGAGGGTAGGTGGGTCCTTAATTTTGCATGTTTGTTACAAAGTGTTACAAGGTGGTGGGTCTCCAAAAATCATCAAAAATGTGTTATAGACACACCCATATCCCTTGGGTGTGTCTAATTAGCAGATAGGTCTGTCTAATTAGCAGACAGGTCACTCAGGGCTGGTCTACACTGGGAATTTACATCAGCATACCTCTGTCTTTCAGTGATGTAAATCCACATCCCCTGAGAGTCATAGCTATGTCGACCAAACCCTTGCTGTAGACAGTGCTAAATTGATGAAGGAATTCTTCTGTCAACCTAGCTGCTGTCCTTCAGGGAGGTGGATTACCTATGCCAATGGGAAACACCCTCCTGTCAATGTAGGTAGTGTCTACAGTGAAGTGCTACAGTGGTAAGTGTAGACATGCCCTCAGAGTGCCTATATTCATATTCTGCACAGAATCTTATTGTTAGGAACTCAGCTGTCTCTGGGCTTGGTTGCCTAGCAACCCAATGTGCTCAGCTGGGCCCAATGAACTCTTCCTAAGTGAGTGTGCTCCTTGACAGGTCAGAAAAGCCAACAAAGCAACCTTTAAGCCTTGTAGCAACAGCAGAACAGTGGCTGTTCCATGTATTGCATGCCCGCAGATTCTCTAAACCTGCTTCCTGTTCAGCCTTTGTTCTACCCGTTGTCTGCTCTACTCCATCCCTAGTCCCTGACTACTCCTGACTCCAACCCCTAGACCATACTCCTGCTCCAACCACTAGGTATCATCACCTATACCTCCATTTTCAACAGTTATTTACTGTCAATCCCATATCTTCCCTCATGTGGAATATGAAAACTGTTGTGTTGGTATTAGAAGTACGTAGTGCATGTTCCATGATCACAATACATATAGACCTCATTTTGTATGCATGGAATTCTTTCTATTCAAGACCAAGAATAGCTGTCCTTACAGCTCCTTCTGGAGTTTTCCATACTTGGGGACAGAATGTACTTAACTGTATTAAGTGGTTAGATTACACACAAAAAACTATGGACCTGTAAAAAAAAAGTAACTCACCAGCCAGCACAACTGCTCATGGGTGGGCGGGGCATGGCAGGTTCTCCTCCTCTAGCACTTTCTGCTGACAGCTGCTCCAGTCCTGTGATGATTTGCTTCTTCTCATGACCCAGCCCTCCAGCATGGTTACATTCAGTCCCCACCCTTCCCAGGGTAGCAGAGTGCCCCACAGAACAATAGTCCAATGGCCAAATGCAAGATTTTCCTCCCATCTCTGGGCTCAATGGTCCTTACACTTGTCATTTTGGAAGGTTTTCCTGCCACCTCCTTTGGCAGCCAGTAGGGGAACCCAGGCCGCTCTGCTCTGGGTTCCAGTCTAGCAAGCAGCTAAGATCTACTTCCTCAGACTAGACTCCTTGCTGCCTTACTTGACCGCTTCCTACCTCAGCCTGTCCCTGAAACCTTTCCACAGCTCTCTCCTGTGTTCCTCTTCAGCAGACTCTTCACACCTTCCCAGGCTCTGCAGAGTTCTTTCTGGCTCTTCTACTAAGAGGCTGAATCATGGCCCATGTCTGTCTCCCTAGGGCTTTCTGTGTGTCCATGTTTCTTCTGAAACCCAACCCCTGGGATGCCTCACTGGGGTCTTGCCCTTCTGTCAAGGCTCAGTACAGAAGTTCACTTCACGCCTGCAACTTGCCAGTATATCTCATGACAGAGCTCCTTCTTGAGAGAGAATTACAAGGCCCCGTCTATCCTAGGCCTCCTCTCATCTCCCTTTAGCTCAGTCCCCACTGCATTACTAGTTAGAGCTTCAGCACTACTCAAGCTCCAACCCTCTGCCTCTCCCTCTCCCCCCAACAGGTCAGTCAGCTTGAATTTAAAACCCCAGTTACTCTGAGCTAGAGATTTGATGGTGGGGACAGAAATCAGGTTAAGGGCAAACATTTGAGTTATACCTTCAGCATTTGAACTACCTATGCTATTAAGACATACCTTTTCACTGCTCTCAGGTCCTTCCTTTATTAGTCACCCGGCTCCTCATTCATCCTTAATTCAGCCAGGCAGCTGCTGCTCAGGTGTGTTTAATCTTATATTGGGTCTGGTGCACCTTCAGGTGCAACTGGTGCACCAATTGGTCTCTGGCTCCAGTTAATTTTTTCTTCCAAATTAGGATATTTACCTCATCTCAGGGCCAGAGTTTAAAAAAGAGCTCAAATCTCAAAATTCCCCCACCTAGAAACCTAAAAAAACTGACTAGATATTCAAGATAGCTTAGGTAATAGCTAGGTGTTGAAAATGTGCTCAGCACCCAGAGACTCTTATTGTTCACAAGGGGAGCTGCTATCTGTCTTAGTTACTTATATGCCCACCTTACAAACCCCTCATCCAAGTACTTCGCAATTATTAATATATTGAATAGATGCTGAGCACTGTTTGATATTGGGCCATATGCTAATAAAATATCATCGTTGCATGGTAAGCACTCAGTCAGGAAATGCTGATGTTCAAGCTGCACTCACAAGTTTAACTCTGTTCCATTATGCATGTGCATGTGCATTACATTACACTTCTTACATAACCACGATTCATTACTCATAAATATACTTGCCCACAACTTTAGAAGGCACTCATATTAGCGGTTCAAACTTGTACTCTAGCAGAACCATACTCCTTTCACAGCACAGTTTCTGCTTTACTCTTAATTTAGCTAAAAGAAAAATTAAAACACTGTACCAATGGCAGGTTCATAAATCTGGGAAACCAAAACCACATTTTGACAGAATGCTGCAAGCCTTTTTTTTAGTTTGGACTGCTTCTCTGCTAAGCTTGAACTTCTTACACACAGTTGTTTTGGCTCTGCAACTGGTTAAACACTACTCAGCTTTGTTTTTGCTTTATTTTAAAAGACTGAATTCCCCACTTTCCTTGCACTTGAAACAGCGATTTTTTTTTCTGTCTCAAACTTACTGAAAAAAGTCCCTTTGGAGTAAAATTTCTGCCAAAGAGCAAAAGTTTCAACAAGTTATGAGCAAATGAAAAGAAGAGATTAGAATGGAAATATTTAGGCCACATTTTATGTCACTATTGCTAGAGCTCCAGCTAAAACAGCAAGGTAAAGAACTTTGGAAAACATGAGTATAATTTAGGGTGACGAGATATCCCTATTTTATAGGGTCAGTCCCCATATTTGGGGCTTTTTCTTATATAGGTGCCTATTACACTTCACCCCCGTCCTGATTTTTCAAACTTGCTGTCTGGTCACCCTAATATAATTTGAGGCTCAGCACAAACTTACAGTCTCTACTACTTTTAGTATCAAAACTGTTCAGATTTTAATCTCCTAGCAATATTCCCAAGACCAAAACAAATTTTTAAGTTCACCTGTGGATAATTGAAACTTATGTGTCACAACTTTGTCCTGACTACAGCTAAAGATTTTGCTATCATTTATCATACTATATGGGTGAAATGCTTAGAAGCCCATGTCTTTCTTGGCCATTTGCTTATTTGTGGTATCCCAGTCATGAAGAACAGGGATGTGAAGCTGTTACATTGTTGACATTCTCCCTTCTGGTTGGTTTTCTCCTGTTATTTTTGTTCTTTTTTCAAAGATATTGAATCTCTGTTTTTTGGGTGATATTTTTTGAACTCTGACGCAGTGTTATTTGTATATGAATAAGATTGCAATTCATTGATCTGGGAAATGTTTCTGACACATTCATTCTGTTCTATATTGTTCTGGCTAGTTGCATAAATCAGCCAATCAGGGAATAGAAACAATACCATATGACTCACATAACTAACCAATTTCAGAATGGTAACCGTGTTAGTCTGTATCAGCAAAAACAATGAGGAGTCTTTGTGGCACCTTAGTTAGTCTCTAAGGTCACAAGGACACCTCATTGTTATAACTAACCAATTTAATTGGCATTACCAGTACCAATATCACAATAGAGATCTTTGAATGATCAGCTGACCAAGAAATTATTGCTGAAGAAACCTGCACAAAAAAATTAAATACATTTTAAGATTTTGCAGTTCATTTACAAACAAGGTGCAAACAGGAAATAAAAAGTAAAAATATTGGAATAAATTATTTAGGCAAATTATGTACTCAGGTTTAGCTACATTTTTCTTTTAAATCTTGAATGTGAGTGGCTTAGTTCCAGACATGGAATTAACATATTAGCCATTCAAAAAAATTTTCATTGACAACTGAAAAAGAATGCCCATTCACATTTCACCAAGAGTAAAATCTTCATTTGTTCATGCCAAATTTTTCATACAGGCAGAAATTAATCATTTGTGTGTACGTCCATGGGTGAGCATGCATGAGAGAAGCAACAATGCATATTTTAGTTTACTAAATTGTATTTTGTTTCTTGAGTTATCTAATATCAAGTTTTAGTTGTTCTCTTTTTATAGCTAGGAAACCATATCTTACACTTTATCACCTATTCTAAAAGACTATGGCCCCAATCCTGCCAAAAGACTCTTGTGGACTCTATGTTTAGTAGGGCTCTGCACTTGCACTGGTATCCTACTTGGGTAGATAGAATAACAGAGTTTAAAGCCAGAAAGGACAACCAGATTATTACATCACAGGCAATAAATCCCACCTAGTTACCTTTGTATTGAGCCCTGTAAACTGGATAGCCCTCAGGACAGAGGTGAAAGTAAGCTGATATGGTCCGGTATGGTGTACCGGCAAGAGCTGGTACGCCGTGCTGGACTGGACCGGCTTCCCCTGTGGTGATTTAAAGGATATGGGCATTTAAAGGGCCTGGAGCTCCAGTGGCTGCGGGAAGCCCTGGGCCCTTTAGATCACCACCGGAGCTCTGGCAGCCAGGTTCGGGCAGAACTTTAAAGGGCCTAGGGCTCCCCACAGCGGCCGGAGCCTCCGGCTTTTCAAATCCCCACCGGAGCCCAGCAGCCGGGCTCGAGCGGGGATTTAAAAGGCCCAGGGCTCCTGCCGTTGTGGGGAGCCCCAGGCCCTTTAAATCACTGCTGCCGGAGCTCCGGCAGCAAGGCTTGGGCAGCACTTTAAAGCGCCCAGGGCTCCCCATAGCAGCCAGAGCCTGTGGCCCTTTAAATCGTCACTGGAGCCCAGCAACCAGGCTCAGGCAGGGATTTAAAAGGGCCCAGGGCTCCTGCAGCTGTGGGGAAGCCCCAGGCCCTTTAAATCGCCACTGGAGCTCCAGCAGCGGGGCTCGGGCAGCGCTTTAAAGGGCTCGGAGCTCCGCAGTGGCCAGAGCCCTGGGCCCTTTATTTTGCCCCACAGCTCTGGGGCTCTGAACCACCTCTGCAGCTGGTAGCTCTGGGGTGATTTAAAGGCCCTGGGGCTCCCAGCCACAGCTGGAACCCAGGGCCTTTAAATCTTTAAAGACCCCGCCTCTTCAGTTGAGGCCACACCTCTTCCAGTTGAGGTCATGCCCACACTCGGGACGCCGGCGTACTGGTAAGTCCTTTCAGTTACTTTCACTCCTGCCTCAGGCGATTAAACTATTGTGTGCCACATGCAGAGAAGAGGAGGGACTGAAGTGCACCAGTTCCCAAGGCCCCTACAACAGCAGGGAATTTATTTAGTGAGAGATACTCTGATGATTGTAGCAAACAAACTGCATGCCATGCTGCAGAGAAAGGCAACCACCGCACTCCCATTGCTCCCTGCTAATCTGACCCACTGGAAAATGACTTCCTGACTCCAAATCTAGCAATCAATGTGACAGTGAGCATGTGAGCAAACCCACCAGGCAAGCATCTGAGAAAGAGAATCCGAAGTATCATCTCAGAGCACTAACTCACCCCAGCCAGTGTCCCAACTCCATCGACAAGCATCTCTCATGCTTCAGAGGAAGGAGAGAAAAGCACAACAAACTAAAGGGGAAAAACAATTTCCTTCCTTATGCCTACAGACCAACTGAAGCCCTGAAGCATGAGATTTAGGAAGATAAGACATAGGACCAGAAGGGACCCCTGGGCCAGAGATCCCAGCTCCCCCATCACCACAGATCTGACTTTAGAATTGGGGTTTATAGGGGTAAGTAATGACCTGATCCTTCTCCCAGTGAAGTCCTGGCCACCATTAATTTCAATGAGATCAAGATTGGGACACAGATGTTTTTCTTTGTTCCTTATTCATATTCTGATGTCTTATGCATTCTTATAAAACAAAGCAGATATTTTAATTACCAAACTGATACCCATATCATCTTTCTTTTAGAAATTAGATGCCTCAAATAGATTCACTAACTTTCTTTTAACGTTGCTCCTTTATGAAACATCACTGTTCATTGAAAAGTTGATTCCACCGTTTATCAGTTAAAGGAAACGGAGACTTTCAGTCTGGCTGCTTCTGTCACAAGAGACAGTGTCATATGTTAGCTTCTAATTCAAAAGGCCCTTGATGTATATGCTTGGGGGGAAGTTCTTTGGGGAGCATTTCACATCCCCCAGCCCCAATGTAAAAATCTATCACTGGCCATCCAGTTTTTTTTTCCCCCATGTGTTACTACTACTTTGTTAAAACACACTGCAAGTGAGTCTGTGTTTATTACTTTTATTTTGTTAGTGCATTAGAAAGTTTTCTTTCATATTAGAAGTGGATTATATTAAGGCCTACTATAGAATCCATCTGATTGTAGCTATATTTTGAGGTTATAATAAAGAGACTGTAGTTATGTGTGGCCTTCTATGATGCTTTCATAGGTAAATCATTTACAAACTAAGATTTACATTATTATTTTAAAATAAATATATTTAGCTTTATTTACAAATATTGTTTTCTATCTTAAGCACACAAAAGGCCAATGGTTAAATTTTCATAATCACTGAAAATCCCACTAGGTGTCTAGCTGTATCTTTAGACACCTAAAGATCAGAAAAATTGCCCCTTAAATTACTAGAAGCCTAACTCCCATTTTCAAGAGTGATTTGGGCAATTAAGAGTCTAAGTCATATTGACTTTCAGAACAATGTAGGCTCTTACATCACTTTGGTATAATCTCGGTAAAACTTTCAAAAGAAGCTCAGGGACAGAATTAAGTATTCAGCAACCAAAAATCAGAGCCAGATTTTCAAAGGAGCTCAGCTCCAATTTCGAGATTTATATAAGTAATTGGATTTTCATAAAGGCTCATCACAATGGGTACTGAGCTGTTCTGAAGAATCAGTCATAAAATTCCCAACTGGAGTTTCTGGATGCTGAGCTCTTTCGAAAATCTGATCCTTATTTCCTGCCTAAATGGGAGCTGCTCTGTTTCAAAACTGTGGCCTCAATTGTGGATGATGAGCCTTTCTGAACATTATGACTTTGGCATATAATGAATTTAAAAAAAAATGAGCATACACAGTGTAAAAAATGCATTAAAAAATACTATCTACAGCTATATCCACACCACAATAAAAACAAATAAACAAACTAAAAAACACCTTCCTAGAAAGACTTCGCAGCATGCCTGCAAGATCAAACTCTGGCTCTGTGCTTAGACTCTACATTCTTCAGAGGGAGGGAGGGAGAGAGTGTAGTGTAGTGTAGTGTGTGTGTGTGTGTGGATTGTATAGTCCCTCTTCATCTCCAACAACTAGGAGAAAAGATGGACCTTGTCATGTTCCCAGAAATTCAACTAGGTTGGGCTCTGGAAGACCATAGAAGGCTGCATGTTTAAATGTAAGGAGCCCTCACCCACAACACTGTGCCTACCCTCAAGAGAACAAAAACTCTTCAGTACACCTGAGAAAGAAAAGCAGAAAAATGTTTTGTTCTATTTTCATGAACTTTGTTTCTAAACTTCATGAATTTGCCTCTGATTAACATGTAAGTACTTTCCTTTCTTTCACAGCTCTGGCTTGTGGAAAATGTTGTAGCTACATCATTAGGGTGTACATCACCAGTTCCTCTAGAGTTATCTGATCTTTGCTATTTTAATACAAATTTCACAGAAGATGAAAAAATAGAAGTCTGTTTTTGTGAGTTACTTGCTGCTGCCTAATTATCTAGAAACAGAAACTCCACTTATTTGAATAAGCTGCATAGCCAGAAATTGAACACTTTCTGTAGTAATAAGGAAAGTCTTATCAGCTCAGTTTACTGAGTGGGTTCTACAGACTTTGTAGGTTTGGGGTGGGAGGAGGTGAATTGTTTTTCAAATATATGTTTTTGAAGTTACCAGTGACTAGTAACTACATTTTAAAACAGTACAGAAGGTTGAATGTCCAGGGGAAGTGCTGGTCCAATCATTAAAAACAACCTGATACACAAATACTTGTGCAAGTAGAAGTGCAAAGCTCATTTCACTATAATGGTGTCAAGTTATCTTTTGTAAGTATTATGTAACAATAGGGAGCTTGTGAAAATATTATTGAACCCCAAAGGTTTCATGTGTCTTACCACAAATGACGATTTGCTATCAGATTTCATTAGTTTCCTCAACGTATTAAAAAAATGTAATCAGGGAGCAAAAATAATATCATGCAACTTAAATGACTAATCATAGAACAACACAACACTGACTATTCAAAGCAGTTTGCAAACAGGCAGGCTGAAAATTATTTGGTAAACTATTTGCAATCCATCCCAAATCAGTGAACAGTTTACTTACCACAAAAGGGTCTGAATCTGTAGCAATGATTATCCATAATGAATTGTTCAACACGGTATTCAGGGAAATGAGATATAAAACTGTTGTGACAACTGGGCCTACAAATTTATCATAACTGTAAGCTCAGCTGTAAAAAGTGACTGAAAGTTCATAAACTGATTACAATGACTTGCTAAAAAAAATGGTGAAGAAAAGATGTAAGAGGGAAATAGACTGAATTAATTTAAAGAGAGAGTTTACCTCTACACTCAATGGCAGTGTTAAGATTATGACAGGTGAACAGGATGAGTAGATGACCAGACATCAATGAATCAGAATTGTTGGAAATTAGGCCTAATTGGTGGACAAAATAATGAGGGGATGGGCTATTCCACCCATCAGTACCTTTTGGGTAATCAGAAAGAGATATGCGGGGATGGGAGGAGGGCTACCACCACAACGCTAGCTGACTGAAGAAAAGGAGATGCTGGCTCACTGAAATATAAGAAGGGAAGGAGCAAGCATCAGTTCATTGCAGCTATGCTCACCAGTTCCTGGGACCCTGGACCTACCTCATATTAATCCTGAAAGGTGCAGCAAAAGGAGCCTCCATCAGCTCTGGCTAAATTCAGAGTATCACCTGGAATCTGAGATTTCTGTCACACACACACATCCTTGTGTATTCTTTCCTTCCCTGGCTTATTTCTTCTCTTTTGTATCCATATCCTTTTTTTTCTTTTGTCTAATAAGAGTCAGTTTTAGTTGCTAAAGACTACATATTTTACAATACAGCTGTATGCCTGTCACCAGAAAGAAACAGCTAAATGTAATGCCCTAAACATTCTGATGCTGGTACAAGTTTGCCAGGTCTCAGAGTAGCTGATAAGACCAGGTGCTGCACCTGGAGTGTTTCTCCAGCAATGAGGTTGCAAGTGAGTCATCATCATAGACAGAAGCTTCATTTTCTATCTTTACTGTTCTTTTCTCTCCCCTTTTGTGTGTTTGTCTTGTTTTGTCTTCTAGGAAATGGGGTTGAACTGAAACAGTGACAACAACAAAAGCTCCATACATCTTAACTAACTTCTTCTCTTTTCCCGAAAAAAGTCATTATCTCCATCTAAGAGACAGACCAACATGGCAGTTTTAACTCCAAAAGCAGCAAAGAATCCTGTGGCCCCTTATAGACTAACAGACATTTTGGGGCATGAGCTTTCATGGGCCTCATCCTCTCTGATTGAACTAACCTCATTATCTCTAGCTTGCTTGCATATATATACCTGCCCCTGGAAATTTCCACTACATGCATCTGACGAAGTGGGTATTCACCCACGAAAGCTCATGCTCCAAAACGTCTGTTAGTCTATAATGTGCCACAGGATTCTTTGCTGCTTTTACAGATCCAGACTAACACGGCTACCCCTCTGATACTTAACTCCAAAAGACTTTCTTCAGCTAAAGAGAACGTGAACAAGGGATGTTCTAAAATGAAAGCCTTACTTAATACTTCACATTTCAAATCATTTAATTGATTCTTCCCCTGTACATTTAACAAAAGATTTAAAAGATTTGTAATGATGTGTTTACCACGATACTGAGCAGGCTAAATCTCTGTATACTGAATCTTGTTTAAATGTTTAATGTTGGACAGTGACTGGGTAATTTTAAGATCTTTAACTCTTTGTGTCAATATATTCCATCTAAATTAATACAATGGAACCCTTCACCTCTCTGTATCAGTTTTGATTTAAAGCTACCTCAGTAGTGACCAAAAAGTTGTTCCTATCTGATGATATCAAGTGTCCTACATGAAAAAAATTAGCAGCATAAAAGTGCACACACCACTACTTGCACCATTAGGAACCTGGTCATTTTCAGTTGAGAGGCCAAATATTGCAAGAGCATTGATTGAACTATCCTCTTATACCTGAAGTTAGCCACTCTGTCAGGGCTGAGACAACTAGGGGGTTAGCCTAGGAATTCTTTCACCGCTGCTGTCATTGTTGTACTTGATCTGTAGATAAATAGAGAATTTCAGTCTCCAGGGATGTCAATCAAGCTTTCTTTTTAAAGCAGTCTTTGTGATTCCAAGCAGCACATGCTAATCTAATATAACACAATCATGGAGAAATGATGCCTCGCTCCTTTGCTGGACCATTGACACACTGATTTCTTTTACTCTGCTGACCTCTTCTGAAATGTGTCTGCATTTGTTTGGTGTGATATTTGCGCCCATTACTGTACTAATTGAAAGACTAGATGTGATTCATTTCCCCAAAGACTTATTGTAGTCAGTGAGTAGGAATGAACTTTAGTCATTTCTGACTGGCCAGATTTCAAAACCATGTCTCAGATGTACAGGTTTTGTGTTTTCCATATGCCACTCATTCTTTTTAAGCTGACATTTTCATTTAGTTATCACTGAGAAGTTCCGACAGGCCAAGAAATCTCTCTAGTTTGGAGTTAGCTGCACTTGCACACTGACACAGCCCTCCCCTGATGATCACATCTGAGGGTGAATGTCTGTTTACTCAGAGGGCAGATCTCTACAACAAAAGAATTCATAGAGTTTATAACAAATGTAAAAAAAATAACAAAAACCCCTCATGTAGGGGGCATATTAACTGGTTTTGATTAATTGGCCTATATCCCCTACAGACCTTTACAAGGAACTAAAAAAAAAAACTGTTTGGCTCTTGAAAACAGATTGCATGCACTTCTGTACTTTTGAGTGTTCTGCTGGTCATCAGTCACCCATGGATCATAATTTGATAATCTGAGGTAAAAAGTAAAAATAATAATACGTAGCTCTACTAATAGCATTTTTCATCAATAGATCAAAAATTGCTTTACAAAGGCGGTATTATCCCCATTTTACTGACTGAGAAACCTAGGCACAAAGCAGTCAAGCAACTTCCTTCTGCTCACCCAGTAGGCCAGTGTCAGAAGTGGGAATAGAACCCAGGATTCCTGAGTACCAGTCCAAAATGCTATCATCTAGGTCACAACAAGTAAGATGTTTTTAATGGTTAAATAAATTTTGTAGAAGGATTTTCTAGGTTAAGATTCAAGTGTATGTGTATTTGTATGGTAAAGATAGTGGAAAAAATATTTAAACACTAAGAATTCAATTAAGTCTCACTGAGGACAGTGTGCCTCTGATTCACTCATTGCAAAGGACTACTGGGGTTACAAAAAAACACAATAGAAATCTCAGACTTCTCTAGATCATCCTGAAAAAATTGCAAGTGTTGAAAAGTTTGCCTGGGATTGGAGAGGATGAACATGATTAGAGGATTGCTTCTAGTGAACAAGGACAAGGTAGACATGTTTCATCCTGTTACATAAGCTTTTCTACTGAACAATGAAGGCTAACATTGGCAACCTTGGATAATATTTATATACAGATAACTGTGGATGAAGTTAACCAAAATACAAAGGGGACAGAGCACATGTTCTGATATATTAGAAACAGTACTGCACTCAGAATTTAGGTTGACAGAAAATGGTTGTTTATGACAGCACTCAGAGTTGGCAGGAGCAATTAAACATTTGAGAAATTAAGATAAGTGTGTGTATGTGTGTGTATATATATAGTTAGGATACTTCTGTATAACTGATCAGCAGAGATATCAGATTCTTGACTCCATTTTAGCTCAAATAGGTGCTTTACAGTCTCGAAGAAACTTGGTCAGATCTTCGTGAACCTACCAATTTTGCCTCATGAATCTCATGTCAGGAAGCCACAAATCAAGTGCTTGGAAATGATCAAATTGTACTTAGATTACGACTAATTCCTGGTATATTTGTGAAATTCATAGCAAACTGTGTGTGCGCATGTGCAGATATTTTATATTATATATATTGCATGTGATTTTACATATTGCATTCTCCTTTTATGTGCAACCACAAGGACCATTTTGATAGTTTAGAATGCTGACAAAAATAAACAGCCACATACAAACCTGTTCAGCACCATTTCAGTTTCTGAACTGTCCATGTGTAACATTTTTATCTATTGGTTGCACTTATGGCTGATGACTTGTCAAAAACAATATGCATAGCATAGAGGAGACAATCAGAAGTGTGACTGTAGAGGACATATAGGCATAATTGAGCTAGTTTTGATCTGCCTAGCTCATATAACAGCTGTGAAGCCATACCAGCATAGGTGGCAACACGGGCTTTATAAGTCCTTCTAAGATCTCAGGTAAGAACTTGAGAAGCTAGTCCAAGCTGTCGCCAGTGCTGCTGTACCTTCACTGATATTTTTAACAAGCTAGCTAGATCAAAGATAGCTCAGGTATGTTTACACGTGCTGCAATCACTTTTCTGACTGCAGTGTAGAATATCCAAGTTCAGGCTCCAGAGTGAGTCCATCTTGGTCTGCTAAGACTATGAGCAAGGATGCTAATCAGTGTTAGTTGTGATTTTTACAGTCCAGTAAGAACTCCACTGAACTACTGCCAGACCATCTACTGAATTCAGAGCAGGTAATAATGACTCATTAGAACTAGACTGAAGTAGTGACCTAAAGTTTAAAAGTCCCATAGTTAAGGGCCAATCTTTTTAGCCCTCCAGTACTCTCACAAATGCATTTTTCACCTAAAAAAGAGCTATATTATTCACACAACTAAAGCCACAAAGAGCTAAATGTGAACATACCGATAGTCACACCCACAGATTTCTTTTCATTAATTCAGTAAGCCAGTTTTACAATATGTATTTTACAGACTATCCAAACAGCAATGCATAAGGTCTATGAGATTTTAAACCTCTGAATTCAGCCAATGCTGCTTGCTGCTTAGCTGTTCAGGGTCATTAGCTAAGGCAGAGAGGAACCTGGAACGAAATCTGGCTCCCTTCTCCAGTCAATAGAAAAACTCCAGTTGCTTTGAATCGGAGCAGATCTGGACCCCCATTGAAACAAGGAAAGAAAAGAAATAGATGAACATAAAAGCTGCATAAAAAACCTATGTGATGTGTTGGGAAGTAAGGGTTCAGAAAAGCCAAAGAATGTAAATAAAGTGACAGGATTTTTGGAGATAAAGGAGTGAAACCCTCAGAAAAAGACCTGAGAAATAAAAGATGCAATCAACACAATGCTAGAAACAAAAGACGAAAAACCCAAGAGAAGCCAGGAATGTTAATAATTTATTTCAGGGTCAGTTTAGACCTAATCCACTATGTAGCTGTGTTGTTCTGTGCTTTGCTTCATAGTCCACCTGAGGAGTTCCCTTTAGTTTTTATTCAAGTCATAACATTTATTTGTGCTGACAAACAGAGACATATGGAGCTAGTGGGTTTAGGGAAAAACTACTTTTATCTCTGGCTATTGTATTGTGTACCCAGCATCTGACATTGTTTAAGCAGATTTTTAAACTATCTTTCCTATTTGGAGAATATAAATATTTTAATAATAGGACAGTAGGCAATTTCCTCAATTTCATGTTGATACTGGTCTCTTTTCTTAAAAGACACTTCTGATTTTGAATTGGGATCTTTCTTATGAGGATCAACATCCTCACAGCATCCCACATCTTATTGGCTTTTAAAACAGCTCTGAAATCTCTTCAGGGCAAGGAGGAAGACACATACATGTTGATTACATTTTCACAATATCATAGTTCAGTGACTTTGCACTCAAGGACAAAATCTAGAAACTGGCAGCCCTGCCATTACTTCTGCCATTCATATAGCTGAGGTGCCCACTGGGTATTAGGAAACACACCCATGGCAAGGCGCTGAAAAATATCAGCTAGAAGAGAGAAACAGTGACCCTTCATTCTCAGATGGAACATAGAGATTCAGAAGCACATAGGGCCAGATCCAAAATCCTTGAAGTCAGTCAAATGACTCCTATTGACATCAGCGAACTTTAGATCAGGCCTTTGACAAACAAATATAGTGACTGCTACTGCCATATAGGCCCCTCTAAACTGCACTCTAAAACGTCTCTACCCAGACCCCCAATACCCTGCAGCTGCTTTGTCAGTTCTAAAACTCAGTATTTAAGGAGACTTGCAAGTTTGACACCAAAGTTGGTGAAATTGATTGGTATTTGGAGTTTAGTGGTCTCCTATGAGCATTCCTGGGTTTCTCTGACTGATTTTGATGAAGTGCTTTTATTTGTTTTTCTAGCAAGAGACTGAAGATGAATTTGACATAGATCAGCATGGCTCCTGTTTAGCTTTGTCAGGCACCACTTAGCCATGTTATAATTTATTTTCCAGGAAAAAGATATTTCTCAGGAGGGCTTCAGGCTAACACAGTTATAAACCAGCTGGCTACTGTTCAGATTCTCATCTGAAGGCAGCTGCATTTCTCTGCATAAGTAGGAAAAAAACCCAAAGCCAGAGAGGAGGAAGAACCAGAAGTCCAAGTTCCATTTGTACATCTTCTTTCCTGTGGCATTTATTTCAGTAAAACTTTGCAAAGAGCCACAGCTGGTAGAGCCAAGTTTAAAACAGGCCTATGGAATAACATAGGCTGTTTTGTTAGCAATGCTGATCTGTCTGCAGACACTGAGCAGGATTTTTCAGTTAATAAAGCAGACTTGCTATGAATTCTCTTTGACAGATTTTGAATTGACTGGGTAAAGATTTTTTTTTAATGGATTTTTATCCTGTATTTATCTTTGGCATAGTAATAAAACAGTCCTTATTTTCCTTCAGCTTTATTGAGTGGGAGGCACTTTTACTCAGGTCGCAATGGTTGTTGTGTGTGTTGGTGTAGTTTTGTCCCCATTTTCTCCTGAATTATAGTGATTGGTGAGTAGTCTGAAAATGTGAAGGCTAAAGATCATTCATTTCTGCTTTGATCACCATTACTGTTATACAAGAACAGGTGCAAGTACGATTACAGGATGAATGTAAATATCAATTCAATATCATTGCATTTATAGATGGTGTTTTATTTTCTGTCCTCTTTTGTCTCTCAATCTTTACCTCATTAGAATTCAGGGAAAGCAGCATAGTACAGTGTACAGATTTTTAAGAGAGAAAGAATCTCAACAGAACAAGTCACCAATTATGAAGTTATAATCAACTTCATAATTAATATAATAGTTTTGTTCTTGTAGCTTATGTCTTATACTTAAGAAATGGAAATGAAAAGTCAAGGAACACAATGAAAGGAACAAAAGATTTAGAGAAATATTTATGCTTAGAAGTAACTGTTCTTGCTCTTTTAATCAGCAGTGATGTTCCATTAACACTGACATAACCAAACCAGATGATGCCCTAGGCAGCATCTATCGCTACAATGATTACACATTGCTGCTGTTTATTTTTTAAATTGTTCACTGAATTCAACACAATATTTAAAATAATAACCGCAAGTTTAGAGTTGGCGCTAAACTCAGAACTTTCAGTGTGACAGTGGAGCACCATGCACAATAAAAACACAAATGCTTTGAAAACATTTGGGACTAGAAGATAAAAAAAATAAAATTAAAGTTCAGACAGAGTCACTTTTAAAAGGATATGTTGCATGCTGCCATCCATCCATCTTGGATAATTATATAAATCCTTTCACTTAAACCTTCTGAGATCTTTCAGAAATATTAATTGAACTGAACTGACAATACCACCTACTTCTAATCCAGTGATTTTCATTGATAGAACTCAACGTGCTTTATGAAGGAGGTAAGCTCTGTTATCCCCACTTTACAGATAGAGATAAAATGTTATACTACTCTTGCCTGCTCCTGCATTAAAAGCAGTGTGCTGTTTCTTTGTACAAAATGTCACCTTTGTCCTGAAAAGAAACGAATAAATATAGATCTGTGCAGCATCAACAAAAAATCAGACTTTCTGATGCTTTTTTCACCAACACAATGAGTAATATGTGCTCAGCTACCATAAAGATTTTTTTTAACTGAGAAAGGAAACTTTTTTTTTAAATGCTAACTTGTTCTGATCCTATACTATGCAGCATTTGGGGGGACTGATTCATCTGACAACTGAGTAGGGAGACAAAAGGTTGTATTGCTGGGACAAAAGGTTGCACTTGCTCCAGACACTACAAAATATTGGCTTCTTGTTTTGAGAAAGTACCAGTAGACAGAAAGGCTGGTCCAGTGATTAAGGTACTGTCATAGGGCACAAAAGACCTGAATTCAACCTCAGCTCTGCCACAACTTACTGGGCAATTTTGGGCATGTCCCAGACCGATTGTGTCTCAGTTCTGCATTTGTAAAATGGTGCTAATAGCATTGTCCTATCTCAAAAGTGTGCAGCAGGATAAATGCTTTAAAGCTATGAGGCATTCAGATACTGTAGTAGTGGAGGCTGCATAAGTACCAGCCAACTGCAACATTTGTGAAGTAATGTCACAAGCAAACTTGAAACAGGCTTAGATGAGGCATTCAGCCCTCCCAATATTTCACTGTGTAAAATGAAAAACCAAGAGGGGGTATTTAGAAATGTACTTCCTCCTCAGAAAGCAGTACTGACACCATTTTGCTTAGCCTTTATAATTCCAGTAGCTTATTATAATGTAGCTGTCTTTTTTGATTTGTGTGTTGAAACATACTGTACAACCACATTTATTTGTAGAAATAGGCTTGTTATTGTAACAACTCAAGGGAATCTTCTGAATTGAGGGAAAACATTTACATTGGAACAAATTACATTTTACTGAAAAACTAATTGTTACACTGAGAGCTGTACACTGTTGTAATTGCACCATCCTAATTACACACATTGCATTATTTAAAAAGAATAGCATTGTTTATTTGCAATATCCTTTGCTTATTTACAGTTGCATATTTGAACAAGGAGCAAGGAGTTATTCCTACAATGCAGCAGAGAGATGCTTATCCGCTCACAAACACAAAATTAATTCAGTAGAGGAAATCTACTCCCAAACAGAGTGAGAGAGAAATTTCTCCTGAGGCAAGACATTCTACAATTGTTTTTAAAATTCAGTATAATTAACAAAGCATTTACTATCTGCAGTGATTGACCTGTCAGATCTGCTCCTCTAAGATAATTTCAGTGACATTTTAAAAAAAATCCATGAATATCAAAAAGACATATTTGACTTGTAGAGAATAGTGTTATCCTGTAAACAGATATTACAAACATTCAAAATGGAATTAGTTTGTAAAGAATTCCGATTAACACCAGTAGTCTTGCTCAGACAAGTTCAGCTCAGACCTTAATGAAATCTCCATCACTAGCTATCATAATGGTGCCCTTTCTTTCTTTCTAACATTTTGACTGTATATATGACTCTTGAACATAGTTACCAAATTCATGGTCCATTTTGGTCAATTTCATGATCGTGGGATTTTAAAAATAATAACTTTCATGATTTCAGCTATTTAAATCTTAAATGTCATGGTGTTGTAATTGTAGGAGTCCTCACACAAAAAGGAATTGAGGGGGGTGGCCAAGATTATTGTAGTGGGGGTGGGGGTCATGGTACTGCTACCTTTACTTCTGTGCTGCTGCAGGCACTGGGTCTGCCTTCAAAGCTGGGCAGCTGGAGAGCGGTGGCTGCTGGTCGGGATCCCAGCTCTGAAGGCAGCAGTGCAGAAGTAAGGATGGCATGGTATGGTATTGCCATTCTTACTTCTGCAGCTCCCATTGGCCGGGAACAGCGAACCACAGCCACTGGGCACTGCGGGCGGCTGTGCAAATGTAAACAAATGGTCTGACAGCCTGTCAGCAGATTACCCAGACAGAGCACGTGCAGGCCACAGGTAGCCCACTACTGTATTAAGTGCAACAAACCTCAAGATGTATATTTTGTGAACCATCACCAACTCCCTAATTTCTTCTCTTCCCACTGCTGCATCAGATCAGTATTTTGTATACACTAGCACAACTCTTTGTGCATTAGCAGCCTATCATATTTTCTTCTACATCAATCAATTAAAAAAAATGTTTAAGGGCATGTAAAAAAACAGCTTAATCGAAGCCAATACATGATTTCTACCCAAATATTGAGGTAAAAGTAGCTTGTGGTGAAGGCTAGCTGTTGTGTGGTAGAAGAGATGAATGCACCTTCTGTTCTAAGAAGCAACTATAGAAGGTTCAGATTGGTAATGATCACAGTCAAAATGATATTTTAATCTCAGTACACAGTAGGGGATAGGCAGTTACTACAGTTCACTAGAATTTTACTGCCCTTGATACATGAAAGATCAAGTAGTCTGACTTTTCATCTTGGTTCAGAAGAAATCCCCTTCTGCAGGTGGTCTAGTGAAGACCAGCCACTGCTCTTAACACAGAAACTTTCAGTCATACAGTAAATGCAATTGATCTTTTCCTTTTGAGTTAAGTTCATTACCACAAAAGCAAGAAGAACTTGTTAAAATTTAAGGTTAAGCAAATGCACAAGTGAACAGAACTCCTTCCATGAGTGTTGTTTATATGTTTTTTGACTGAGGATCCTTTACGATATGAATTTCAAGAGCTAACTCTCCTCCCTAAAGTATCTTTGACAGTAAATAAAAAGTTGAAATTTTATTCTCATTTTTTGTAAATATCAGAGGATTTTTTCCAGCTTCTCTCTCTCTCTTTCTTTTTGTATTGTCACTGTCAGAATCACCTAGTTATTTTATCTCTTGATTCAGGGCTAATGAGAAAATGTTGCTTTTTCAGTAAGCCACAGTTCTTGAAGAGTGCTTTCCCGGAAAATTCATCACAAACAGTCAGTAGTGGTGGACAGAACAACTGCACCTTTTCCTTTTTAGGCAGGAACAAGGAGCAAAAGGGAAGGCAAGAACAGGCTTCTCAAGTAGCCGCTTCTGGTAACATAAAAAACAAAATGCTCTCATGATAGCAGAGGTCTCCTTTAACATCCATGGAATAAAATGGAGCGCAGAAAAGTAGAATCTGAAGAGGATTGCATTATGAGGTTTGAAAACCTCAGGAGAGCTTGTAGGGGAATGAGAAACTTTGGAAGCTGCAACTCTATTGTTCCAGAAGCTGCCCAGGTAAGCCTCCCAATCCACCCTGGATTGCACCAATGATAGCTCCGAGACTGATGCTCCAGTACATCCCCTGTATAGGAGGAGATCACCACTGAATCTGTCCTGAGAAGAACAGGTGCTGATGCAGTTTCAAAGAAGGATGAAGAACCATTACTGCAAATTGAGGTCCCAATTCTAGATTCTTCCTTTCTGAAGACTCCTCCATCCCTTCTAGCATAATGATCCTTGGGATTCAGGCAGGCTTTTCCTCCTTTGCTGATCATGTGAGTTCCTTGATGCTGATGAGAGTCCATCATATGCATGACACCTGTTTTCAGTGCAGATTCAATGGTGGTCTCACTAAAAATTCCCAACTGCACGTTAGTGTATTACTGTGTGAAAGGGACTTTTTAGTGCATGCTAGTAGGGTCCACCTAGGGGCCATGGTTGATCAGTTAGTGAGCAACACGCTAGCACACACTAGATTTATATCCTCTAATGCAAACTAATGCACGCTGTAGACAAGCCCACAGAGTATTCTGTTGACTTCCTGATAGATGATAGTTCTATACCTGCTACTGAAGGCCTATGCTGCCCCATTTTAAGGGCCTTAGCACTGAAAATGACTTTTTTATTCCTGCATAACAAAGCGGCTTTGACCCAAGGACAGTTCCAAGTGTCTTTGATGTCAAGAAAGTCTGGAGCTAGGTACACTGGGCCTGAAAAGGCAAACAATGATTTGGTAAATGGGCTTCCTTGAGGCACATTAGACAAGTAGTTATTACAGTTGCAGTTGCCCTGAAATGACACACATGCATTACCCGTCCATAGTCCTTTGAAGGTACTCATGCTAAGCTTCTAGCTACTCAGTGGTCACCCCTCTTCAGTAGAGACCCATGTCTCACTCCCTCCTGACCAGGGTTTTCTCTAGGCTGCACAGTTCTCTGCCTACACTGTGATATCTGCAGGAAGCCAGCCTCCCTAAACAGGCTAGCATCTGTGCTTTGCTTTCTCTTCAAAGGCTATGAACCACATAATAGCCACCAGTTATAAGTTACCATACAACTCTTTATAAGCAAGCATGTTTATTCTTAAGGTGAAAGAATTATAGGTAAAACATATTAAAAATTTCCATATGCATGCTAAAAGCTTACCAGAGCTCACCCATCAGTCTTACCATGCCTCAGTAATCCAAAGTCCTTCTAACCTCTCCCAAGAAGGATTATGGTCCCCTTAGACAGAAGATCCTGTCCATTTGCTGGATCAGAAAGAAGGACTTGAGTCAGTTTAAACTCAGTGGTATTTATCCAAAAGTCCATTGTCAAGTGGTCTCTGGAGAATCCAGTTTGAACTAGTACATGCAAAGCCTTACTTCAGGTGTTACAACCTGGGCAAATTTGCCTAACTGCCCCTCACTATTCTTTGTTTGCGGATGAGCTGTGGTCACCCTCCCCCAAGGAATTCCATACAATTCCTGGCCCACAATGATACATAAACTTAATACAATATGCTCTCCCAAAGATATCACAGGAAATTGCCTTAACTGTCACAGCATCCAAAGCCAGAAAATCCTAAGGACCCAAGATATACTGGTTAAACCTAAATCATACATGGTGCCCTGGAACCAAACTAGAGGCAATCAGGAGATCTTATTGTGCAATTCACTGAAACTCAAACTTAAAAAAACAAGCAAAAAACCCCACATGACACTAAAATGAAAGTAAATGTGCTAAAATACTATGAATAAATAAATCAGAAAATTTTGGTCAAAAGGCCCATAAAAAGCAAGGATGGAAGAGCTGGGTACCACATGGCCTATTATATCCTTGGCTCCTAACTTTCAGGGCAGCACTTGTATAGTCTCACCAGTGACTATACTTTTCTGGAAGTTCCTTGAAATGTAGTAGTATCAGAAGGGTTGCATTTTGGCAATACACTGACGACTTCACAGAAGGATGAGTTTTTTCTCTCTCGCAAGAGTAATTATATTTTACATGGGGTATGTGCAAACATATGCCTCCCCCCAACCCTGCTCCAAATAGGAGAGAGAGAGAGAGAGAGAGAGAGAGATTTTGTAAAGATTGAGAATTTTCTAAAACCAGCTATCTTTAAATCATCAGTTGTTGCTTTGCTTTCTTGGGAGCATATGTTTGCAAGGCAGTGCAATGCTATCTGCCTCTCAGCAAAACTTTCTGACTATAAATTACTAAGGAAGGTCAAAGTATAAAGTATTTCACAATTTTGCAGAAATGAAAAAAGAGGAATTATCCAAATGTTGCTGTATTAGAATAGCCTGCACCAATTGTGACCGAATGTGCTGTTGAGCAAGGATGGTATTCATTAAAAGACTCACCTTGGCAAGCAGTTTAAAGACATGGTATACATATAGATAAATCCATTTTATATCATGCCTATGAGTGTTAATCTTACTTCAGAACACAGTGATCGCAGCTTACATTGAATTACTTCTTTTTGTAATTCATTGCAGTGAGGTATTACTGTGTGATATCTCCAACCTAGTGAGCACTTCATTATTTTTAAAAAGAAAACTGAAGAGGAAAATCACTTCTGTTGAACTCTATACTCAGCTAATCAGTAGTACAAGTGCAAAACCATACAATAAACTTGGACTTCCTAAAATCCAACTGAGTTAGTAGTTAGGCACACATGTGCATGTGAGGGGTTTTTTTTAATCCATGCACTCAATACAATACATAATCCACATAATAAAATCAATACACCAAACTAAGATATCCAGAAGAGGCATCTTTCTACTAGTGGGTGGACTGTCATGTGCATGGTTATAAAATAAAAAATGGGGATGATTTGCATTGCAAAACCATTGTTTTTAGGATAACAAAAAAATGTAAAATTTGAGTCATCATTGAGTACCACTATTTGTGATTCTTAGGAGATACCCTTCAGTTGAAAATTTATTTTTCCAAGGTACTGTACAGAGATTTTCCTTTGCAGTCATCTGGAGAAATATTGAACACTATAAAATTATAACCACTGATCGCCACTAGTTTTTCACCTTTTAACAAGACATGAAACATTAGAATGCCAGAATCTTCCTGGGAAGGTGTCTGCCTGGTTTAGAGAGCAGAGATTCTGCCAAAACAGGGAGAGGGTTTTTTTTTTTGTATTTATCCCATTTTGATGAATATGTGCTGACATTTAAACTATCAAAGGGGGAAAAAAATCTAGTGTTTCCTTCATTTCTGCAAAATAAAGGAATTCTGTATGGATGCTTTTTTTCCCCTTGAAGATCCCATGCATTTTTAACCATTGTAAATGTAACAAATCCTTAACAAATACAAACATAGGTAAAAGGAAATTTCGTATGTAATTCTATGGTTAGAAATCTGGTAAACAAATGTGTACATATGATTTTTTTAAAGATACAAATAAATGAATTACCTTTAATCCATAAGAAAAAAAATCACAGCCAGATAAAGAAAGAAACCCTAACAGTTGTGTTACTGTTTTATCTTGGTCTTACTTTCACCTGGAATTTACATGCTCTGTGGCAGCTTATGACAGTTGTTTTATAATATGCAAATAGTAATGTACTGATATTTCCTATTGGATGGCTGTTCAATGACCTATGTGAAATGTGTTGTTTGTCTAGTGGTTAATGAACAAGTATTTCATTGCACAAAATACAGCTCCACAATTGGCAGCATGGATGGCAACATCAGCAACGAAACCAACGACTGATTAGACATAGAAAGAATTATCCTCTAACCCTATCAGTGATCTCTTAACACCAGGGATGAAATATCTTAGAAGGCAAGGGGGAGAAGCTTATACCACCAATGTGATGGTTCTTTGGATTCAGGACTTCACTCTCCAAGAATCTAACGTGAGCACGGAGCTCATCCAATACTTTTTAAAAACTTCATTCTATTTGCATAAAGCACCATTCAAATGGTATCTACGACTTTGAAGAAAGCAGCCACATTTCATTTTATACAGTCGCTGAAGTGCATACAAAAAATCTTGTTGACATGACACTATATTGTAGGAAGCAGTTAATTGTGGTTTTAAACCTTTATTGTAAGAAGTTTTATGGTTTTCCTAAATAACCTTTATAATTCATTGGAACTAGGTAATATTTATTTCTACACTGCACTTGTCCAATTCATTCAGTATGTTGGACATTATCAAAAAGACCTAAGAAAGCAAGGGGACATGCTGAAGTGAGCACATTTTATTCTAATCATCACCACGGGCTTAAATACTTAAAGTTTTTCTTTTACAGGTCTAACTTCTGTTGGTGCAATAAAAGATATTTCCTCACTCACCTCGTCTCTCTAATATATTGGGATGGACACAGCTACAACAATACTGCACAAAGCTTTTCTAAACTTAAACATATAACAACCTGAGCCTGATTAAAAGGAACATTTTCTCCCAAAACAAAAATCTATCTTAATAAAGAGTTATGACTGAAAATGTGTTTCAATGCAGTGCAGCGAACACCCACACAGATTGCTAAACTCAACTGTTTTGGTGGTGGGTTTGAGACCCAGTGGCTTCCCTCCTTTACCCTGGTGGCTTCTATTTCTCTCTCTGCTGCAAACTCTGGCAGACATCATAGCCTCAGTTGTACATGGGTCATGTTTTCAATCTTTTCTTCACAAAGAACTGGGAACATGAACTATGACCAAAGGCTGGGAACATTTCATTTTAAATGAAAGCTGACATCCTGATGGCACCATATAACTCTGGGCACCATGGTGTGAGGCTACCATACCTTAATCTGTCCCTCTCACTTCTCTTGAAGCAGGAGTCTTTCTGATTCTACTACAATCAGGAAGCACAAAAGTGGGCACGTCTTTAGTTAAGTCACACAAGGAAATTTAACTGAACATCCGATGAAGTGGGTATTCACCCACGAAAGCTCATGCTCCAAAAAGTCTGTTAGTCTATAAAGTGCCATAGGACTCTTTGCAACTAAACATTGGTGAACCTTGAATTCACTTTGGGTCAGTTCCTATGTTATCCAATCATTCACTTATCCATGGTAGCATGTTTTAATGAACAAACCACACCCTCGATCTCTGCTGCTGCTCAGCAAATACTAACTGCTGGAGGAGCTTAAAAGAGGGCCGTTTATGTCATCCTTTGTCCAATTAGATCATGATTCTGCTAGTTAGGAAAGCTTTTATCAGAAATGAAAACGTGAGCAAAGGTGATATCCTTCACTGTAGAACTGTATTAAAATGAATGCCAGAAAACATGCCTGAAGAAAATGAGATTCCTATATCATCTTTACAGATTAATATGTTTGCTACAAGTAATAGAGAAGTTGGGACACTTTCCCACCTTATTCTTCCTTCCAATATGAATTCAATAAGTACTTAGCTTGGCTTTCCCTTCAATCCTTTAATTTCCTGTCTCATTTGTCTCTTTAAATCTTCGTATAGTAAGAGCTGAGAGAAGCCCTGATTATGATGCTATATTGAAATGGAGCTGGGTGTATTTTTAAAGGGCAAATATAAAAACAATTGTTCACATTTTGACTTGCAGAAACCCATATGTTATCTCTGTTTAGAAGCCCAAGAAACAAATATATTTAAAATAAAAATACCTTTGTTCCATTCCTCAGCTCCAACCCACTGAATATTTTATCCCCAACACTCCCTTTCATTTGGATATGAAACACAGAACATATATTTGGAATAAATGACATCTTTTGTTTTCTCTTACCCTGAAGCAATTGTAGCCTCTGAGCCTTTTGATTATTTCTATGATTAAAAAATTATTAAAAAATCCCCCTCTCCATCCTTTCCCCTCCAATTCCAAACACATTGTGTGTTTTGAGATATGTTTAATGCATGTGTTTATGATAAGATACCCTTTCTCTGTCAGCTTATCCTTTCCCCCTTCCTATCTGTTAGCAATAGATAGCTTCCCAATAGAGGGTGCTACAGTATGCTAATGTATAGGGTAATGGCTAGAGGAATTTAGAGAACTGTATTCAGAAAGTGCTTGATGGGAGTTGAGAGTATGTTTGGAGGAGAGAAAGTGTGAATATTGCACTGTCCTGGCTCTATTTTTATGCTTGCACACCAAATGGCATCAGTAGCACAACCACACAGTGTACCATTCTGTATGCAAAAATCTGCCACTGAAAACATCCAGCCTACTGTCTCATTTTCCCTAAACTGACTGCTGCTGAGCAGTAACCAGGTCAGTGATAAAGTCATCCTACTACTTTTCCACCCTGCCTGAAGAAATCAGATGCACTCAATACAGAAGAAAGAGGACAAAGGCAATATTGTTTTAACATATTATATTCTTGGGACCCTAAATAGGCTTGTTTAATTTATATTATTTTCAAAAGTGGATTCAATACTGCTGGGAGATGCAAGAAGGATAGTACAGGACACTAAAGTTAGTCCTCAGAACAAGTGCAGCACGGGCAGTTATAACACAAGCTACCCCAAAACAGTTTTGCCAATATTCCTGCAAAACCACCACAAAGGATGGAACAGTAGTTTAGTCTCCCCACCTACTCTTCTCTTAGACCTCTGCTGAGACAGTCAACAAGAGTGTGTGTGTAACTCACAGATGCCTGGGTGTGGTGTTCTGTCCCATCTAGTGGCACCGAGACCAGTTAGAGAGAATTAACTGAGTCTGCTCTACAGCCTTAACTAACGGTTTGTTGGCTTTTAGCTCATGCACTAGACCCCAGGTTCGATCCCACCCGCCGACAACCGGGGTCTAGTGCATTACTACATGTGCATACTGGGGAGTGGATCTAATTCTTTCTTGTTGCACAGGAGTTACTCCACCACAAGAAAAAGCGTTACCATTCCTTAACTGAAATGACAATCTATACCATATTTTCAAGACTTTGGAAAACAGCTCTGAGAATGACATGCTACACAGATTTTAGAGGGTTCCCCCTCCTCCTCCACTGCTAATATCTAAAAGTAACCCCCACCATGTCGTGGATGGTTTTGTAATAAGGGGGACCTATCACACGGATAAGTTTGTACTAACATATACCACAAATGCTCAGTGAATTCACTAAGCCAAGTTTGCTTTCCCTGCCGGCTTACTATAATAATCAGTGTTAAATACCAACCATAGTTATACTAAAAGGGAGCCAAAGTTTCCTCAGTTCATTGAGTATAAAATATAAACTACTCCTTGTAGACAGTATATCTCTGTGATATGTGTGGTCTTATTTATTTTTAATAACTCTTCCTGTTTCAGAGAAATAATTGTCTCTCCCCTCTAAGGAGAGATTAATCATGTACATTTATTAAGAGTTTATCTTAAATTTAAACAAGCCAAGATCTGCCGCAGCAGTGGGGTTGATTTGAAAAGGCAAAAAAGAAGCACTTCATTTTCAGTAAACTTTGCAAACCATCAATAAAAACATGAAAAGTTGTCTTGTATACATGCCATATGTTTTTTTCTGGAAGTTTGCATTCTGTTGCCAACATTTTGCATCAGTTTTGCTCTAAACATTTTCTCTAGACTTCTTTCCTCCCTTGCCCATACAAAAGATCTGTAAAATAGTTGCTGACTTTATGCTGACCTATTTTTCTTTGTCTCTTCACTAGATACATAATTCAAGGAGTGCAAAGTTTACAGCAGTAGATACCATCAGACTTGACAGCATGAGAAAAACTTTGCCTCATATAAGCAGCAATGATAGTAGTACATAGAAGGTCTAGAGTACAAAAGAATATGACTATTGCAATTCTGTTATTTACAGCTTTTTATCAAAGCTTTTATTTCTTTTTTCCTTCCTGAGATTGAATAGGGTTGGATTACTCTCAGTTTCCTTCACAAATTTATTTCATACTGTCTTTCAAACTTAGGTTCTTACATGGCCTCCATTACTGTCATATCTGACAGTCTCACACAATCTTTTAATGTATTTTTTCTCACAACAGCCCGGGAAGTAGAGAAGGACTATTATACCAATTTACAGATGGGGAATTTAGGAACAGAGAAACTAAGTGATTTGCCCAAAGTCACACAGAAGTCTGAGAGAGAGAAGAGCTTTAAATGTAGGTCTCCTGAGTCCCAAGCTAGTGCCCTAACCATCAGACACTATCCTCTTAAATGCAGTTTTACAACCGGTTTTAATTTTGTTCATTTAAGATGGAATAGGGAAATCTTGCCCATGCTCTCAGGATGACAAGAGCCCTGACTCCACTGGAACAAGTCTGCTTCTTCAGTAAAGCTGGTCAGAAATTTTCAATGGAACATATTTTCCATTGGAAAATGCAGATTAATCAAAACCAATATGTTCTGTAGCAATATGTTGATTTCCGTAGAAACCTGACTATTTCTCTACCTGCTCACCCATAGCCCCAGCTAGTTGACTGCCCACCTGGTAAGCAGCTGGTGCTTCCCAGGCTTCTTGGTAGATCCAATTAAAAAAAAAACTGAGGTCTTGGAATTTTGTCCTGATTCAGTATAAAAATGTTTCAAAACCACTAAATTTTCTTGCAGTACAGGAGTTCCATTCCCTGGGCATCTCTATACTTCAGTGCAGAGCTTAGAAGGTGTGTGGACAGAGGACTGCATTTCCCTCACAGGCTGGGGAAAACAGCTCTATGGAGGCTTCCTATACATGATTGCAGAGAGCATTTTTGGGCAGGCTGTTTATGTAGGTTGAACCCTCGGATCATAATTTGACCCATTATTTACATGTACAAAGATAGAAAATCCTAGGTAAGCACTCTGATAGACCCAGGCCAGCCCCAGTTGGGTACAGCAGAATAGCAGAAGGCAAATATACTGACCATTGGAATAACAGCTTTCTGTTCCCTGACTGACCAGAGCTGGGGCTGCTCCAGGCTAATGAGAACCCCTGACTCTAATTAACCTGCAAAGAGTCAGGTGAGGCCATTAAGCTAATGTGACCACTTGACTCTAATTAAAGCCCCACTGATATTATAAAAAAGGGCTTACTCCAGTCAGGCAGGGGAGAGCCAGTGTGATTGAAGGGCTGGTTAATGAAGCCATCCTCAAACCATTGTTAAGTGGAGCCCTAAGGTAAGGGTGAAGAAGGGAGAAGCAGGAGAGCTGTGGGAAAGTGGCCCAGGGAAATGTAGTAACTCTGGCAGTGAAAGGTTGGCTACCAACAGCTGCTACCATTAGGGTCCCTGGGTTGGAACCCAGAGCAGAGGGTGGGCCCAGGTTTGCCCCAACCCACCACTACAGGAACATTTCCTGGGAGGGGAGATCAAGACATGAAGCTAAACTGTTCTGAAATAAGCCCCCAGGGACAACAGAGGCTGTGGGAGTTCTCTCACCAACCTCCTTGCTGGCCTAAGATGAAAAGGGCTCAGTAGACTGTAACTCTGATCCTAGAGAGAAAAGGGTTACGTGGAGGGTCACAATGAGCCACTGAGGCTAGCATAAACTGCTTAGAAGTGCAGGACCCATGGGGGCAAGATCAGAGCTCTGCTGCAGCACCTATTTATAAATAAATTATAGTGGTAAAATGCATATAAACCAGGGCTATAACTCTGTGCTGCTGTGAAAATGGACAAGGACAATTCTAACTTGATGGTGCAGGGATAATAAAGATAATAGGAACACAGATTATTTAGCTACTTCTCCACATTCACTTTCAGCTCTCTTTATGATACAGAGAGGGTCTGCCCAACTTCTAGGTCTCTCTCAGAAGTAATTCAAGCCTCTGGGGCAACACAGCTGCAAATGCTGATCCAGATTCCTCTGTCAGTCTGATTGCTCCATGTCATAAACAGATAGCTAAGGGTTAATGTCTCTTTCACCTGAAACACCTGACCAGAGAACCAATCAGGAAACCAGATGTTTTCAACTTTGGGTGGAGGGAATTGTGTGTCTGGGGTCTTTGTTTTCTGGCTGCCTATTTCCTCTGAGCTTTGGAGAAGTAGTTCTGTTTTCCAATCTTTTGTTTCTAAGTGTAAGGACCAAGAGATCAGATAGTAAGTTATATGGTTTCTTTTCTTTGGTATTTGCATGAATATAAGTGCTGGAGTGCTTTGATTTGTATTCTTTTTGAATAAGGCTGTTTATTCAATATTCTTTTAAGCAATTAGCCCTGTATTGTATCACCTTAATACAGAGAGACCATTTGTATTTTTTCTTTCTTTTTTATATAAAGCTTTCTTTATATAAAAAAGGTCTTTCCAAAGACCTGTTGGAGTTTTTCTTTACTTCAGGGAAATTGAGTCTGTACTCACCAGGGAATTGATGGGAGGAAGAAATCAGGGGAGATCTGTGTGTGTTGAAGTGGCTAGCCTGATTTTGCATTCCCTCTGGGGGAATAGGAAAGTCCTTTTGTTCCAGGACCGGGAAGGGAGAGCGGGAGTCACTCTGTTTGGATTCACAGAGCTTGTGTCTGTGTATCTCTCCAGGAGCACCTGGAGGGGGGAAGGGAAAAAGGATTATTTCCCTCTGTTGTGAGACTCAAGGGATTTGGGTCTTGGGGTCCCCAGGGAAGGTTTTTCAGTGGGACCAGAGTGCCCCAAAACACTCTAATTTTTTGGGTGGTGGCAGCAGGTAACAGGTCCAAGCTGGTAGCTAAGCTTGGAGGTTTTCATGCTAACCCCCATATTTTGGACGCTAAGGTCCAGATCTGGGAATAAGGTTATAACACTCCACAGTTAGGAATGACTCTGGGGGACATACAAACTTCCTTGCATCCCTTGACTTCATATCTGGATGTGAGTTCTTCCTGAGGTCGCAATCCTCTGGTAATCAAGGAAGTTCCATGGTAAGGGTGTCACTCTGGGGCTCATGAATTCCAGGGTCTATCCCCTGCCATGACACAGACTTCCTGTGTGATCTGGGAAAAGTCTCAGTCTCTTTGTGTCTTAGCTCCCCATCTGTAAAATGGAGATAATGGCCCTAATCTATCTCATCAGGGGAGGGTGAGATGCGGAGGGAGGATAAACCCATTAATGATTGTGAGGCACTCATGTTCTATGTAATGGAACCACATAAGATAGTCTGCTACTTTCAGGCCATTTAAAGAATCTATCCCAGGCTGAGAGGTTTGTTCCTATCAGCTGGAAGATAAAAGGCCCAAAAGAATGTGTGGGCAGCAGTGAGCTGCAGCTCCACATATGGACTTGTCCCTGGACCAAAGATCTCTCCCCCTGGAAACAAAACAGGGTGATCGCTCCAGAGCTATGCTCCAACTATAAGACCCCAGTATGGAGAGATCTAAAACAGGGAAATGTGAACAACAGAAAGCTCATATATATGGGAGATTTCCTTTCCCTGCAGATCTCCACTGCACAACTTGTTAAAATTCATTAAAGGCTCTTCTCTACAGGCCAGCCTTTCCCCTAGACAGAACAAACCTCTGGGTAACCAGAACTATTGGCTGTCTAGGACATGCACAGCCCAGAGGGCCTCAGGTATTTCCTGATGGATTAGACACAAGAACTGCAACTTTGGTTTTACCATAGAGAACTCTGTACCCTATGTGCTGGGTGACAGTTACTGTATGTTTATACTTTATTGCACATAGTTTTTCTATAAAACTAAATCTGAAAAAAAATTCTACCATTCCACTAAACAAGCACAATTTATCATTTGTAAAATGGATTTGCAAAATCTCTTAAGACAAATAAGAATTTTAAAAATACTTCAGAGATAGTTCTGACTTCAGATCTGTGTGGTGATTTTCTGCTCTCCTATTCTTAGATTCATAAACTTCCATTCATTCCTCACTCTAAATCTCCACTGATTTCAAGAATAATGACTGATGGGTCAGGTCACAAACTTCATCAGTAGGTATTCAAGGGAGGCAGCCTGCCAGATCTGTCACACAATTCTGTCACACATTTTAATGATCTGAATGCTGCTCGTCAGACTCTCATTCCACTGACCTAAACCTCTGGAATCTTTTGCCCACCTCTTTAGGTGCCCAGGACACCAGTCTATGTGCTATGACATACTATTTAAATAATAATAAAAAAGGAGAAAGGGGCTTCGGCTAGAAAATTTGGACCCAGATTTGATACACCCCCAAACCCAGGAATTTTTTAATCAATGGGTTTTGATCCAGCTAGTTGTAAATATAGGTGCTACTGCAAAACTTTGATCAGGACCTGGTTTTATATTTCAAACTACCCTAGGGCTTTGTCTTTGCTAGATAAAAAGGTACATTCTTGACTTCTGTTAGCTAACTTGTGGTAACATCCTAGTGAAGACAGGCAGTTTGTATCTTTGACACAAATTAGCAGGTTGAGGTAAACTCTATACTCCCCCCCGTTGTAATTTTCATATGTTAGCAGGCTAAGTTAAAGACCAACTACCTTGTCTTCACTAGAATATTACCTCATGTTAGTTACCATGTTAGCTAACATGAATCAAGGGCATACTTTTTCAGCTAATGAAGACATATATTAAGCTCAAGGATGATTGGAACCTGGATTCTGGTTTGGAGGCTCTCCCTCAAAAAAAGAACAAAATACCCTCCAGATATGGCTGCACAGGTTAGAATATTGAATTCAAGAACAACAGTCTTGCACCCACAAAAAGAGAATTTTATTTTCTCATCCTAAAATATAGGAGCTAATTCATTTCCAACATTATGTTAAAGTATACAGTTGCAGATGAAATACCGCATTTTCCACCTGCCACTAAAGGAGAAACTGCTGCAAGAAACCTTTGCCAGTTTATATCTATCCTATTACATTAATTAACATTATTATGTTACCATCTGTCAGTTTCCGACTGTGAGTTGAAGTTCTGCTTGCATTAGACTTGAAAATAACTTTGAATTTTTTCATTCTCAAAGAGAATTTATTTTAAAATAATGTACTCAAGCAATAAAATTTCAGTGGTGTTTCATTTTAGAAAACAACATCAAGATTTATATAATATAGTCAGGCTTGGAACTGATAATTCACTGACATTTAATTACACAGTTTAATAACATATTTATTCCAAAGTTATAACAACTCTGCTTTGCAAAGTGACCTTGTAACATTTTATTAATTTGCTTAATTAAAATACTTAATCTTGAAATAGCTTTCAGGTTGTTCAAATAAAGGCAAACAAATATTGAAATTAAATCAACATTTTTTCCTCTTTGATATATTTAATTAACTTTCACTAGATTCAATAAACAAATTACATATAAGGTTGCTCATATGACAACAGAAAATAGCTTGCTGTCATCTTAATCTTCTTTAACACTGTAAACCATTTTCAGTTATGCTGAAAATCCTGTTGAAAACTTTTACCTGGAAAGCAATAAATATTAAATATTTCCCCATTGGCATTGTAGGGAAAACATTTATTTGTAAATGATCATCATCACTCAATATGTTTTTACAAGTGATCAGAAAACCCTCAGAGCTAGAAAAAACTTGATTGAGATGAAACCTCTCTTTTGTAATCAGACTGTTAAATTGAACTCGTTTTCCCCTTAAACTATTTAAATATTTGTTGACCAGATATTTTATTGGATATTGACATTGGAGTTACTTGCTGGATATGGCATGATACATTGTCTTTTTCAATTGTTTAAGGTGATGCCACAGTGTTTGTGAAAGGTCTATTATAGATTATAAATCACAATTATTAAGAACCTGGTGCTGCAAAGACTTAACACGTGTTTAACTTTATTATCCTGAGTAGTCCCATAGAAATCAGTAGGTCTACACATAGTAGTAAACTTGAGCATGTGCAGTTTCCATGGGAGATTACCACCTGGCCAGGATGCTCTCATGGGGAACAGTGGGTCAAATCAGACAGAGGAGAATTGAACCTAGGTCTCCCCCATCTTGAGTGAGTGGGCTAATTATTGGGCTATCGGGCAGATAGTTATCTTTCCCTGCTTTTATTTATTTATTTTTGGTGAGAAATGGCTTAGATGCCTAGTTCTAGGAGGAGGCTCATGGCTGTGAATCCCAAGCGGAAGGAACTGTCTCCCTCCAGCTCAGACTCAGGCACTTAAACCCATCCACAAAACTCACACATGGCTACTGCTTAAACTGCTAAGTGCATAATTCATTTGGTACCTCTATTTTTGCTATAAAAATCCCCTTGGCCCCTAAGTTTCCTTCCTCTGGGCACATACATAATGTCTTACTCTAAGCATCTGGATACCAACCTCATACCTAAGACCTGGCAAGTTCCTCAAAACAGATGAGGATAGGGATTTTCCCTCTTATCTCTCCTGTAGGGCCCAATCCAGGAGATGTGCTCAGTGCATACCTACTGGATCAGGGCCTGTGTAAAATTCAGCTGGAGAAAGAACATAAGAATAGCCATACTGGGTCAGATTAAAGGTCCATCTAGCCCAGTAACCTGTCTTCTGATAGTGGCCAATACCAGTTGTCCCAGAGGGAATGAATAGAACAGGTAATTACCAAGTGATCCATCACATTGTCCAATCCCAGCTTCTGGCAAACAGAGACTAGGGACACCATCCCTGTCCATCCTGGCTAATAGCCATTGATGGACCTAATCCTTCATGAACTTATGTAGTTCTTTTTTGAATCCTGTTATAGTCTTGGGCTTCACAACATCCTCTGGCAAGGAGTTCCACAGGTTGACTGTGTGTTGTGTGAAAAAATACTTCCTTTTGTTTTAAATCTGATGTCTACTAATTTCATTTGGTGACCCCTAGTTTTTGTGTTATGAGAGAGTAAATAAAACTTCCTTATTTACTTTCTCCACACCAGTCATGAGTTTATAGACCTCTATCATATCCCCCCTTAGTCGTATCTTTTCCAAACTGAAAAGTCCCAGTTTTATTAATCTCTCCTCATATGGCAGCCATTCCATACACCTAATCGGTTTTGTTGCCCTTTTCTGTACCTTTTCCAAATTCCAATATATCGTTTTTTGAGAAGGGATGACTGCATCTGCACACAGTATTCAAGATGTAGGTGTACGATGGATTTATATAGAGGCAATATACTTTCTGTCTTATCTATCCCTTTCTTAATGATTCCCAACTTTGTTAGCTTTTTTTGACTGTCCGCTGCACATTGAGTGGATGTTTTCAGCAGACTATCCACAATGACTCCAAAATCTCTTTCTTGAGTGGTAACAGCTAATTTAGACCCCATCATTTTATATATATAGTCAGGCTTATGTTTTCCAATGTGCATTACTTTGCAACTTACTCTTTACCCCCCACTGTTCACTCATTTTTCCAGATCATTTATGAATATGTTGAATAGGACTTGGCCCAGTACAGACCTCTGGGGGACATCACTATTTATCTCTCTCCATTTTGAAAACTACTGATCTATTTCTACCATTGTTTCCTATCTTTTAACCAGTTACCAATCCATAAGAGGGCC
Organism: Gopherus evgoodei; assembly: GCF_007399415.2. Taxonomy (NCBI): domain Eukaryota; kingdom Metazoa; phylum Chordata; order Testudines; family Testudinidae; genus Gopherus; species Gopherus evgoodei. The sequence continues at coordinate 26,706,083 of NC_044329.1, read as the reverse complement.
TTCCCTGTCATCCCATGACAGCTTACTTTGCTTAAGAACCTTTGGTGAGGGGCCTTATTAAAGGCTTTCTGAAATTCTAAGTACACTATATCCACTGGATCCCCTTTGTCCACATGCTTGTTGACCCCTTCAAAGAATTCTAGTAGATTGGTGAGGCATGATTTCCCTTTACTAAAACCATGTTCACTCTTCCCCAACAAATGATGTTCATCTATGTCTGACAATTTTGTTCTGAAGTAAGGCTTACCGGCCTCTAATTGCAAGGATCACCTCTGGAGCTCTTTTTAAAAGTTGGCATCACATTAGTTATCCTCCAGTCATTTGGTATAGAAACAGATTTAAATGATAGGTTGCAGACTACAGTTAGTGGTTCTGCAATTTCACATTTGAGTTTCTTCAGAGCTCTTGGGTGAATACCATCTGGTCCTGGTGACTTCTTACTGTTTATCAATTTGTTCTAAAACTTCATCTACAGAGGCCTAAATCTGGGACAGTTCCTCAGATTTGTCACCTAAAAAGAATGGGTCAGGTCTGGGAATCTCCCTCACATTGTCAGCCATGAAGTCTGATGCAAAGAATTCATGTAGTTTCTCCACAATGGCCTTATTGTCAGGTGCTTCTTTAGCATCTTGATTGTCCAGGAGCTCTACTGGTAATTTATCAGGCTTCCTGCTTCTGATGTACTTAAACAAAAATTGCTATTACTTTTTGAGTCTTTGGCTAGCTGTTCTTCAATTTTTTTTTTTTGGCCTTCGTAATTCTATTTTTACACGTCATTTGCCAGAGTTTATGCTCCTTTCTATTTTCCTCACTAGGATTTAGCTTCCACTTTTTTGTATATGGAAGACCCAGGTTCAATTCCTGCCTCTAGCAGATGAGGAGAAAAGGATTTGGATTTCTTTCTCTCTGGAGCATGCTCTAAAGTCATTGAAGCCAATAACAATTTAAGTATTTATCCAAAGTCCAACTGTTTCAACAGGAGAGATGGAGAGAAATGTACCTCGGCATTCTCTTGAGAGGTGAGAAATACCTATTAAAATACTTTTTCCCCCATCAAACATAGTGGACAATTGAACCTGGGTCTTCCACATCTCAGGTAAAAGCCTTTATCCATTGGGCTAAAAGTTATAAAGAAGGAAGCATTATCTCCTCCTCCTCTGTTTCTTGCAAGAATTGGAGATCCGTCTAAGCCATCTGTCTGCAGGAGTGGGGTTCCCAGCTGCAGATTGCAAGCAGAGATAGGCATCTAACTCCATAAGATGGGTGGGGCTTAGCACACACTTCTCTCATCAGGCCCCGCAGTGGCTAGCTTAGGCTGTTCCCCACCTTACATGATGGCTTTTGTGGGTTACAGTCTGTGGCAACTCTCTGTTCCCATTCATTGTATATGCAGCCTAGGCACCTAAATCAGAATTTGTGAATTCCCAGGCTCCTAAACTTACGGTTGAAATGCCTAAGTCCCTTTGTGGATCCAGGTCCTAAGCCCCTTTCAGGTGTGTGGCATGGACCACATCCCTCTCCTCAACACTATCTGTTAACTAGCTTAGGCAGCTCCCTGCTCAGTTTGCTGGCTTTTGTGGATCATATTCTTGGGCACAAGAGGCAAAGAGTTCTGTGGCACCTTATAGACTAACAAACGTATTGGAGCATGAGCTTTCCTGGGTGAATACCCACTTCATCAGATGCATCCAATACATTTGTTAGTCTATAAGGTGCCACAGAACTCTTTGCCGCTTTTACAGATCCAAACTAACATGGCTACCCCTCCGATATTCTTAGGCACCTAACTCTCCTTATGCATAATGGTGCCTTACTCTGGGCATTGGATTCCACTAAAAGGGAGTGCAATGGAACTAGTCTCATGCAATTTTTCACAAGTATGTAGGCACTTAATTCCCATTGAAATGAATAGGAGTTAGATGAGATTTTTCTAAACTACCTAGGCACCTATCTGCATGTTTAGGCACCTAAATACTTTTACAAATCTGCCCCTGTGAGGCTAAGCTCCTCCAGAGAGAGGAACAGCCTGTTTCATATGGGTATTTATTCTCCTTGCAATCTGGCTCAAAAGAGTTCACGACCCCAGCTGGCGAGGCAGTGACCTCATTACACAGTGATATGTTGGCCTCAAAGAAGTTATGCTTTATAGCTTGGTACTTGCAATAGTGACAGGGCAGTTATACGACCTAAATGAACCCATTTGTTTTGAATTTCCATGTTTGTTACCTTTTGCCTAAAGTGGGCAAAAATAAAATGGTGTCAGGGTAGATGGGTGTGCCTAAACTAAAAAGTCCAAGTAGAACAGATTAACGTGAGAGAGTGGATTGCAGTCAATTTTGCAATGCTGTAACTATAAAATTGCTGCTTTTTAACATAAAATTACATGCATTTAATTCCTAATGTGGTCTATACTCATCTAGATAGTATGCTTCTTGGTGCTATATAAAGGCTTTAGGTGAATGATAATGGAAAGAGCTGTGACTTTCACATCTGAAAATATTAGAAAGCTGCTTTATTCATTTCCCTTGTGTCAATGTCTGATAGTACACTGCTTAGTTTTGCTCTAGTTGATTCACTGCAGTTTGTCCAGACAGAGGAGTGCACATTTCAGAAGTGAGATTTAGAGCAGCTGAAGGGCTCAGAAAAAGCTCAGAGCATCTCTCACTATGATCTACTAGGACAGTGGAAGCTAAGAAAGGATACAAGGAGCAGCCTGGGACTGAAAGACTATGGCAATTCAGGGACCACTATGAAAAGCTATTAAGTGGAATGGGGTGGCTATTTGGCAAAGGGAAAACTGACAAAGGATCAGAGGAAAAGCAGAGAGAGATGAGAAATCTGATCAAAAGGGCACAAGGAGATCTGCAGCAGAGGTGGAGCTAAGAGTCAGACTCATTCTGAGATGGCCAGAGGCAGTTAACAGTGAGGATCAGAGCAGCAGGGGGAGCTGTAGCACTATAGTTATCATTCTCATGCAGCCACTCTATAACAGAAGTGGCTATTTCAAATATTCCTAATTCCTTCAAAGAAACCTCAATGTTGTACAAGTTGGAATGAGAATTAAAGAGACATGTATTCATTTGAATAAAGCAGAGCTTTTTTTTTAAATCAAAGATTGTGGTTTTTATAGTGAAAGGATCTGCATTCAGTTCAGATCTACACAACACAACACTGCCAGGGTGGGATTTATCTGGCCATTCATTTAGACAATGATTTGACTTTTGATATTATCAGTTTGAGTTAATCAGTAGGGGAGAGCAATGAGAGGATTACATCCAAACAGCATAAGAAGGAGAGGAGAGGAGGATCCAGAGTAGCTAGAGAGCAGAAAGCGCCCCTGTGGTAGTTCAGTATGCCAATTATATTAGCATGCTACAGTATACCAAGCATTCTGGAATAGAAATATATAATGGGAGCTGAGAAAGAAAGACAGGCACATAGAGTAATGCATTGCAGGGTACCTAGTGTCAGAGGCTTTGAAATCAGTGGTAGGCTGGCATCTAGCGCCCGGTAAAGCTCCTGGGTTACGTGAAAAGAACCTCAAAGGCAGTGGTGTTCAAACAGAAGATCACAAGGCTGATAGCCAAGGAATGGAAAAAGAAGGGGGAGGTAGGCTGAAAATAGAGTGTTTGGATCCCTAGTCGAATTTCCAAAGCTGTGTAGACATCAGAATGATCTCTGAGGTTGCATAGAAGTTTCCCTAAAATAATTCTCCATTTCCTCCTTGATAATATTACTATTGTATTCAAAATATTAATAGAGAGAATACTACAGTAGTGTTAAAGTGCTTACAATGGTAATCAAAGTGTTTTAAAGTGTAAACACTGCAATAAATTTGGTGTAAGAGCCTCATTACTAATGGTTATGCTGACAATCCAGGGATATGACCATCAGAGGCAGACATTGTATCATCCGGTTTTAAAGTGTCACATTGCTAGTGTACAAACCCTGCTAGTACGCCATAGGCCTCACATGCATGATGTTGGGCAAGTCACTGAATCGCTCTGTGACTCAGTTCTCAATTTGTAAATGGACCTCCTATTGAACAGGGGCATTGTAAGGATACGTTCATGTGGTGTGAGGTACTCGTGTACTGGGGCACTGCAGGGGAGACAAAGTGCCATTATAAATTGTTGGGAAAATCTGAATCAGGAGGCAATACCCCCATGCTTGTCTGAGAGAAATATCCACTCTTTGAGATATTGACCAAACTTTGGCTGTCTAGAAGTTAAGCGCCTACATGAAAGTGGCCTGATTTTCAGAGATGCTGCACACCTGACTTGCCTGAATTGTGGCTGTTGGGCATCTCTGAAAGTCAAGCTGCTTTTAGGCACTCAAGTTTGAAAATTTTAGTCCTACACTCCTGCTTATATGAAGTTGTTTGTAGCATTCTTCGTAGCAGAGCCCATGCATCTCAATGGAGCTATGATTCCCTTCAGTTATCAAATGTAAATCTGAAACCAATTTTAGCAACTTTCAGGAACTTCAGCTGCAGTGTAGAACATAACCAGAGGGGTCATTTCTAGCTTGGGTAGACACGCATGCACTAGCTTTGACTGAACTAGCACCCTAAAAAATAGCAGTGTAGCCACCACACTGTGAGTGCTGGTATGGGCTAGCCATCAGAGTACATACAGAGAGTCTTGAACAGGATTGTACTTACCCACACCGTCGTGGCTGCAGTACTACTTATATTACACTAGTTCAATCAAAGCTAGCACATATCCATCTGCCTGAGGTAGGAGTTCCAGCCATAGGTGCTGGAATTAGGGGTGCTGCTGCAGCCCCTGGCTTGAAGTGGTTTCCATCACATACAGGGTTTACAGTTTAGTTCAATGGCTCTCGCACCCCTCCCTCCAGCGCTAGCATAGACACAGCTATAGGAATTTCCATACCAGAACAAACCAATGCTCTCTCTCTGGTCTCTTCAGAAGAAAGCATACAGCCCCAATAATGCACTTAATTGTTCACTCCAATGCTAGCTGAAAAAAGTTTGCTCAGATGTAAATGCTAATCAACATATACCCTGAGAACAAATGGGCAATACTCCTTATGCGGAACAAGTCTTTTGAGATGCAAACTACAATTTTATCTTAAAAGGTTGTGCAGGTGGAGTCTGAGCGTCATCGGGGAATCAGTTCACATATGATATTTTCAGTCAATTTATGGTTTATTGTGCTATTTCTGTGGTAATGCACCATCTGTAAAAATGCCTATATTTGAGTAAACTGGTTCAACATTAACATTTTACCACTGAGCAGTAACACTGATCTGTAGTGTTCCAAGGTGTCATAAACAGATAGCTAAGGGTTAATGTCTCTTTCACCTATAAAAGGGTTAACAAACAGTGACCTGAAACACCTGACCAGAGGACCAATCAGGAAACAAGACTTTTTCAAATCTGAGTGGAGGGAAGTTTTGGGTGTGAGTTCTTTGTTCTTTGTCTTGGTTCGGTGACCCTCTCAGCTCTGAGAGTGATCTTTCTATCTCCAGGTTTCTAATCTTCTGTTTCCAAGTTGTAAGTACAAGGATAGTAAGACAATAGGTTTATATTGGTTTTTTTTTTGTATTTACATGTGTGTAGTTGCTGGAATGTGTTAAATTGTATTCTTTTTGGATAAGGCTGTTTATTCATTTTTTATTTTTAAGCAATTGACCCTGTATATTGTCACCTTGATACAGAGACCTATTATGTCTTTTTCTTTCTTTTTACATAAAGCTTTCTTTTTAAGACCTGTTGGATTTTTTTTTTAGTGGGGACTCAAGGGGATTGAGTCTGCAGCTCACCAGGGAATTGGTGGGAGGAAGAAGACAGAGGGGAAGAGAGAATCTTTGTCTTAGATTTACTAAGCCTGAATTTGCATAACCTCTGGGTGAGGGGAGAGAAATATTTGATTTCTCGGTGTGGTGTTTCAAAGACTTGAAGCAGGGAATCTCCTAGAGTACCCAGAGCGGGGAAATCTGGGAGGAGGTAAAGAGGGGGAAGGGAAGTGGGTTATTTCCCTTTGTGGTGAGACTCAGGGCATCTGAGTCTTGGGGTTTCCCAGGGAAGGTTTTGGGGAGACCAGAGTGAGCCAGACATTGGAATTCTGGCTGGTGGCAGCGATATCAGATCCAAGCTGGTAATTAAGTTTGGAGGCTTCATGCTAGCTTCTCATATTCTGAACTCTAAGATTCAGATCTGAGTAGGAGAGTTATGACACAAGGTCATGTTCAAACAATCACAAATTTCAGACTTTGATGTGCCACAGCCGGGTACATCAGGAGTAAGGCTAAAGATGACAATGAAGTTACAGCTGCATCAACCAGACATCAGATTAGATTAGACATCAGAGGAGTTTTGGCTTAGTGCTCATCCCTAGAAATGACCCTGGCATCACTTCATTGCTTCTAATTAGAGATGTCGAAACCATCTTTGGAAGAAAAAGCTATGCCACTGCCTTTTTCCCAAAGCCAGATTCAGAATGAATCACTTTACAGCCCTGATACAGCAAACTGATTAAATACATGCTTAAAGTTAAGTATGTGAGTAGTCCCATAGAAATCAGAGTTTACTCGTGTATTAAAGTACATAAGTAAATGCATTTATGGATCAGGGCCTTAATGCTCTGTAATATTGAATGGTTGCTGACCTCAACCATTCAAATACTATGAGGAAGGCTCCAAAATATCATGAGATTTTGAAAAGCATACATTTGGAGCTCCTTTTATTTGAGATTGTATGATTCACATTTTCAGGCATTGCTCCACAACCATGAGGACTAGAAACTTAAGGCCCAGTTCCTAAGAGATATGCAGGCACCTACCTCTCATTGATTTCAATGGGAGCTAAGCACCCAAATACATTTGAGGATATGGGCCTTATGTTTATTTAAAAAAATAAAAAGTTAAAAACTGAGACTCTCATATTTCCTTAAAATCACCTAGTTCCAGGAGCTATAGCTTTAAATTAAAAAAGAAAAAAAAAACAAGATCCAGAACAAAACTAAGACAGTTGGCAACATTGACTAACTTTCCTTTATTTGCTGTATCTTAATGTAACTGGAACCACAGCAAGGCTGTCCTTGTGAGATTTCCAGCTATGACCAGGAACAGGAATTGTAGGAGCCGTGTATGAAAACCTTTGTTCTTGTGAGATTTACAGCCCTTTGCCAACATCTCATGCCAGTGTAAATCCACTGATTTCAAGTTAGTCACTCTTAATTTAAACCAGTGTCAGGGAGAAAAAAATTTGACCCACTGGTACAAAGTCTCTCCTTAGTTACTCCAGGGCAATTTTGTTGAAGTGAACTGTTCCACTGGGACTTCTGATTTTCCAGTAGATCTGCCACAGTTCAGAAACTTCTGCCCTCTTCCCTTGATTCTAAATTTCCTCTGCCCTAAGCAATTAGACTTTATAATTAAATAATATTGTTATTTGTAAGCAAGCATTAAGATAAGTACTCTTGAAGGGGAGAATGTGTTTGAAAAACAATGTCCAGTTCCATTGCTGACGGTTTTTCCCTTGCTTGCTAGAATTTAATGAATTCTTCATTTGCTGTTACAAACTAAATATTTCCTTTGAGTCCAATTAGCATAGCTGAAAGAAAAAAACAAAGCAAGCACTGTTCAGCATGCATCAATGTAATGGAAAATCAGTTCTTTTATTCTAACTTTAATAACTGCAGCTTGATTGGGGTGGGGGGCGGAAGCTGTGAAGAGCAGGAGAGAGAGAGAAAAGGAGAAGGCCTGCCAAATTAGTTCTATAAGAATTCTCAACCTGTCTGCTCTCTGGCTTACTATTCAAATGCTAATTGAACCTTTTTGTTAACAGAATGGGTAATCATGGAAGACAAAAAACAGACGCAGAAAACAAATGAAATATTACACCTTATCCACACCAGCACAGAATTTCACTGATAAGCATTAAAAGTCTTTGTTTTACGTTCATTGGTCTTTTTATTTTTTATTGAAAAGGTTATAATTAATATAATACATTAAATATAACATAAATAATATATCATAAAGTGGTTTCTTTTGAACAATGAAACCAGTCATGTTATAATTAGATAAGAGGATTTACATACACAGCTATTAACATGAAAGTGGACCATGAGACTGGATAAAGGCAATGTTTTAATTCTTAAAAATTAATTACATGGCATTATTCTTATCAGTACACTGGATGCATTAATTATACAACTAATAATAAGGTGAAAGGGATTTTTTTCCAAATTTTAATTCACATGGGGGCATTTTGTTTTATACCCACAATTGTCTTTCAGGCATTTCTATAATCTTCTTACTATGCAAAGTCAAGACCTTAAACCAGTTAGTGGAAATAGTGAATGGAGTGGATCTTTGTTATTTTACAGTGGGTGCTTATACATATTATAGCAATGTGTATCTTCTCCATGTAATTGGGATCTAAGGTGTAACAGGTTTATCTCAAGGTCTGTATAATATTAAAAAAAGGGAGTATGTTATACCCTGTAAGTAACTAGTACACATGATTCCCATTATAGATGTATTTCACTTAAGTGCATAATCTGTTTATGCACACAATTGACCCTTACTACCAGTATGGGGCCTGACTCTGCCTCCAATGAAAGTTTGCTATTGTCTTCAGTTGGAGCAGAATCTGGTTCTTGATTTCATTACACCAGGAACTAAATTCAGCCTTGGTTTAATTTAACGGAATTGCACCAGGACTGAGTTCAGTCTTGTGTCACTGCTCCAAGTGTTTGCAACCTAATCCCATGATTTGACTATTTGTTTACCAAACTGGGTTCCAAATGATGCTCCTAAATGCTTATAATCACACTGGTAAATGAACAGCTGCCAGGCTGCACTAGAAAAATCAGAACCAAGTAAAATAAGTACCTCCACAAGCAGACCTTTACGCTCAGCCCCATTGACTTTTGGGCAGGAGGGGATGTCTGCACTAATTAAGTTGCAGGATCAACCCAAACTAAAAACTAATTTTATACATTTAACACAATCACATAGACTAAAATGGGTATGTTAACAATTGTATTTTGTTATTAGTGTATAGCTACATTAGAAAAAATTGCAGTATACAACTGAGCTGTAATGACCTTTATTTTTTTTTAGTTGATATGAATTACATCTCTTAACATGTATCGTAAAACAAGATTTAGGCCATGTCTACATCTAAAATTTTGCAGCGCTGGTTGTTACAGCTGTATTAGTACAGCTATATAGGGCCAGCGCTGCAGAGTGGCCACACTTACAGCAACCAGCGCTGCAAGTGGTGTTAGATGTGGCCACACTGCAGCACTGTTGGGCGGCTTCAAGGGGGGTTCGGGGAACGCGAGAGCAAACCGGGAAAGGAGACCAGCTTCGCCGCGGTTTGCTCTCGCGTTCCCCGAACCACCCTGCAAACCGCAGGGAAGGAGACCTGCTTGCTCGGGGTTCGGGGAACGCGAGAGCAAGCTGGGGAAGGAGACCAGTTTGATTACCACAGGCTTCCTCAGGTATGCTGGGATACCTGCTTATTCCACGGAGGTCAAGAAAAGCGCTGGTAAGTGTCTATATTTGATTACCAGCGCTGGATCCTCTACACCCGAGACAAAACGGGAGTACGGCCAGCGCTGCAAACAGGGAGTTGCAGCGCTGGTGGTGCCCTGCAGATGTGTACACCTCCTAAGTTGCAGCGCTGTAACTCCCTCACCAGCGCTGCAACTTTCTGATGTAGACAAGCCCTTATACTGCAAATAAAACTCATTTAAAATGTACCTTGTACATTGGATATTTGTATACAAATGTTTATTTCTCTAATTGTCTCACTTCATGTCATTGCTTATTTTTTCTTGTTTTCGTACTGAAGGGGTATATGAAGTCCTCTGGCTACTCATGTGAATGCAGTATGTAATATGTTAAGTCTTTGAAGTTCTTCATTGTAAAACCTCAGCAGGTATCACCCTTTAGTTGTGATTTCCAGGAACTGGAAAGATCAGAAGCATGTGTTTCCTGTACACTATGGCCCAAATCCTCAAAGTTACTTAGGATCTGGGTCTGTGTTACCACAGCAGAGAGCCCCTCACCCTGACCCTGCTTTTCTGTAGTGTAGTTTTGTTGTTTTTCCTATTTATATTGCTCCTGATCAAGTGGCATGTGGTTATATTCAATATATTTGGTTCCACAAGATGAATTTTTCATTACAAGACATTAAAAAGAGCTGGTAATTCATTGAATAAGTTCAGAAATTCATTTTTTATCTCCAGATTTACCTGTATTATTATTAGTTATAATATTACAGTAGCAGCAAATTGGTAACAATTAGGACTGGGGCCTTATTGTGTGAAGTGCTATGCAAACAAAGGGAGATTTGTCCTCTGCCACAGAGTTAACAGTCTAGTTTAGTTTAACATATCACAGATGAGTATTACAAATGCAAGATTTAATGCTGAGCAGTCTGATTCCCATCTAACAAAGCAGGTAAGCACATGCTTACCTTTAGGCATGGGAGTTGTACAGCTGAGTTTAACAAGAATATGTAAATACTTAGGTTCTTTTCTGGATCAGGGTCAGAAAGCTCACTCCTTACTGGACCAAGAAGGGAGAGGGGAAGGAAAGATGAGGGTAACGGTAACAGGATGATGTGTTTGCAGAAGCTAGCTATAAGCAAACTTACTGGTGATTCTGGATCACTTCATTTCAAAGAATGGGAGCAAGCTGAGGTAAGGGGGACCAAGACTGGTGAGCTCCTTATGAGCAAGGGACTAAGGGAGGAAGAAAATGGAAGAGGAAAGAGGAAGGCAAGGATGGAGAAAAGCATGAAGGCAAAGAGAGTGGGGCTAAGAGGGGAAGGGATGGGAGGAAGTTGAGCGGAGGCAGACAGACAACCAACAGACACAAACTAATGTCTAGATCAGAGGTGAGCAAACTATGGCCCGTGGGTCACATTCAACCCACGGGACCATCCTGCCTGGCCCCTGAGCTCCTGGCCAGGGAGGCTAGCCCCTGGCCCCTCCCCCACAGAGCCACACCACTGCGCAGGCAGCACTCTGGGCGGCGGAGCTGCATGTTCCTGCCGAGCAGAGTGGCAGCATGTGTGGCTCTGGCTGGCGCGGCAGCCAGACATGCTGCTCTGCTTGACGTGGTAAGTGAGCCAAGCTGGGGGGTTGTATTAGGGGTCGGTGGTCCCGGAGGGCAATCAGGGAACAGGGAGCAGGGGGCAGTTGAATGGGGCAGAGATTCTGGATGGGGGAGTGGTCAAGGAACGGGGAACAGGGGTTTTGGATAGGCGTGGAGTCTCAGGGGGCCTGTCAGAGGGCAGGGATGTGGATGGGGTTGGGGCAGTCAGGGGACTGGGACCAGGGGGGGTTGATAGGGGATGGGTTCCCAGGGGGTGGTTAGGGGCAGGGGGTCCTGGGAGGGGGCAGTTAGGGGAGAAGGGGAAGGGAGGGTCGAGGGTTCTGAGGGGGGCAGTCAGGGCATGGGATGTGGGAGGAGGTGGATAAGAGGTGGGAGTCAAGCTGTTTGGGGAGGCACAGCCCTCCCTACCTAGCCCTCCATCCAGTTTTGCAACCCCAATTTGGACCTCAGGCCAAAAAGTTTCCCCACCCCTGGTCTAGATTCTAAACTGAGAAAGTAGTCCGCTGCCATCACTGCTGTCTGAAGGTGCTTCATATCCTGCCTTGCTTCTTCTCTCAGCCCATGGGACTGAACAAGGTGGGAGAGTCCTAGACTTTAGTTTCCTGGAAGTAGGGGAGCAAGGGTGATAGGGAAGGCCAGCTGGGCATTGCCCACTGTTCTGCTTCTGCTCTCACCAGTCATCAGAGAAGGTGTGGTGCTTCTCCTGGGCATTGTAGCTCTCCCAACAGGTGCAGACAATTCCTTTCCAAACCTACCTGAGAATCAAGGAACATATCACCTGTACATTTTCACACATGACTCTGCTTCCCAAAGTGCCTTGTATTTCAGACTTGTTATGGTAATACTGTAAGTAAACAACTGTTATTTAGAAAGGTATTAAATCCAACAGGAACTTTTCAGATAAAACAGCTTCAGCTGCTCTCAGGGACTGAGTTCTTACATACCATGTGTCTGATGTCGTCATTTATCCCCTCCAGACACTCTTTTTACTATATATTTTTATATATAAAAACCTTTTCATCCAATTTACTTGTAGGCATCTGTGTGTGAATACGAAGTTAACTCAGTGAAAACCAAGTCAATCTACTATTCCTGGAAGTCTTTACTGCCAGAGATGTCTGAAGTCCAATAAGATTTTGCAAAAACAGACCAGAGAGTGTAGAATGGATTTTTTCCCCACCTCCCCTGTCTGAGGGGATTATGACAACTTGATGCAAAGATGATAGGATTAGAGCTAGAAATCTGTGTGCACGTGTGCACACAGACACACACATTTTACACAGCTTCCTGATACCATAGAGATAAAGCCAAATAGGATTTTGGCTTTTTCTATACACAGTGCAGAAAACTTTCAATTTATAGGCAAGCCACTCAAACTCCCTATGATTAAGTGGGTTGCTCAGGGACCCCACTGTATTTTTTCTTTTACCTTACCCACGTTTTCTTTCAAAAATGAAAATATTCTTGTCAGCTAACAATTAAATGATAGCACCACATAGTAGCCTTCTGCTAGAAAAATGTGTGAAAGTCAGCACATTTGCTTGACAGGAGTTCCTGTGAACATCTTCTTTGGCTTCATCAATTTTACATGGATTTGCACCCCACTGAGATTCACTTTGAGTTGTGTTTAAACAAACCCACCATCTCAAAGCAGAACTGCTGAATTTCACCTGGACTTGCTTCAAAACCATGGAAAACTGCAAATTTAGATTATTTTCAAGGGAAGACAGCTTTGAGTCACAAAGCTCAGCTCTGAAATGCTCTGTCTCCATAAAGTGCTTTAATGTGCCCCTCATTGGAGGTTTATGATAGCGCCAATCTTTCCCAGAGTTCATGGATGTTTGGATTCAGGATTTTAGTTCATCCTGTAATAGATGTCTTAAAAGAAACTGGAGTGATGGAGGGGAAGAGGAGCATATTAGTACCTAGGTAGAAAGAGACCCAGCTGTGAAGTTGGAGCTGGGTGTGGTTGTTCTCAGAGTCTGGATGTTTTCAGGTCCCAGGGCTGAGCCCATGTGTGACTTTAATGCACAATGACAAAACAGCCACAGACTAGTTCAGTCTGGGCCCAAGAGCACTTGAAAAGTTCTTGAACCCTAGCAAGCCTTCTAATGAATCTGTTTTGGCCTGAGTCCTGAGTACATGGACTGAGCACCAAGTTTGTATCAAAAAATATCATTAAAATAAAAAAACCCAACACACGCACACAAAGGCACTTTTTACATGTTTTGGAGTTTAAATGCAAGCCTTTGCATAATTCTCAACCACCTATCTGGGAGAACAGTTTAGAGATAAAAATCACTGCAAAGCAAAACTAATTCATTTTTTTTTTCAGATTGTGATCTGGCCAAGTGCAGTATTTTCAAGCTTCCTGTCTTTGTGCAGAGATGCTTGTTTGTGAAGATGAGGAAAATGTTCTTGTATTTCAGACCGAGAACTTGATTCTGATTTCACTAATATGGATGTAAACCAGAAGTAGCTCCACTAAAATCAGTGAGGTCAGTTCATTGTATGACAGATGGAAAGGACCATAGGTGCCAACTTTGTGGGTGCTCTGGGGCTGGAGCACCCACAGGAAAAAAATGATGGGTGCTGAGCACCCACAGGCAGCCCCCCTATCAGTGTCCCCCATTCCAGCACCTCCCGCCCACCGGCAAGCCCCATGGGTCAGAACCTCCCTGTGCCTCCTGCCCACAGCACTCAGCTGTTTGGGGGTGTGCAGGAGGCTGGGGGGAAGAGGGTGGAGGAGCGAGGACATGGCACATGTGGGGGAGGGGGTGGAACTGGACAGGAAGAGAAGGAGCAGAGGTGGAGTGGGGGAAGGAAGAGGCAGGGTGGGGTGAAGCAGGGACAGAAAGAGGTGGGGCAGGGTAGGGCCTTGGAGGAAGGGATGGAGCAGAGGCAGGGTTTCAGGCAGAGCCAGGGATCGAGCATCTCCGAGCACTTTGGAAAGTTTGCACCTGTGGAAGGGAGATCAGAATAAGTGGCTAGAAGAATCAAAGTAGAAACAGCCTCCCCTCTTCAGATAATTCATCCTAGGTTTACAAAATACCCAGCTACTTCTGGGATTGACTCTTAAGAGTTTTACGCAGTGTTGTTGTAGCCATGTTGGTCCCAGATGTCATAAACAGATAGCTAAGGGTTAATGTCTCTTTCACCTGAAACACCTGACCAGAGAACCAATCAGGAAACCGGATTTTTTCAACCTTGGGTGGAGGGAAGTGTGTCTCTGAGTCTTTTGTCTGTCTGCCTGTTTTCTCTGAGCTTTGGAGAAGTACTTTCTACTTTCTAGTCTTCTGTTTCTAAGAGTAAGGACAAAGAGATCAGATAGTAAGTTATATGGTTTCTTTTCTTTGGTATTTGCATGAATATAAGTGCTGGGTGCTTTGATTTGTATTCTTTTTGAATAAGGCTGTTTATTCAATATTCTTTTAAGCAATTGACCCTGTGTTGTATTATCTTAATACAGAGAGAACATTTGTATTTTTTCTTTCTTTTTTATATAAAGTTTTCTTTTAAGACCTGTTGGAGTTTTTCTTTACTTCAGGGAAATTAAGTCTGTACTCACCAGGGAATTGGTGGGAGGAAGAAATCAAGGGGAGAGCTGTGTGTTGGATTGCTAGCCTGATTTTGCATTTCCTCTGGGTGAAGAGGAAAGTGCTTTTGTTCCAGGATTGGGAACGGAGAGGGGGACTCACTCTGCGTAGTTTCACAGAGCTTGTGTCTGTGTATCTCTCCAGGAGCACCTGGAGGGGGGAAGGGAATCAGGATTATTTCCCTTTGTTGTGAGACTCAAGGGATTTGGGTCTTGTGGTCCCCAGGGAAGGTTTTTCAGGGGGACCAGAGTGCCCCAAAACACTCTAATTTTTTGGGTGGTGGCAGCAGTACCAGGTCCAAGCTGGTAACTAAGCTTGGAGGTTTTCATGCTAACCCCCAAATTTTGGACGCTAAGGTCCAGAATCTGGGAATAAGGTTATAACACCAGAATATTACACAAGCAAGGTGGATGAGGTAATATATTTTACTGGAATAGCTTCTGTTGGTGAACAAGATAAACTTTTGAGCTTACACAGAGCTGACCTGAAGAAAAGCTCTGTATAAGCTCAAAGGCTTGTGTGTCTCACCAACAGAAATTAGTCCAATAAAAGATATTACATCACCTACCTTATCTCTGTAGGAGTTTTAGTCTGTTCCAAACAGACATGTTGTCAAAAAAGGTCATTCAATAAAACATTCTTTACTCCTACCGCATTCATTTAAAGCTTCATTTCACTTCATCTACTCATTGTTCATTATTTCCTATTCTTCTGGATAAAAAGTTTGTTATCCAATCAAGAAGTACAATGTGATAAGGATAGCCACTCATACCATGAATGATTAAGAGTTCAACTGAAGTCTTAAATTAATACTGTAATATTCAAAGCTATGAGTATTTTGTGCTCTCTGAGAGAATGACAAACATTTTGAACATGAAACTAACAGGAAACAGCAAATACTCTTGTTCATACAATAATATCTTTGTTTCCAAATGAGTATTAATAGTCACACAAAAAACTGACACTTTCCAAATATTCATGCAACAAAATAACCCAGTTAGGTGAATGTTTCACAAAAAAAGAGAATAATAAAGGGTATGAACTAAGGCTGTCAAGCTATTAACAAATTAATCATGATTAATTGTGTGATTAAAAAAATTAATCACAGTTAATCGCACTGTTAATAATAGAATATCATTTATTTCAGGAGTTTTGGATATTTTCTAGATTTTCAAATATATTGATTTCAATTATTTCACACAATACAAAGTGTACAGTGCTCACTTATTTTTGTTACTAATATTTGCACTGTAAATAACAAAAAAAATTGTATTTTTCAATTCATCTAATAATAAGAGTACTGTAGTGCAATCTCTTTATCATGAAAGTTTAACTTACAAATGTAGAATAATGTACACAAAACCTGCATTAAAAAATAAAACAGTGTAAAACTTTAGAACAGGGTTTCTCAAACAGGGGTCGCCGCTCATGTAGAGAAAGCTCCTGGCGGGCCGTGCCGGTTTGTTTACCTGTGCCGTCCGCAGGTCCAGCCGATCGCAACTCCCACTGGTTGCAGATAGCTGCTCTGGGTCAATGAGAGCTGTTGGAAGCAATGCGGGCCAAGGGACTTACTGGCTGCGGCTTCTAGCAGCTCCCATTGGCCCGGAGCAATGATCCATAGCCAGTGGGAGCTGCGATTGGCCGGACCTGTGGACGGGGCAGATAAATAAACCGGCCCGGCCCACCAGGTACTTTCCCTACACAAGCAGCAACCCCATTTGAGAAATCCTACTTTAGAGCTTACTAGTCCACTCAGTCCTACTTCTTGTCCAACCAATCACTCAGACAAACAAGTTTGTGTACATTTGCACGAGATAAAGCTGCCTGCTTCTTGTTTACAATATCACCTGAAAGGTGAGAACAGACATTCGCATGGCACTGTTGTAGCTGGTATTGTGAGATATTTATGTGCCAGTTGCACTAAAGATTCATATCTCCCTTCATGCTTCAACCATCATTCCAGGGGACATGCATCCATGCTGATGACCGGTTCTGCTCGATAACAATCCAAAGCAGTGCAGACCGATGCATGTTCATTTTCATTATCTGCATTAGATGCCACCAGCAGAAGGTTGATTTTCTTTTATAGTGGTTCGGGTTCTGTTGTTTCCACATCAGAGTGTTGCTCTTTTAAGACTTCTGAAAACATGCTCTACAACTCGTCCCTCTCAGTTTTTGGAAGCACTTCAGATTCTTAAACCTTGGATCATGTGATGAAGCTATCTGTAGAAATCTCACATTGGTATCTTCTTTGTGTTTTGTCAAATCTGCAGTGAAAGTGTTCTTAAAATGAACAACATATGCTAGGTCATCCTCTGAGATGGCTATAACATGAAATATATGCCAGAATGTGGGTAAAACAAAGTAGAAGACACACAATTCTTCGCCAAGGACTTCAGTCACAAATTTAATTAATGCAATATTTTTTAACTGGCATCATCAGCCTGCAACCATGTCCTCTGGAATGGTGGTTGAAGCATGAGGGGCATATGCATGTTTAGCATATCTGGCACGAAGATATGTTGCAATGCTAGCTACAAAAGTGCCATGTAAATGCCTATTCTCACTTCTAGGTGACATTTTATATAAGAAGTGGGCAGCATTATCTCCTGTAAATGTAAACAAACTTGTTTTTCTTAGCGATTGGCTGAACAAGAAGTAGGACTGAGTGGACTGCAGGTGCTAAAGTTTTACATTGTTTTGTTTTTTAGTGCAGTTATGTAACAAAAAAATCTACATTTTGAGTTGTACTTACATGATAAAGAGATTGCACTACAGCACTTGTATGAGGTGAATTGAAAAACACTATTTCTTTTGTTTGCCATTTTTACAGTGCAAATGTTTGTAGTCAAAAATTATAATATAAAGTGAGCACTGTATACTTTGTATACTGTGTTGTAATTGAAATCAATATATTTGAAAATGTAGGAAAGTATCCAAAAATATTTAATAAAATTCAATTTGTATTCTGTTGTTTAACAGCGTGATTAAAACTGTGATTAATCAAGATAAATGTTTTTTAGTTAACAGCATGTATTAACTGTGATTAATTGACAGCTGTAGTGTGAACTTTATCAAATTGAATAGCCATTGGGAATACAGAGAACTAGTATGTGAAAGCAGGGGGGCTGGACTTGATAACCTTTCAAGGTCCCTTCCAGTTCTAGGAGATAGACATATCTCCAATTACTATTGCAGTGGTTCATATTCACACTACCCTCTTTTACGGGGAGGGATAGCTCAGTGGTTTGAGCATTGGCCTGCTAAACCCAGGGTTGGTTGTGAGTTCAATCCCTGAGGGGGCCATTTGAGAATTGGCCCTGCTTTGAGCAGGGGGTTGGACTAAATGATCTCCTGAGGTCCCTTCCAACACTAATAATCTATGACATGAGAGACAAGGGTTCAACTCCAGGCTCTGCCACAGATGTTTTGTGTGACCTTGGGCAAATCATTTAGACTCTGTGCCTAAGTTTCTCATCTGTAAAATGGGACTGAGAATGCTTCCCTACTTCTCACAGTGTTGTAAGGATAAGCACATTAAGAACTGTGAAGCACTTTGAAATCTACTTATGAAAATAGCTAGGTATAATTTAGCCTAAAGTTTTTGAATGTTGTTTTACATTTTTTTTTATGCACCACTGAAAGTTAGAACAGTTGTGAGCGGGGAGAAAACTGACCGAAACAACCAAGCCATTATCTGAAGGTATGTGGCAGAGATTTACAATAAAGACAACTATATCTAGTTTCAGAAATAGCAGAATGAGAGTGCTATTTCCTCCTTGACACCAAAGGGACAGTTTGAAATCACTGGCCCTTGCCCCACATACTAACTGACTTATCAGACTATCATGGGGTATAATGTCCTGCAGCACCCCCTTCTGGTTAAGTAGGGCATTCCGGATACTCCCTGCCTCAGTTTTCCCTCTTGGGAACCCATTAATTCCACTTCAGGTCCCCTTGACTTGACAGTATCCTCCTTGAAGCAGATTTATTATAAATCCTCAGACAATATAGTCCATAACAGAAGTCCCAAATAAACAAAAGTTCTTCTGGCTTTAAGGGTTCCTCTAAAGCCCTCTTCTTAAGTCCCTATAGGTTCTCTTCTTGGCTCTGTCTCTCTCCTTGTGAAAGGAGCCCTAGCTCTTCTCCTTCAGCTAGGTAATTCAGGAAATTATCATCCTTCTCCTAAAACCAGGAATCGCCAGCTCTCCTCCTAGAGCTGAGTTATAATTTAGCCCTCTGTTGGGCCTTGCCAGCTTCTCCCTCAGATGGCTCTACTTGGAATTTGACAGCCATGTCCTGCTGGTGTCTGCCCCATTATGAGGGAATAGGCCTCATAAATGCTAGTCCCCATCGCTCAGCTCATGCTTCATTGGTTATGTGAAAGAGGACACTTGATCCACCCTCCCTGCAAGGCTCCTGGCCCAGTCCCTTAAATATACAGTGATAGGATTTCCTTCCCAAGCACCATTGATTCCCAGGACCATTTCCTCCCTATCCATATCCCCCTTAGGTCCTTATATTGGACTTTCAAATCCTTGAATGGCCATGCCATGTGGCAAGCTGGGATAACCACTAGCAACTACTGCCTTACATGGCAGACTACCCTATAATATAGATGCTGAGCAAGTTGGGCAGATTTACTCCTCATCACCACCAGTGGTTTCATTTTGCCCTTCCTCCTCCTGTCGTCTCTACACAGTCTACTTTTGGACTTCTATGCAGCAGATAAGATTCTATCAAATTGTCCTAGTTTAACTAATTACACCTCTACCCCGATATAACACGAATTCGGATATAACGCGGTAAAGCAGTGCTCCAGGGGGAAGGGTAGGGCTGCGCACTCCTGTGGATCAAAGCAAGTTCGATATAACGCGGTTTCAGCTATAATGCAGTAAGATTTGTTGGCTCCCGAGGACAGCATTATATCAGAGTAGAGGGGTATCATTGGCAAGCCAAGCAGAATGCAAACCTGCCCTCAGCTCTGGCTCTGAGTCACCCCAACTGAGAGTTTTAACACAAAAATGGTAGGCTATTCTCTTCAGTGTGTAACTGAGCCTATCTTCTTGTGTTCTTCCTAAAGTGTAACTTTGTCAGCCTATAATGAAACATTTCCTTGTGTTGATAAATATTATTGAGAACTATATAAATATTACAAACCCCATCTAGGTTCCAAGCAGTGGAGTGAGGGAGATAGTACAATGATAGTGTTTTTAATACCTTTTGCCATTTAGCACGTGGTAATTTCATGCTTTTAGAGGAGAATAGATTACACGGCCTTTCTTAGGTAAAAAGGCAAGCCTTTCAAATATTTCACAGACAGCCATCAATGACAAGAGTGCTGTATGGAGCTTGCTCCGGCTTTTGTATTTATATGAACACTGCAAGTGTAATGTGTCTGAATTGGAACAAAATGACCCAAGGGGGCTTTTAGTAGCATTACATTTTATGAAAAGTTATACATTTATGGAGCACAAAAAATAATTCACATTACCAGCATTACTAGTTAATGAAGCATGCACAGTGTACTAGCCATCACTAAAAGTTTTGATATCCATCAAAACAGAAGTGCCAGTTGTAAGGCTGAGCTCTGCATTTGCAGAGCAGTGTGGGTGCATGTGTTGGGAAAGGGGGGGCTACAGCAGATTCCTGTAACCTGGATAGCATATCTGGGGAAGTAGAGAAGGGTTGCTCCCACCAAGAGTGGGGAGACAGCCTGGGGAATTGAGTGCTTATCACTACAGGGTCGGAATGTTTCAGCAGCTGGTCTGGGCAGCGTTGGCTCAGGCTGCTTGTCAATGAAGAGCGAGGGAAGCTAGCTTCTCAAGTTAGATTTTCAAGGAAGTCCTAAGTGAGTGCTGAATGGGAGAACTGATAGAGTGGTGTGCCCCAAATGGGTCTTCTCTTGTGAGACTGCATACACCTAAAGGACAGCAACAGGAAAGGATAAAGACAGAGACCAGATAGCCAGAGAAGGTCATCATGCTGCAGAAATCATGTCGGGCTGTATTCTCCATCTCATTCCCTACAACTGATTTCTGACTATGTGAGAGAGTCAACATGAAGGGGTGTCATGGTGCTGAAACTTTACCCTTTCTAGCACAATATCTATGAAACCATGGTGTCATCTAACAAAAATAACAATGTTTTGCACATAAAACCTATGGAAAAAAATCCCCTGGGTCTGATTCTGCTCCCAATTTAACTGGTATAAGTCAGGAGTGACAAATGAAATCAGTGGCTGTACACCAGTGTAAAACTGGTATGAGTATAGAAGCAGATCCACTGGATCTTGAGGGTATGTCTACACTATGGGATTATTCCGATTTTACATAAACAGGTTTTGTAAAACAGATTGTATAAAGTAGAGTGCACACGGCCACACTAGGCACATTAATTCAGCAGTGTGCGTCCATGGTCTGAGGCTAGTGTCAATTTCTGGAGCGTTGCACTGTGGGTAACTATCCTGTAGCTATCCCATAGTTCCCGCAGTCTCCCCCGCCCCTTGGAATTCTGGGTTGAGATCCCAGTGCCTGATGGGGCAAAAATCATTGTTGCGGGTGGTTCTGGGTACAGCCTCACTCCTCCCTCCCTGAAAGCAGCAGACAACCATTTAGCGCCCTTTTTTCCTGGGTGAACTGTGCAGATGCCATAGCACGGCAAGCATGGACCCTGCTCAGATCAATATCTCAATCGTGGACATTGTAAACACCTTGCGCATTCTCGTGCAGTCTATGCTGAACCGGCACCTGCAAAGCCAGGCGAGGAGGAGGAGGTGGCTACGGCAGCGCGGCAACAAGAGTGATGAGGACATGAACACAGAATTTTCTCAAACCACGGGCCCCTGCACTTTGGAGATCCTGCTGGTAATGGGGCAGGTTCTAGCCATTGAATGCCGATTTTGGGCCCGGGAAACAAGCACAGACTGGTAGGACTGCATAGTTTTGCAGGTGTGGGACGATTTGCAGTGGCTGTGAAACTTTCTCATGTGTAAGGGCACCTGAAACGCCATAATACCAAGATAAGAGCAGCCCTCACAGTTGAGAAGCGAGTGGCAATAGCCCTCTGGAAGCTTGCAAAGCCAGACAGTCGGGAATCAATTTGGAGTGGGAAAATCTACTGTGGGGGCTGCTGTGATGCAAGTAGCCAAAGTAATCATTAAGCTGCTGCTACGAAAGTTTGTGACTCTGGGAAACATGTAGGTCATAGTGGATGGCTTTGCTGCAATGGGATTCCCTAACTCTGTGGGGGGGGGGCGATAAATGGAACCCATATCCCTATCTTGGCACCGGAGCACCAGGGCACCCAGTATGTAAACCGCAAGGGGTACTTTTCAATGGTGTTGCAAGCACTGGTGGATCACAAGGGACGGTTCACCAACATCCACGTGAGATGGGCAGGAAGGGTTCATGACAGTCGCGTCTTCAGGAACACTACTCTGTTTAAATGGCTGCAGCAAGGGAATTACTTCCCAGACCAGAAAATAACAATTGGGGATGTTGAAATGCCTGTAGTTATCCTGGGGGACCCAGCCTACCCCTTGATGCCATGACTCATGAAGCCATACACAGGCAGCATGGACAGTGGTCAGGAGCTGTTCAACTACAGGCTGAGCAAGTGCAGAATGGTGGTAGAATGTGCATTTGGCCATTTAAAGGCACGCTGGTGCACATTACTGACTCGATCAGACCTCAGCCAAACCAATGTCCCCATTGTTATTGCTGCTTGCTGTGTGCTCCACAAGCTGTGTGAGAGTAAGGGGGAGACCTTTATGGCGGGGTGGGAGGCTGAGGCAAATCACCTGGCCGCTGATTACGTGCAGCCAGACACCAGGGCGATTAAAAGAGCACACCAGGAAGCAGTGCGCATCAGAGAAGCTTTGAAAGCGAGTTTCATCACGGGCCAGGGTATGGTGTAACTGTTGTGTTTGTTTCCCCTTGATGAACTCCCCCCACTCGATTGACTCATTCCCTGTAAGCAACCCACCCTCCCCCTTCGATTACAGCTTGCTTAAGGAAATAAAGTCATTATCGTTTTAAAAGTCATGTATTCTTTATTAAAAAGTCATTATAAAAAGAGGGAGAGAAATGACAAGGTACCCTGGGTGTGGTTTGGGAGGAGGATAGGAGGGAAGGAAAAGGCCACTAAAAACATTTCAATGTAATGACAGCCTTTTGGTTGGGCTATCCACGGGGGTGGAGTGGGCGGGTGCATGAAGCCTTCCCCCACATGTTCTTACATGTCTGGGTGAGGAAGACATGGAACATGGTGAGTGATGAGGGTGGTTACACAGGGGCTGCAGTGGCACTCTGTGACCCCGCTGCTCTTCCTGAAGCTCCACCAGACGTCGGAGGATATCAGTTTGATCACGCAGCAGCCCCAGCGTTGCATCCCGCCACCGCTGATCTTCCTGCCTACACCTCTGATCTTCCTGCCGCCACCTCTCATCTTGAGCATCCCTCTTGTCTTCACGTTCGTCCCTCCTGTCCTCATGTTCACTGGCATCTTTCCTGTAACCTGATACCACGTCCTTCCACTCATTCAGATGAGCTCTTTCATTGTGGGTCACTTCTGTGATTTCCGAGAACATTTTGTCTCGTGTCTTCTTTTTCCTCTGCCTTATCTGAGATAGCCTTCGGGATGGAGTAGGGAGACTTGAAGAATGTGCAGCTGCATGAGGGAGGGAAAAAAGGGAGAGAAGTATTTAAAAAGATACATTTTACATAACAACGGTTATACTCTTTCACAGTGAACAACACTATTCACCTTACATAGCACATGTGATTTCACTACAAGGTCGCATTTTGCATCTTAATATTGAATGTCTGCGGCTCCGGCATTACAGATCTCACAGACACAGGCCCGGGCATCAGAATTCAGCTTGCATGCAGCCATGGTAAGCCATTGTCTTTCGGCTTCTGCAGCCTTCATATACACAGTGCCCTCCTTTCCCAAATACCAAGCAAATCCTGTTCAGTGATGCCTCTTTCCTGTTAACATGCAGCAGCAGAAGCCACCCCCCCCTCCAATTCTGTGGGATGATCACTTTACCCCTCCCCCCACCCCATGACTGGTATCATGGAAGATCACTGCTAATCACCCCCTTTCCCCCCCTCCCCCACCATGTGGCTGGTAGCAGGGAAGATCCCTGATAGCCAAATGCGAAAAAGCTCAGTGCTATTCCCCTTCCCCCGCTTGACTACGTGCAAGGAAGGATTTCTTTTAAGCAACAGGCAAACAGCCCGGTAAGAATGGCCATCTCTGTCCCCTTACTTAAATTCCTGAATTTCAACCAGGTTACTATGAACGATATCACTCTCCTGAGGATAATACAGCGAGATAAAGAACGGATATTTCTTGAATGCCAGCAATCACCAGGACCATACGCAGCTATGCTTTGTCATGCAATGATACCCGATTACTTGCTACATGCATGACGTAGTAAAGTGTCCTACCATGGTGGACGGAATAAGGCTGCCTTGCCCAGAAACCTTCTGCAAAGGCTTTTGGAGTACCTCCAGGAACGCTTCATGGAGATGTCCCTGAAGGATTTCCGCTCCATCCCCAGACATGTTAACAAACTTTTCCAATAACTGTACTGGCCGCGAATGCATCCCATGTCCTTAGGGCAAATCAATCATTAAAAAATGCTTGCTTTTAAACCATGTTTTATATTTACAAAGGTACACTCACCAGAGGTCGCTTCCATGGCTTCACTGTCTGGGCTAGTGGCTTGGGAAGGCTGGGAAGGTAATTCTGTCTGGGTGAGAAAAAGCTCCTGGCTGTTGGGGCTAAGGGAGTGCTCTGTGCTCTCTGCAAGCTCGTCCTCCTCTTTCTCCTCCTCATCTTCCCCGTCCACAGAATCCTCAGGCTTGGCTGAGATTACCAACCCCACCTCCAAATCCACGGACAGGGGTGGGGTAGTGGTGGCGGAACCCCCTAGAATTGCATGCAGCTCAGTGTAGAAGTAGCATGTTTTTGGTCCTGCCCTGGACCTTCCATTTGCTTCTTTGGCTTTCTGGTAGGCTTGTCTGAGCTCCTTAACTTTCTCTCTGCACTGCACTGAGTCCCTGGTGCGGCCTTTCTCCATCATAGCCTTGGAAATGTTTTCAAATATTTTTTCATTTAATCTTTTGGAACGGAGTTCTGTTAGCACAGAATCCTGTCCCCATATAACAATCAGATCCAGTATCTCCCATGCGGTCCATGCTGGAGCTCTTTTTCGATTCTCAGGAGATTGCATTGTTACCTGTGCTGATGAGCTCTGCGTGGTCACCTGTGCTGGTGAGCTCTCCACGCTGACCAAACAGGAAATGAAATTCAAAAGTTCGCGGGGCTTTTCCTGTCCACCTGGCCACTGCATCCGAGTTGAGATTGCTGTCCAGAGCAGTCACAATGGTGCACTGCGGGATACTGCCCGGAGGCCAATACCGTCGATTTGCGGACACACTAACCCTAATCCAATATGGTAATACCAATTTTAACGCTAGTCCTCTCGTTGGGGAGGAGTACAGGAACTGATTTAAAGACCCCTTTATATCAATATAAAGGACCTCGTTGTGTGGACGGGTACAGCGTTAAATCAGTTTAACGCTGCTAAAATCGGTTTAAACGCGTAGTGTAGACGAGGCCTGTTTCAAGTGATCAGTCAAGGAATTTAATAAAATTACCTATTTAATTAAGATGATGTTTCTACTGTAAGTGGAGCAGAATCATACTCCATGGAATTGGGGATAGCATGGTGCAGTCTTTTAACACAGGAAGTTTCTTCTTAAGAGTCTTCCCTTAAATAGGTTTTGCTCTATTTCTCTTTTATGCATAGGGCCCAATCAAATTCACAGACATGAAAACACATTACTGACCATGAAATCTGGTCTCCTCCCCGCCCGAAATCTGATCTTTTTGTGTGCTTTTATCCTATACTATACAGATTTCACAGGGGAGACCAGGAAATTGGGGTCCTGACCCAAAAGGAAGTTGCAGGGGGTCACAAGGTTATTTCAGAGGGGTTGCAGTTTTGCCACTCTTACTTCTGCACAGTGCCAGCTCCGGCTGTTTTGCCGCCCCAAGAGGCAGAAAAAAAGAAAAGAAAAAAGAAAGCGATAGAGTTGCCGCCAAAGTGTTGCCGAGGAGCAAAACAGCAAGTGAAGAACCCATCACTGAATTGCCGCCAATTCAGAGCGGGCCAATTCAGCTGCCACCGAAGTGCCGCCACCGCCGCTCCGGACCTGCTGCCCTGACAATGGACGCACTGCAGCTCCTTTCCGTTGGCCGCCCCAGGCCCCTGCTTCCTTCGCTGGTGCCTGGAGCCAGCCCTGCTTCTGCACTGCCTTCACAGCTGGGTAGTCAGAAAATGGCAGCTGGGCAGAGCCCAGCTCTGACAGCAGCACCCCACCAGCAGCAGTGCAGAAATCAAGGTGGCAATACCATACCATGTCACCCTTAATTCTGGGCTGCTGATGGTGGCAGCTCTGCCTTCAGAGTTGGATGGTCAGAGAATGGCAGCTGGGCAGAGCCCAGCTCTGACAGCAGCACCCCACCAGCAGCAGTGCAGAAATCAAGGTGGCAATACCATACCATGTCACCCTTAGTTCTGGGCTGCTGATGGTGGCAGCTCTGCCTTCAGAGCTGGGCTCAAAGCTAGTAGCCACAGCTCTCAAGCTGCCCAGCTTTGAAGGCAGCACTAATGCAAGCAGCAGCACAGAAGTAAGGGTAGCAGTACCGGAACCCCCCCCCCATCATAACCTTGAGAACTCTTCCCCCACAACTCCTTTTTTGGGTCAGGATCCCTACAACTATAATGCTGTGAAATTTCAGATTTAAATTGCTGAAACATGAACATTACTATTTTTAAATCGTATGACCCAGAAATTGACCAAAATGGACCATGAATTTGGTAGGGCTCTACTTATGCATGGCTACCAAGGAGACTGTGATGAGCTTCACAGAGAATGTCTTAAAAAACAGTGGTGCAATTACTCACTTCCTACACTGATGCTGAAATGGTCCATTTACCTAGGTTTCATTTTAGGAAAGATAAAACAGCTTTTTTCAAGTCATAAGATTTTTTTAAAAACAGCCTTTTGTACTTTGCTAATTCTAGTACTTGTTAAAGTAAAATAATAATTAATTAATTAATTAATTAAATAAAAGGAGATAGCAATGTAATTTTTAAAGATAAAAACCACTTGACAATACTAAGTTCTTTCCTTGCTGGCTCTTTATAGTTTTTTGTTTTGTTTTGTTTTTTGTCTGATTCAATTCAAGTCAAACATAATTTATCATCATACAAATGCTACATTGAAGCAACACATCTCCATTTTTAAACTTTGCTTGAAAGTAATGTTTAACGCTTAATAAAAGCTATTAGAATACAAATGATGAAAAAAAACAGTCACATTTACAGTTAACACTATAAATAAGTAAAGTGAATGTTGCTGAAACAATGATAAAGATACAGCAAGGTCTAGTGGACAGAGCACAGGACTGCATTCTACGCCTGGTTCTGCCACCAGCCTGCCCTGTGACCTTGTGCAAATGGTGACCTCTTAATGAAACTGTACTACAAATAAATAACCGTAAGTCTAAAGGCAGATATGTTGTCTCTACAGTTTCAAACCTGATTGGAATCTGTGAAAGTATCTTATTTATTTATAAATGACTGCCTGTAACCATAAGGGGTAAACCAATTCAACCTTTCCAAAGATAGGCTGTCCTGATTACTCTGAGAATAGTCCTGTTGACCTTAAGACCATTTGAAAGAGTCATAACACCAGGTCCTTCAACCAGACAGATTGCTCATCTCCTGTTTTTCCTCTAGGAAACTAATGTCAAATTCCATTCAAAACAAACGGATTAATTTACAATTTAAAAAAATATATTCAGTTTGCATGGCCAAAAACTCCAGCGGATTATGACAGCTCTTTTCCTTGGCAATGTACTTTACATTCAATCAGCTCTCTTTCTTCTCACCCCTATTTTTCAGAAATATTTGACTTCTCCCATCTCTGGAGTTTGTGTTTCCTGTGTCTCTGTCGTTCCACTACCCTGTCTTTGGTTCTTTCTTTCTATCTCTTCAGAAATACACTATCATCTTATTACTGTAAATCCTCAGGAATCCTTTGGTTTCTGTCCCACTTCTCACAGTTTTAAGATTCAAAGTTCAGGTGAAAACAAGCAAGACAAATCTGTCTCTTTTTCCATTTTGTTTGTGCCACACAGGCTGAGAGAAAAAGAAACAATGCTTGAACCAGTAATGTGGTAAGTTTCACTGATTTCATCATTGTTGATTATTAATGGTCAATTGCATTGTGGTATGTTTATATTTTCCTTCCTCTGAAGCATCAGACATTAAAAGTTAATGAGAGTTAGTTGCCTTAGAAAATCTCCCCTAATGTATATTGTCAGGGTTATGGGGTTGCTCACAACTCCGTTCCTTTGTCTTGGAGGGACTTTTGCAGTTCTCACACTCTTGGACTGATCTGGGCACAACACTCTGTCAGTGCCAATGGCTTATTATTCTCCAGGTCCAGCTGGACACTTGCAATTTTTTTCCTTTGGGAGCTTGTGACCAATGCTATACAAGAACAAACAGCCTTCTCAAAACAAGTGGTTTTATTTAGCAAATGGCTCATTAGAAAAAAATGTAAAACAGCATACTCACACATTTACTTAACTAATCTTACTTAACTTAACTAATCTCATACTTCACTACAAGTTGAATTTGATGGGCTTCCCTCTTGAGTTACAGGAACAGAATAGGCCCAACGTAGGTTCTTTTTTCCCAGTTCTTGGTCTTACTTTGCCTCCCAGAGAGAATATTCCATAGTGTGTTTTGGAGAGCATTTCTGAACTGAATTACTATATTGCACAAAGAAGCGAAGAGTCCTGTGGCACCTTATAGACTAACAGACATTTTGGAGCATGAGCTTTTGTGGGTGAATACCCACTTCGTTGGATGCATGTTCACCTACGAAAGCTCATGCTCCAAAACGTCTGTTAGTCTATCAGGTGCCACAGGAGTCTTCGCTGTTTTTACAGATCTAGACTAACACAGCTACCCCTCTAATACATATTGCCCAAAAAGTTTCTTTGTTAGAGGGCCTAGGGTGTCCCCCTTTTGCTTGAGATGGGCTTCTCCCTCAGCCACCCAGGCCAGAGTAAGCTCCTATAATGGTTGCACCATTGGTTGGCAGTTAGACAATTCAGCTTCGAAGGCTTGCAACTGTAAGAGGACTTTTGCCCCCTTACTAACATCAGTGGGGGTGTTTTGGTTGGCTAGATTCCTCCACTGAAAGGGGAAGGGTCAGTGGGAAATCAGGACCCTGAGACTGACAGTTCCCAGGGGCAATGGGGAGAGGCCAATGCTCCAGGTCAGCCTGAATGCCAAAGCGGGCAGGCTAATCTGGGAGTCAGGAGGCCAGGGAGGTCCTGTCTTCTGTGTGAGCTGGAATTGCCTGGGTCAGACAGAGTGGGGCCAACCTAAGGAGAAAGCAGGTGCCCAAGCTGAGCTGAGGAGCAGAGCCCTGCCAGCCAGAGGGGCTAGAAAAATCTGCCCAGGAAGCAGGTCAGTGCTGGGAGCAGAGTTGCAGCCACAGAGCCAGGTGTGGTGAGCAACCAGGGCCAGGCAAGGGGGGTTCTTGGGCAAAGGGCCCAGCGCAGAAAGACAGCCACAGCCAAGGATCCTTGCAGGCAGGATTGGGAAGGGGATCTTAACTCAACGGGGGGTTGATGCTGGGAAGAAGGGTCCCATCATCCAAAGTCTGGAGGTCTGTGGCCACCACCACTGCAAGTGTCCAACCCGCAGCATCCCTGCAGCACAGTCAGAGTCTGAGAAGGAGACCTGGGACCTACAAGGAACAGACTGTGAAGTGCCCTGACTTTCCACTTGTTTGTAATGTTCCCTGCCACAGAGCAGGGTGATATTTTTTCCTTTAACCTTTCACAATTTTCCCTATTTTTTTTAATTAATAGTTAATTAAACAACTTGCATTTGCTTTAAATTGTATGAAATGATCAGTGAAACACACTTTGGTGTGCACACTCACATTCACCACTGCATTCCCAGGGTTGTCACACGTATATTGAGGGACACTCTGATATCTGGAAGCAACAAATGTTTCTTTGCACAGCAGAGGAAGAAAATAAAGTGTATTCAGAGTCTAAAATAAAAATCACAAAATATCATACGTGATACAGACCACAAAGATAGAATAGAAAATGAGAGAGATAAAAACCTCACCCTATGTGTTTTGTACCGACAACATTCATCATGTTGAATGAAGAAACACGGCACTGGAAAAAACAGATTTAAATGATCTGCGCTGACTGGCAATAAGGCCTTAATTACAGATCACAAATTTGGCACCTTTGCTTCAGAAATAGGAGAAAGGTGAAAACAATTAGACACTGAAGAGCAATCAGATTGATCCTGAATCACTGTTACCTGGAAATTGGGGGCACATTCAAAGCACAGGGCTGGAGTGGCTACTCGGTTTGATTTAATCATAATCAACAAGTCAAAACAACAGAATAATGTTATATAAGCACTTGTGAAAGTGGGCAACTTGAAGTCAATGGGACTTTGCACAGGAGAAAGGAAGGGTATGTGCCTGAAGATTCCATGACAGGATCAGTGCATAATTAGGGATCTGCCAATATTTTCAAGATAAGAAAATTGCTGGTTTTCTGTTCTTCAAAAAGTTTTCATAAATAAAACTCTTTATGATCTTAAGAAAATCAAACCTGTCCCTGCCTGGCTAACATCATTTCCAAAGGAAACAAGTGCAGGACTTGGAATGAATTTTTGGTAGCTTGTTGATAAACGCCTGAATCAGAGAGGACAGCTGGATGGTTTCCTCACCTGGGTTGCCTCTGTTATGCTGTGGGTCTTTGGTATTTTTGCTTTGGTTTGTTTTTTGTTGTTATTCAGTTCACAGACTGAACATAGTTTGGCCTTCTGAACTGACAGGAAAAAGATCAGGCAGGCAATGTGCCCCAGCAACAGTGGGTGTTCCTTTTACACAAGGATGTATGTGCATAGAAGATGCATACATCTACTGTATCAAGAAAAGCATTCTTTAAAAAGACTATTCCACAATCTGTTGCTATGGACATTTTGTTGGCTGTCCATCATTCCTCATGATTCTACTCTCCGTCTCTTTGCCTACCACGTATATACTGCTGTACTAAACCTAATGGATACCATAGGATGTCATTACTATATAATGCAGATATTACAGTGATGAGGGCCAGATGAGATAAATCTATTATGTTTATAGGGTCAAGTTGTGCACTGTGGAATCAGTTGAGATCGGTATAAACACATAATCACTGCACTAAATAACTTAGAATTTTAAAAGACCAAAAACAGACAAAGGGTGAGGAAAGAGGTATAACATATATGCAAAGTGATCAGGTTGTTGATGGGCACAGGTTTTCCTAGTCCCTTTTTAATTTAACTTACTGTTGTTAATTTTTTAGTTCCTTCTAAGTTTTTTTATTTATAAAATTATTTTATTTCTTTTTTTTTTTAAATTCTGCCTGTGCAATTTTACTTGACTGGTTAGCACAGGTGTCATAAACAGATAGCTAAGGGTTAATGTCTCTTTCACCTATAAAGGGATAACAAACAGTGATCTGCAAACACCTAACCAGAGGACCAATCAGGAGACAAGATACTTTCAAATCTCGTGGAGGGAAGCCTTTGTTTGTGGGGTTTGGGTTTGGCTTTGCTCTCTCTGGGTCCTGGACAGGACTAGAGGTGCAACCAGGTTTCTGCCAATCTCCCTGCTACAGTCTCTTGTCTATTCAGAATTGTGAGTAAGAAAAAAGGCAGTTATAGTCTTTTAATTTGTTTTCTTATTTGCATATGTGTATTTGCTGGAAGTAGCTTAAATTGTGTTTCTGCTGGAGAAAGTTTCTTTCTATTGTTTATAAGCTAAAAGACCCTGTAACTTTTTACCATCTAAAGTGCAGAGATAAACTTTTTACTTTTTTCTTTCTTTTTTATTACAAGTTTTGCTTTTAAGACCTGTTTGATTTTTTTTTTCTCCTAGTTAAGGTTCAAGGGAATTGGTGCGGAGAAGGGAAGCAAGAAGGGAAAGGTAAATTTGTATTGCCTCTGGGTGAGGGGGAGAGAGAAACTTGATCTCTCTGTGTTGTGTTTCAAGGAATTGATTCACGGTATCTCCTAGTGTACGCAGGCAGAAAAGATCTGGGAGGAGGTAAACAGGTGGGAGGGAATGGTTTATTTCCCTTTGTTGTGAGACTCAAGGAATCTGGGTCTTGGGGTCCCCTGGGAAGGTTTTGGGGGCACCAGAGGGTATCAGGCCCTAAAAATTCCTGATTGGTGGCAGCACTACAGAATCTAAGCTGGTAATTAAGCTTAGAGGACTTTATGCTAGTACCCATATCCTGGACGCTAAGGTCCAGACTTGGGAATTATACTTGACAACAGGAAATTAGTAATAGAACACAGAATATTTCAGCTTCAGATTGACTTCACCTCAGGGGAGCAAAATTTGTTACCATGTGACAGCCATTCAGGTAGCCTCTCTCCAGTTCCACGTGAGACGTATGTACTATAAAAGCCAAGGGCACAATGTGGTACCCTAGTGGATAGTCACAACAGATGCTAAAACCTGGATGGACTGATGGACTTCATACCCTTTGATGTTGTTGCCTTTAAGTTAGTAACAAGGCACAACTAGGCAATGTGGCCAGGCTTGTTATATTGGCACTATGGGTCTTGATCTTTACTAATGTGAGTAGTCCTACAGAAGTCATTAAGACTACTGGTGTGAAGGTAACGGTTTGCAGGATCGTGCCTTAAAATGATAATTCTCCTCATGTTTGTATAGTGCAGAAATAGTTGGAATATGTATGAAGCATATGCATTACATATGTAAATATGTCTAACTCTGACTACAAAACTTTATTGCATGCTTTTGAGTTCCTGTTTTTGCACAATCAGGAAGTGAGAAAATTATGAAAATTTAGTTCATAGTCCAAGAAAGGTTGGGAAAAAGTTGCAGTTTCTCCAGTCTCTGTTTTAATGTGAACCATCTTGCCAAGGATAAAGGTTCAATCTTGCAAACAGCTTATACCTGGCATATCTTTATCTGTGCATGTAATTTCATTAAAATCAATGGAATTATGCATGAAGTCGTTATGTGCAGGATTTAGCCCTCTATTAAGCTTCATATTAAGTTAATATTTTACTCCAATTTTCTCCCTCTTATGGTACACATGCCCTCTTTGATATTGTGCAATTTGTAGTGGTTGATTTAGGTACAGTGTTAGGTTGCTCCAAAAAGGAGTCTTCGTCCTAATCCAATGGAGAAACTGCAACATAGACATTTAGAGAATGAAATCCTAGCCCCACTGGAGTTAGTGGCAAAATTACCATTGATTTCAATGGAGACAGGATTTCACCTAAATATCCACTCAAATTCAGGGAACATCTACCACAAATAATTCTCACTAACTGAATGATAACAGCCAAATGAGGGAGAACTGAAGTCCTATAATAAAAGCAATAGTTGGAAGCCACAGTAACCAAGGAGGAAAATGAAGAAGAACACATTCATTCTCAAAAAATAAAATAAAATGTACCCTGTTTCAGATTTTGTTTTTTCCGTAAGAGGGATTGCTTTAAATGTTCAATATGTGGCCAACTGCCATAGGAAAAGGGGTTGCTGCTGCCATGCAGGAGACTACATCTTGATATCACCTCAGGTTTCTTGTTTCCACTAGGAGAAACTCTGATACATGACAAAAAGCTGAAATGTTCCTAGGGAGAGGATACCAATTGTATAGGTTTCTGGGCCCTCTCTGATTCTGCTGAGGTTAGTCAGGCACTAGAAATAGGAGTAGCATGTGAGTGGAAAGAATATGAAATAGAAAAAAAAAACAAGGTAAATCAAATTGTCCTAGAATGAAAACAGATGAAGCCCATGTGAACAGCCTTTTGGGTCAGGACCATGCATAGCAAAATCAGAATTTAGATTCATGTGCCTGGCAATGGCATATAAATGGAATGTGTTATATGCCTCTGATTCTGACTCAGAAGGGCTTAGTGAGAAACACGGGTTTTAAGAGCCAGAGCTGTATAGAAAAACTTCCCCTTCACCCCCATGTGTGCTTATTTAGTCACAATGGATGGCAGTTGTTTCATTTAAATGTAATGGTTGGAAATGTTCTATTTACATGATTCTAAGGGTTCCATAGCACCTTAAAGGTGTCATAATCCCTGGGTATAGAAGCAACCAGATGCAGTTTTTTCCAGTCATGCTGCTATTTTAAAGGCACAAACCCTGTAGAGCTGGAGTTTAGTAAGTGGTGCATTTCATGTCTTTCATGTAACATATTCTGTCACTTTTAATTTTGTGTCTTGTTTACTTTCTCTGTTATAGAAGAACTGGGACTTGTTTTTAGCAGCTCTGATTAAGTTTCCATTGATTTTTGAGATAGGAAATGGAACTTTCAGATTTCCCACATGAATTTAAAGCAAGTCAGATATTAACCTCGAGGTAAAACATCTGCCATGATGTTCAAAGAATAGACAAGTACTATCTTACTGAAAACAGCATCTGTGCTCAAACTGGAGTGCTTAGAATTTCGATTTTAAGAACAATACAAGATAGGGATACATGCACATGAACACAGTAATTTAACGGTTGGAACATGCATTTTCCAGACTGCCAGCTAAATAGAGTTGGAGAGATAAGGAAAGGGAAACAGAGGAACTAAATGAAGATGTGATGTTATGGAGGGCTATATACATTTTAATTAACATTTATTTTGCTTATGTTGTTTATTCTGTTTGTTTCTTGCCATTTAAAGAGTATTAGTTATTTAAGAGATGGGTCTGATGCCATTTCCCATCCCCTACACCTTCTTCACCATGAAGTTCCAATCTGAATATAGATGTGAACTTTACAGTTGGCGCCATTCCTACAGTTGCCTGAACTAAAACTCTGGCTCTGAACATTCAGACCTTAAACTGTCACAGAGATGTCACTGCCATAAGCAGAGCTTGTCAATATTCATCAAAGCAGTATAAAGTAAATATTTGACTCAAAATATATGCTATGATTTGGAAAAATCTAGGAGTTCATGCAACAGCTGAGAAATACAAAATGTATTCCTTAAATCCTAGGATTGGAATCGGTCATAAATTTTCTCTCAAAAAGTATCAAAGAGGTAGCCGTGTTAGTCTGGATCTGTAAAAGCAGCAAAGAGTCCTGTGGCATCTTATAGACTAACAGACGTATTGGAGCATGAGCTTTCGTGGGTGAATACCCACTTCCTCAAATGCATGTGACAAAGTGGGTATTCTCTCATGAAAGCTCATGCTCCAATACATCTGTTAGTCTATAAGGTGCCACAGGACTCTTTGCTGCTCTCTCAAAAAGTGCATTCAACAGAAAATTGCTTTTTCACTGAAACATATTTTTTCCAGAAACTGTCCATTTTTGTTTAAATGTTTTGGGATTTATTTAAAAAACCAAGTATTCAGGGTGGGTTTTTTTTTTTTTTAGATTAAATAAAAAAACAGAAAAAGAAAAAAAGATAAGTTTTCATCATAAGATTTTGCTGGAAAAAAGCTGTACCTAGAATTATATTTTGGACCTGGATGGTGGGATGTTCTTTTTCTTTTCTTTTTTGTGCATTATTAGTGAATAGTTTTATTTGATTGTGTAAAAAGTATAAACTCATCTCTAATCTACATAGAATACATCTGACTAATTTATCTCTGAAGCAGGGAAGGAAAAATATGTTTGTAGGTGCAGTTACTTTTATTTACTTTTTAGAGTCATTCAGGCCTTTGGACAGTTTCATTGTTGTAAAAGTGATCTCATTCAGCTTTGCATCTGGCTGCAATGTCCTTCTGATTGGAATAAAAAGGCTGCAGCTAGTTAAACTCGAGCCAATATGCTGAAACCCATTAAAGAGAGAGTTGATCAATAAATTGGAATAGCCTTGTAAAATATCTTTGATCAACAAAATAGAACACCTTTGAAATGCTTTGGTGGAGGAAATAGGGGAGAAAATGCCTTTATAAATGACTTAATCTTCCAGTGCTGACTGTTAACTTTAAAGCTGCCACTTAAGCAATGATAAATTAAAGGACATTTTAAGGACTATAGAAAATTTCAATAGCAATCATGAAAATCAGCCTTCCAAGGGATCATTCCAAATATCTACAAGAAGTTGGCAAAGATGGAAATATGTAGTGATTTGTGCATGTCACCTACATACCCAACCTACATATAAGCCAGATGACCTATTTGCAGTAGAGCTTTTTTAGTGGTAATTCTGGAGACAGAAAACTCAGCATCAAGCACTCAATACTGGCTGAGCTGGGCAGTCACCCTTGAAATACTAGTATCATATCCAGAGGCAGTTCTCCAAGGAACTGAGCTATTTAAGGTAAAAGAGACCAACATTTAATGAAAACGTAAAATAAGGGATATCTGCAACTTAGCTCCACTTCCTCAAAAATCTCCTTTTCTTTCAAGGTATCCTAAAACTTCAGACATTTTCTAATAATAATTTACGTTTCTACAATAATAATCTAATTTCTCTGCTCCCAATGGTATGGAAAAAGAAATCTGCTTCTAAAAATAGAGTTGCGGCTCTACCGTAATGTATACATTTTCTTAATCTAGGCATTGACAATCTTTTAGACTTGAAGAATCAAACATATATTGACTAGAGATGAATGAAACAATAGTCACAGATTAAATACATTTGGAATTAACTCTTTCTGGTTCAAGGAGCTTCAACATCAATATGATATTTTCTTCAAAATTATTTGTATTAATGAAAATGTTACTGAAGCTGATCACTCTCTGAATGTCAGTGAAAATGTCAATGCATCATTTTGTGGTGCATCTTTGAATTCTAAGCTGAACTGGTTAGGTCTCTGACAAATTTGAAAACACATAAGCCAATATATTCAAAAGTGATTTGGGGTGCTTCAGTTTTGGGGTGTCCAACCTGAGACACCTTAACAAGGCCTCGATTTTCAGAAAGGGCTGAACTCTCAACCTGTGAAAATCTGGCTTCTTTGAAGTCTGGTCTATTAAACTAGACAAATATGAGGTGCTTTTCCACAGCAAACTACAGATGTT
Source organism: Gopherus evgoodei (assembly GCF_007399415.2). Lineage (NCBI taxonomy): Eukaryota > Metazoa > Chordata > Testudines > Testudinidae > Gopherus > Gopherus evgoodei. Next base: position 26,669,248 of record NC_044329.1, on the reverse strand, counting down.
CAAGCGAATATATAGCTATTTCTTATGACAAATTATATGCATTTCAGAATATATAAACAATAAAGTACATAAACTAGAACACTAAATCACTGAATTCCATAAGTGCACTTCTGAATCCATAGATCCTGGAACTAGGAGTGATCGGGATGCTGCAGCACCCCTGGATTGAAAAGGTTTCCATTATATATAAGATTTACAGTTTGGTTCAGTGGCTCTCAGTACTCCCACTGTACAAATTGTTCCAGCACTCCTGTCTGAACCCTTTCAGCATTGTCAGACAGTGCTTAGGGCATACACAAGTGTTCACTGTTATTCTGGGCCACTCTTTGCATGTCCTCTGTGTTGTCAAGACCCATAATTTTCCTTGCCTAAGTATTGCTTGATACAGGGATTCTTTTGATTGGCTCATTTTACCTGTTCCTCTTGCCGCCTACTCACATGCCTGCTGTGGTGGACATTTAATTCTTAAGACACAACCCAGATATTTCTATCTTCTCTTCAGGATAGCTTTGTAGATAAGAGGTTTTGGAACTCTGATGAAGGTTGGCATTTGTTATAAATTAATTCCATTTAATACCAAGTATTTTTCTGAGGTGTGTGCTTTCAAAGACATTTAGATATTTGTGTATACTTCTGATGGATTCTCAGCTTTCACAGCCCTATATTAAGGTGGAAATAAAGTTGGAGCTGAAGATTTGTAGTTTGATCTTTAAATCATAGATGTTTGATGACCAAATCTTATTTAAATTGGTAAATGAGGCTGCTGCCTTGCCAGTTCATTAGTTTATTTCCTTCTGGATGTCCTGATTGGCTTGCATGTACCTTGGCAGTAACATGTAAAGTGTTTGTATAGGAGCTGGAGTACCATGCTTAGTAATATCTGTGGGACTGTATTTCCCAAGGGATTCAGCCACCCAGCCAAAGGGCTGGAACAGAAGCAATTAAACAAAGGAGAACAACAATATACAGCCACACATCCATAGGAAGTACCTTCAACATATTTCTGAAAATCCCATCCTCTTTGTGACGGGGGACCTGAGACTGGTGATGATATTTTTTCATTCTCGCTAACAGTCCATTCAGGGTTTTAATTGCTGGTGTGAAAGCATTATACTCTCTAATCTACAAAATGGAATGGAACAAGGCAAAGAGTTTGCTCATCCAGGGAAAACACATCAAGAAAGTATGCTATGGAATAGGATCCAATGGATTTCATCAAATAACCCTGCACCAGCGATGCTCATAGAAAACATTCCTAATGTATTTGTACTTGTACTCCAAATGAAGATCAGTCATTGGACAATTAAAGGCTAAGTTCAAGTAATTAAAAGTGATATAAGTCAACCAGTATGACTGTTTCTTGCTTTCAATGGGAAATGGTTCGTGGATTATGTGCTTCATTTGCATAGAATACTAGCTATATAGTATATTACCATGCAGGCCAGCCATGTATTCCCACTAGCAGAGGGTTTAGGAAGACACATATTTAACATAGAATATACAGAGAGAGCCACAGGTAATCAGCCATCTATTGCTCTATATCGTCTCATGAGAAATATATATCGCCTCCTTTTCTTTACCCTTTTCTATGGACAGCACCTTGACCTTCAGTCCTTCGCACACAATTCCTGCTAACTTTGAGCTTGATCCAACCAGGAGTGGATCCAGGCCCCAGCATGCTAAGCATGCCTAGAGATGCCCCTGGATCCAATTTCCCTTAAAGATTTCCACTGACTTCAATGGCCTTGGATCTAGACCTTAAATGGGAGTTATGAGCAAATAAGGCCTTCAGAATTGGCCCCTGACTTTTTTTTTGTAACTCTGTTACAGATGAATAGATGCCACAAAAGAAAATAAGTGAGTATTTGTTCAAATCTTTAAATGGATTTGCTTCACTCACATGTGAACTATTTGGCATCACTTTTCAGGTACATTCAGTTCATTAGCACAGTTGTTCATGGTGAGCATATTGTAAGTTCATGTGCTCAAGTACTCAAGGACAGCTAATTTAAAACATTTGCACAAGTCATTTGCACAAGTCTAGCTCTTCCAGTCAAGGAACACGAACAATACCATTTGGATTATGTGACTGGACACTTAAGTAACACAGCTTGAATTTTGTATTTTAAATATGAAGTCATAGAACACATTCAAGAAATTTTTTTTTTACAAAATTCTTAACAAAGAACAAGAAAATTGTTACGTGTTCAACTCATGGAATTGCTGAGAAAGAAAGAAAGAACATCCATCAAATGAACTAATTGTTTCAGCTTATTACTCCACTTGAAAGATACTATGCTTCGTTTCAGTGAAGCACTGGTCACAGTTCAATAGTTGAGCCGCACACTTAAAGCATAGATTCTACCACTTTCTTATGTATAAAGTCAGCACATCCTTCCCAAAATTACAGCACTTATTCTTTGAGTGCAGAACAAATTTCCTGAGAATTTACAAGTCAACTGGCTAATTACTGTGCATTAAAATTAATTAAAATTGACTTCTTTAAAAAATGTCGTAGCCAGGTATCCATTTCAATCTTCTGAATTATCTTAACAAAATAATACAACCACTTCAAACTTTTTGTATAATTAAACCTCACTGAAATCTTGGGCACTGGTTACATTTGAAAAATGTTTTACCTTAGTCTTCATAATTGAAAGTTTCTTCAGCAGCAGTTGATTAATATCATTCTTCAACAGAGAATTCCTTGACAAATTGCTCTATTTCAAGATGACTCCCATCACCTTTTGTTCTTAATTGCATTGAGGCCACACTTGCCCTCAGTTAAGGTGCCCTCTTTCAATACTGCTACCAGCTTCCATTGTTCCCAATGAGAGTGAAGCTAAGCTAAACTTAGCAAAGATATATAGAGCCCAAAGCCATAAGGGACCATTGTGCTCATCTGGTCTGACTTTCTGTATAACACAGGCTATAGAACTTCCTCGAGCTATCTTTTAGAACAGTGGTTCTCAACAAAGGGGTACGTGTACCCTTGAGGGTATGCAGAGGTCTTCTAGGGGATACATCAACTCATCTAGACATTTGCCTAATTTTACCAAAGGCTACATAAAATGCACTAGCAAAGTCAGTACAGACTAAAATTTCAAACAATGACTTGTTTTATATTCCTTGTTTTATATTCAAATTAATTCATTTTATAATTATATGGTAAAAATGAAAAATAAGTAATTTTTCAGTAATAGTGTGCTGAGACACTTTTGTACATTTATATCTGATTTTGTAAGCAAATAGTTTTTAAGTGAGATGAAACTTGGGAGTACGCAAGACAAATTGGACTCCTGAAAGGGATGCGCTAGTCTGGTAGAGTTGAGAGCCACTATTTTAGAAAAACTTCCTATCTTGAGTTACAAAATGGCCAGTGATGTCGAATCCACATGATGTAAATTGTTCCAGTGGTTAATTAGCCCTAACTGTAAAAATGTATGCCTTTATTTCCAGTTTGAATTTTTTCTAGCTTCAATTTCCAGCCACTGGATCATGTTATACCTGTCTCTGGTAGACTAAAGGGCCCATTATCAAATATTTCCCACCTTCTTCCTCCGTAGATACTTATAGACTGAAATGAAGTTACCCTTAACTTTCTCTTAGTGAGACTCACAGAGATCAACCTATTTAGCTAATCACTAGTAAGGCGTTTTCTAATCTTTTAATCATTCTTGTGGCTCTTCTTTGAACCCTTTGCAATTTAACAATATCCTTCTTGAATTGTGGGCACCAGAACCAGACTGAATATTCCATCCATGGTTGCACAAGTGCCAAATACAGATGTAAAATAACCTATATATTCCTCCTCAAAATTGCCCTGTTTATGTATCAAAGGTTCCCATTAAACCCTTTAGTCACAATATCGCACAAGGAGCTCATGTTCAGCTGATTATCTACCATAAGTCCACAGTCCTTGTCATAAATAGATAGTTAAGGGTTAATGTCTCTTTTACCTGTAAAGGGTTAAGAGGCTCAGTGAACCTGGCTGACACCTGACCAAAGGACCAATGGGGGGACAAGATACTTTCAAATCTTGGTGGAGGGAAGTCTTTGTTTGTGCTGTTTGTTTTGTTCGTTGTTCGCTCTTGGGGCTAAGAGGGACCAGACGTGCAACCAGGTCTTTCTCCAATCTTTCTGAAACAGTCTCTCATGTTCAAAATAGTAAGTACTAGCTAGAAAAGGCAGAGTAGTCTTATGCTTGTTAACCTGTGAATGTGTATTTTGCTGGAAGAATTTTTACCTCTTTTTGCTGTAACTTGTATCTTAGGCTAAAGGGGAGGGAGTCCCTCTAGTCTATATAAGCTGAAGACCCTGTAAACATTTTCCATCCTGGTTTTACAGAGATAATTTTTACTTTTTCTTTCTTTAATTAAAAGCTTTCTTTTTTAAAAACCTGATTGGTTTTTTTTCTTTGTTTAAGACCGAAGGGGATTGGGGGAAGGTTAATTCCTCTCTGTTTTAAGATCCAAGGAGTTTGGATCAGTGTAGCCTTTCAGAGTAACCCAGGGAGGGGAAAGTCTGGGAGGGGGAAGGAGCAGAAATGGTTTATTTCTCCTTGTTGTAAGACCCAAAGGGGTTGGGTCCTGGATCCCCCAGAGAAGGTTTTGGGGGGACAGGGAGTGTACCAGACACTGGAATTTCTGGTTGGTGGCAGCACTATCAGATCTAAGCTAGGAATTAAGCTTAGAAGGGTACATGCAGGTCCCCACTTTTTGGACACTAAAGTTCAAAATGGGAAAAATACCTTGACAGTCCTTTTTCAGAATCACTGCTTGTGAGGATAAAGCCCCACATCAGGCAAGTATAGCCCACATTCTTTGTTCCTATATGTATACATTTACATTTGGCTATATTAAAACACATATTGGTTTTTTGTGCCCAGCTTACCAAATGATCCAGATCACTCTGTACTAATGAACTGTTCTCTTCATTATATACAACTCTCCCAATTTTTGTGTCATCTGCAAATGTTCATAGAAGATTAGGGTTGGAAGAAACTCAGGAGGTCAGCTAGTCCAACCCCCTGCTCAAAGCAGGGCCAACCCCAAATAAATCATCCCAGCCAGGGCTTTGTCAAGCCGGGCCTTAAAAACTTCTAAGGATGGAGATTCCACCACCTCCCTAGGTAACCCATTTCTGTGCTTCACCACCCTTCTAGTGAAATAGTGTTTCCTAATATCCAACCTAGATCTTCCCAACTGCAACTTGAGACCATTGCTTCTTGTTCTGTCATCTGCCACCACTGAGAACAATTGCGCTCCATCATCATTGGAACCCCCCTTCAGTTAGTTGAAGGCTGCTATCAAATCCCCCCTCACTCTTCTCTTCTGCAGACTAAATAAGCCCAGTTGCCTCAGCCTCTTCTCATAAATCATGTGCCCCAGCCCCCTAATCATTTTCGTTGCCCTCTGCTGGACTCTCTCCAATTTGTCCACATCCCTTCTGTAGTGTGGGGCTCAAAACTGGATTCAGTACTCCATATGTGGCCTAAGCAGTACCGAATAGAAGGGAATAATCACTTCCCTCAATCTGCTGTCAATACTCCTGCTAATGCAGCCCAAAATGCCATTAGCCTTCTTGGCAACAAGGGCACTCTGTTGACTCATATCCAGCTTTTTGTTCATTGTAATCCCCAGGTCCTTTTCTGCAGAACTGCCACTTAGCCAGTCTGTCCTCAGCATGTAGCAGTGCATGGGATTCTTCCATCCTAAGTGCAGGACTCTGTTCTTGTCCTTGTTGAATCTCATCAGATTTCTTTTGGCCCAATCCTCCAATTTGTCTAGGTCACTACGGACCCTATCCCTATCCTCCAGCGTATCTACCTGTCCCTCCACCTTAGTGTCATCCACGAACTTGCTGAGGGTGCAATCCATCCCATCATCCAGATCATTAATGAACATGTTGAAGAAAACTGGCCCCAGGACTGCCTCTGGGACACTCCACTTGATACTAGGTGCCAACTAGACATCGAGCCATTCAACATCACTTTATCAGTGATGATATTATGTTTTCTTCTAGCTCAATAATAAAAATGTTAAACACTGTAGGGCAAAGAACTGATCCCTGAGGGACTTCACTAGAAACATATCTATTTGATTATGATTCCCCCTTACAATTACATTTTGAGATGTATCAGTTAGTCAGCTTTTAACTCACTTAATGTGTGCCATGTAAATTTTATGTTGTTCTAATTTTTTAATCAAAATGTTGTGTGGTACCAAATCAAATGTCTTACAACATCTAAATATATTATGTCAACACTATTACCTTTATTAACCAAATCTGTGATCTCATCAAAAAAAAATCAAGTTTGTTTGACAAGACTGATTTTTCATAAGTCCTATGGCACCAGTTGTATTATATTACTCTCCTTTATTTATTAATCAAGTCCCTATTAATTTTTTTAAATGTTCACACAAGATATAGTTTCTTCCAGACTTCTGGAATTTCCCCAGTGTTCCAGGATTTATTAAAAATTAACTGTGAGTGCCTCAGCCTGCTCTTTCAAAACTCTTGGATGGAAGTTCTCCAGACTTGCTATTTTAAAAGTTTCTAACTTTAGTAGCTGCCATTGAACAGATATTAGTGGAATGGAAGGAATGTGCTGAAGCTATAAATGCTGAAGAGGTCATTTTGTGGGAAGCTGAGGGGAGTGAAGACAGAATGCTGAGGGATGCTATGTGTTAAGAAAAGAAAGGAGGATGGAGAGCCACCAATGGGAACATTAAAGGAACAGTCAGCTAGGTAGGAAAGTACTCGGTGAAGACAGTTGTGGACACCAAGAAAGGAATGAAAAACAGAAAACTAGAACTGTTTTCCTTGCAATAGGCAATCTTTTCCCTGGAAAAGTAAAATTTTCTTTGAAGTGGAAAAATATTGGAAAATAATTTTTAAAATTTACCTTACCTAAACATATGCAGGACAAAAACAGTTAGCTTTAGAAACAGTATTATGCTGCGAACAGGTGTGTGGTGGGGGAGGATTGCTGTCTTCTTTGTGTGGAGGGTGTCTCAGCTGTTTTCTTGTAATTCTTCTTTGAATACAAAACCGTTTTTCAGATGCTCATGTGCAACTTGCCTCATTGTTGTGAACTATGTATGATGGCAATTTCCAGGTGCATTGATGGCCCTAATGTTTGGAAAGTGCTTTCTGATGTTCAGAAGGAAGGTTCCATATAAGAGCAAAATATTTTTCTTATTTCTCAATAAATTTGCAAAAGATCCAACAAAATGTAATGCACCTTGCTATACTAATCAACTTGTGATTATTTTTTTTAAATGGCCTTAGCTATAATTCAGTTTTAATCAAAGTCAAGTTTTTAACAAGAGCTTTCATATTTTCTCCCATCATCTCAGACAACTCACATTCTGGTGACCAAGGGAATATTGTCAGCAATTTATGTAGAGGACACACATTTTGTTACCATGCCAGTATCTACCTGCTGGAGCACAGTCATATTCCTTCTCATGCTCAAAATTTGAGGCCAGATCCTTTACCTGGTGTAAATCGGCATAGTCAATGGAGCTATTACGCCAGTTCAGGTCCTATCTCTAGAAAATGCTATTCCTACAAATAACATGGACCTACTATCTCTCCAATGGTATTTGAGGCAAAGCTGAAGTTGATATGTATATCTAGTACTAAATGGTTATATAGAGCCTTTCGATTTCATCCAGTCAGTCTGGGATGATCTAAAGTTAACTGATTGACCAGGTATCATATCCTTCTCTTAAGATCACGTAAGTTGTTTGTATGAAAAAAATCAATAAATTGGAATGAACACATGGCAAAGAGAAGCTGAACATCTTTACTGTTGCTTCCATAAAGAATAATTTAAGCCTATTTCTCTAAATCTTCACCTTATCATGTGTTAACAAGAGCAAAATACTTGGAGAAACAAGAAATACTCTTCCTGCTGATGATGGCTCGTTTTTGGCATACACACCCCAGAGATGCATGTAATTGAAGCCGAGGAAAGATGTGAGGCACGATTTAAGCTCTTGTGAGTATGAATAATAGAGAAATTCTCATATTTTGTTGCTTTAGTTATTTTCAGTATGCCATTACTTATTTTCATGGCTAAGAGTTGTGCTAAAGAGGCATAAAACATTGCGCTCTTAATTAGTTCTTGATGTAGCTTATCTGCCTTTATAAGGGTTTGTCAGCACCGCATGAATCAGAATCATAGGAGACCACTACTTGGCTTAAGTTTATGCATTATTTGTCTTTAAAAATAGATTGATTTGAATTGTTGGATACCACAGTAATTGCAAGCAGTTTTGACTATATCTTTTTAACAGGTCAAATATGGTTGGATTGCTACCATTTCATAAGTGTTATTTATCACAGTAATCACAAAGTGCTGCTTATGTTTAAGGTTTCAAATGACACACATTTGAAGGGATTTGTGCTAGCAAGTTTGGAAGCCATTTATCAGTTGAAACGCAGAAATGGCAGTCAAATACAAATGAGGGGAAAAAAAACTACATTGACTTCTGCTGCAATATTATTTTGTGGATTATGGATATTGTTAATAGTTATCTAAGGTCCCCAAAGTGTTTTGTAAAAGCAGTAACTAACACTCATATATTTGAGGGGAAGGCCAATATTATCATAATCACTTTAAAGATGTGGCAGTTCCCTCAGACTTTTGGAAAAATCTGGTATACTCAGAAGCTCAGCACAGGCCATTAGTGCAGTTTCTTGCACTTCCCTGGTGGTGTAAAGCTGATGAAGTAGATTTGTTTCTCTCTGCAGGCAGGGAGCATGGTCAGTGATATGGGCTGGGGCTAGGCATCCCTACCTCCCATTGATCTCTAGTTACTGTGCTAGCCCTGTAGGGCCATTGGTAGAATAGCCTTCAGAACAACTAGCCCAGCAGGCAGCCCACTCAAGATCAGGAGACTTCAAAGATGAGTTTTGCACCTTTTCCTTTACACACACATCTTCAGTTGTGTTGTTATTATTCGGCAATCATTGCGGATCAATGTTTCAATGTGGTGCAAAGCAACTGTCTTTAGTTGGTGTGAGTGTGTGCCTGGAGAGGATAGTGGGAAGGAATGCAAGCATTCAAAGTGTGTATTTAGATGAAACATGTAGGGAAGAGCAGGGCCAGGTTACATAGTTGGGAGATATATGCAGTTGAATCAATAGTGCTGCCATCTTGTCTGTTAAAGCGGACAGCTAACAAGATCTGGTTAGAACCAGAAAAGGCTTAGTTCAGAAGATTGATACCCACATCAAGCTAAAATAAAGGAAAAGTAACTTCCATTTATCTCTTTCCTGCAAAATTTGTTTTCTCTCAGTTGTAGGCATAAATGTGCTTTGGGGAATATTACAGTAATTTGAGTGCCATCTATTTTATAAAGATCATTATTTACTTTCATCCCACAGGATCCCAAAGTGCTTTTACAAAAATTATGAGACTGATCCTGCAAAAGCCGTGCACACAAGATTCCCATTGGCTCTAATGAGAGTTTGCAGAATCTAACTATATATTACACACAAACACTCAGCACTCTCAGGAGGCTGTCTGGCAGCCAGTATACAGCAAACTGGGCAAACGTCTACTCCTATGAAATCTGCCACTGGATCTTTTATCTATCTACTCTCTGTAGACATTACAGGCTGTTATAAACAGATAGTTAAGGGTTAATGTCTCTTTTACCTGTAAAGGGTTAACAAGCTCAGTGAACCTGGCTGACACCTGACCAAAGGACCAATCGGGGGACAAGATACTTTCAAATCTTGGTGGAGGGAAGTCTTTGTTTGTGGTTTTTTTTTTTGTTCTTTGTTCTTTCTTGGGGCTAGGAGAGGCCAGACGTGTAACCAGATCTTTCTCCAATCTTTCTGAAACAGTCTCTCATGTTCAAAATAGTAAGTACTAGCTAGAAGGCGGATTAGTCTTTTGTTTGTTTTCTTAATTTGCAAATGTATATTTTGCTGGAAGGATATTTTACCTCTGTTTGCTGTAATTTGTAACTTAGGCTAATGGGGAGGGAGTCCCTCTAATCTATGTATAGCTGAAGACCTTGTAAACATTTTCCATCCTAATTTTACAGAGAGAATTTTTACTTTTTCTTTCTTTAAATAAAAGCTTTCTTTTTTAAGAACCTGATTGAATTTTTCCTTGTGTAAGACCCAAGGGGATTGGGTCTGAACTCACCAGGGAGTGGTGGGAGGTAAGAAGCGGGGGAGAAGGTTAATTCCTCTCTGTTTTAAGATTCAAGGAGTTTGGATCACAGTGATCTCTCAGGGAAAGTCTGGGAGGGGGAAAGGAGGGGGAATGGTTTATTTTCCCTTGTTTTAAGACCCAAGCGGTTTGGGTCTTGGGTTCCCCAGGGAAGGTTTTGGGGGACAGGAAGTGTACCAAAAAACTATATTTTTGGTTGGTGGCAGCGCTATCAGATCTAAGCTAGGAATTAAGCTTAGAAGGGTATATGCAGGTCCCCACTTTCTGGACGCTAAAGTTCAAAGTGGGAATAATACCTTGACACAGGCTCATTAAAATCAATCAGCTATACATACTTTCTCATCTCATTCCTGTAAATTGTGCATATAGTCAGTAAAAACTCTCAGATGCAAGGTCTCTCTCTTACTACATTTTATTCAGCCTCTAACTCAGTGGTGGGCAACTTGCAGCCCATCAGGGTAATCAACTGGTGGGTCACCAGACAGTTTGTTTATATTTCCATGGCTGCCCACAGCTCTCAGTGGCCGCAGTCACTGTTCCCAGCCAATGGTAGCTATGGGAAGCAGCGTGGACCACAGGGATGTGCTGTCCACTGCTTCCTGCAGCTCCTATTGGCCGGGAATGGTGAACTGCAGCCACTGGGAGCTGTGGGCGGCCGTACAAATGTAAACAAACAGTCTGGCGGTCCACCAGTAGATTAGCCTGATGGGCCACAGGTTGCCCACCACTGACCTAACTTTTCATGGTGACAATTATTGTCTCACTGTTTACTTGTACTCCCCCACTGGTCTGTCTTTATCTATCTATCTATCCTATTGTAATTGGTGTTACAGGTTCCCCTCAGGTGCCACTTGGAACTGGGGTACCACTGAGCCTGCCTGACTCATCAGCCTGGTCTCCCTTTACACTGAACTGCTGTGACAGGCCCTCAAGTCCCCTCCAGCACACACACGGGTAGGGACACACTCAGCTGCAGCTACACACAAATGCTGAGATCAGCTCTGCATGGGAAGGCTCAGCTAAGGCACCTCCCAGTTCCTAAGGCATGCACCCCCCTTTGTAGTGTAAACCCCAGATTATACCATCTTGCCCTGCACAGGGAACTGAAATTTGCCCCCTCCCTCAGTGTGGAGGAAGATATAAAACAGTTTTTTGCCCCCAGTTATTATTTCCACACACTGGTTTTAGACAAAACAAAAACAAATTTACTAACTACTGAAGTTAGATTTTAACTGATTATAAGGGATCGCAAACAGATCAAAGCAAATTACCTCACAAAAAAAGAAAAACGCAATCAAAGCTTAATATACTAAAGAGATTGGATATGAGTAGCAAATTCTCACCCTAACTATTGATGTAAGCAGTTTGCAGAGATTCTTGAGGGCAACTGCACTTGCTTGCATCTTAAAATCCCAGGTATTCCTTTCACAGGCTAGAAATCCATCTACCCTGCATTCAGCTCTTCTCCCTCAGTTCAGTCCTTGTTTCTCAGGTGTTTCCAAGTGTCTTCTTTGGGTGGGGAGTCAGTGAAGAGCCATGAGGATGTCACTTCCCTGCTTTTAACAGCTTTTGCAAATGTGTTTGTTTCCAGCTTTAGTTCCCATGCCTTTCAGTGGAAAACATTACTATTTTATGATGGAATCTAGTACCCATGACCTGATCACATGTATCTGTAGGGCCATAGCAGCCTTGAGTCAGAAGCTGTTTGTAGTATCCTCAAGGTGGCTTCCTAGTGGGAGATTAACATCTGCTATTGTTTTCCCAGCCAGCCATCTAGACTGATTGCATTCTGTCTAGCGGGTGTCCCCCAGGTGTAAATACATTTATAATAGATGTATGCACAATATTCTTATCTTCCTATACCAGAATGATACATGCATACAAGTAGGATAATCATATTCAGTAAATCATAACCTTTCCAATGATATCTCACATGCCTTCTCTTGTGCAAAATACATCATAATTATGACATACTCATATCATAATAATATTACTATGAAGAATATGGGGCATAATGCCACACTTGGATTGTAAATTCTTTGGAGCAGAGACATATTTTTGTTCTGCATTTGTACAATGCCTTGCATGACGAGTTCATTGTTCATGAGTTCTAGGTCCTACAATAGTACATATAAATAAACATAATGATCATGGAGAGATCATACAGATGCCACTGTAATTATAACAATCAATTAAGCATCAATCCTATCTTTGAGGTAAAATTTGAAAGAACATGAGCTTTTAGCAACATTCAAAAACTTAGTTAACTTTCGTTCTTGGCTAGTTCATTCCACCAATCTTAAAACAAAATTACAGTACTAGAACATGCAATATAGACACTACTTTTGTCACTGTCTGTCTTGATCTCAAATCAAAGTGTTTTGAATAAGAACACAGAACTACAGGATGCTTATTCAAACTGAACCTCCAAACCTTTTGAAGTTCATCCAATATTATGGGTTAGAGAGAAGCATGATTTACAGAAGTGTGAGACCTGTTTTGAGAGTCACAACTCATTGGGACTGTTAATGTGCTTAAAGTTAGAAGATGTGCATAAATGTTTACTGGAATATTCACCTTCATTTGAATTTAGGCACCTAACTTTAGGCAATAGAGTTTAAAAATGTTAGTCAAAGTGCTCTGAAGATTCAAAATGCTGAATAAGATCTATTTTAAGTAAGTGGAAAAAAGAATGTGATCATGTTATTGAAGACTGTATCATGATGCATATTCAGAAAGGCAACCATCTGCACAGGCAACCTTAATTCTGACATCACCTGACTTTTGAGTGCTTGATTTTGCAACCTCAATATTGTTCTTTTAGCATAGGTTTTGTGTTGTTTAAATATATATATAAAGTTTAATGCCTTGCAGATAAAAACATACTCCCATTTTTGCTATTTGAAATACAGTCTTTTTGTAACCTCTGGATCTAAAAAAATAAAATGTGGTCATCCTTTTATTAATATTATTTCATTGGCAGACCACCTGGGATGACATAATGTTGACATGCAAGAGAAAAAGTGTAATGAAAACAATAGAAATCTCTTTTTCCCTGCAGTCATCTCAGGATGCTTTAAAGTGTGGGAGAGGAAGATGGAAAGAATAGCTGTCTGCCAAGCACTTGAATGTGGCTCTGCAACAGATGCATCTGACTTTTGGTACATCTTAACATATCATTTGTCATTCCTAATTAGAGGATATCCTTGAATTCGGTGCACCTGTCACTTTCAGTATGAACAGAATTATTGTGCAAATCCCCATCGTAGGATCCTACAATCATTTATCATCATTTATGTTGCTTACTAATGAGCTAATCTTCAAATAGGGGATACTGTCAAATGATATTTTTCCCCATCAGGTACAAGTATCAGAAGTGTTAAAACCTTTCAATGACAGGCATTTGGTAAGAAAAGCCCCTAGATCAGCTGTAATATTAAAATAAAAGTACCCTTTGAAAATTTAAACCCAAACCTTTGTTTGCCAATGGAAGGCATATTTTCAATCTTGAGTGGTTAAGGCGAGGACCTTCAAACTGGCATTTGGAAATTCTGGCATGTAAGTCTGAATGCCTGCACATAGAACTTAGACAGAGATATTTTAAACGTCTGGCCCTTGAGGAATGTTCTGTTCTTAGGGCTAAGACATTACTCCCCCTTATTTAGGCTGAGTAGCAGCTTACTGCTTAAGTTACAATCTGGCCCTTATTTTGTAAGGGTCACTCCTGTTACAGCTAATAAGAATTATCTATGCCCAATGAGTGGAGCATCGATGTTGGATATTGCGTCTGAGATCACAGATCATAGAAATGCAGGCTGAGAGGGACTTTACGAGGCCATCTAGTCTATCCCCCATGCCGAGACAGGATAAAATCATATTAATCAAATCTTTACAGTTTATAAAAGCAGAATACATTGCATGATTATCTGGATGGATGCTCATAAGGATTATCCCATTTTCATTTCTAATCACGGGTCTGATAGTTATGGAAGTCATTATTTAGATTTGTAAGCATCCCTATTGGTAAGGTCAGGTTGCACGAGTATTCTTTTCTATCCTGACACAGGAGGAGCCTCAAGTAGTGATGGGTAAACCTCTGAGTAGAACAGAAAGTTGTGTTGTTCAGATATTTGAATGTTTATCTGAACTTTATCCAAATATCTCTACCTATTCAGTTCAACATTCAACTTGAAACATCACTAAAATTAGCTTTACTACAAGATTTCCAGCTTCTGACTGAACTGGAAATACTACAAGAACTGCCATTCTTATGGTATTTTATCATCTCCCCTTGCAGTCATATTGATGAAAAACCAAATCCTGTTCCCCTTACACTTTCTTGAAGTCAGTTAGATTACCCATGTATTTAAGGCAAATAAGTTTTGGTGTGAAGCATAGATGTGTAGGTGACTAAAGAATAATGGTGTTAAAAAGGGAATTATCCAAACTCTTTTTAAACGTCAAACATTTTTAGATTGGGTGAGGGTTTGAATTTTGCCTGAAGGTTTAGGTTTAAGCCAACCTATCCCTTCTTAATGTTAAAGTATCAAAGAAGGGACATGCCACTCTGGGCCTAATCTTGCCCTTTCTAACTAACAGCTGTGCACTCCTTATGTGTTAATCTCTCTGCAGCTCAGCTCATACCTTTCATTTATCAGAGTTGGTTCTATTTCAGATTGTATAAAAGTATGACTGGGAAGGTAAAGATTATAGCACATTATACCAATTTGGTCCAATATAGCCATTGAAATCTCTATATAGTGCCATATTTATACATAAGTCACAACCCATTGAAATAAAAATGTTTGCAGAACCCATAGAAAATACCCCAGTAATGCTTCAGTAAGGCAGCTTTCTAATTAAACAAACATGTCTCCTTAAAGACACGTATTTGCCATTTTACTAATTTAAAAGAGAAAAGCCCTTCCCTTTCTCTGGAGGGAGAAATGACGCTACATTAACAAATTACTGTATATACAGTGATATACAATTGTATATATATTTTTTTACAATTGGGGGGATGAGACAGGTTAACCATAAAGAACAGGGCTAAAATGCAAATTAAGAATGCCTTGATTTCACCAACTGGATTAGGAAAGTAACTCCCTCCAATTTTCTCTGCTGCCTGTCCCATACTTGTAGTTTTCACCTCCACAGATCTAATTTTACATCTTTGGAAGAATTTTTGTGAACAATATCTTCCATAAGAAAATGTTTAAGCCATTTTCTTGTATGATGTATAGAGACGTTCTGATGCATGGCAGATCTAAAAGCAGGGTCTTTACTGGGGAAGAAACCTGGTTACCTGATTCTCTAACATCACTAGATGAAATCCTGGCCCTGCTGTAGTCTATGGGAGTTCTGCCATTGGTTTCACTGGAGTTCAGATTTTACCCATTGTCTCTATACTTAGATGCATCAGCAGTTGCAGCTCTCTGTCATGGGGCACTACCATACAACATACCCCTTTGTGGTCCCTCATGTCCCTACAGATGCATTGCACTCAGTGCCCTTGTGGGTTCTTTCAAAGAATTATGCAGATTAGACTGGTTCAAAACAAGTCTTTCTACACAGTGAAACTCACTGTCAGTCTCCCCAGTTCACACATACTCTGGGGTCCATGTACTAGTTATGGTTGGCTTTCTTGTTGCTGTTCAAGAGCCCCACCCCGCAGGTTCCCTTCCTGGAGCTGACATTATATTTTAAACACTCACTCTTTCTTAAGACTGGAGTCCCCAGCTCTCCTCCTTGAAGCTGTGTTGTAACTTAGGCCAGCTGTAGGGCCTTAGCCAGTTTGTCCTTCAGCTGGCCCCAGTTTGTCTTCAGAGGATTCAGCAGCTCAGCCCTCTACTTTTGGTGTCTGCCCTGTTATGAGGCACCCAGCTCATCCCCAATTGGTTGAGTGAGAGGGAAGTCATATCCTGCCCACTCTGTGAAGCGCCTGGACATGGTCCCTTGAAGAAAGAGTAACTGATGTTCTCCCAAACTCTACTTGTTCCCAGGATCACTTCCTCTTTTCCAATATCTCTTATTTCTTAGGGATACATCTACCCCTCCCCCAAAAAGTCTGAAAGGACCATGCCAGATGACAATGGGGTGGGCTGATAGCTATGCCCCACTACTCTTAATGGGGAATACTACCCCATCACACCTTCCTAATGACCTTTCTTGCCAAGCAAAAATATTTCAAATGTCTGTTTTCATGATGTTTTACCTGACCACTGCCAAAACAGTAAATATTGTATTTATCATATATATAGTGGTAATACCAGTATTACCAGCTCTCATGACTTCATCTTAAGTCTCACAATTTTGTAGTGTTTTTAAAGACCAGCAGCTATACTTATGATTTTGCATAAGAATCTTCTCTTCCTTTTTTTTTTTTTTTTTTTTTTTTTAAAGAAAGAGGTACATTTCTAGCCCTCACAATTGTAGGGAAAAATGTGATAACATGAAGCACATTCCTTCTAAAGGCTCAAAAGCCAGAATGCAAATAAAAAGAACCTAACATTTATTATTTTATACATATCTTGTGATTTTAAACCAATCTCATGATTTTGAGGGCCATGCTCATGATATTTGAATGTTTAGAGTTGGCAATACTGTAACATTTAGAAGCCTAAGCCAAGTTGGAAATCCATTCTGCTAGACGGTGTACAAATATATTGTAACACCAAGGCTGAAAGACAAAGGATATGAACCAGCATTGTCTTAAAAATCCAACTTTTTTATATAGCTTCAGCCCTCACACAGCAGTGCCTATCTCCATAGTGCTGGAGACAAGGTGCACAAGAACAATTCCTTTCACTTTCCATACACCCTGCCTCTTTCAAGCACCACCCACTTGTAGTCTGGCAGCTGGGAGAGAGGGAACCCATGTAGTAAACCCCTGGGAGCCCCTGAAAAACAGGCTTGCAATGTAAAAACTAATGCTTATTACTTGGAATTGCAATGTGGAAAAGACCTGGATTCAAGGGCAGATAACAAAATAACTCATTGCAAATGCTGCTGAAGAAAGTGCTTACCTGGCAGAAAAAGGAAATAATATACAATTATGACAAAAGCTATTTGGGACTGAAGTTGTGAGGTGCTGAGTATTCAGCTCTCACTGATGAGCTACGTTAGTGAGAGCCAAAGGTTGGAAACCACAGATTGGTCCTTGTTGAGGGCACAAGAACATGACGAAATGGGTCTGAGTTTTTGGCAGCTGAATCCCTTTTTACCTTTACGGGGGGAAATAAGGCTTTTTAATTATTACAGCGTGAGCATATTTCAAATAATGACTTGACCCTCTTGCACTCGTCTAGTCATTATGTGTTGTACTGTTTCTCTATATAATTCTTGGCTTTCTCTTAAACTTTTAGTTATGGCATGAAATGTAGCAAGACAAATGGTAACATATTTTATGCTACAGAACTTTACTCTGAAGATAAAATGAAAGGGAATTGGTAAGTACAAAGAAGGTTAAGTTCTTAAAGTATTTGACATAGGAGTCAAATAGTTAATAATGACTGTTGAGCTACATGAGATTTCCATGGCTTATAAAATCAGTCAACAGAGATCAGTTTTGATCCATCCTGTAGTATCACCTAAGCCTCCTTCAATACGGAGAGGAAAAAAAAAATGGCAATGCCAGGTAGGTATTATCTCTGCAAACTTTCTGCTGTGATTCAAAGGTAATTTAATGCTTCAGGATCTTGCTACCTAACCTAATTAAAATGATTACTAGCTTGGCAATCATACTCAAAAAAGGGAGATGGGAAGGGAAAGAAACAACAGAATCACACCAATAATTTGTAACGCAAACACATTATTAGTGACTACCACTTTGTGTAGAATGGGAGGCACAGTTCAGAGGCAATTGGAATTTTGTTAACCAGCAGCTGTGAATTGGTGACATTAACACTTTCCCTTGATACTGAAGCTAATAACTCTTATGGACATTTAAGGTTCTAAGCTATTTCAGTAAGACTGTAGTCCAGCAAAACATTCTAGGAGATATTAGCAAATTCGGCTGATGATACCCTCCTTTGGGAAGAAGACATCAAATGACACAGCTATGATAAGAAGTTAGGTATATGAAAGGAGGGAGAATATCATTGTACTTTTAGCTGTAACATGGTTTTATATGCTGTACAGATTTGTCTGGTATGTACTGATCTAAGCATATTACTTACTATGAGTGTTCATTAAAACCAATCTGGAAGAATAGTCTAGTGGTTAAGGCACAGGATTGAGACTTAGAAGATCTGGCTTCAGTTCCTGCTGGAGCACAGACACCTTAGACAAGTCATTTAATTTCTCTCTGCCTCATTTCCCCTTCTGCAAAAAAATACTTCCTTGTCTGTCTTGTTTATTTAGACTGTACGTCAGCATCCAGTACAATGGAGTCCTTATCTTGTTTGGGCTTCTGGGCACTACTATACTACAAATAATAAATACTTTGGGACAAGGGAGGAATGGTCTCTGTATGCCACTATGATGCTGTATAAGGACCATAAAAGCATGTTAGCCAGCTGGGGAAGATTTTGTTGTTGTTGTAGGCACTCATAGGATGGCAGTACGCAGCTTAAAACCACATTTGCCCCTAGACTTACTTGTCTGCACTTTTCAGTGCTGTGATTCCTCGAGGTGTAGCACAGAATCTTGGCCCGTATGTGCTAAGTATTTTTGTAAATTGAAGGCAGTAGCAAAATATGGGTGCTTCAGAATATGGAGTCCTAGATTCAGAAGGGCTATTAAGAAGATGAAATATGATTATGCAGGGCTTGACTTAAGATTTTTGTGGGGACCAATGACTGACCAAGACGGGTAGGGAATAAAGCTTCATTTGCAGTCTTTCTGCACTTATTTGAAGGACTAAAATGAAGAAAGCTACATCCACAAAGTGTGAGATCACTCACTGTTCTGGAGCCACCTGTAAGAAGAGTGAAGACTAGAACTCCTAAAATCTGTACTCACTATGGTGTTAGTTAAAGGCAGAGCTTTAACTTTAAATAATGTTCTGACTTTTGTTGGTAGAATGCATTCCTTTCATATTCTTGAAATGTCCTCTTTTTATGCGAATAAACTTCTGACGAAACATATTGCTAATATTAACAGTCTATCTCATAATTTTTTCTTTCAGTATATTACAGGTTTCCATCTTGCATGTACTATGAAGAAACTGAAAGCTTTGTGCAGTATAACAAACATTTCCCTAGAAGTCTATGTAGTATTTCTGCTTTACATCATGTTTCATTTATCAACCTGAATTAGGCTTCTGAAAGAGAGGGAAATGCATCTGTGCAGTTCAGTATCTTTTCTAGTCTTTTCTTGCAAAAACAAAATTGCTTAATGTCATTTCAAGTTCATCCTTTTCCATATATACATGTATACAGAACTGGGGGTAATTCACTTATACAGTTCAACATCTCCTTTGTTGCAGATGGTAAATGTGCAGATTTCTCCCTCAAGGAAAGAAACTATTTTGTAAAATAATTGCATATTCTGCTCATTTTTTTTCTTTCAGTAGTGCACTTGTATTGTTATTATATCCTGTCAGACTTGTAATTAGCATACAGCCTCCATATGACACAAATGCAGTTCTCAATCCTCCTTTAAAATCCCTTAGGATACACACAGTAAAATACTGTGAACCACTAATAGAAAGAAAGAAAGAAAGAAAGAAAGAAAGAAAGAACACAAAAGTGACTAACCACAGACTGATTTTGTTATATAATCAGTGCATGACTCTTAATCAGTGAACTGAACTGTACTAATCCTACTGTGCAGAAGAAACTTAGAGAATACTAGAATTTTCTTATTACTGTCTCCCTTTGGTTCCCCTAAGCAGTTTCCTCTATCCTTTTTCCATTGTCAGCTTTGTGTATCCTCCTAAGGCATCCCTTATGTGGGGCCTTCCCTCTTCTCTGGAGAATGAACACACCTTTTTCTCCTTCAAATCTCTTTTAAAAAACATGTTACTTTTGTGCAGTCATTCAAAGACATTCACATTTTCTTAGCCTTGATCTTATACCTCCGCTCTGCGTGTCATACAGTTCTGAACTGTTCTGCTTCTAACTAGACTGTAAGGTCCTTGGGACAGGGACAATGCTTGTATAGCTCTAAGCACACTTTGGTGCTCAATGAATAATAGTAATGATACTGTCACAGAGGACAAGATGTGAACAGGAATAGATTTAGTCTCTCCTCACAAAACATCCTGCATCTCATTAATTTCTTCACTAAACTGCCAGTGTGGTCTCAGACTGGGATGTAACTCTGATATTTCTTTAAGCCATCACTACGTAACTGTTTATTTCAGCTAAAGCAGTAATTTCAGAGAGACTAGTGTTGCTGAACCAGCGATCTCACCAAGGTCTGATACTTGACATCAACATAGCAAGCTAGAGGAGCTGAACCTCAGGCCCCACAGACATACTGGTCTGGAAATCAGACAAGCAAATTAATGATGCCGGGCAGCTGACCTCACAGAAGTCTGCTGTTTGACATTAGACCACTAAGGTAAAGCGTATGGCCCTGACATCAGGCCAATGAGCACACAAAAGTCTGTGCTTTAGCATAATCCCATTAAAGCAGTAGTGCTGAGCCAGTGAGTGCACAAGATACCTTCCTCTTGCCATTAGACAAGCAATCGAGGAGTGCTGAGCTGGTGATGTCACGGATCCTCCTTTTCACTTAGCCCACTGAGTTCACGAAGGCCTGTGCCTTGACATCAGACCAGCAGGCTACAGCTATTGAGCTGGGAACTTCACAGAGTGACGTCTCTTTAATTTAGCCCAATATGCTAAAGTTACTAAGCCGGTGACCTCACAGAGGCCTATGCTTTGGCATTACCCTAGCAAGCCAGATATGCTAAACTCAAACCCTCAGTGACACCTGTGCCTTAAAATCAGCCCAGAAAGAGGGGCCAAGCTAGTCATGCCAGACAGACAAGGGAAAGGTGTTCAGTCCATAACCTCACAAAAGAGATGTATTTCAATATTAGATCAGCAAGGTACAAGTACTAGTGAATTCATGAGCTCCCAGATACCATAAGCCAAGCACTGTAGATGTTCTGAACCACTGGCCTTAGAAAAACCTGATCCTTTTAATGAGCTAGTGTTTATAATCCCTGACTTCACAGCAGCCAGTTGACTAATATTGCACCAGAAAGCTAGACTCTGAGCTAGTCAGTTCATAAAGGCCAGTGCCTTATCTCAGCAACCTAGGTCCTGAACCCCAATTAGGTCTGAGCCTGGTCTCAGCCCAGCATACCAAAGTGACTGAGCTAATTACCTCACAGAGAACCTTACCTTGCCATTAGGCTAGGCATGCTACACCAGTAGCCTCAAAGAGTGCTTTTTTCTTTACATCAGCACCTCAAGCTTGGAGGTGCTTGTTCAATAATGTAAAAGAAGCCCATTGCTCAACATCGGTCCATGCTGTTAGAAAACCAGACTAAAATAAGCTGTATAAACCAAAGGATTTCATGATATACTGATCAGATACAGTGTTATGTAATTTCAAAATTTAAAATGTGGTCTTAAAGTAATTAAAGTACTTGAAAAAGCTCATGTAAGGAGAGTCATCCTGTTGCTCATATGAGATCAACCAATCTCGTGCTACACTAAAAATTACATCTGCAGCATCGGCTACAAAATGGGAACAATTCACAAAAATAAACAACATGAAGTTGGCTAGCAAATGCCCTCATAATCCTGTACAGGGAAAGTGACTCTCCAGTCTAGTTCTATTCCTGTATGTTACCGTCATGGATGCTTGGAGGATTATTTTGAAACTCACAGTGCTGCTTCTTTGTAGAGTAACTACTCTTTGTTTGGCTAGCTAAACTGAGGATGATGTTTATGGTGTTTGTTAATCTAGAATCAGTGGTTAAAGTAGATTGAAAGAGGTGGAAAAGCTCTCTTCAAACCAGACAAAGAGAAAAAGGAGTTGTTGGGGAGCGCTATTTACCCAAGCCAGGGCCAGTTCTTTCTGCTCGTTGCTGTGGAGGAGCTGTGCTGCCCTGTGCACTCCCCACTCCCCCTTACTTTAACCTCTAACCAGAATACAGTTATTACCAAGTTAATAATAAGCACCCTCAATGAGGTACACAAGCACAGCTCTCTTTCATTCACAGAAAGGGCTTTTGGCCAAATCCATGGCGCCATCATCCCTTCCCCTGAGCCCATGGAGAGCACTCTGCACATCCAAGTGAAAGGGCAGTGGCCCTATAGAATTTAGGATGGAAAGTGTGTATTACATCAGAGTGCTCCACTCCTTTCCCCTTCCCCCACAGCAGAGGGTAATTATGCTTCACTGAATGCATACTGCAGAAGCCCAGTGCTTAATTTGTAATGAAAGAGGTGCTGGAGCTCAAACAATTAGAATCCAGGACATAATTTTTTTTTTACATTCATAAATGATGCAGCAATCCCAGAGGTGCCGGGGTAATGAACTGCCATGCCGAGAGGTGCCAGGGCTCAGCAGAAGCCCCGCTGGAGCCATACTGTCAAGGAGTGTGTGTGTATGGTGGTGTAAGTCCAGTGATACTGCAGAGCTGGCATGGAGGTACAGCACAAGGCCTTTTTGTGGCACTGGCCCCTTGGATGCTGTCTAACAGGCTTGTTCCAAAGCCTGTCCATGGGGCTGAAAAGCCCAGTTCGTTTCATCGATGGAACAACTGGAGAAAGAATCTCACAGGGGAACCTCATGGAGATTTCTTCCCCTTTAAATCCCTCTGGAGGGTTTCCTGCAAGAGGAATTTTATTACTAACAATATTACTAATAATAATATTACTAATATTATTATTATAATATCAAAATGTCTAATAATTAGATATTTTGAGAGTTACCTTTAATCACCGGAACCCTCTGGATGGTAAAAGGCTTTACATTATTTTTTCTACATTCGCTACCTGCTTCTGTCCCTTCCAGGCCTCTCAATAAAAGTCAATTATCCTCACAGGATTAAGGTCTGACTGCGATAAATAAGAGTCCATGAGGCATAATCTCATTGCCTATGTTTGATCACCTTTCTATGAATTCAAACAATAATTGATAATAAACTAACACCACTTCCATTTAATTGGACAATGCAATGAACTGGTTAAAACACACTACCAGATATTCTAAAGCCGTATTCCTTCATGAGGCATCATTTATTCTCATGCCTTCAAGGCGATGCTCATGGATTTATTGGAGGAATAAATATTACTTTTCTATCTGATCACTGTCATTCATTCTAACAGCAACATGTTGCTCAGAAGCAATTAACAAAACAAATGTGCCCATACCAGGAAAAAACGCTGAGCATATTAAAGCAAGTGAGCCAATACATTGTCTAAGGATGTAAATACACAAAGTGACAGCATAATTAATCCTTGGTACATAATCAATGAGGAACGGTAGGGTCTTATGGAAAATTGAAGACACCAGAATAAGACTGAAATTTCTCTGAGCTAAAATGTAGAGTCACCAGTCAATGAATTCTCCCTCAGGAGACTGTAACAAATACAAAGATCCTGCTCAAGGACAGCCAGAGTTGTAAAATGAGAGGTATAAACAAATAATAATATAATGATTATTCCAGCATGTTTATAATTTATAGGTTGGAATCGCAGGTGAGAAATAGGGGTTAGCAGCCTGGTCTAATCTGAACTAGAGTCAGTAAAGCAGTGCAGAACCACTAAATCACCACTTTCCTTTTGCATTTAGCTTAGAAATATGTAATAAAACTAGGCTTGGAAGGATTAGATTTTTACCACTAAATGCTGGTAAACATCAATTTTACTGTACACACACAAACAGATTGAAAAATATTTCCATGGATAATAGTAGAAATTTACAGATAGACAAAGAAAAATGTTGTTTGAGAACTAGTTTAAATATATTTACTTTGCAAATTTTGACATGTGAGGTTGACAATTTGTGTTTGAGCAGTTATGAACTTTAGCTTTTTGAATCTCAGCATCTGTTCTCATTAAATAATTATTTTCTGTCTCCCCCATTTGTCTAACCCTGCCAAACCTGAATATAACTATGAAACTGACCCACCCTCTTTTAGGGACTGGTACTATAGATGTCAATTTGTGTAATGTTACAGTGTTACCAGGGAATCTCACAAATGCAAGTTTTTATTTTTATTTTTTCTTTAGATATGTTTTGGTCTTTAGGCTTACCACCAAAATTACAATTTTCAGTTAGTGTATTGAGATTATAATTAGTGTTTCTCGAATGTGACCACCGTGGCCGCATGAGGCCACATTGGGTTTTTCTTGTGGCCACAGTCTCCTGGGCTGTGATGGGGGGCATGGAGGTTAAAGAGACAGCCTCTTCCTGTTGCTCCTGGATGCTTCACTCAGAAGGTGGCTGGGGCACAACACTGGTGAAGCAGGCTGCTGATGAGTTCCCCACCTTTCCAGAGGTGATGGGCTCCAGTCCCAAGTTCCAGCTGTGCAATGGCAGGGCCCAGGCTCTGCCTGCATGGTTTCTGCCTCTATCTCTAGGCCCCATCCCCTGGCCACGGGGCTTCAGGCTCTGGCTGTAGGGCTTCAGGCATCAGCCCTCTGCTGCCTCCCTGGCCCCCTACTCACCCACCCCCATTGCCCCTGGTCCTGCTGCCTCCCCCAGTCACCCAGCGCTTAATTTGTCCCAAGGCTTGCCGGGGCTGAGCAAGTCTGCTGTGAAACGTGCTATTTGTATGTTTGTTAATATCACGTTTCACAACAGACTTACTAGCTAGCAATAAATACATTATAATGATTTAAACATGTATATGTGCTTATTTATTTGGTTTTCCTAAAATTATGTAAGTATTTTAGGAAAAAGTGTGAGAGTGGCCACCAGCAAGAGTTGGTGGCCGCACTCTGAGGTCACCAAAAATTTTGTCCTGAAAATCAAGACTGTATCTCTTCTTTAGGGTCCAGATCCAGCAAAGAACTTAAGCATGTGCTTAACTTTAAACAAATGAATGGTCTGATTGACATCATTGGGACTAATCAAGTACTTAAGTTAAGCAACCACTTAACTGCTTTGCTGGTTTGGTACTTGAGGCCTTAATTTTGTGACAGTGCCCGATACCTCTTACTACGCTTCCTGTGATCACAGAATCACAGCAGGTTTCAAGAAGGTTCAGCACTTTACACAAGGCATGTTAAAATCTTGCAAAATATCCATTGAGAATGTTGGAGAGTTTCCCCTCAGTACTCTGTTATGACTGTATAGTTGTACAAATAGGTCTCTGAAGTCTTAGGCTGTTTTTTTGGAGCAACTCCCCCTTAGAGAAACACAGAGTTTAGGGCACTGGAACAAACTGTCCACCATCCATGTCATGGAAGTGTCATGATGTTAACAGATGGGGTTTGTTTACAGAATTGAAATAACGATACTATGTGTTCATTTTTATTGTGATTTCACTTTTCCATGTTGGCCAGTGTCTCATGAACAGAAATGCTAGTGAATTTTGTTCCATTTAAGGGAAGATTTAGAATTCAGGGGGAAAAAAAAAGTTTGACTATGGGAGAATGGGGTGAGAGGATGCAAAAATTAAGAAAACAGGGTAATAAAAGGTAATAAAGGTACATGTATTGTAAGCAAAGCAGAGGAAGCTAGAAGAGCCCAATCATGGGCCTTAGTCTAACTCTCACAAAACTCCTTTATGCTACAGTCTAGCCCCAATTTGCTATAATAATGAATGCTGAACTAATTGTCTTCTCATATTCTGACAGAACTCTCCCTGCCTTCCGTGCACATAGAAATCTCACATTCAGGAGGTCATGATTCAGCAGCCTCCATCTGAACATCAGCTTTGGTTTCAGCAGCTCAACTCTTACAAAAGTTTGAATTATACATTGTCTCAGTGCACTTTTTTTGTTAAAGGAATATTGTGAGAGGCAATCTTCTTAATCAGGTTGCATTCCTAAATGTAATTGTTCTCTTTTAATTGGGAAAACTACTTCTAGTCATATCTTCCACTTTTAAAAAGGGGTTGAGGGAAGGTACATAAAATATCAACACTGGAAATTTTGGGTAGGAAACGTGTTTTTCAATTAAAATTAGATGAAAATACTGTTAATAATCATGCTGAAACTGAAAGAGTGCAGCCAACCTTTTTAGAAATAAGACCAATAGCACAATTTTATATTTTCATGTAGGGTTCACTCTTTGCTGCAAGCCTAATAAACACATCTAGAGTTTTATGACAGAGAGAAAACCTACCAGGTAAACAGCAGGAAGCTCACAAGCTAAACCTTTGAGAGACTTGACAGCACTTTGACTTGCTATGTCATTGATTGGGTAAGTAGTAAAAATCAAAGCAGCAGCCTCCAGCTCTCACACTGTTTGGTAAAAATGTTTCTCTTGGACCCAGTTGCCCATGGGTCAATATAACCTGAACAGAGTATTAAGTAAGCACTTCTTCCGATCCACCACAATTCTTGGGAGCCACGAGAAAAAGAAATTGGGTAAAGTGGTAGACTCCTCTCAGCAGTTAATGGTAAATCATTGTAGCTGGAACTATTAAGGAAACTATACTGTATCAGTTTTGTTGTACATTATTTTCTAGTAAGCTGGCTTTATCCTTTGTACCAGTAGATTGCTGGTATCTTGAACTATTTGATATAGTAAGATATCTACAATTATTTCCTGAATACCTAGTGATCTTTAAAAGCTAACTTTAAACCTCACCAGCTTCAGAATCTAGGAGGCTGAAGCTGCACATAGGTTTATGTGCTGAAGCTGCACATAGGTTTAGGTTAAACATTACACTATTTCTCTTAATAGAAGCCATATTTTTATTTATTTCAGTTTAGAAAAAATGCCCGAATTTAAGTAAAGTATTTAAAATATAATTTCTTATAAAGAGTAACTATCTGGCAGCATAGGAAGGCCCCTGCTCAGCAGGAAAGAAATTAAATTACTCAGCCAGTAAACCAAAACAGATATATCTTCCCCTTACCAGGACCATTTTCGCACCCATGCCCTCAGCCCAGCCCATAATTTGAACTGTGCTCTAGTGGTCAATAGACTGTAGCTATTTCAGAAGCAGGGGACTGCAAGCTGCACAGCCAATAGGCCCACATGGAGAGCACTCTGCCAGCAGCCCACTACTGAATAGAGGGAATTTAAAATTCAGCCACCATAGCTGTTGCGATATCACACAGGGAAATAGACATTTTGTCAAGTAGGAGCTCCCAGGCATTTTAGAGCTTTACCAGTCAAAACTAATATTTCAAACTCCACTAAGAAGCCAATAAGCAGCCAGTGCAGAGTCCAAAGCACCAGTGCCATGTGCTCCCAATGAGATATATCTATTAATAAGTTGTCTGCAATATTCCACAACAGCTTCAGGTTCTGAACAAACTGAAGGTGTATCCCCCATGTAAAGTTATTGTAATAATCAAATCTAGAGGTAAAAAAGGCCTGGATAACAGTAGTAAGGTCCACTTTGGAGTGTAAAGGTCACAAAATTGGAAAAAGGAGCCCCAAAAGAACTAGGTACCTAACTTTCCTGGAAAGTCAGTGGTGCACCTATGTGCCCTTTGCACTTTTCAAAGTTTCCTCCCCTACCACACACACACACATTTAGAAACATGTTCTTGGTTAGCAGTTCACACTCTAGATGTTCAGCAAAGTCAGCTTGGAGACCCAGACCCTGATCTCCCAGGTTTGGAGGCACTGTCTTTTCTGCAAGTGGGAGAAAATAAAAAAAGAGATTACTTAACTTATGCAGTAACTGCAGTTCTTCATGATGTGCCTGTAATACTGACAGACCCTGGTCATCAGTGAGTGGGATTGAACCTGGGACCTCTGGAGCTTAATGCATGAGCTAAAAGGCAACTACCTACCTGTTAGCTAAATGTAGAGCAGACTCATTTTATCTCTCTAAGTAGTCTCGGTGCCACTAGATGGGACAGAACACCACACCCAGGAGGTGTGTGGATTACATATCTCTCTGTGGTTACTCCCTTTCAGGTGTGCATGCCCCACCTCCATATGCCTTCAATCAGAGATTTGCATTAGTGTGGGCCATGCATGTTCTGCTGACCTCCTCATGTCTCAAAGTGATGCTATATCAGGCTGTGCAGATGAACTGCCCCTAGTTCTTTCTCCATTGCTGAGTTTCAGAAGGAAACTGAAGCAGAAGGGAAGGAGGGTGGGTAGTGGAGCACTCATAGGAACACACATCTCAAAGAACTACAGTTACTGCACAGGGTGAGTAACCTCTTTCTTTTTCAGGTAGTGTACCTATAGATGCTCCACTTCAGGTGATTCCTGAGCAGTATCCCCATAAGGAGGAGGGTGTTTCAGAATCAAGTCCAGAACACAGGAAATAACTGCATTGCCAATTGCTGCATCGAGAGGCATCAGCCAAGATGCTGTGCCTGGCGAAGGTATGTACTGAGGGTCATGGAACAGCTCTGTAGATCTCAGACAGTGGGATGTTTTTCCGGAGAGCTATAGATGTAGCTGTGACCTAGTGGAGTGAGCTGACACACCAGAAGGGTGAATATTAACAGCACTGCAGCAAACAATAATACATGCAGAAATCCATTTTGATAGACTTTGGATAGAAATAGCAGAACCGTTAGATCTGTCTGCAAAATAAACAGTCTAGGAGATTTTTTAAATGATTTAGTCTGGTCTAGATAGAAGGTGGATGCCCATATGTGTTATCAGAAAGAAAACTGGTAGGTAAACTATCTTATTCAGATGAAACTCAGAAGACACTTTAGGTAGAAACTTGGAGTGTGGCCATAAGGAAATGTTGGCCCTGTACAATACTGTGAAAGAAGGGTCTGCCATTAAGGCCTCAATTTATCTGACTCTGCAGGCTCATGAAGTAGCCACTAAGAAGTCTGTTTACATAGTCAAATTCAGTAAAGGGCGGGTCACCATTGGTTCAAAAGGTCCCAAACTGCAGTGGGGACTTTCATCTGTGGGAAAAGATTTCTTTCATAAACAATACAGTTGTAGGTGAAGAAACAGTGAGAACCCTTCAGTTGTGATATGAAAAGCTGTTAAGCGGGCCAAATGAACCTTGAGAGTACTAACAAACCATTCCTGTTTTATTTTGTTGCAACAGGTACTCCAGGCGAAGCAGAAGTGAGGCAGATTCAGGAACAGCTTTCTGGAGTACGCACCAGTGACTAAATCTTCTCCACTTTTGAAGATAAGTATTTCTGATAGAGCCTTTCCTGTTATTCAGTAATATCTGTTGTACCTCTGATGAACAGGCAGACCAATTCTAACTCCATGAAGTATTAAGGAGCCATGCCTTGAGGTGGAGAATGCTCAGACTGGGATGCAGCAGTCAACTGCGGTTCTGAGACAGAAGCTGAGGAATGGTTGGAAGACAAACAGGTAGGGGAAACCACGCTTGCCATGACCACATCAGGGCTATTAGTATAATTGTGGCCTTGTCCTGTCTGGTTTTATTCACCACTCTCAGAATCAGAAGGGTTGAGGGAAAAGCATAAAACAGCTTCTTCGTCCAAATGAGGAGGCAAGCATGCCCCAAATAATTGCAACCTAAACCTGCTTTGAACACAATATGTGACATTTTCCTTTGTAGCTATGGTAAAGTGGTCCAGTTACAGAAATCTCCAAGTTTGAAATATACCAACAAGAATCTGGGAGCTCACTTCCCATTTGTAGTTTTGGGGAAAACATCGCTGAGAGAGTTAGGCTGTCATATTTTGCCTGCCTGGGAGATACATTGCTGAAATTCTTATGTGATGTTCTGTGCACCACTGCCATCACCTTATTGCTTCAGCACACAGGAAAAGGGATATCATTCCTCCCTACTGATTGATATCAATCATGCAGGCCACATTGCCTGTCATGACTCTGACAGAGCTGTATCTGCTAAGAGGCAAAAAATAAAGGCATGCATTTCTGATCACTGTAAGCTCCAGCAGATTAATGCGGAGGGCAGTTTCTTGGGGTGACCATCTACCCTGTACCATTAGAGCATTGAGGTGTGTTCCCCATCAGGGCCGGTGCAACCATTTAGGCGACCTAGCGGTCGCCTAGGGCACTGGGATTTGAGGGGGGCGCCATTTTCTTCAGCAGTGACTGTGGAGGCTGGATCTTCAGCTGCCCCAGTTGCCGTCGGCTTTTAGGCGGCAAGAGATGGGGCAGAGGCGCAGGGAGGGCCACCTGCAGCAAGAAAAGAGGGGGGGCAGCACGCAGGGGAACTCCCCGCCCCAGCTCACCCCTGCCCCACCTCCTTCCCAAGCATGTCGTGGCTGCTTCACTTCTCCTGCCTCCCAGGCTTGCGGCGCCTAAGCTGATTGGCGCTGCAAGTCTGGGAGGCGGGAGAAGTGAAGTAGTGTCGGGGTGCTCCTGCTCATGCGCAGAGCAGGGGTGAGCTAGGGTGGGGAGGGTGCCTCAGGGAGGAGGATGGGAAGCTGCCACGGGGGGGGGCATCTCAGGGCGGAGGGGGAGAGCTGCCATGGGTAGGGGGAGCGCCTCAGGGCAGGGGTTCGGGGGCGGGGGAGGGCGCAAGGTAGAAGTTTCACCTAGGGTGCAAAACAGGCTTGCACCGGCCCTGCTCCCCATCCTAACAGCAATGCATACATGGTTACAGTTACCCTTGGCATTGGTTGGAGGAAGAGAACTCCTGTCCCTGAACCTTCCACAAGTCTAGGAAATGTTTCACCTGTTGAGAAACTGACACCTGTTTGTCTAAGGCTGTGTCTGTTTGGAAAGTAAACTGATTTGAGCCATCTCTGGAAACAGCAAAAGCATAATCTTGCATTTTCTGTCAGAAGTATAAGCCGCCATGTGACCTAAAAGTTGAAGACCATTTCTGTCTGAAGTCTGGGGGCTCCCTTGAATAGTTTGGACAAGATAGTGTCGTGACTCTGTCCATGGAAAGGAATCCAGGGACACACCTATGAGTTTTATGTTCTGTACAGAAGTTAAGGCGGATTTTTCCACATTCAGCTGAAGACCACATTCAACTGCTGAGCTGGACAAGCTTTTCCCAGGAAGGATTTCCCTTCAGGAAATACAAACTAGAGTGACCAGATGTCCTAATTTTATAAGGACAGTCTCAATTTTTGGGTCTTTTTCTTATATAGGCTCCTATTACCCCCCACCCCATCCCAATTTTTCACATTTGCTGTCTGGTCATCCTAATACAAACAATCTTCCAAATAACCAGTAATTAACTAAAATAAAACAAACTAAGCTAGACCAAAGTATCAAGCAGCCATGGCATGCACAATGCGGACATGTTAAACTCTGTCTCAGGCCCAGGCAGTTGAGAAGGAACTGAGAGTGGTTCACATGTGCAGGCTGAATGGGAAAATCTTTGATTGAAACCACGTGGGGTGCATGTGTACCTGAAGTGGAGGGATACTGTTCAAAGAAGAGCCTGCCCTTGATGTGAAGATGTGGAAAATATCTCCATAAGGGATAGCTCCATGTCTCATTTGAAAGCACCCTCCTGCAGGTCTGATCATGGTAGAGGATGATATGGGCTTTGAGCCGTGATCCAGCCTATGCTGTGCTGGACTGGGACATTAGGTAAGTGAACGACTACAGTACTTGTGATATAAAGGGGTTTTCTTTGGAGAAAATCTGATACAATTTGTATTGTATCAGATTAGGTTATTTAATTTCTTGTCTTGACATACTATTAGACATGCAAATTAGACCCCAATATGTATATGCCTTATTTCCTAATGGGCTGGACACAAATAGTATTTATTAAAATATCCTGCTTATTTGCATGTACTATTGCTCGGTTAATTGTACCCTTTCAACATGCTTAAACTGCAGCTGTTTCAAAATGTAACAAAGGAATTCATTTCAAGTTGAAAACATTCATCTCTCAGAACTGGGGTTTCATCGCACCAAGAGTCTTTCCGATTTACATAGCAACCACATATTTTCTATTTGGGGAAGTTATTTCCCACATGGTTTCAGAATATTCCTAGGCAAATAGAATATGCACATTCAGGGTCAGATCCACATTTAGTGTAAATCAACAAAACTCCATTGACTTTCTTGGATCCATGCTGATTTACAGCAGACGAGAATCTGGCCCACAGAGTTTAGAACCTTTTCCCCCCCCCCACTATAAAATTCAATATATTGACTGTATGTATTTATCTGTATGTATCTAGCTAGCGAGAAAGAGAAAGAGAGAGAAAGTCAGACTTCATTAACTAAATATGCTCTGAAGAACAGCTCCCACTAGATCAGCACTGGCAAACCAATAATGGAAAGTTACAACTTGGGACAAACAGGAAATATATTTTCAAGCTTGTCTAGCTTCACTCAGTTCAATAATCTCCTCGGTGGATTTACTAGATTTGCTTGTATTTTTTTTTAAATCTTATTATAAGTTTTTGAACACAGGAAATTGCCTCCATTGTGGGAGATCAGTGTGCTCTGGACTCCACCATGACGTTTGTGTGCAAATGCAGTAGCAGAAATCAGAATGAGGGGAGCAGGAGTTTCAGTTTGGTAACAGGCTTTGTGCAGCACATAAGGCCACCAGACCATAAGAGCCCCAATATTTATATGCTATAAGGCTTTGGTCTAGGTTAGTTAGGACCATGCTGTACTCACTGTTTCTAGGAACAGTGCATACGGACATGCATAGAGTCCAGGCCTGGAAAGTACCATCTCAGTTCTTTAGATTCCCCTCTGAGGAAGATCTATGGGGTTTGGGCTGTGTAGGCGGGATTGTGGTGGGGCCACTCTGCATAACATCATCTCACTACTCATGCCATCTTAGGTCTTTAGGGGTAAGTTAATGCTAACCATGGCAGCATTAACTTACTTTCTTTCCCCTCTACTGGTTGGAACTTACCCCATTAGGAGAATTCCAGTGGAAGTGGAAGATTCCCTTACAGTGTAGCTCTTACTGGAATCAGCCCAATAGCAAGCCACAGGGGTCAGAAAAGATCTGGGTAGAAGTGAGGAGGAATAAGTATGACACTGATGGATCTTCTGGTCTTCGGATGCTTAAATTGCTGGGGGGCAGATAAAACCCATCACCAAAGGGGAGAATATGTACAGTAGAACAAACACCTCAAGATTTCCTGCCCCCTGCATGGGACTATTCCACATAAGTGATAACAGAGAAGACTCTGACAAAAGAAGCAGAACCAGGGCAGAGAAAAAAGGGTAAAAGGTGACGGTATGAAAAACAAATACAGAAAAACTGTGAAAGAGGGAACTAGACTGGAGTACCCAGAAACTAGTTTACAGTGCCACTCCAGTTTCTTTGGTTGGGGGATTATGGTTTGACAAAGGGCCTTTTATTTGGAGCTGGTTAGAAAGTGGGTTTATTTTCCCCATCAAAATTTGCTGTGGACATTTTTTTGACTTAATAGAAAAACTGAAAAATTATCTGGAATACTTTCAACTAACTCTACTTCTACCCCTGTTATATAGTGGAGGCTTCTGCTTAGTCAGAAAAATGCATTTTGTTGTTTTTTTTAATTAAGTCACCCTTAATAAAGCATGGATTGAAACTATGAGAAATAAAGGTTTGCAATCCCAGAAAAGATTCGGAGATTTTCAAAGCCTCCAGCTATCCTCTGTATAGTAGGTGCTGGAGATATATACCCCACCCACTGTGCAATCCACCTCTTGCATCCAAATTATAGCAGGTTCTGCATGCCTATCATGGTGGGAGAAGGAGTTCCCTGTGCCTTCTCTCTTTTCTAGCGTACTTATGCTGGACAAACTATAATCTGACCCAGAATGTAGAATAAAACATGCAGCCTCCCTTGAAAAGTACACCTTTAGGCTGAGTTCAAAGCAGTCTAAGGGATTTGGATACCTAATTCCTTTAGACAGGTTTGAAAATCTCACTCTTGGCTCCTGCTGTAACCCACTGCTTTGGAATTTCTCACAGGCTGACTGCTTTGGAAATTTGCCCCAACTTCATTCTCAGCCATTTTTGAAAACTGCAAATTACTCAAAGCCAAATTACACCCTGAAATATCTACATGTGGCTGCTCTCCATTCGCAGACGGTGCTCCATGCATTTCAAAGGGTAGAATTTGGCTCTGCTGGTTGAATGGTTCTTGATAACGGAAGTAATATACTCATGGGCGGCGAGTTATATACCCATGTGGTGCCTGGGCACCAGCCATATTCAGAGCCCTGGGGCCCAACTCCACCAATGTTTGGGGCCAGGTCTCCCCCTTGGCCCCATCTGCCACCCCCCGTGCCTCCCCCGAGTGTCCCCCAACCCCCCCTTGCTGGCCCCATGCATGTCCCTGGGTCCCAGAGGAAGCAGAGCGTCCCTGCCTCTTCCATGCAGCTTCATGCTGCCTCCCTGCGGCAGCAGTGCCCCCCATATCGACTGCTAAGAGCAGACTGACTCTTAGCCTGCCCTTCCACCTCAGACCCTTCCCTTTTCCTGTGGGACCCTCCATCATAACAGCTCCTCTCCCCCGCAGTCACCACTCCTGCCCATGCTGGGCAAGGAAGTAACCCCATCCGCTACCCCCGTGAGGCTACAGTCAGGGCCAACAGCCGGGGAGAAGGTGCACGCAGGACCCCCCGGCACCCACCACAGGGGCGGTGAGGGAGACTCTTGGACCTGAGAAGGGCCCTAGGAGCACATGCAGTGACAGTGGTGGGGGTGACTGTGCTGCTGGGGGGGGGCAGGAAAGTGGGGTTCCTCCCCCAGAGCTCGCTGCTGCTGGCAGGGAAAGAGCTGGGGGAAGTCCTCCTCTCTGGTTCTTGTCCCGGAGCAGCCTGCCTGCACCCCAAACTCATCCCCAGCCCTGCTCCACCCCAGACCCCACACCCCCAGTCAGAGCTTTCGCCCCCACACCCTCAAACCGCTGCCCTAGCCCTGACCCCCCTCCAGCACCCCAAAGACCTCATCCCCAGCCCCAGCCAGAGCCCTCATCCCCCCACACCCCGAGTCCCCTCCAACCTCACAAACCCTTCATCTCCAGCCTCAGAGCCCTCACACACCCCTGCACTCCAACCCTCTGCCCTAGCCCTGAGCCCTTCCCACACCTCAAACACTTTATCCCCATCTCAGACTGTCATAACTTTAGTCCCAGATTTGGACCTTAGCGTCCAAAATATGGGGGTTAGCATGAAAACCTCCAAGCTTAGCTACCAGCTTGGACCTGGTACTTGCTGCCACCACCCAAAAAATTAGAGTGTTTTGGGGCACTCTGGTCCCCCTGAAAAACCTTCCCTGGGGACCCCAAGACCCAAATCCCTTGAGTCTCACAACAAAGGGAAATAATCCTTTTTCCCTTCCCCCCTCCAGGTGCTCCTGGAGAGATACACAGACACAAGCTCTGTGAATCCAAACAGAGTGACTCCCCCTCTCCGTTTCCAGTCCTGGAAACAAAAGCACTTTCCTCTTCACCCAGAGGGAATGCGAAATCAGGCTAGCAAATCCAACACACACAGATCTCCCCCTGATTTCTTCCTCCCACCAATTCCCTGGTGAGTACAGACTCAATTTCCCTGAAATTTCCCAGAAAAGAAAACTCCAACAGGTCTCAAAAAGAAAGCTTTATATAAAAAGAAAGAAAATACATACAAATGGTCTCTCTGTATTAAGGTGACAAAATACAGGGTCAATTGCTTAGAAGAAATATGAATAAACAGCCTTATTCAAAAAGAATACAAATCAAAGCACTCCAGCACTTATATTCATGCAAATACCAAAGAAAAGAAACCATATAACTTACTATCTGATCTCTTTGTCCTTACACTTAGAAACAGAAGATTAGAAAGCAGAGACTACTTCTCCAAAGCTCAGAGAAAGCAGGCAGACAGACAAAGACCCCAGACACAAAATTCCCTCCACCCAAAGTTGAAAAAATCCGGTTTCCTGATTGGTCCTCTGGTCAGGTGCTTCAGGTGAAAGAGACATTAACCCTTAGCTATCTGTTTATGTCACAGACAGAGCCCTCATTCCACTGCACCCTAACCCTCTGCCCCAGCCCTAAGCCTCTCCAACACCCCAAACCACCCAGCCCCAGAAAGAGCCCTCACCCGCCACACCCTTACCCTCTGCTCTAGCCCTGAGTCTCTCCAATACCCCAAACCCCTCAGTCCCAGCCCCTCACCCCCCACACTCCTACTCTTGCCCTGAGCCCCTCCCACATACCAAACCCCTCATGTCCAGCCCCAGACAGAGCCCTCAACCCCTACACCCCTACCCTTGCTCTGAGCCCCTCCCACATCCTAAACCTCTCATCTCCAGCCCCAGCCAGAGCCCTCATCCCCCTGCACCCAAACCATCTGCCCCAACCCTAAGCCCCCTCCTGCATCATGAACCCCTCATCCCCACTCCACAGCCCTCACCCCACACCCAACCCTCTGCCATAGCCCTGAGCCCCCTCCCACACCCCAAACCTCTCATCCCCATATCCACCCCAAACCCATCCCCACCCCTGCACCTCCTCCCTCCCTCAAACTCCCTCCCAGAGCCTGCACCCCTTCCTTCACACCCCTCCCATCCCTAAACTCCCTCCCAGTGCCTGCACCCTGCACCCCTCTTGCACCCCAGACTTCCTTCCCCACCTAAACTCCCTCCCAGAGCCTTGGGCGGGGGGGGGGGGGCAGAGTTTTGGGGGGGCGGAGTTTGGGCAGGTTCTGGGCACCACCAAAATTTCTACAAACCTGCCGCCCATGAATATACAGACATGTGACTGAATATTTATTGCTATGATGATGGAGCACATAGAGCACTTCAGTGACTTCTGTCAAACAGAGAGTATGTATTAAGGCCCTCTGCAAATGTTTAGACAGGAATACATACAATGGGAAAAACTATTGTTCATTCAAAATTTTTGCTCCCTGGCTAAGAAAATAAAATATACTTCTACATGAAGGATTGAGCGAGTGGCATGGCAACCTCTGAGAAAGACAGCATTTCATTCTGTTAGGGAGTATCTACTAGCTGTTCCTCAAAGCATTAGAAATACTTATTTTGCTTGTATGGCTAGTGTAATAAGTCTGAATATATCTTTCATCCGACCTTAAATATAAATGAAAAACAATGAATTTATGGTAAGGTCATACAGAGAATAAAATAAGCAAGACCAGCTGGAGCATGGACTTCTGATTTATATGCTGAACTCACCTGCAGCAAGAAAGAAAAGCATTAGCATTATCTTACTATCGGTTGTTGAATCATATTGTGCATAAGCAATCCCAAGTACAGTCCACGGCTCTTTTTGTGTGCTTTGCAAACAAATGTATTCAGCGTGTGAAACACATGCCTATTCATTGTCCATCCCTCAGTACATCCAGCCACATGTAACTACAGTACCATTTTATGTACTAACTAAAGGTTTGTAACTGTATAATTCATCACTTTACTGGGTAGCTTTTCAATACACTTCAGAAGATTTAAAAACCAGGCAGAAAGGAAGACCCACGCAGTCATTAAATGTCCTGTTCAAGCTCCCCTGGAATCACTGTGAAATAGGAAATCCCTCAGACAAAATAAATGGAGAAATAATCAAGGGTTTAATTATTTATACAGAACTGTGTGTGTGTTGGGAAAGGGAAATGGCAAGGGTCAATGATGAGCTTGAAGAACATTCTCATACAGTGCAGTGATCAAGTTAATTTGAAAAGTAACTCTGGGAGTTTTATGGATACTCAGAAGACTGAGCCAACAAGATTGCAGCAAGATTGGTAGTTACCTCTCCATCTGCTTTATAGAGAACACTTGGCAAGCTGAACTCTAGCTGTTTCCAGTTGGCAACAGATGCATTTTAAGTCTCAAAACCAAAGTAATGCTAGTTTTCCTTTCAAATGGACATCATTGTATCTTAAATAATGTGGGGTTATGTTTGAATATTGGTCTGATGAGTTTAGCCACAAAAATATCTAATGGTTTTAAGACTAGAAGATTTCATTTAAAAAAGTCTCTAACATTAAATGCAAAAAAGATGTTTGTGTTTCTGATTTAGGAAGAGATGTCAATACGTCACAATAAATTATTTTGTCATATTTAGCCCCTCTTTTTCTCTTGGAAAACCCTTGAGCAACTCAGAACCCCAAATGTATTCATTTTTCAAACTGACAGTATTTTTTTCAATTTTTCATTTTATGGCTTCATTATGAACAGTTCTGTGTGTTTTCAGTATCCTATGTGTGAAAACAACACTGTTGTATTTACTCATAACTGAGCAAGTAAGTTGTATGATATATTTTTTTTCTTACTGGTCGGATGCCCGTGAAAGCAATTCTGGCCTGAATACTTGTGAATTTAAAATTCAATTTCTGCAAGGGCTCATTCATGAAATTTTGGTATTCATTTTCCCCAATTGTCTTACCCGTAAAACTCAACTATGTGAATGTTCATAGTAAAGACACAAGCAAATTCACTTAACAGCCTGAGTGAATATAAATAGAATTGGGAAGGGAAAATAACAACAAAAGTTGTTGAAAAGTTCTACATTTAATGCACAATAATGCAGGGATGCAGAAGTGGCTAGAGGGAGCCAAAACAAAGCAGTTGCCAAACAGTTAAGTTAGGGTGCTTACCTGCTCCCCATCCAACAAGCTGGAATATAAATCCTGATTGCTCTGCCACTGTGTGAATTTGCATTTTATGGGAGAGATATTATAGTGGCAGGATGCCTAACTCAGAATCACTTTATTGCCGTCTCTTCTTTGCCTGATGCACTCTAGAAGAAGAATTGTTCCACCAGAAATGCTGACCCTTGCAGTTCTATTTTCCTCAGCGAGGTAGCTTTTTGCAGCACATGCCAGATGTTCATGAAGACTAAGTGTAGTTATTAAGGTGTTTTAAAAGGAAAACAAAACACATCTTTAGAGTTGATGAGACAATCAGAAGGCAACATGCTTCTGAGAAGTGAAAGTGGCTCATTTGATCAATGTGGCTCAGACTATGGCCATACTTGTTTACAGCTGGTGCTGTCTCCAAAATGCCTCTGCTAGGTTTTGCCCTGTGATTTCCAGAGTTATAGATGCACACACACAAGCTTATCTTTGCCTCCTTCTGCACGTGTACTACAATACCATCTTTAGTTACAGGATCAGTACTCAAATATTAAACAATTACTTCCTATATCCATATGCATGCATATATAGTATCTCACGGTACTCTTTACAACTCTGTGTATGCCAGAGTCCATGAATGCCTTTCTATATATCAACACATACAAAAACTTCCTTTAGTGACATTTAAATTAATATAAAGACACAGCCAACTCTCACAAAAATCTTAGGAGCATGCAAATAAGAAATAAAAGGAAAAGTCCCCTAAATTCCTTGCAGCTTTCACATCACCCATAGCATGCCTGATAACTAGGCTTGACAGAATTTGATTTTCATTTATTTTTTCTAATTAAAGTGATTATTGATTTTTATTTAAAGATTTTTAATGAGTTTTATTCTTATAGTTGCTGGAAATTAAGGTGGGTAGGGTTGGAGTTAGGATGAAGGCAGCACTGACAATGGGGTTACATGGAGTGCCCAAAGAGTAATACTACACCAAACATTTTAGGGTCCAGGGTGAGCAAGCACCTCCTGCTAGTTTATTTTTTTGGGAGGTCATTTTTCCACCCTGGTGGCTCTGCACCCTGGGCGGCTGCCCTGCTCATCCTGCCCTGGGTTTCCATCACTAGCAGCAGGGCCAAGGTGCCCAACATGTTGGGGTGTAATGTGCCATGGAGGCTACAGTCTGTCCTGGTGGTACAGAGACCCTCAGCCAAGGCCTTGAGGAAGACAATGAACCACCAGCTGCCACATGTGGATGAACAGTTCCCGCCTGGAGATGGCCCCCACACTCCCGTCTGATGAGTTAGTAAGCAGGGCCATGACAACGGAGTTGTAGAGAAATTCCTGCATGGCTGGGGGGTGGAGGGGTCAAGACACCAGATCCCAGCAGGCCCAAGGTGTTGGAAAGGTGTCCAGGGCCATGAGGAAGAGGCTGCACCCTTTGCCACGGGAAGACCGCCCCACAGCTGAACAGCTTCTACCCAGTAGGGATGGAGCCATTTAGCAGTGAATTGGCCTCCCCTGTTGCCGGGAACTCAGCTTCTTCCTCCACACAATCCTGGCCATGGGGTACTTGCTGCACCGGGCAAGGCTACAACCTTCCCCACACTTGCAGCCTGAGTGCCACCAGCCCTATAGCAGCTCCTCTGCATCTCTGCTGTCACAGGAGTAGGAGTGAAGGATCTGGTCCCTGACAGCAGGGCTACAGAGGGCTCCCTGCACTGCCACTCCTGCAGGCCCAATAACACCTGATCACTGCAGGCTCAAGGGGAGAGGCTGCACTCTTACCAATTGTTAGCTATTGGTATTTCTTTTATTGATTTCAGTGTGTCACCTGAAATCAATGTTTACTGACCTCTATCCATTTAAACCAAATCCTGCCAAGCCTACGGATAACACCTTTCTTAAGGTTTTCAGTTCCATCTGCAATAAACACTGAAAAGCAATACATGTTCCACCATCATCCTGGCACATCTTTTTTTTTTACACATTTCACGCATTTGCATTTGGGAAGTTATTCTGCCTTATCATTGTGAGATTGGTATTTAAGTTTTTTATAATTAACTACAGAAAACAAAGAAAAATCCTCATAAAATGTAATAGCCTCATTTACAAGATATAAAATCAAGACAAAGTAGATCCTCTGACATTTTTCATGCATAATAGTGGATTTTTTTTTACTTATTTTCCTTTTTTTTGGAACATTATTCTTACTTTACTTATTTCCTCCATTTCCATTGTTTATATTTTTCCAGGCTTAGATAAAATTAGCATAGTCACTAACAATTGGGATTCTAATTGTTTTATTCTGTATCAAAATGGTTATGCAAGTTAATTTTATCATTGCTCCACTGGAATTATTTACACTTGGTCTCTCTATATGCAAGGAAGTTTTATTTTCTCTGAGAAGTCATAAAAAGTTACAATAAGAAGAAAGGGTTTCAGATGAGTTCAAATAAATAGTGACCCTCTCAGATGCTTTTTCTGCTTATATACATATATAGTTTAATGACTGAATTATCCACTAACCTTCCTTTCCAGCTTTGCCTTGGGGATACTGCAAAAGATCCTTCAAGAATAAGGTAGAAGATGTGAAGGGAAAGTCATCTTTAACACTTTTAAGGTCAGCTGAGATCATGACCTTATCTAAATTAGCTTGGGCTTGCATAATGCAGAAAACATTTAAAAAAAAATCTGATAATGATCAAGTGTCTTGACTTGCAGCCAAGCAATGAATCACTTTTATTAAGACATGCCTGGAATGACAACAGAAAGACTCACTGCTAACCCTCGCTCATTGAGGGTAGGGCAGATGTGGCCTTTTTAAACCACAAAGCCTCAAAGCACAAATACCTCACCACTGATTTGCAGAAATATAAATATAAAGCTTCTCAACTTTCCTTTATAAAGAAAACAGAGAGTATGTCTACACTGCAGTTAAACATACAAGTCAGCTGACACAGGCCAGCCATGAGTGCTATATTGTAGTGCAGCTGTGCCCATACATTCCTAGCTCTTTTCCTTCATATATATTATCAAAAAACACACTAATTTGAACTGATCACTAGGTATGAAGTCTTGTTACTCATTTCCTAGAGGTCACAGGTAATTCATAGTCCTCTCTTCATCATCTAGGACTGGCCTTTGGGTTTCCAAAAAAACTTTCAGCAGTAGACCCATTGATTTTTTGCAAGATCCAAGATTGGTTCAGATGAGGGGGCCATTGCCACCCAGGCTATGATGGATGTAGTTTGGTCCACAAACTCCTGAGGAGATTGCCAGCTTCTGCGCTTAGCAGCCGGAATGACTTCTGGCCACAAGGAGGGTCAGGTTAATTGTCTAAGAGGCAGAATATCTCGGGGACTAAGCAAGGGATGAATCACAGCTCAAACAATGACATCCTTTTTGGCCTTGATCACACAAGCCAATATTTAACATTGGCATTTGACTCTAACCCAAAACTGTCCAGAGGTGTTGAGCATTCTCCTCCTAATGACTTCAGGCTCCCTTCCTCTTACTCCGCTGCTGCTCTAGGAGAGAAGTCCTGCTGCTTGTGCTAAGACCTGCGCTTTGTTGCTCATATTTGGAAATGTTACAGAAAGACAATAGTCCAAATAAACTCTAGTTCTAAGGTCTATGGGAGCTCAGTCTCTGAAGGGTTGTGTGTGCTTTCTGAAGAGTGTTGACTCCTATTTAATGCTTTACAGACATTGACTTTCCAGTTGTCACACTCCCCAGTGGCCAAAGACCTAGAGGCCTCAAATGATGGCTTGTCAGAGGTTCCTGAAGTCTTACTGTTATTCTTCGAAAGAGATGGGGAGGATTGGGTCTTAGAAGTTATTAAAAACTGAGCACAAAGATTCAGTGTCATTCAGTCCTTCTAAGTCACTGTCAGTCAGTCCCCCAGGCCACAGTATGTCTGTGAGCCACTGACATAAAGGCCAGTTCATGATTTGAGAGTTTGGGTGTTTATAAGATTCTCTCTCTGTGTATCAGAGCTTTCCAGTAGCTTGAACAATGTCTTTCTAGGAAAATAAACTAATGCAGTTATAGCATATTCCTCTTTTATTTCATGTGTCTTTTGCTATATGCGTTCTGTCTTGTAAACCTAGCTGTAATTACAATAATTTCTCTCTAAATAGATCTCAAAGATATGACTGGCAACCTAAAAAGGACCCATGCTTTCCAGAGGCAAATAGCCTGACCAGGGTTTCTCAGGAGTTAATGGCCATTGATAAAGGTTGTGGCTCAAGGTTGCCCCTTTGGGGTGAAACCAGGCATCTCACTGATTCTGTATATTGTTCCCCTGGCAACAGAAGTCCTAGGGTGTGGACTATGGGGTAAGCTGTATAGGCCTCTGACTGTATCTCTTAGCGAGGTTGACCCCTTCCAGGCAGGGCATAAAACAGACAAAACAAAAAGTAAAGTAGTTCTGTGGCCTGTGAGGGGCCAGTTCTCCTCTCATATGCAAAGGAGGGGAAGCAGTAAAACCCCACAGTAAGTCTCAGCCCTCCTGCCTGGCTGAAGTCTAAGTTAGTTCTGGGGATTTTCACAAAAAAAGCAAACCAGCCCAACTTCTTGCCTCAGAGGGCTCAGGCCATTGCTCAGCAAGTAACCCAGTGTCCTGGTCCAGAAGCCCTGGATATTAGCTCTGCTTGTTTCACAGTATCACCCCAACTGACCTGAGTTCCACCCCGTTAAGGGCTCTCTCCCTAGCAATTCACACAGTCATGGTGGGTTAGGGCAGATTGGGACCACGGGCATTCTTTAATCCCTTTATAACTGAATGTGGTGGTGTCTGTGGTGGCGGGGCGGTGTCTGCCATTCCACTAGCACTATAATAGTTCTCTTATTTTTGATTTCCTTGATGTGTTAAATGTGTCCATATCTCAGTTTCCTTCTGGTAAACTAATTTAGTCATCTGTCAAAACTCCACTCATTACATGGAAACAAACATCCAAAGAAAACCATGAAAAAGTCCAAGATATTTCGGTTTCTTTCTCTGGGCCAGTCC
Source organism: Gopherus evgoodei (assembly GCF_007399415.2). Taxonomy (NCBI): domain Eukaryota; kingdom Metazoa; phylum Chordata; order Testudines; family Testudinidae; genus Gopherus; species Gopherus evgoodei. Next base: position 26,625,563 of record NC_044329.1, on the reverse strand, counting down.
TTCCTCCAGGGTTTCCCCTTTTAGGGATAGTACAATGATAACCATGGGTGGCCCTTAGAGAGTGTTAGCTCCCCCACAACTCCACTTCAAAGAGTTCCAGTCTTGCGGCTCTGAACAATTAAACCTCCACTATTCCCCTTTTACTTGGCTCCTTCCTTCTCATAGGGCAGCTCCCTATGATCTGGTACAGTCTCTTAATTCCCCTTCTTGGGACTAGAAACTCTGGCTTCCTTATTAAAATGCCACATCTTCCTCAAGGTGCTTTACTTATCCCTTCAGCTGCCTCTCTGGGCTCTTTCCAGCCCCTTCCAGGCCCTTTGACTTGAGAGATCTAACAACCAGTCCTGTTCCCTTCAAGTCTCTCTCCACAATGAGCAAAAAAAATTCTTTTGTGTATAGCATCCCTTTCCAGTATTCCTTGCAATAAGGCTGAGGCCTATAGCTCTCATGGTCCATCTGTACCGCAAGTCTCAGAATGCCTTGGTTCTGGGTTAAACCAGGAACAAGATCAAGCTGCCTGTAGCCTGCCATAAATGGTCATCATCCCCTGTTACATACACTGTGTAAAATATGCCACAGTATGAAAGGTACTCTTTCTTCTCTCATTTTAACTTTACAGGCCTCGTCCACCCTGGGCAAACCATCATTGCAGAATCACTTAAATCTACAAACTGTGGGCATATGAAAGCTATATGAAAATATATGTTCAACATACCTCCCTTTTTGTCATCTAGTCCAGAGATAGAAGTCACATGCAAAATTGTGCCAAATGGGACCATACATGGCAGCATTCATCTCAGTTTCAACAAAGAGGTACAAATCCAGTTGTCCTCTCCCCAGGCCACAAAAGGACCATTAGTGGTATCTCTCTCTTACCCATATTGTTCTTTGCAGGCAGTTTGTCATAAACAGATAGTTAAGGGTTAATGTCTCTTTTACCTGTAAAGGGTTAAGAAGCTCAGTAAACCTGGCTGACACCTGACCAGAGGACCAATAGCGGGGAAAGATATTTTCAAATCTTGGTGGAGGGAAGTCTTTTGTTTGTGCTCTTTGTGTTGTTTGTTGTTCGCTCTTGGGACTAAGAGGGACCAGATGTCCATCCAGGCTCTCCAAATCTTTCTGAATCAGTCTCTCATGTTTCAAACTTGTAAGTAATTAGCTAGGCAAGGCATGTTAGTCTTGTGTTTATTTTCTCAACTTGTAAATGTTTCTTTTTGCTGGAAGGATTTTACCTCTGTTTGCTGTAACTTTGAACCTAAGGCTGAGGGGGTCCCTCTGGTCTATAGGAATCTGATTACCCTGTAAAGCATTTTCCATCCCTGATTTTACAGAGATAATTTTTACCTTTTCTTTCTTTAATTAAAAGCTTTCTTTTTAAGAACCTGATTGATTTTTCCTTGTTTTAAGATCCCAGGGGATTGGATCTTGACTCACCAGGGATTGGTGGGGGAAAGGAGGGGGAATAGTTAATTTCCTCTTGTGTTGAGATCCAAGGGGTTTGGATCTGTGTTCACCAGGGAATTGGTGAAGTCCCTCAAGGCAACCCAGGGAGGGGATGAAGTTTTGGGGGAACAGAGAGTGCCCCAGACACTGAAATTCTGCGTGATGGCAGTATACCAGAGCTAAGCTAGTAATTAGGCTTAGAAGTGTCCATGCAGGTCCCCACATCTGTACCCTAGAGTTCAGAATGGGGAAAGAAACCTTGACACAGTTAATTAAAAATCCACACTTTTAACTCCTGGACTTTCAATCTTATTTCAGTTCTCATATGAAAAAAAAAAATCAAAGTCAAGAATGAATTGCCAGAGAAAGTCATATCGTAATACAATTACTAATACAAAAGCTGAACATCCCAATCAAATCCTGCATAGTTGGAGTTTTTATATGTTTTAGATCTCAATTTCACAATTATTAGCATCTTCTAGTACAGTCTTATTTTCTATGTTTGCATTATGAAAAAGTTATTACCAATGGAATAAGGGATTTGTAGGAGAATGTAGAATAGCCCTATTAATAATATAAAATCAGTTTAAACCACAAAGTAATTTTGTTGACTCATGGGACATTAAGCATGCCTTATTTAAAGCTTTTTATTTCATCTTTTTAAAAATTTCTGAGTTCTTTATTCATATCTGTTGTATTTCCTGATTTAAAATAATTCAACATAAGATATGAGTTCTCGCTAAGTAGATATTACCAAGTCAAACATCAAATTGGTTTTGCTTCTAGTATGGAACTGAACCTACCTTGCTATATTTTTTTCAATTAGAATTATTTTATAATAATTTACAAGAAGAGAATTAAATTATCAGCTAGCTTTGTCTGTAATGCATGAAATCCTTTTAAGGTACTATTTCTCTGAGACTCAGACATTCTGGGGGAATGGGGATAAATACAAAACCATCCAAATGAAAATATGGACCAAATGTATCACTTGTTATTTGGATGGGTTAACATAAAACAATCAGGTAGCTCAGAAAGTCATATGCACCATTTTGTCAAATGAGCCATAGCAATGTAGCATTCATTTTAGCTGAAATAAAATCCGTTGATCAGGAGCCCATTCATATCTCCTCCATGCTTCTCCCTCCACATGGAACTTACTGAAAGCTAATATCAGTTCCAACTTTAAACCTCTGTAACTTGTTTAAGAGTCCAACAAACAATATATATGAAAGGCATTTGTATTGTTACCACATGAAATTTTGATTAAAAAATTAGAAAGATAAAATTAACATGACACACCTGGATTAACAGCAGGCTAACTGCTAGGTCTCAAAATGAGAGAGACAAGGTAGATGAGGTAGTATCTTTTCTTGGACCAACATCTGTTGGTGAGAGGTACAAGCTTTTGAGCTACACAGTGCTCTTCTTCAGGCCTGGAGAAGGAACCTGATGCTCTCATGGATCAGTAACTGATTAAAAGATAGGAAACAAAGGGTAGAAATAAATGGACAGTTTTCACAATGGAGAGAGGTTTCCCCCAGGGACCTGTTTTGGGACAAGTGCTGTTCAACACATTCACAAGTGATCTAGAAAAAGGGGTGAACAATGAAGTGACAAAGTTTAAAGTTACTCAAGATAGTTAAGCCCCAAGCAGACTGAAAAGAGTTACAAAAGGATCTCACTAGTGACTGGGCAACAAAATGACAGATGAAAATCAATGTTAATAAATGCATAGCAATGCACATTGGAAAACATAATACTAACTATAAATGATGAGGTCTAAATTAGATGTTACGACCCAAGAAATAGATCTTGGAGTCATTGTAGATAGTTTTCTGAAAACATCTGTTAAATGTGTAGTGGCAGTGAAAAAAGCTAACAGAAAGTTAGGAACCATTAGGAAAAGGATAGATAGTAAAGCAATAAATATCAGAATGCTACTATATAAATCCATGGTATGCCCACACCTTGAATACTATATGAAGTTCTGGTTGCCCCATCATAAAAAAAGCCATGTTCTAAATTGAAAAAGGCACAGCAACAAAAATGATTAGCAGTATGAAACAGCATCCATATGACGAGGGATTAAAAAGACTGGGACTGTTCAGTTAGAAAAGAGACAACTGAGGAGGGATAGAGGTCTATAACATCTAGAATGGTGTGGAGAAAGTAAATAAGTGTTATTTATCCCATTGCATAACACAAGAACCGGGGGTCACTTTATGAAATTAACAGGCAGCAAGTTTAAAACAAACATAAGGAAGTACTTCTTCACACAATGCACAGTCTAGAACATACAAACATAAGAATGGCCCTAATGGGTCAGACCAAAGGTCCATGTAGCCCAGATTCCTGTCTTCTGACAGTGGTCAGTGCCAGGTACCCCAAAGGGAATGAACAGAACAGATGATGATCAAATGATCCATCCATTGTCACTCATTCCCAGCTTCTGACAAACACAGGCTAGGGACACCATTCCTGCCCATCCTGGCTAATAGCCATTGATGGACCTATCCTCCATGAACTTATGTTCTTTTTAGAACCCTGTTAGTCTTGGTCTTCAGTCTTGGTCTTCACAACATCCTCTGGCAAGACATTCCACAGGTTGACTGTACCTGTGCAACTCATTGCTATGGGATGTTGTGAAGGCCAAAACTATAACTGGATTCAAAAAATAATTAGATACGTTCATGGAGGATAGTTTCAACAATGGCTATTAGCCAAGATGATCATGGATGCAACCCGATGCTCTGGATGTCTTTGAGCCTCTGAGTGCCAGATGCTGGGACTGGATGACAGGGGATGGACCACTCAAAAGTTGCGATATTCTGTTCATTCCCTCTGAATCAGGTGGCATGGGCTACTGTTGGAAGACAGGATACTGCACTAGACGGACCATTGATCTGACCAAGTATGGCTTTTCTTATGTTCTTAAGTCAAAAGGTCACATATGTAGGACAGAGCAGGGCAAAGGAATATTTTGATCAGGACATCCTATTAGCATCTCTATATATTTGGTTCAGTTTGAAAATGAGAGTACAGAAAAATATCAGATTAATGTACTGAGTTCTGTAGTTCAAGACTGCAACACTGTTCCATTTCTATTTACATTACTGCATCAATCAAGTGCTCATTACGATAAAAATATCAGAAAAATTATAGCCTTATAAATTTAAACATAATTCTGTCTTAATGAGTAAGGTAACAGCAATCACAAAGGGAAATCAGACTGCATAATGTAGTGTTGGAGTGTCTGAAATTTTAACATCTTTTCAACAACGTTCTGAAGCAAAAATATGACAAAAAGTCAGCCGTGAGTTGACCTATTGGAAGTAGAAGCATCTTTTATCACCCCCCGATCCTTATCTTCTCCAGACATCAAGTCCTGATCATTTGCTATGGCTTCAGATTTGGCTTACAGAAGGTGTACAGTTCTGGGAAGAAAATGTTTGCAAAATCCGATATGCGACCTCAGATGTACATTCTGTGGATTTAATATGCAGATTTAATATATAACTAGCACAGGTATCTTTTAAAAATTATATTACTATTGAAGTTGATAATAGAGGGAAAATTGCAAATTTGAATTTCTCTGAAATCCTAATCTCCAGGCCAAGAGGCTTTTTTAAACTTTGGGCAACGCTGTGGTGTAATTGCTTCCAAGAGAAGGTCTTTGATGGCCTTTCAGGATCTTTGTCTATTTAACAATTGAAAGATATGGACTATCAGCTTCTAGAGAAAAATATATAAGCACTCAAAACTAGTTGTCACTATGGGAATGCTGCCTCCGCTCCCATAGCAACATATATGGCACATGGATACTATTAATTAATGTTCAGCTTGTATTTAATAGCTTTTTGGAATAAAATTATGCAATTGCAGTTGATTGCACCTATATTCTGGGACTCTATAAACCCTTATGCATCTGAGATTATGGAATTTCCTTGATTTTTTTTTTGGAGGTTTGTAAGAATATTTTTAAAGGGACATTTAGAAAAAATATAGTGAATAGTTCTAATACTGCTGCTAATTTCTTTCTCTTTGCCTTGTTTGTTTATTGAAAATAAAAGTTTCCAAAAGTTTATTAGCAAGGGTTTTGGCATGTCTGGCCACTGGGTGCCACTGTTTTGCTACACAGAAAAAGAGCTGAAACAACATGTTTGTGTAGTAATAAGTTTTGATTATTAAAGCATGTGTCCCACTGCTGTAGTATATAACCCATCTTTTAGAAATGACTGTGCTCCAGAGTTCATAGTGAGCCTTTTTGGAGTAGAACAATAGGGAATATTGGCACTAGGAGACTGGAAAACTTACTTAAACTCAACAGGTAGCAGAACGTAGAAGAAGCTCTCTTTTTCTTAACATAGCACATTTTCTATTTAGATGAAGTCAGGAGACCAGGTTTCCAGTCTTAGCTCTGACACAGATTTGCTGCATGACTTTGAACAAGTCACTTTTTTTCCATACATAGATGTGCACAAAACTGCATGTACAGTTTACAACTGCATATGCAAAATGACTAATTATACAAGCAAATGGAGTCAAATGAGTCTAACTGGAATTAGCCAGTATGTGCAGGCAGTTATAGTAATTGTGCATTTGTAAATGCATTTTTGATTTTGAAAATAATCTTTTAACTTCTCTCAATCTCATTTTCATCAACTGAAAAATGAAGGCAATAATGATTACCTACTTCATGACTAGGCATTTGTATAATACTGTGGTACAGTACAAGAGTGCAAAGCATTAAGAGTCACCACTAACAGATGTGGACATAAACTGCAAGACCTTCATGCTCCCACTTCTACACTGAATGAATTGGAGTACGTGATTTTGAGGGAGATTATGCTCTGGAAATATTTTCAAAAGTCATAAATGAAAATGGCTTTTCAGCTTTTTACAAACATCTAGCATAGGCAAGAATATCACATTCAGTTGTACAAGTTTTACAGAATTTTTTTCCATTCAAAATCAGGCAACTAAAAAAAAAAAGTTTCACAATTAATATCTTGCCTACCTCAAGTAGAAAAATGGCTTGGAAAAGGCATTTGTAGAGAACTTTTCACTTCAGACTGAGAGTAATCTATGTACTTTCTTTATTAATCTGAGAAACTCAGATTCTGGGACCCATTACAGCACAGAGGAAGTTTGGTGTTATTAGCCACAGGGTGTTCTAATGGCCTTGCCTTGCCCTACCTATTTTCAGAGGATGGCCTGTCCATTCCACTCTTTTAAGCCATTATCAGTGGCTGATCCCCTCTGTTTAAATAATGTCACCCACACCATTCGGTGTTCCCAGCTCTCATGAAGTTCAACAATGAAAAAAACACGGATGGATAATACAGTTTCTGAACGGAGTCCTGAACTCCACTTTAGACAGCTAGCTGAGTAGCAAATGAGTGAGAGAGGAAGAAGATAAAACTGTCTGCACTTCTTGGCTTTAGTGTTTAGAGTTTAATAGGAAGTAAAAAATTGGTTTCTATATGGTACTGACTGCCTTCCTTCCCTTGAATTGACCAGCTCAGCTAGAGTACAATGAAAACTGTTCCACTTCAAGGAACTGATGGACATGGGGCAGATCACAGCAAAGATGCACATGACCCTAGGGCACTTCCAGCTGTCCTCATTGCACAGAAAACATTGGAAACAGCTTCTACTTTGAAACAACAAAGATTGATCTTATGAAACCTACTGAATACTCCTTCACCTACATAATTTGAGTGCTATTGGGGCTATGAGGAAACAACCTAGAAGACTGCAAAAGGCTAATGTGTGAACCGTGCAGCACACATTCAAATTATGGACTATATAAAATATCCAAAGTGAGGAGAAAATATGTTCTTGCAACAACTAAAAAATGTCTTGGCATATGAATATCATTGCAGATAAACTGGACTGAGGTTTCTAGAAAAGATAACTTTACAGAACATTAATTTGCTTTAGAGTTTGTGATCCTGGAAATAATTATCTTGAGTAAGCTGGGTGTGAGACAGTCAGGAGGCAGGTAACTGCTTGAAGGGAAGGGCTCAATCTAACTTGCTTGGAAACAAGGTGGAGCTGGTTAAGTACTAAGTAGCCTAGGAGAATTATTCTTTGCAAATCATTTATATGATGAATTTCATCACACATCTCTCTCTCTCTCACACACACACACACACACACACACACACGCACAGAGAGAGAGAAAATGAACAGCTTGCTTGAAACACATTCCTTATTCAAAATCTGATGCAGACAAATTCAACTCTAATGATGGCAGTTTCTGCTTGCAGCAGGTATTCACCATTTGTTATTACTGCTGTGTCATGTGATTTTGCAGTTCTGTTCCCAGACAGCTGAATTCAAATCAAGAGGAAGAAGGCAAAACCAGCTGGTTGGGGCTTCAATTCTCTTAGAAAGTGGGTGGGAGCAACTTATAGAGTTATGAGTAGAGCTGAGGGAATAATTGATTTTTTGATTCAGAGATCAAACAAAAAAATCGGGAAAAACCACTAATTTGCATTGATCTGATTTTTTTTATTGTTTCATTTCATTTTAGGGTGCTTTTTGCACTTGTTTATATATTAATCTAGCTAAATTTCAAAATGAGTTAATTGCTTAAAAGCCATTTTAATACTGTCCTGACTTGAGTGCAGGGGACTGGACTATATGACATCTCAAGGTCCCTTCCAGTTCTATATTTCTATGATTTTATGAAACATCATTTCAAAACAAAAGGCAAACACTTGTTTTAGAAAATGCTTAACAAAACATTTTGACTTTTTAAAAACTTTTTTAATCCCATTTTTTCCACCTGAATTCTCAAATGGTTTTCATCAATCCAAAACTGTATTTTATAAGTATATATGTTTTGAAAATTTCACCTAGTTGTAATTAGGCAATAAAGAAAGTCTAGGACTTTTTAGACCTTTTTCCTTTCCAGGCCAGAATATTAGTTTATTGTAATAATCTAAGGTCAGATTTAAAATTAGTATTCTCCAGTCACATGCCATAAAGGGCATACAGATAGTCTGTGTGTACAGTTTGGGGAATAGGGTGCAGACAGACAGATACTTGTCGGGCTTATTTAACTGCTCCTATGTCAGGACTCTGGCCAGAGGGCTTTTACACTTTCCTAGCTACAAAAAGCTCACTCAAATTCCTTTTCCATTTCCTTTAGCCATGTTAGTTCCCGGAAACTGGAATGAGATTTTGGAAACAGGGGCACCAGTGGTGCTCAGTTGTTAAGCATTATGTCCCATCCCATTCTGCGGTATGTCCCATTCTGCAATATTTAATATGTGCACTGTCTTGAGTATAATTATTGAGTTAACTGGTCTCTAGTATTTCTATTTCCTCACAGAAAAGCCCCATTACCAGCCTTAGAGGACTTTTTGACTTTCCCCTCTGCAGATGACTCCTAAATGAAGTGCCAAATACAAATAGTGTCTTCAGAGAAAACCCTGCATTTCTCATTTACCCACACACAAATACATTTAATCTTAGAACAAATTGTTTAAAAATAATTAGAGGTCTGTGCACAGTCATCAGTAGTAATTAGGAAGGGCCATTTTTTTAAACACACAAGACAAAGGTCAGTGAGGATAATTTCTGCCTTAGGAAAGAAGAACTAGAAAAAGAAAGTTAGAATGTCCTTTAATGTAGAGCTGACTAGAAAATGGTGTCCCATCCTGTGAAATTTTTCCCTTACTGCATAGGGATGAAACTGGACCTTTCACTTTTTTTTTTTTAAAGAGGCTGAGTGAAGACTAGAGAGACCCCAATAACTCAGTGGGTAAAACACTCATTTGGGATGTAGGAGATCCAGGTTCACATACCTGCTTTGTCTGATTCAGAGTAGGGACTGGATACCAGGTCTCCCACATCCCAAGTGAGTGCCCTAGCCACAGGGCTATTAGTTATTCTAGGTACTTACTCTCTCTAGTTTTGACTAGAATTTCCATCATAGACCTGAGCAACCCTCCTCAACAAAAAAATCACAGAACTTTTTATGGTCTTGCAAAAAGTTTCAGTTTTTGCTAATCAGCATTTTTCTACAAAAAAAAAGTTTTGTCAAAAAATTCCCAACCAACTCTATTTCAATTTTCTCTAATCAAACATACAGTAACTCAGCTGCAGGGAAGCTTTCAGTCATTATCACACTTACTCTTTAAGGCTGAAGAGTACCAGAAAACAGGAATGAATTTGAAATTAAGGTACATCAAGCTAAATGAATAAAAATATTAAAGTTTTCCAAATATAAGGTCCAGGAGAAAGAACTTGCTTGCTCCTGGGCTGTGCAAGCCCCTTATAGCTGTCTGTGTTGGGAACAGAGGTTAGTTTGATCTGCTGTGCAAGGACCAAAGCAGAACTAGCTGAAAAAAGAAACAATATACTTCTGAACATTTCTTTGTTGCTGTTCAAATCTTAAATGTTAATAAAAAAATTCATTTAACTTTTGAGTTATTATTTTTTTTTTACAATTTCCAGTCAAGATCAGGAATGTATGCTTACAAAATAGCTCAACTCTTCATTGACTTCAGCAGGACTAATTACATGCATACTATTATACCGTATGTAAGAGTTTCATTAGATTGGGACCTAAATTAATTAAAATCAAAGTTTGTTTGCAGATAATGCACAACCAGAAAAAAAGAACTAAATTCTTCAGACAAATTGTCTGCAGCTAATAATTCTACCCCTTCTAATTTGGGGGAAAAAAAAAGTATTAACACAAATAATGATTTAGCTTCTCTCTCCACAAAAGAAATGCAGTGTCACTAATATCACAGTGTCACAAATATCTAATTCCGCCCTTTCCAAAGGAAACTAAAAGCCAGCTCCATTGTAAAAGTACCCTCATGTCATAAAAAGCTAAGCAGTAATAACAAAGCCAAACATAGTGCTAGGAATCTGGAAAGCAATATGCTTTGACATTTTGGGAATCTCATGTAATTCAGAAAGAATATGAGCTGTCTGAGTAGAGATCACAATGAAATATAATTTACTGAAGCACTGTCAGCAAAATAATAAAGTACAGATTTTCCTGCCCATTAAATGAATAATTTCCACTGGAGTTTATTTACTACCACTCTGCTTAATTACACCTAGCAGGCCATCCAACACCTTCACAAATAGAAAAACAAAATAGCTTGTTTTCTTGCAAGCAATGCACCAAATCAGAACATTTAGACAACATGATAGTAAAACCACCATGAAAATAAATATGCTATGATAAAATGTATTTTCCATGAATACTTGGATCTGTTTTCCCCCTGTACAATATTCCAGTAATATTACAACACATCTTTATCTTAGCAACAAACAAAAAATATATGTTACCAGTGTGGGAAGATTTCATTCTTTGGTTAAAGCTGATGCAAACATATTATATTTCACCTCCCTAATTGCATGATAGTTCATCTATTCTAATTCTCAGCAATAACTGTCTATCCTACAATACCTCAAACTGCCCTGAAATACCTTAAGTACACTGCAGTGTTTTCCTGTTCATTAGGTTGAACTGTTTTGCTTCACTTGCCTTTCATGTCAATATGAAAGCATAATACAGTATTATATAATATCACAAGTAACATAAAATTTAAAATAGAGCATTCTTTTTTGTCATGTTTAATTCTTAGTAGCAAATGTGTGCATTGTCCAGTAAACATCCCAGGAAAGTTAACAGGGTGGGTGCTTAGAAAGAAGGTGAAATGATAACTTCTCATGAACCAAGATACTTTCCTATATATATCTTATCATTGCGTATCTGTGCTTGGATATCTCCATATAGATGGATATTGTTAGGTGGTTTTACCAAAACTAATGCTCATAGAATTTGTCATGCCTTTCTTTTAAAAATGAATGTAGTGAGTTTTTGGATAAAGAAAATATTCCCTTCCAGAATTTGCAACTCAAACATTGCTATATTATGATAATAGCAAGTGGCATAAAGACCAAATGAAAGAAAATACAGAAAATTAACAGCATTTAAGATGAAATGTAAAACAGATTTTTAGAACTATTTCAGATCCAATATTCGGAGGTGCTTATTTTTTTCCAGAATATAAAATGCTTTCCTGTCCTATCCATAGCTCTTGCACTGGGGAGACAAAGGGCTTAGAGCAGGGGATAATTATGAAGGATTAGTTAAGTGTGGGTGGAGGTTTTGCTCAGACTGGAAGTGAGGTTCCAGACTCATCTACTGAAGGAGCTGACGGACTGATTGCTGAGCTTCAAATCTCAGGAACAGATCCTGGCCCTTGGCTTCATCCCTGTTGATGCTCTGGTGGTGTAAGGGGACTGGAAATCTGCTGTTATAGGACAGAATAGGATTCCTTGGACATTGAAGGAAAAGCCCAAGGGGGAGGCATTCAGTGAGCTCTACACCATCTACTTCCCCCCATTGCCAGTGTAAGGGGCTTTCCTGGGAGGGCTGTGGTGAGAGCCAGAGTGCAATAAGCCTCTCTGAACCCAGGTCTGTGGAGCAGTCCCAAGGGGGCAGTTCTAGCTGGCTTAACAAAAGTCTTTTGGTTCCCCAAGGCTAGTTAGGGCAAGAATCAGGGGCACTTAAAACAACCTTCTTCTTATACTTCTCCCATGTTTTCTGCTAAGCACAGTCCAGCCAGATATAGGGAGCTGGACCCGGTTGCCCTTCCCAAGGAGTGAACAGCAGCTCAGGGCATAGGTTCAACTAAATAAACTGCTGAAGCCACAAAACTTTTCCCATCCCCAGTATGGAAATCAAGGGCAAGAGAAATCTAGCTTCTGACTTTAGCGAGGGGTGTGGTTATTTACAATTCAACACACTTTTAGATTGGTCTTGTGTAGACTGAAGTGTTGGTTCTTATAATAATTTCTGTTTCAGATTCTTTCAAGCCTGTTTCAGCTTTTCATTTCTATTTTGGATATTTGTATATAACCCAGTACCAGTGCTAGAAACCATTAATAAATGTATCATGTTATGTTTTCCCCCATCCTTGTAGCAAATGTTTTCTATTAAATAATAAATACTGGCTCTTATATAGTGCTTATTTTTTTACCAGAAGCCCTCAACTGCTTTACAAAAGAGATCAGTATTATTATCCCCACTTTACAGATGGAGAAACAGAGACAAAGTGATGTCTGAGGTCATCCAGCAGCAAGTGGTAGAGCAAGGAAGAGAACACAGGTGTTGTGAGTTCTAGTCCAGAACTCTGTCCACTAGAGTAGTAATATACACACGAACAGCAAGGGCTGAGCCTAACATGATTGCTTTCATAGCATACCACTACATATAATAAAAGTGTTATAGTAATTTCTGTTTCAGATGCTTTCAAGCCTTCAGCTTCCCATTTCTATTCTGGACATTTGTATATAGCCCGACACCATTATTAGAGATAGTTAATAAAGTTGTTATTTTTTAATCTGTTTGTTTTCCCCTTCCTTTTGGCCTTTGGTTTATATTACACAAGAGTTGTTATACACAAAAGGCAAGGAGGGGTGGAATCTAACATGATTGTTTTCATAGCTTACTACTAAATATAATAACAAGCATCTAGGGAAAAGACCTTTAGCCTGATACGGTTTAAACATTTAAAATAAGGGTTATTTGGTGCCATTGAAAACCTAATTTATTTTGGCCTTTATTGCAAAGATGCACCAAAATTGCACTGTGTGGCTGGTTGATCAGGTTGGGATTACAGGTCATCATAGGTTCTATAAATCACTCTGTTCCTAGACAGGAAAGGAACAAAGAAACAAAACAAAACAAAACTGAGCAAAGATAGAACAACAATGATAGGCCCTAATCCTGCTCCCATTTAAGTCAATGGCAAAATGGCCATTGAAATCACTATGAGCAGAATCAGCGCTTGGTTTTTTATTATTGTATTATTAATTTCTATTGCTGTAGCATCTATAACCCCACTGTGCTAGGTACAGTACAAGCAAAGCCTGTCCCTTTTTGAAAGGAGGTTTTGCCTTCATAATGGTTGTGTTTAACTGGCTGTTGCCAAAGGTATGCTTTAATTTCTCATACAAAGAAAGACCTTAATGTTTGACCCATTGCAAACACTTCAGGAGAGGTGATATTTGAGACAGATTTAGAAATACTGTGAATGCATGATAAAGTGCAATGAATGTCTTACATCAGCTTTCGTTGAAACATATATACTTCTTGTGAAATCCATAAATCACACCCCCAGAAGAAAGAACATTGTATTATGAATTTGACACACTTCACAATAAAATAAATACATCAACTATTAAAATAAATGTATACCTAACTGGGAAAATAGATCAAATCTAATCTAATAGTTCACTTATCAAATCAGAAACATCCCCTACTGAATCATTCCTTGTTGAATATTGAATAAGATGCATAATCTATCAAAACAGATACCTCCAATAGTAAATCAAATTCACCCTCTGATTCAAATATGTCTCCTGTAGAATCAAAAATATAACTTTGATATATTGGATGTTATCATATGAAATATGTTTCATTTAAAAGAATTACTATACAGGACATCACTAGATTTAACAAAAAAAATATTCAAAGTACAATTTATTGGTGTTTGCAGCCAAAGTGTCTCAAGGTTGATTCTCAGAATGGTTTGAAAATACTTGTACAGGAATTGCTATAGTCCTAAGACGGGTGCACAGCATCTGTGAAGAACTTCAGTGGTATGATACATCTTCAGAAAAGGGAGGTGTTTTTCCTGATCTAGTCTACTTCTCCATTCACTATTTTCAATTTGTGGTATGCCAGTATGATCTAAGTGCCAATATACAGAAAACTAGAACATTAAAAGGCACAAAACCTACTCAGCATCCCTCCACTAACAGCAGAAAGATTTCAGGGACAACTATGCACCACACTAAATAGGCAAAGAGAACCTGCTTCTTCACTACCATTGCAGCTGCAAAACCATAACCAGTACAACTATTCCTAATTCAGCATGCATAATTCAAAATAAGACCACAGAAACTTTGAACACTGTACTGCAGCATTATTTCAATATTGACACAAAATATAGATTGCTATCTACTGAATCACCAACACCAGTTCTTGCATCAATCTATGTGTTCTTCAAAGTCTCTTATCCAAGAACTGGCCAATCCTGACAAACACTGCCTAGCTTGCAAAATATGCCAGGATCATAGAACAAGGTAGCATGGGTACAAACCACTAGTATCATAAAGATCTACTGCTTGATCCAGCTATTTGATAGACTCTTTTGTGGGAAACAAGATATCTACTTTGCTTGTTTTAGAATACTCCTGGCTGTCTAAAGTTTGGAAATAACTTTCAAATAGTTGATGAGATAGTCAATAGAACCAGCCCTTTTTTATTGCAAGCTGTTAAAAACAATGCCAAAACACGTTTATTACTGATCTGTACTTTCTCAATATTGTCTTGTTGCTGTCAATACAAACATTGATTCTACTTGCAGTTTTGGCCAGTTCAAATTGATTAGAACATAAAGAAACAAAAATTGTACAATTACGTCAAAAAGAACGTGCAGTTCAATAGCATGGATTGAGGGTGCACTGATTCACACAAGACCGAGAACACACTACTACTAAATACTATACCAATAGGCTGAAGAAATTATTGGTCCATTTGAATGCACTGGGAAATCCTAATGGGAGATCTCAGGATATCTACCTAGTTAAGAATATTTCTTTCCCATACTTTTGTTGTTGTTGAAAGATTCACTGTTTATTAAGAAATCTTATGCAGGCTTAATTAAAAAAAAGGACCATAAGGTTAACAAGTTCAGGCTATATATGATGGAGAGAAGTGATTTCCAGATGCAATGACCACTTACTGAAAATGTCCTGTCTTCAGCCTCTTAGCTCTTTTTAACCTGAGGCTGTTACCTTTTGAATCTCACGTGATCTCAGCTGATAGATGTAATCATACAAGGAGAAATAGTCTTCTAAGGCCTTGATCTGAGTCCCACTGAAGTCAATGTGAGTCTTTCAGATAAGGCCCTTAAATGGATAGGAATGAAACAATTCAGACACAATTCTCTATGGTGCTTGTACAGACTGGGGAGTCTGGGAAGAGCTGTCAAGGAGTGGATCACAGCTCCCTGATTCTGCTCTATCTGGCACTGTCATGACAGAGCTAACGGGGCCAAATTTAACTTACCTTCCTTTCCCCACCAGTGACTCAAGCAGACAGAAAGATACTCAACTATGCCCACTACTGACCCCTCCCATCATTGCCCCCAGTGCTGCTGCCTCCTGACATCACCCCAACTGACCTATTACTTAGATCTGGCACTGCTGCTCTGGCCACAGTAGCAGACCAAATGGTGTAGCCACATTCACCTGCTTCATACCATCATTCCCTCTTCATGGGAGAAATTCTCCAGGGAATTTTTCTGGATAGTTTAAATTCACCACAGAATAATTTAGCAGATGGGACAATCCAAATCTTAGTGCTTTATAGGTTTAAAACAGCATTCTGAAGTGCACCCAGAAATGACCTGGAAGCCAGTGAAGGCTGCAGAGCAATGGGTAGAATACACATCTTGTGGAAAGCTGCACCACTAAATAATCTCACCATTTTATTTATCATCAATTGAAGTTCCCAGGCTGTTTTTAGGTGATGCTCCAAAAAGAGCTCATCGCAAAAATCCAACCCAAAAAAGTTTTGTTTTGCACTGATTTCATTTTTTTAAGAAAGTGATGCATTTTGCTACCTTCTTTCTACAGCTTGCTATTTAAGGAAACAACAAGCTACTAAATATTGTTTAACCTGATGGTAATTGATATACATATTACAGTTCATATCAACTGAGTTGCATGGGAAATATTCAAAAAGTAACCATTGGTTTATTTGCTCGAATACAAATGTGGATATGACGTTGTAAAATCCTGCCTCTCGTATCTGGGTTTTATGTTTTACTGGCTTTCACAGTTACAAAGAAACCAGCCTATTTCTCTTTTAAAATAGCACCTACATTAATTAAGACAATGTAAAAAAAGTCTTAAATATTTCTAATCAAACAAGCACACAGACTGTCTAACCTAGTAAGGAGGGCTTTAAACTAGGTTCGTCAGGGACAGGTGAGCAAAGCCCACAGGTAAGTGGAGAACATGAAGACCTGGGAGATGGGTCGGAAACAAGAGGGAGCGTGGGCTATAATGGCAGAGAGAAAGGAGGGTAAGGGCAAAACTGGGAGGCAAGATCAAACCAATATCTTAGATGCCTATATACAAATGCGAGAAGTATGGGTAATAAGAAGAACTGGAAGTGCTAATAAATAAACACAACTATGACATTGTTGGCATCACTGAAACTTGGTGGGATAATACACATGATTGGAATGTTGGTGTGGATGGGTACAGCTTACTCAGGAAGGATAGACAGGGAAAAAGGGAGGAGGTGTTGCCTTACATATTAAAAATGTACACACTTGGACTGAGGTGGAGATGGACATAGGAGACAGAAGTGTTGAGAGTCTCTGGGTTAGGCTAAAAGGGGTAAAAAAACAAGGGTGATGTCGTGCTAGGAGTCTACTACAGGCCACCTAACCAGGTAAAAGAGGTGGATGAGGCTTTTTTTAAACAACTAACAAAATCATCCAAAGCCCAAGATTTGGTGGTGATGGGGGACTTCAACTATCCAGATATATGTTGGGAAAATAACACCGCGGGGCACAGACTATCCAATAAGTTCCTGGACTGCATTGCAGACAACTTTTTATTTCAGAAGGTTGAAAAACCTACAAGGGGGGAAGCTGTTCTAGACTTGATTTTAACAAATAGGGAGGAACTCGTTGAGAATTTGAAAGTAGAAGGAAGCTTGGGTGAAAGTAATCATGAAATCATAGAGTTTGCAATTCTAAGGAAGGGTAGAAGAGAGTACAGCAGAATAGAGACAATGGATTTCAGGAAGGCGGATTTTGGTAAGCTCAGAGAGCGGATAGGTAAGGTCCCATGGGAATCAAGACTGAGGGGAAAAACAACTGAGGAGAGTTGGCAGTTTTTCAAAGGGACACTATTAAGGGCCCAAAAGCAAGCTATTCTGATGGGTAGGAAAGATAGAAAATGTGGCAAAAGACCACCTTGGCTTAACCACAAGATCTTGCATGACCTACAAAATAAAAAGGAGTCATATAAAAAAATGGAAACTAGGTCAGATTACAAAGGATGAATATAGGCAAACAACACAGGAATGCAGGGGCAAGATTAGAAAGGCAAAGTCACAAAATGAGCTCAAACTAGCTATGGGAATAAAGGGAAACAAGGAGACTTTTTATCAATACATTAGAAGTAAGAGGAAGACCAAGGACAGGGTAGGCCCACTGCTCAATGAGGAGGGAGAAATAGTAACAGGAAACTTGGAAATGGCAGAGCTACTTAATGACTTCTTTGTTTCGGTCTTCACTGAGAAGTGAATGCTTATGGGAAGGAGGTAGGTTTAGAAGATAAAATAAAAAAAGAGCATGTTAAAAATCACTTAGAAAAGTTAGATGCCTGCAAGTCACCAGTGCCTGATGAAATGCATCCTAGAATACTCAAGGAGTTAATAGAGGAGTATCTGAGCCTCTAGCTATTATCTTTGGAAAGTCATGGGAGACGGGAGAGATTCCAGAAGACTGGAAAAGGGCAAATATAGTGCCCATCTATAAAAAGGGAAATAAAAACAACCCAGGAAATTACAGACCAGTTAGTTTAACTTCTGTGCCAGGGAAGATAATGGAGCAAGTAATTAAACAAATCATCTGCAAACACTTGGAAGGTGGTAAGATGATAGGGAATAGCCAGCATGGATTTGTAAAGAACAAATCATATCAAACCAATCTGATAGCTTTCTTTGATAGGATAACGAGTCTTGTGGATAAAGGAGAAGTGGTGGATGTGGTATACCTAGACTTTAGTAAGTCATTTGATACGGTCTCGCATGATATCCTTATTGATAAACTAGGCAAATACAATTTAGATGGGGCTACTATAAGGTGGGTGCATAACTGGTTGAATAACCATACTCAGAGAGTAGTTATTAATGGCTCCCAATCCTACTGGAAAGGTATAAGAAGTGGGGTTCCGCAGGGGTCTGTTTAGGGACCGGCTCTGTTCAATATCTTCATCAACGACTTAGATGTTGGCATAGAAATGACGCTTATTAAGTTTGCAGACGATACCAAACTGGGAGGGATTGCAACTGCTTTGGAGGACAGGGTCAAAATTCAAAATGATCTGGACAAATTGGAGAAATGGTCTGAGGTAAACAGGATGAAGTTCAATAAAGATAAATGTAAAGTGCTCCACTTAGGAATGAACAATCAGTTTCACACATACAGAATGGGAAGAGACTGTCTAGGAAGGAGTATGGCAGAAAGAGATCTAGAGGTCATAGTGGACCACAAGCTAAATATGAGTCAACAGTGTGATACTGTTGCAAAAAAAGCAAACGTGATTCTGGGATGCATTAACAGCTGTGTTGTAAACAAGACACGAGAAGTCATTCTTCCGCTCTACTCTGCGCTGGGTAGGCCTCAACTGGAGTATTGTGTCCAGTTCTGGGCACCGCATTTCAAGAAAGATGTGGAGAAATTGGAGAGGGTCCAGAGAAGAGCAACAAGAATGATTAAATGACTTGAGAACATGACCTATGAAGGAAGGCTGAAAGTTTTGGGTTTATTTAGTTTGGAAAAGAGAAGACTGAGAGGGGACATGATAGCAGTTTTCAGTTATCTAAAAGGGTGTCATCAGGAGGAGGGAGAAAACTTGTTCCCCTTAGCCTCTAATGATAGAACAAGAGGCAATGGGCTTAAACTGCATCAAGGAAGATTTAGGTTGGACATTAGGAAAAAGTTCCTGTCAGGGTGGTTGAACACTGGAATAAATTGCCTAGGGAAGTTGTGGAATCTCCATCTCTGGAGATATTTAAGAGTAGGTTAGATAAATGTCTATCAGGGATGGTCTAGACGGTATTTGGTCCTGCCATGAGGGCAGGGGACTGGACTCGATGACCTCTCGAGGTCCCTTCCAGTCCTACAGTCTGTGAATCTATGAATATTCTTAAGTCATTCTTGTAAGAGAGAAAAAATAATCCTTCTTTTAAAAAAAATGAAAGAAAACAATCTCACTTTGCAGCAAAATGCCCAGCACTTTATACAAAGCCTCTTGTTATTCTCTCCACTTCCAAGGCACATTAGAGTTCTCCTTTTAAAGCCTATCCATGGAACAAGTAAATCAATTGAACTCAATCAAATCAATCGCAAATCCTTATAACATTATGATTAGTGAAACATTCTTAGTTGGCTTTTGTGGGAATCAAGCAGCTAAATTCCCCATACACCACTATTTGAAAAAAAAGAATTAATTATTTCAAACATTTTGTAGGATCTTAGGAATTGTTACTCTGTTGTTCCACCTAGTCAACTACTATATTCTATCTGCAGGCAAAAGCTTTTTACTATGTGCCTTGCTGTACACATAATGTATAGTTCTGTAAACAAATGGCAAAGTATCCCTTCCTGATTCTTATGGGCAATCATTTTCAGGCTGATGTATGAGCTTAGATAATTTATTTTTGTTTTAATATGAATAGCTACAAACGTTGTTAAAGATGACCATAAAATTCTTCAGTACTTTCTATATTTCAAACAGTTTTTGCAATGATACCCTTCAAAATCTGAAAAAGTTCATTCAAGTCTGTTCTGACCCTTCTTTCTTAGTCTCTTCAATTTCTCACTATACATATAGCTCATCATACATCTAAGAATCATCATCATCTTCCTTTTCAGATCACTGTTATTGTTTAACCTGCTTTATCCCCAAACTCTAGGCTATCTGAAGCCTGGTTATGTCCCTCAGATATTAATTGTATGCTTCATTGTGGTGTAAGCCTCCTAAATCCAGAACATAGAAACTATGCTAGCTTTGGAGTTTGTGCTAGGTTTCCCAAACCTCAAGTGTGAAGAAAAACTGCCACCAGATATCATTCTATGCAAATAGAATTTTTAATGATGTCCACTGTGTATTGCACAAAAGTTGCCTTAATTTACCACCTGGGACCAGTTAATTCACAACCCTTTTGCAAATTATCTTCCTGCGCTGAGAAGGAATAATTTATTTAGATTGGGTGGAAGAGGAAGCTGTCTGTGGGGATCATTGCATTGTTTGGGCAGCCAGATATTTATCCAGTGGGACTGTATTGTTGCATAATAATAGACAAAATTGCTTTTCTTGAGCTAAGTTAAGCAATATAAACATACTAGTGTACCGTGACAATTAAATATGAATATTGAATATATCACCTTGTCCTCTTAATAATTGAAATCCAAGTTGTATTTATTTATCATATTTTCAAAGATATTCTGTAGTGCTTGAAAATGAAAACCTTTAAATAACACTCAGTAAAAGAAAAATAATCTTATTAATTATTCAGTGGATGACTATGAATAACCAGTGGATTCAAAGAATAACTACTTTCTGAACAGTTATTCCTCTGGTCATTTTATTAAATTGTTATATATCTTATCTTTTTTTTGTATTGAAAGTATTCATTAATTAAAGGTCATAAAAAGTTACTTTATACTGAGAAGCTAAAGAGAAATTGGAACTCATCATTATCATAATAATGAAACAAATTACCTGGCTATTTTAGCCCCGATCATTTTTAGTTTAATGCACATCCAAGAATGAGACATTTATATAGGTCTGTTACCACATACTTTATTGTATTTGTGCTTCATACAGAATCTTGAACAAAAACAGAAACTTTCCAAGCAGCATTGCCCAACTGAGACTGAAACACTTTCTCTGTCCAAGTTTAAAACTGGCTACTTCTGAACATTTCTCTGTAGCAGTATGAGTTTATGGCAAAACCTCCATGGTCTAAGTGGATATATGATCCCCTCAATTCTCTTATGATATGCTACAAAAATGTGATTCAAAGCAAGTAATAGTGATCACTTAAGGACATCTTTGGAGTTGTTAACATTCCAGTGTAACACAATTGCATATAGAGCAGTGGTTCTCAAACTTTTTTTTTTCATGGACAAGTTGAAAATTGAGGGTCTCGACGGCTCACTTAATGATCTTTCCAAATGTTGTTTGTACTGTTAGCTAACTATTGTAAAGTGCTTTGGATAAAAGCGCTATATAAAAAAACCTCTTAGTAATAATTAATATGTTTTTGTTCTATAAATAAAAGCACACAACTCATATTTTAATATCAGTATTCTTACCATTCTAATGCGATAGATGTGCCCTCTCTCCCCTGCCGCGGCAGCCCCCGAGCTGGGATTGGGAAGGAGGGGGGTCTCTCCCTGGCAGCTGCAGCCCTGAAGCTGGGGAAAGTCACCTCTTTCTCTGGCCGCCGCTGCCTTGCACATCCCAAATTCCCTCCACCCCCTCTTCTCACCCCACTGCCCCCTCCCACCTGCCCCCTATTCCCTCAAGGCCACCACCTCACCTTACATGTGCATCTTCTCCAGGGTTCAGGCACCTAATTAGTGGAGCCACGCCTGTGCAGCTCCACTAATTAGGTGGGTGGCCCTTCAGTCTCTCGTGTGCGGCCACCCAGGCACACACCTTAGAGGGATCTATCTGTAGACCACCTAAATGAAGCTCATGGACGACCAGAGTCTGAGAACCTCTGATATAGAACATACCTCTTCTAATGTTCTGGAGCTACCTATTTTTAGGTTGCTATTTCTAAAAGCAAACATTTTGGCAAAGACCTTGTCAAAATACTGACAGCCTACCCTAATGCAATTTACATGCCAACAAAAAAAAGGCTCTCTTACTAATAGAAAAAAGTCTAAGCTGTCCTTTACCTTCCCCTTATGCACAGAAAACCCCCACAAATATCAGTTACATATACAATAGAGAGTGGAAAATAGGCTACTAAATTATCTCAGTCTAAAACATCTGAAAGTGCCCTTTGGTGAATACTGATATATTTTGAAGACAATGGACACTAATTCGGGGGTGTGGGGGCAGGGTTATTACAGAAAGTAATTATACTTATCACTTTGGCACTTTTCTAAGTGAGATCTTGTATGTTGAGGACTCGAATTCAATATCCTATTTAAAATAAATGCTGTGAATATCTTATCTCTTTGTAAAATACATCTTGGAAATTTTGTTTTTTCCCAATGGACTAAGTATTTAAGGTGGGGGACGTTGCGGGGGGAAGTCTATTATTCATATCTCAGTTCTTAATCAAAGTCTCGAATTTCACCCAGAAGTGGAAAATTGATATCGGCTTCTGCAACCTAGCTCTGAACAATTATGACTTGATTTGCAAGGAGCCACTTGGCTACATATTTAAATGCAGTCATCTGCAAGATTTGGGGAGTTTTCAGATAATCAAAATGCCACAGATTTAGCACTTTTAATTTTTGCTCCATCTCCTCTCCAGCTTGAACTCTGATTGTAATTACAGTTTCATCTTTCCTTGAATGATATTGTTTTATCAGAAGCAGCAACTGTATCTGGAGACTGAGCTTGATGACTAGTAAGGAATCCGCGTACAATGCAAAACAATAAGGGTACCTGAAATGAGTCAGGCTCACATGTAACAAATGTGAATCTAGAGATAATCTCAAGCCCTTGAGACATAACGCACAGCCCCAAGAACTCCTACAATATATGTGAGAATACTTTGAGGGGGTGATTATGCCTGGATAAAGATAACAGAATACACGATGCTGTGTAAAGGTGTTTGGGGTTGATTTTCAAAGGCACAAATGGGAGTTAAAAGCTCATGTCTCATTGATTCTCAGTGGGAACTGGGCATGTCACTGCCTTTTGTGCCTTTGAAAATCTGCTTTCTTCTTTGGACTGATCATACTACTTGCAAGTAGCAAAGCTGTTAATAAGCTAGGCAGGTCAACCATGGATACTAACAGCATTTTATACTATAACCCATGTATTATTTTATTAAACATATTTCATAGAAGGCTATTTTTAAAATGTTTTAGATACTTACAAAATGAATTTAATTATGTTGTTATTACAGGTTTGCTCTGATATATTCCTGTTTTTTGGGAGGAGACAGGGAAATTGGAGTCAAGAGCCTTGTTTCTGCCCCTTCCCTTTTCAGTATAAGTGCTACTCTTCTTGTGCACTGTCAAACCATGGTGCCTTTATAACATTGAATCCAACAGAACTTAAAAGTTATAAAGAAGCTACCTTTTTTGTTTAGAAATGTATGCAACTCATTTAAAATAAATATACTAGTCATTATGTACTAGAGGGGTTTAAATATCTTCACAGCCTACCAGGTCTAGAAACAACTGCAGCATCCTACTTGGAAAAATAAAAAAAATCCTAGATTCTATTGGAAAGCTGCTCAGCAGTTTGGAATATTAGAAATAGTCCCAGTAGAAAATGCACTGATGTGCAGAGTACACACGATGCACTCCCATGAACAAAATAAATGCTGTTCATTAGATGGATCCATGAACTTTCACATGACTATCACCAACACATTATGTGGTAAAAGTACATACACATAGACACACACATGATTATACAAAACTCTTTGTTCATTTACAATTAAGGTTGCTATTAAATACATATATCAAGACCTCTGAAAAGCAAATCATTTATTTAAGTGCCTAATTATGGACTTTGGTGCTTCACTTTAGGCTTTCAAGTTTAATTTTTTTTGGCCAGGGCTTATAATTAAATCTGATTGCAATGTTAATTATAATAAATACTATTTTTTCTTAATAATACTACCTGTTCTTCACATTACCATATAAAGTGCACATTGAACTGGGCACTTGTAATTACTTTCACTGTGCATACATACAAGGGTATTTTTGTGTACAAGTGGCTAATTAGCTATTATAGAACTGCTGTAACTCAGTGTGCTGCTGTCATGACCCCTAGTTTGCTATGCCACAGGCTCAGGTAACTGCTACCACCCTCAGGCTTCAAACTTCGGAATTCTGTATTGTGTCACCCCTCTTACTCTGCCCCCTTATTCCAAGGACCCTTTCCCCAGGAGCAGGGTGATAGCTGGGAACTATGATAGGTGACCCTCAAAGGCCACTGCAGGAATAACCAGTCTCCATAGCTCTACTCCAGACTTGGTTAACCAACTTTTAATTTACTATATACAAGTAAACCCCTGAATGAACTCAGTTACTATTCACCTACAGGGGCCCTCTTTACTCTCTCAAGCATGGAAACATCATATTAAAGAACACAGTTAACACTTCTCTCTCAGAACCTGCTATTTCTGATATCCCTCAAACTTGGTCTCAAGGTCACCCTCCTGGTACCTGGACTCTAAGGGTATGTCTGCACTGCAGCTGAGTGTGTGCCTCACAGCCTGGGTGGACAGACACATGCTAGGTTGAGCACATGCCATGGCTCGGGGTAGCCACCCAAGTCCAAGCACATTCAGATCCCTGGGTCTGAGCTCAAATGGCTAGCCTGAGCTACACTGCTATTTTCTAGAATGCTAGCCTGAGCACAGCTAGTGCAATTCTGTCTGCCTGGGCTGGGAAGCATGCTCCCAGCTACTGTGTAGATGTACCCAAAAGATCCCCACAGACTAGTTTCTGGCACCTTGAGAGTCCATTCCTGGCACCTCCTTCGAGAACCCAACAACCTCTCACCTCAAGTCTCTCCTCTGACAGCCCCAGTTGCTGGGATTTGAATGAACATTCCATGGTGGATTCTAGTAACCAAATGGGCTTTGACAGAGTCCTCAGATTTTTAAATCCCTGTCTCATGTCCAACCACATTTTACTTCCCACAACCCCATGCATAAAATTAACTCAATACACTACCTAACAGTCTCCATGGCTTCAAACAATTATTTATTGCAAAACTTTTTCTACTTAATGTAGGTAAAACCTTAGACATCACAGTAAAAATATCAGTTAAATTTCCAACAGCAATATCATATTAGCCATGTACAATGAACAACCTTCTCTACAGAGGAAGGATGATCCAATGGTTAGGCCAGTAGCTTAGGCTTTGGGAGCCCCGGTTTCAGTTCCTTGCTCTGTCGCACAGACATTCTGTGTAACCTTGAGCAAGTGTTTCAGCCTCTTTGTGTCCATCTGTCAAAAGGGGATAATAGTACTTCCATATGTCACAGGGGTATTATGAGGATATACACATTAAAGATTGTGAGGTGCTTAGACACTATGGTGGCAGGGGCTATATCAGTGTCTTAGATGAAATAAATTTGCATCTCTCATTATTTGAGTTGCTACAGCTTGCACACAGTGGGCAAACACACCATGATCTCTCTCTGTCTTAGAGACATAACTTTTGTTCTTTCTTGTTTACCTTAGTCAAAATAAAAGTAATTCAATCTGTTACTAAATGTATGTTGGAAACAATAAAAATGCTGTTCAGGCAATAACAATGTTTTCATGGTTGTCTGAGTAAGGTGAAAGTGAAAACTAAGGCCTGGTCTACATTAGAAAATTAAATTGGCTTAATTACATCACTCAAGGGTGTAAAAAATTCACACCTCAGAGCGGCATACTTAAGCCAACCTAACCCC
This sequence comes from Gopherus evgoodei, assembly GCF_007399415.2. NCBI lineage: Eukaryota > Metazoa > Chordata > Testudines > Testudinidae > Gopherus > Gopherus evgoodei. The sequence continues at coordinate 26,599,648 of NC_044329.1, read as the reverse complement.
CAGTACAGCCAGCGGTACAGAAGGTGGATTACCCCTCCCGTTAACAAAGATAGTGTCTACACTGCAACTGTACTACTGTAGCATTTCAAATGTAGACAAACTCTAGGTAAAACAGATTCATGACCTCAGTTTAGGTCATATGAATTAAATCATCTCAAATGTTTAATACTGACATATAAATCATATATCCAGATATATCTATCAATCACAGTCTACTTGGGAAGGATGAAATATTTTAGTCCTCTTCACTGAAGAGCATTTTTACAGATGAAATGTGAGGAAGAACAATAAAGGACTGTATGCCAAATTACTTCACATAGCAGTCACAGTTACTTATGACTGGCATGTAGAATGCTAAACCAAAACTGAGGGCATGGCTATACTTGCAAATGTAGAGCGCTTTGAGTTAAACCAGCCTTCTTAGAGTGCAGTAGGGAAAGTGCTACAGTCTGTCCACACTGACAGCTTCAACCACACTGGCGTGGCCATATTTGTGGCACTTGCAGTGGCATTAGGAGAGGTGCATTATGGGCAGCTATTCCAGCATGCAAGTGACTGCAATGTGCTTTTTAAATGAGGGGGTGGGGTGAAGTGTGACAGGGAGTGTGTTGTGTGTATGTTGGGGGAGAGAGCGTGTGTTTTTGAGGGGCTGAGAGCATGTCAGCATGCTGTCTTGTAAGTTCAGACAGCAGCAGACCGCCCCCTCCGCCCCCCCGCCTCTGGCGTGTAGCCTATAGGACTAACCTGCTTCTGTATATATATATATATAGATATCTTTTATTTGATGTATCGTATTAGGTTTATAAATTTATACTAAAATAAGTTTGATTGTAATGCAAGAGACCTACAGGCCATATCCTGTATGCTAAGCTAAGGCAAAGTTAGCATATCTAGATTAAGACCTTTTATTCAGAAAGCAAAGTTGACCTATATCTTGTTACTTAAACAGATGAGTACCCACGCCTATGTCTATGACCTTCTATTTAGACTGAGGGCTTGTCTACATCAGAAAGTTGCAGCGCTGGTGAGGGAGTTACAGCGCTGCAACTTAGGAGGTGTACACATCTGCAGGGCACCACCAGCGCTGCAACTCCCTTTTTGCAGCGCTGGCCGTACTCCCGTTTTGTCTCGGGTGTAGAGGATCCAGCGCTGGTGATCCAGCGCTGGTAATCCAATGTAGACACTTACCAGCGCTTTTCTTGACCTCCGTGGAAGGAGGAAGCCTCTGGTAATCAAGCTGGTCTCCTTCCCCGGCTTGCTCTCGCGTTCCTGGAACCCCGAGCAAGCAGGTCTCCTTCCCTGCGGTTTGCAGGGTGGTTCAGGGAACGCGAGAGCAAACCGGGAAAGGAGACCAGCTTCGCCGCGGTTTGCTCTCGTGTTCCCCGAACCACCCTGCAAACCGCAGGGAAGGAGACCTGCTTGTTCGGGGAACGCGAGAGCAAACCGGGAAAGGAGACCAACTTCGCCGCGGTTTGCTCTCGCGTTCCCCGAACCACCCTGCAAACCGCAGGGAAGGAGACCTGCTTGTTCGGGGAACGCGAGAGCAAACCGCGGCGAAGCTGGTCTCCTTTCCCGGTTTGCTCTCGCGTTCCCCGAACCCCCCTTGAAGCCGCCCAACAGCGCTGCAGTGTGGCCACATCTAACACCACTTGCAGCGCTGGTTGCTGTAAGTGTGGCCACTCTGCAGCGCTGGCCCTATACAGCTGTACTAATACAGCTGTAACAACCAGCGCTGCAAAATTTTAGATGTAGACATGGCCTGATAGACAATGACGAAGGGCATGGGGGGGTTTCCCACTGACTTAACAAGTACACTACAGGAGACGGATGTGTGTACATACCTGTAATCAACACACGCATACATACTAGCCTATGGAGTAAGTGTACCCTAACATTTCTGTGGGTGAGGAATGAAATTTGGGCATAAGAGAAAGGAGGTCTGGTATTTGCCCTATAAAAGAGGTAACCACTTCAATAGAGGAGCTTCAGTTTCTCCATTTTCTTACTAGCTTTAGATCTCCATTTCTATCTCCATTTCTCACTTACTTCTTCCACTCTATCTATCTACAATGACTGCTACTATTTGTAGGCTAAACTTGTTCTTCTTAAACTTTACGTTTCAAGGGAACTAGGCTAAGCTTGGTTTCCCTAAGTTTTATTCTTTGTTTTTTAGGTATTGATTTAAGTTTAAGATAGTCAAGTAAACCCCAGTCAGCTTTAGCAGCTTTTAGCATTTTCTAAGCACTGCATGCGTCACTCAAGAATTGAGAAACCTGAATTGCAAGGCTGATCCTGTGTCTCTTACCACCAGGTTATCAAGGAAGAGTGTAAGTATATTAACCAAAGCTCTGTTGCATATAATACTATATTCTCATATGTATCTTATGAATAGCAGTAATGCAATTGTAACTTTGTAACTCTTGAGTATTTTACCTTTTACTTACTATTATTGATTTTAATAAAAAATCTTTAAGGCTATATCTGTCTCAGTGTGAGCTTCCTGCAATACCCCCGAGGGTCCTTTATTAATTCTGTAAAGCCTGATTCAGGACAAGAACTGTTATCTTCTGATCAAACAGATTGGCAAACCTAAAGCTATACTAATTATTGTTATTAATTATTATTAATAAAATACAATAAAATTACATTAATAAACTAAATTCCCATATTATCCAAATTAATATCATTAGTACACCCTAAATCAGGCTACGGGTAGCCGACTGTCAGAAATGGAGCTTTCAAAGGACATAGCCGCATTCCTACAGTGATTCAAAACAATGACAAGAATGTCCACTTGATTTAAGGGGATTATAGGATGTTTCTGGAGGCTGATCAGAGTGCAGTAATGCAACACTTTGTCCACCTTGACACCTGAGTGTTGTAGCCAAGGCGCAGCAAACGTTATTCTTCTTGCCAAGGTGGAGTATCAGCAGTGCTGTAGCTGCAGAGTCAGAGCACTCTACTTGCCTTGCCAGTGTGGATGGGGAGTGAGCTAGGCTGCTTTAATGCACTGTAACTCTCAAGTGTAGCCAAGCCCTGAGAAGTTCTGGTGCCCATAGAAAAGAGATGATATTCTTAAACCATATGCAGCAAACACATATTATTACTTTATAAATAGTTGTCAGTGTTGGTAACGAATGCCCCAATTTTGCAAAGGCTTATATCCCATTGTAAGTAAGTAGTTCCATTGCAGTCAATGCTCCCAAAATTTCTACTGACCTTAAAGTAGTTAGGATTTCACCTGCCTTTGCAGGATCTGGGCCTAAATCTAGAGACCATAACCTGAGTATTTTAGTGTACATTTGTAAATGAAAAGTGCCCTGCTATAATAGAATATTCCACAGAAATTTTATCCTGAGTATTCAGAGAAGCAGGTTAAAGAGGGCAATCTCAGCAATATTGCAGAGCTTTAGAATGTTCAGAAATGAGTACTATTGGCCAAAGAGGAGATTATAATTTGTCCGACCATTTAAAGGTAGGACAAATATACTAAGGATAACATCAGGTTTTACAAAATTACACAGGCTATCATCGTACTTTTAAATATTTGAAAACATACATTATACAGAATTCCTGGCCTTTTAGTTCCCTGTGCTAATCTAGCATTTCTGAATATACAGTAAGTAACTAAAAGCTTTTAGTCTGCATATTCCTGGAACCAAAAATAATGCTAATGGCAGATGTACTTAAAAAATGAAATGGAATAACTGTACAGGGTAGACTGCATAATGAGAAGCATTTTCCAAGGATCCAGCATAAGGTGCATGTTTGATAATCCATCCAAAACAGGGATTAGTCCATATACATCCCTTGTGCTATACTGAGCATTCCTTTTGTTACTAATAGTTGACACATTAGCGAGAGTGACGTTCTTTTGTATTGAACAGATATCTCAAAGTTTTACATTTGGGACAGAATGTTCAGGGTCAATGTCACTTGGTTCCTTTTCTATCCTTTACGTAATCCAAATGCTCATGCATTAAAGTGATACTTTTAAGAAAAACTGCCATTTCTTCCTGATTATTCATCCATTTTGGTACTATCAAATATTGTCCTACTCAATGGACTTTAAAATTAAATTCTAACTCATTTCTTTAAAATATCTGTAAGAGAAGATACTAGATCAGAATATGGCTAGAGCAGGATAGGACCCATTGTGGATCATGGAATCTATCTCTCTTGCCTGATTTTAACATTTAGCCTTAATGACTGTGTGATATGGGCCAGGTTTAAGGGTTTTAAAGTTCCCCTCTTTGTCTCTATTGAGAGAAGAAATTCACAAATAAATTCAAATCATGAGCAAATTCGAGTACAGTATGTTGTAATTTATTTACAGATCTTTTGCAATGAGGAAAAAAGTGGATGCTTTTACAATAAAGTACTCACCCACTGCTCACTCTCAGTGTTTCCACATCTCTGTATGTTCTTTATATAAAAATCACACATAATTCTTTGTTGTATACTACTGAAGTCACCATGCAGTCTTATCACTTACTGCACTCTACCTCTCCACTCTTTATTGAACTGCATTGTGTGATGAGATTAAAGAAACTAGAGTGTCTACGTGTCACTTGGACAGTCCCAGTTTTTCATATGATGTCCTGGTGTCCTGGGAACTTCATTTGTGATACCTGAAATGGTCCAGCTTTTCCTGACGCCATGCAAAACATTATTGGTTTTTCTTTGTTTTGCTGTCTTTTGCTCGTAACTACAATTTTTTCCAAGTCATATTGCCCTATTGATCAAAAATGTCCCACACTTCCCCGTTTCATTCTCATCATGCAACAAAAATGTCTTTCATGCCAATCACCCCTCCTCCAGCATCTCAAAAGTCCCGCTGTTCTTTGCTTCCCTCCTTACTGTGGTCACCTGAACCATAATGAAAAGGGCAGTAAAAGAGGAGGGAAGGGGGAAAAGGCAGAGTTCATTCTCCCGGTCCTGTAGACAGGCCCAACAAAGAAAGTAACAGAATGCCACTAGCCATCACCTTCAGCCCCCAACTAAAACCTCTCCACTGCATCATCAAGGATCTACAACCTATTCTGAAGGACGATCCCTCACTCTCACAGATCTTGGGAGACAGGCCGGTCCTTGCATACGGACAACCCCCAACCCTGAAGCAAATACTCACCAGCAACCACACACCAAAAACACTAACCCAGGAACCAATCCTTGCAATAAAGCCCATTGCCAACTCTGTCCACATATCTATTCAGAAGACACAATCATAGGATCTAATCACATCAGCCACACTATCAGAGGCTCGTTCACCTGCACATCTACCAATGTGATATATACCGTCATGTGCCAGCAATGCCCCTCTGCCATGTACATTGGCCAAACCGGACAGTCTCTATGCAAAAGAATAAATGGACACAAATCAGATGTAAAGAACTATACCATTCAAAAACCAGTCGGAGAACACTTCAACCTCCTTGGTCACTTGATTACAGACCTTAAAATCACAATATGCCAACCAAAAAAAAATCAAAAACAGACCCCAACGAGAAACAACAGAATTGGAATTAATTTGCAAACTTGATACCATTAAATTAGGCTTGAATAAAGACTGGGAGTGGGTGGTTAATTACGCAAAGTAAAACCTATTTCCCCATGTTAATTTTTTCCCTACTGTTACTCACACTTTCTCATCAACTGTTGGAAATGGGCCATCCTGATTATCACTACAAAAGTTTTTTTTTCCTCCTGCTGATAATAGCCACTTTAACTGATTACTTTCGTTATAGTTAGTATGGCAACACCCATTTTTTCATGTCCTCTGTGTATATCTATCTTCCTACTGTATTTTCCACTGCATGCATCCGATGAAGTGGGTTTTAGCCCATGAAAGCTTATGCTCAAAGAAATTTGTTAGTCTCTAAGGTGCCACAAGTACTCCTCATTCTTTATTCTAGACTTGGAAATCCATGCACATTGTTTCAAGAGTTGTTTATGTTTTGTAAGTTACAATTTGAAGTATTTTGTCCATAAGTTTTCACCACTGCCTAACTTGTTGATTCAAAGGTAAAAAACCTTACTCTTCTTTCAGCCAAACACATTTTGAAGAAAAAGTTTAACTGATGTTTCACAGATGTAGTTTGTCGGCATTAGTGATAAAAGTGAGAGAGTTATAGGATAATTGTCAGCTACCTTATTGTACAAACAATTTTTTTTTAAAAATAATCATCCTTTATGTAAGCTACATTACGTATTAGCTGTATTCAGTTTTGGCGGTATTTTGATTGCCTTTATTTGGAATGATAGGGTCAAATGATAGAGAGGCAGTGACACACAATGGATAGGGCACAGGATTGGGAATTAGGAGATTTGGGTCCTATTACTGACTTCTATGACCATAGGCAAGTCACTTCATCACTCTGAGCCTCAATTCCCCTATTTGTGAACTGGGGATAACAATATCTACCTTCCTTTCTAAAATGCATAGAGATCTATGGATGAGCGCAAAGTAAGGAAAATATCCCATTGTATATATGTACAAGTCTTACTGACTTTGTTGTGAGTAAGATACAAAGTAGACGCATCAGTGTTATTCTGAAAAACTAAACCATATATACTAGTTGTCACTGCAACTGCTTGTATACATGTAGATACATGTAATATATGGAAGGACCACCTCTTTCATTATGCAGTATTGTGGCAGCTGAGATGCTCAAGCTATCAACCCTGAGATGTGCAATCAATGTGAGAGACTTAAGGTAAATGATAGTCACTGAAGGACCCTTGGCTCTGGAATTCCTTCACTAGTCAAATTGAGTTTGAATCTGTTGACTTTCAGGGCATATGCCAAGGACTTTCTAACCTCCCCAGCTTTGTAAGATTCCAGTCCCCTAAGGTACTTAAGCACATGGCTGGCTTCAATGGTTTCTACTCACACCCTTACATTCAGGCATGTGCTTAAGTACCTTATTAAATCAGAGACCCTCAGAGCATTTGGGCTGAATGACGGAGAGGAGTTTGAGAGGATGGTATTGGTTTGGAAGGTTAAAAAGGATTGTTTGGTTAAGGCCTCTGGGCTTAATGGCAATTAGCATGTACTTTCTAACTTAATGGAGGAACAAGAGATGGAGGCTTATTTAGTAGTCACCATTAAGGTAATTATTATTATATATAATCAGCTAAGAGCCCTGGTCGTGGACCAGGAGCCTATTGTGGGAGGCATTGTAATTAAATGATTACCCAGAGCTAAATGATACAATTTAAGCATTCCAATTAATTGTGCACCCTTTCTGCCTGTGTACCTCCACTTCTCTCTCCCTGGAAAAGTATTAGAAATGAAGTTCATTTACATGGTCTGTTTTCTATCAAAGCACTGGTATTTGAATTATATATAACTATATCTCCACTCCAAAAAGGAGACCAATGTCTCTAGCTTCTGTGTGGACAGGGTCTGAGAGCGATGTGTGCATTTTTTTTTTAAAAGCAGCAGTTCAGCAATTCCAAATACCTTTCAACCTATTGTACTTCCCCCAAGTCTCCTCCAACATGCATCTGATATTTGGTCTGTTAAAGCATCAGCCTGATGATGGTTTTAGGAGAGGTTTCCTCCTATGAATTGCAGTTTAATTGCTTTCACAGTGAATTTCAGAGCAGGCCCTTCAGAATGAACCCTTCCTAAAGCTGAGATTCATCCATGGTGAGAAATATCACCAGTTCAGTTAGTTTGGTTGCCAGGCAAGCATTCAGCAAGGGAATAAATTAGCTGCAAAATAGGCAGAGTTTCAAGCCTTTGCACATCTCTAAAATATCAATAAATAGTGTTCTGGAATTCCTGAAAAATTATGTGCTTGAAATAATACCCCCTGGAGGCCACTGACCCATACATTATGTAAGTCAGCCTGTGCTCTCTTTGGCTAACCCCAAACATGGGCTTTAGAGGGATTTTAGACAACACTGCCTTCCTGAAAAATAGAAAGCAGCCAAGGAGAGCCTGTTGTATTTTTAAGGAAAGGTAACACTTTGTCATTGTAACCTCAGGGGCTAATGGATTATAGAGGCTAGCCAGGGATGCCGCTTAAGAGAGTGAAGTTTTTTCTGAAGAGGAATAGCAAGACTTATAGTTGCTTTGACATCTGAGTTATGTGTAAGACTGTGGGCAGCAGGCTCACAAGGAATCACTAAACATGAGCTGCTAGCCTTAGGAGTTCAAACTACAATGTCAGTGAGTGAACTTGACTCAAAACCCTAGAGTTTTAGCTTGCATGTTCACTGCTATCCTCCCAGCAGGTCAAGCCTTTCCTGCCAGCCTCACTGCACCCATTATGCTCCCCATCAAAGTGGGTTTGTTTTGTTTTTTAGCTAAAAGCTTCAGGGAGACTGTAAACAGAAGAGTGGCAGAGAATATGGCTGGAGGGATCAGATAATTACAAAACAAATGTCACGTGATGGAGACACAACTTCTGTTCCAATCAGGTATGTTATTAGAAAATAAAATCAGCCTTTCCTGTCTTCTGAATGAAAGTGATAGAAGATACAGACAACAGCTGTAATGAGAAAAGCTAACATATATGCTGAAGAAGAGAGAACATTTTTCAACATTTGGTCAATACTTCTTTTCTGACTTTGCATATAAGATAGAGCTAATATCACCTCCTCACTTTAGCAACACATTTGTTCAGGGTAAATATATGCCAACACAGTGCAGGGATTATTCCAGAATCACACTCTACTCTTGCATTTGTGCATACAATTTGTTTTGTCTTCTGTAGCTGTTGAGCATGTGCTGAGGGCAGAGTGTGCCTTATGTATTCATGCAGCGTAACCCAGCTGTTGTTGGATACTCTTCCAAGTTTTATTTACAGGATGATCCTGCATTAAATAATATGTGCAAGGAATGCAAGTCAAGTCCTATCTTTTGTCCTAAACTTCTTGTACTTCTTATGTTTTATTGTCTATGTTGAATGTGGAGAGGGGAACAAACATAGACCTGTAGGTCGTATTATGTTTCATATGTTAAATTATTCAGGTTTTGTTAGAAGATTTGATCCCTTCTTTCTTTATGGAATTCAGCTAATGTAAGTTCTTAGCTCTGGTCTACGCTGCAGAGTTAGGCCAACATAAGGCAGCTTACATCCACCTAACTCTGTAAGTGTCTACTCTAAAATGCAGCTCCCACTGACGTAACACACCCACTATACTGACTTAATAACTTCACCTACACAAGAGGCATAGCTCTTAAGTCTATGTAATTTGGTCGATGCAGTGTCAGTGTAGACACTGCATTGCTTACATCAATTGTGCTACCTCTCAGAAGCCATCCCACAGTGCCCCACACTGACAGTTAAATCAGTACCAACGCTTCTGGGGAGTATGTGCACCACTGACACAAGGAGGGTAGTATGGGCATGCAAAAGCAGTTTAACTACTGCGGTGGCCGTAAGGTCAACGTAAGTTAGGTTGACTTAATTTTGTAGTGTAGACTTGCCCTTAGTACACTCACAAGAACATACTGTAGCAGTAAAAAGGGGTACCATTAATTTATTGTAGATGGTCAGCAGAGTATGTGTTAAAATAAATATTTGCAAGATTTAACAAAACAATGAAATCAAAGAAATTAAAACAATGTGTCGATACAAGCAAACCCAGTACTCAATAAAATTGTGTTAGTGCACAAGAAGAATCAAAAAATAAACAGATCTACTGGAGATCCATTATCTACTCAAAAACTAAGCAAACAACATACAGGAAAGAAAGTGCAGGACTGTATTTGACATCATCTGGCTTCTATTCCGCTCTGTTCCAGACTTACACCAGTGGGCACACCTGAAAAGTTCTTTCTGGTTTTCTCTCTAGTTCTAGTGATATTCCTTATTTTCAATATAGAAAATATTGTTGTGACATCTCTAAAAGAGAAATTAACGTCTTATGAGGTGTGTTGCCTGTATGGGACACTGGGTAACCCACACAGGCCCTGATTTCTCTGAATTGAAGCCCAAGGACACTTGATGAGCCTGCTTTTGCACATGCCATTGCTGCATGAGTACAAATGATTGGTTTGCAAGAGCATATGGCTGCAGAATAATCTCTCTAACCCTGTCAGTGTACCTCCGAGCTAGGTGTGCAAGTGGGACTAGGGTTGTCAACTTTCTACTTGCACAAAACCGAACACCTGTGCCCTGCCTCTTCTATGAGGCCCTGCCCCCAGCTCACTCCATTCCCTGCTCCCTCTGTCGCTCACTCTCCCCACCCTCACTCATTTTCACCAGAAATGAGGAGTTCAGGGTACGGGAGGGGGCTCTGGGCTGGGGCAGGGGGTTAGGGTGTGTGGGTGGGGGAGGGCTCTGGCTGGGGATACGGGCTCTGATGTGGGGCCAGAGCTGAGGGATTTGGGGCTCAGAAAGGGACTTTGGGCTGGGACTGAGGGGTTCAAAGGATGAGAGGGGGATCACCTCTGGGGCAGAGGTTTGGGACATGGGGCAGAAGGGCTCCAGCTGGGGGTGCAGACTCTGGGATGGGGCTGGGTATGAGGGGTTTGGGGTGAAGGAGTATGCTCTGAGCTGGGATTGAAAGGTTTGGGATCAAGGCTGGGGCAGGAGGCTGGGAGCTGGGAGGGGGCCAGGGGTGCAGGGCCCAGGTGGCGCTTACCTCATGCAGCTCCCGGAAGTAGCATGTCCCTTCTCCGGCTCCTATGCAGTGGTGCAGCCAGGTGGTTCTGCATGCTGCACCGTTCACAAGTACCGTCCCTGCAGTTCCCATTGGCCATGGTTCCTGGCCAATGGGAGTTGCAGGAGCAGTGCCTGGGGTGGGGGCAGTGAGTGGAGCCTGCCAGCCCCACTACTCAGCGCCGTCAACTACACAGTCAACAGCCTGGTTAGTGATGCAAACAAAACCCTCTTAATTTCTTTTTGCCATTTTATCTTTAAAATAGAGAGAATAACAGTTAACTACTTTACAGAGGTTCTGTGAGGAGAAATGAGAGAATGTCTGTACAATGTTTTGAGATCTTTGGATTGACTTCTCATGGGGTGTAAACTTAAGCATATGTGTAAGCATATGTGTAACTTTATACAGTTACAACTTCCGTAGGTACTTCAGAGGGGCAAATATGAGAAAACCATCTTTAAGAAAGCACAGGGATTTCCACTTTGTATCTGTGATCGGAGAGGAGGGGGGAAGGGTTTCCTGCCTAGAAGTTAGTACTTGCAGTGACAGTCACTCCTAATGGATGCAGTCCAGGGGCTGACAACCCCACCTAGTGGATACAGTTCACAGGACAGCAACCAAACCTAGTGGATACAGTTCACAGGAGGGTAGGGAAACACGGGCCCTCCCACTCCAATGGGTTCAAGCCCAGGGCCCTGGGAGGCTGGTTCGGCTGCTCACCCATCTCCATCTGGTGTCAATCTCAAGTCACCTTCCTTGGGTCACTTCCTACCTCAGTCCACACTCCATCCAGCTGCCTGGGGAATGTTGCCTTCTGGGCTTCCGGTTCTAGTCTCAGTCACTGGGTGCTGGGACTCCTCTGCTCCCTGGGTCAGTGTGGGTTCAGCTGCAGTCCTCCCCTGGATCTCCTAGGGCACGTGCTACTCTCTGACTTGCCAGCCTCTGACTGAGCTGCCTGGCTGGCTTTTTAAACCCCAGCTTCAACCTAAGCATGCAGAGGAAGAGCCTCCTTAGGCCACAGCTGTTCCTAAACCCCTTCCTGTCCAATGAGGGGTTTATACACCCCCATCTCATTACCATAAAAAAGAGCTGGTGGCATTAGTATGCAGCAAGAGAGCACATTTCCTCTGTCTGATGAACTGGATCTCGGTCTCGAATGAGGGAGATAATTGGATTAGCTGGGAACATTTCAACTGGTACCATACTTCCAACTCAGTTTCTATCAGTAAGTTGATGTTAAAGAGAATTATTTTGATTAGGAAGCTGGAAAATTTATTGCTTGAAATTGAAGGGCTGAAGTTGAAGGCTCCTGATCTTTCAAGGCAACCAAAGACCATTACATGTATGGGGGTACCAGTGAAGTCTCTGATTCAGCAAAACTGATTTAAGTATGCACGTAACTTTACTCATGTGAATAGTCCCAATAAAGTCAATGTGATCATTCAGATGCATAATATTAATTATTTATGCAATATCTAGCCTATACTCATAGAATTTGGGAGATGGATGATCATGTTCATGGTCAGAGTCTAGATTGGGAGCAAACTACAATACATGCAGTGACTTTTTCCTCTTAAAAATGTAGTATGAATATTATTTTCAAATGAAAGGTTAGTTCTAAGCAAAAATATCTACTGTTCGTGTAATGATGAGTTCTATCTCTTTAGAAGTGCATGGGATTTTGTTTGAAATCATTATTTTTCAGGGGAAATTAAAATGAAACAGTTAAAACAAGTTTCAAACCAATGGAGGTTTATTAAAGGAAAGAAAAAACAGGTTTAAAATATTCAAATTTAGTAAAATCTAGAAGATCCACTATTATCTTTGTCCCAACTAAAAAGGGCAACCCATTTAAAGACCTAATTAAGTGCACCTGAATCTAGCATCACTGAAGTTCATGGGGCTACCTGCAGGTAACTGCTTGCAGGAATCAGGACATTATACTTCAGGGAAGAATTATCATGTTATTCTAGTGAAACTTTAAACTAATAATTCACATTTTAAATGAAAAAGAAAAAAATGGCCTGAGAAACTGAAGAGAGGTCATTTTTATTCAAGCATGAATAATACCCTTTTGGTCTCTCCTTCCATATCAACCTCTTAGTCTCTCTCCTTCATGTCCTTCTCACTTCCTTCTTCCCCAGCCCTTGGCCTCTCCCCTGGTTAGGCCCAAGCTGTTCTCCAAAGAACAACTGGTTTTCTTGGACACATAATCTTGCAACACTGAGCAGGGACAGAGGAGCTGGGCTTCTTCAAATATAGTAAATTTAAATATATATGTGGCAGTGAATCCGGGCACGAGAGTCTTGCTGACCTCTTGAAGGAGATCAAGGAAGTAGAAAATAAAGAAAAGTGACCCATACATCTTTTAAACTTAGAAAACAAACAGACTATTTTAACTGTTTAACAACCCCACACTTTATTTTCTGGATTTTTCTTTTTCCATATCAGTTTTGGAGTTTTTCTGCTTTAACTACAGAGAGCAGAAGTTAAAGTAGTGCATTTGTTGTTTGCAAGTAGCTTGAAATTTTGAATGCAGGAGCCAATCAGGGAAGGAAGATTGGGGTAGCCAGAGTAGATAATCAGCATATTTCCAGTACAGTTACTGAGAAACAAGCACAAAGGTATTATGCAAATCCATGTGCCTGGAATGGCTAATAATGGCTGTCAGCCAATCACTGCATAGGGATTTGCATGCTGTACAGTTATTTAGATAATCATAAACTGATTATGTGAATCAGACACCATCAATCAAACCAGAGTGCAGGGAATTATATAGGGGTTGTGTGTGGAGGATGCGAAGGGGGTAGAATATGCATCAGTAACTGTACTGCATCTCTGAACTCAAACAGTTCCATTCCAGTATTTTATAGTGTGCTGATAACAATTCTATAGATGCCTACAATCCCATAACTTTATTGCCATTATAATCCTTATATAGAGAGGTTTTCTTGCAAGAGAAAGTGAGGCAATTGTTTGTGTTTGTTTGTTGTTAAACAGAAATGATTATCTTATCATAATAAAGGCTTTTCTACATGGTGCTGCAGTATGGTCTTGTTGAGCAGTCTAACATGTTGTGCTTTAACTGCCCCATGTAGGCCCTGATGGCATGAACTAAAAGGCAACTAGCAGGTATTAAAATAGTCCTGCTTGATACAAGACTGCATTAACACAAACTAGGTACCTGTTAGTTTGCGCCGGCATGGTCCACATAGGACAGTAAGAGCCCAGTGTTCTACAAATCACACCCCATAGACTGCACTCTGGTGCTATGAAGACAAGCCCTCAGAGTGTTTCGCAAATGAAAAATTATGGATAATTGTTGTTTGTTCTTGCTGCCGCTGGAATGAGTGTAATTATTATTAACAAGCAGCTACTTTCAATAATTACTTCTAGTTATTTCAGGATACAGACGCAGTCAGGCAGAAAGCCATAGTTTTCTAGACTCTATTTGCTGTCTTTTCTAAAAATTGCTATTTGTGTGAGGGAGGGGCTTGGGGAAGATAGGAATCTGGCTACATGAGCATTTGCATACATAGTCAGATTCTGTGTGAGATTGTGCATTGTATAGTCAGTCTGACTTCTCTAAGGCTACATTTAACTTGGAGCTAGAGGTGTGATTCCCAGCTGGAGCAGACATACTTGTACTATCATCAGGTTAGTATGCTAAAAATAGACATATAGTCAGGGGAGCATAGGCAGTGGTCAGAGGTGACACAGGCTAGCCAACCTCAGTAAAAACCCACTTGGACCTCGTAGGTACGTACTCAAGGCAGCTAGATTGTTCACTGCTGTATGTGCTAGCACAGCTACATTTCTATTTTTAGCATGTTAGCTCAATGAGAGTTGGCGTGAGTATTTCTACTCGAGCAGGGAATCACACCCTCAACTCCAAATATATATGTAACTAAGTGTAAAGTTATTTATTTCCCTAAGCTCTGCATGGTAGGGATCTTAGGCTCTGCTCCTGCTGTGTTAATCTTTCATAGATTTTAAGGTCAGCAGGTACTTTTATGATCGTCTGGCCTGAACCCCCCAGAAAACACAGGAGTTCAGAAACTCCACAGAATTTCATCCTGTGACTCCAGAATCAAGCCCATAATTCCTGTTTGAGCTATAGCTAAGAACCTTCATTCTCAGTATTTACCAATTTTCTCCAAAATATTCTGGGCATTGAAAAGCTGTTATCTAGACTTTACTGGTTTTCATCTAAATTTTGTTTTTTTCAGGAACCAGGAATGTTTCTGAGAGAGAGGGGCAGGGAGCCAGGTCCTAGCAGCTGATACCACTTGATAGCTGTAATGACAGGCCTGCAGGGAGTGGAAGGCTGCATCCCTTGAATACTGCCCCCCTGAAGGACTCAGCCCCCTTCTGACCTTGGCCCTTCAGTGTGATCCCAGGGTCAGGGTCAGCAGAGTGCTCAGTCCAGGAGGTAGGATCAGTACTCATAGGCTGCAACCTTCTGCATCCCTCCTGACAACTTCCTTACAATGCAGCCCTGTCCTCTTTCTCTGCACAGAGGGGGAGCGAGGAGGTCAGGGAGCTACGTCCCAGCAGCTGAGCTCACCCAACCACCGCAGGGTGCAAAAGGCTTCCTAATGGCTAGTTGATGAGTATTCCCTCTTCCTCCCCGCCCTCTGTGCACATGCGCATGCGTACATGCATCCCCCTGAGAACCAGGTAAGCTTCCCTATCTGCCAGCCCCAATCCCCAGGAGTACACAGCACCCTTCATCTGCTGCCCTTTCTTTTTTACTGATTGCCACCCTCTTTTAATGAACACTAGTGAATTCCCAGGACATTAAAACTAATAAAAATAAAAAACGAAAATGAAGGGCCTCAGCTATAGCCTATCTTAGAAAGACAGTCAGTCTTGAGTTAAAGCCTTCAAGTGATGGAGAATCTAACACACCTCTAAGAAAGTTGTGCAAATGCTTAATTACCATCAGTTAAAATATTCATCTTATTTGTAGTCCAAATATGTTAAGCTTGCACATCCATACATTAAATCTTGCTACGCCTTTGTGTGCAACATTAAGGACCCCTCTACTATCAGAAAACTTCTCCCCATGTAGGTACATATAGACCATGATCAAGTAACCTCTTAACCTTCTCTTTGTTAAATGTTTTGCTTTGTAGGATTCAGGGCCTTATACTGTAAACTTTGCTGGGTCAGGGACTATCTTCCTATGCATTTGAACCACACCTAGCACATTGTGGGTGCTATCATAATATAAAGACTGATAATCTGTTTGTTTCTGAATTAATAGGAAATTTTCATCCCTTAAACAGATCATCATGAAGAAGCTCCACCTATAAAATGATCTTGACTGAACAGCTGAGGGAGAGGGGCTACCTATTAGAACTCAGATATTGTTGCAGAGAGTATAGGAAGAAGAAGTTGAGTTCTAGCTGTGAGATCTTATGCAGAAGCTTTAGACATTCGTTTGTGAGATGCTGGATACAGACCACTTTTGTTTTGTTGGTTTGTATTTTACTAATTTTCTCTTTTTAATCTATTCTCAACAAATAAAAGCTTTTAGACAGACCTAGCCTGATCCTTTAATGAAATGTCTTAACTTCTCCCTAGTTGCCAGATAAAAGTTTACTGTGCTGGGCTATTTCTCATAAAATATATTAAAGCAAGCACTATATATTAAGGTTCTGCAGAACCAAATAGTATGGAATATATCAGTATTTGTATTTTATTGGCTTTTTCTTTAGTAGTTTTTTGTTTTAATGCAAAATCATTTATGGGACAAAATAATGTGGATTTTTTATCATATTTCCAGGAACTGAAATACTATTAAAAGTTATTATGGCCCCTGATGCATTAAAAAGTCCCAAGAAAAAAATTAATATATAAAAAAAATTTGAAACATATGAGCATCTACAATTCTAGTGTTGTATAAGTAGTTTATATAGACATTTTAAATAATTAATTCTCACAATCTCTTCATTCCTTTTAAAAAATAGAAAGTGACAGAGTTTAAGTAACTTGCTTAAAAAAAATAAATAATTAGGAAAAAAAAAAGCCCTGTTGGTGGCTTGTGGTAGAGCTGTGATTAGAGTTTGTGTGTTTCTCACTCCCTGATCTGTGGTCATTCTGGACCTGATTCAAAGCCCACTGAAATCAGTGTAAGTCTTTCCATAGACTTCAATAACCTTAAGATGAAGCCCTCTGACTTTCTACCACCTTTAACAACCTTAACATTTCCAGATGAACCTGCATTAGTGTTTTTGTAACATCAATATACTGACCAAGTCACATATAACATAAACATATTACACAGTCCGGCCAACAGATACAATAGGCTTTTATCGATGAAGCAATAAAGAATAATAAAATACATTAATTAAATATTGCTACTTTAGTGGAACAAGAGAATTTGTTGATTTAAGTCAGTACAGTGTCCCTAGGTATAGACACTAACTATCCCCAGCTTAAAACTCTCTTCGGCCATTTATTATACATCAGTGGTGCTGCAGAGATCAATTGGTGTTCTGGCAGAAATGGCCTCTGAGGCTTATCAGGAGGCTGGAGTGTGGTGTAGTGTGCAACTCAGTGATGGACCCTCAGAACAAAGTATGTTCTCTGTCCTTTAGCCAAATGCTGTTCTCACTCACACTGTTATCAATCTGGAGTTATTGCACTGAAATTTACACTGGTACAATGGAGATCAGAATTTGATCCTTATTTTGCAAAAGTTTCTAATGAAATCCATTTCCCTTTGGTTCTCTGGTCAGAGGATTTTGTTTGCTTTGAAAGTTACACTGTTCATACAAGAACAATGAGGAATCCTTGTGGCACCTTAGAGACTAAAAAAATTATTTGGGCATGTAAGGGAGTGGTTACCTCCTCCTGCCCTTCAGGAGAGGGCTGTAGCTGGGGCAAGAAGCCTGGGCTGATTGGGAGAAAGCAGGCCCAGCTGTGGCCAGGTCCCAATCAGGCCCAGTTGGCCCCTATAAGAGGCAGTGAGCCAGGAGCCCAGACACTCTCCCTCTGCTTGTAGAAGGAGAAGGGCCTGGCTGCAGGGAGCTAGACAAGGTACCTGGATGAAGCAGAGCTGGGGAAAGGCTGGGGAGCTCCTGCCTGGAAAGCCCCAGGCTGCGGCCTAGCATAAGGCCAAGAGGTACTGGAATTTGCAGGGGGCAGCCCAGGGGCAGGCAAAGGCAGCAGGTCCAAACCCCTTTGCCTATGATGACTGGCTGATACTGCAGTCTGTCCCAGTGAATGGAGGATAGATGGAGACTGGGCAGTAGCCAAAACTGAGGCAAAGTGGGGACAGTGAGTTGGGGGTTCCTCAGGGAGTGGATACCCAGATTGGTGGGAGGACTTCCAGGGGGCAGCACCCCAGTTAAAAGGGCACCAGGGTCCAGGGAGGGACTTGGGGGCCAAGAGAACAGGTAGATCACTGGCCTACAGAGGGCGCTCCTAGCTGGAATGAGCTAATTCTCAGAAGTGACCAGCAGAAAGCACCACAGGATTGAGTCTGCACGTCTACAGGGCATAAGATTTCATAATTAACATGTGGTGAAACTGAAAAAAATTAACACAATGGCTGCTTCATTTAGGGAAAAAAGCATTTCCCCCTCTTACACAGCAGACATATTGATATAAGGTCATCAGTTTTTATTGTGCTGAATTGTCACTGTCGCTGTATAACAATCTTGCTGTTGGATTAGGATTTTTTCCAATCCTTGCACTTATAAGGCCATTTGATGTGTCTTGAACTGCCATATGGAGGGGAAAAAAGTGAAAGTTTTATGACAGACATGATATCTAATCATGGAACAAGTCCACAAGGCATGGCTAAGAAGTAATATTCCTTCCCTCATCTTGCATGAACAGAGAAGTAGGGTTTCTTCCCCCACTCCCAGCAATATTACTGTGCTAGGCCTTGAAACAACTTCCCATATTGGGTAGGGCCTTGGTTATCATGAATCTGAATGGCTTCAGGTTTTAACTCCTGTTTTAGTAAAAGGAAATTACCCTGCTTATGACATTGCCATTAGTATTAACACCACTTTATACTTGTCGTAACATTCATGCAAAAGTCTCAAACCATTTAACAAACAATAAATAATTAAGTCTTCAAGACAGGAAAGTAATAGGGTAAACAGATCCACAGTGATTCAGCAACACCATGGAAAAAGAATTCAGGAGTCCTGAATCTCAGTCCCTTGGTCTAATAATCAGACAACACTGCTTTCCATTTCAGCTTTTTCCCTCAATTCCATGATGGCAGTGCCATTGCAAACTCTAGAATTCCAACCCTCCCCCGCCACCTTCAAAAAAAATTAGAAGAAAGGAATGAATAAGCAAGAAAAATCAAACCTAGAACTATAAAGGTGTGTTCTTGCTAAATTAACGGGTGAAATCCCAGCCCCATGGAAATCAATAGAAACTCAGTAGGGCTGGGATTTCACCAAGTGCCTTAATGGGACTTTCAAATGGGTTTAGCATCAGACCAACATTCATTAAAGTCTGTGGGGGTTTTACCCTGGACTTTAATAGGAACAGAATTATGCCAGTGCTGAATGTTTCTCATAGTCCTACTGATAGTAAAGACATTATTCTTACTAAGGGGAGACAGTCCTTAATTATAGGCTATGAATTGCTCTTTTTAATACATTATCCTTGTAATCTTGATTTTTATATCTAAATAATTTATTTGAAGGACTGCTGTTAAACGTAAAACATACAGTAGATGTGAACAAATCATAGAATCATAGGCCTGGAAGGGACCTTGAGAGGTTATCTAATCCAGTCCCCTGAACTTATGGCAGGACTATATTATCTAGATCATTCCTGACAGGTGTTTGTCTACCCTCTTCTTAAAAATATCCAATGATGAACATTCCACAATTTCCCAAAGCCATTTATTCCAGTGCTTAACCACCCTGACATTTGGGAAGTTTTTTCCTAATGTCCAACTTAATGTTCATTACTGCAATTTAAGCCCATTGCTTCTTGTCCTATCCTCAGAGGTTAAGAAGAAAACATTTTTTTCTCCCTCCGCCTTATAACAACCTTTTATGTACTTGAAAACTGTTATCAGTGTATATATTTATCAATTGACAGTAGATTTATTTCTGACAAAGTACTTGTAGTTGCTGCTTCTTGCACATGTTTTATATGTAATTCAACAGGAAAAATTAATAGCATGTCAATAAATGGTAACATTACAAAATATGAATTTGCATTAGAAGATAGTATGTGTATCATTAACTTGAAATATATATATTCTGAGTTTACTGTTGAAAAATAACTTATTCTGGGTGAAAATGAAGGGTGCTGTGTTGTATTAAATATGTCTTTCCTTGTTCATGGTAAGAACAATGTGTGTCTGTGTATAATGTAGGAAGGGCCAGTTTTATTATGTCCTTGACAATCAATTTCCTTGTGGAAACATAATCTAATTGATCTTCAGTGGCAAAAAAAACCTGTTGTAGATATCAATAGAAACAGGACTGGGCCCATAACTCCAATTGAAATCAATGATAGGAGTATTAGGCCACAAATTCCCCATACAACACTGTGAATTCTTCTTAATTATTACCATTTTTTTTTTCATTTGCAACTGGCACATTAGTTTTCAAGGAGATTTAATTATATTGAAAGTTGGATGGAGAATTAACAAGCTGTTCATGAACAAGCAGGAGACAAATGTTAGACAAGTGTCAGCATGTCAAATCAAGGTAACAGTTAATGCTACATAACTCAAACTAAGTTTGAACAGTGCTTTTCAGATTTTGTAGAAACTTTCTCCTTAGACTTTCGCTTAAATATGGCAATATTTAGGTTAAATGTATTTTCCAAGCCAAAGTTAGAGAGGAACTAAAATAGGGCTTATACAGAAGCTGGCTGCATCCTTAACTATGGAGGGGATATTGCCCATCCATAATACTTACTGAACTACTGGCTCTAATGCTATAGGTATAATACATAGCAAATGAGAAACATTACTTATTTCTGAATAGCACATACACAGGAAAGAGACTTTCACTAGGATTAATGGCTTTATCAGTGTTCTCTGACCTACAAACACCTAGTTACACATTATTCCTGGAGTTGCTTTAGCGTTAAGTCTCAATCCAGGAAGGTGCTGAGAACTCTGGCCCCATTACTACAGAGCTCTTAAGAAAATACTTAATTTTAAGCAAGGGCAGAGCCCACTGACATCATTAAATTACACTGTAGATTTGAAATAGTTAAAAAAGAATCAGAATCCCAAATCTTCAGAGATCATATGAGAACAGTAAAGCTCAGCCTTGATGCTACCTTACACAAAATAGGAAGTGGTGTGTAGTTATACCTATAAGACAAATCAAATAGTTAAGGTTTTATTATGTTGCTGGTAATGATTAAATGCATCTGGAATTAGCTTTGCTGTTATTTTGAAGAAGATGGCAGTTCTTGTAATACCAGCTGTGCCAACCCTGGATGCTATGATCGTAGATTGTACAGTTAACCAAATATTGTCATTTATGGCATCTCCTGTAGCATATTTTCTGGCCTTACCTGCCCAAAATCTCTTGGCTGTTTTTATTTTATTTTTAAAATCTGTCCCCACTGGAATAGCCCACACTCTAATGTAGAACAATATCTGCCATCTCCCAAGATACATCCGTTCTTACTGCTGCTAGGGTTTTCTCATTACAGCTTTCTTAGCCCCAGAATGTTGGATTTAGTTTAGCAAACAACTTTGCTGGAAATTGCTCGGTATGCACTACATGTTTTGCTAAGTGATATTTCCCCAGAGCTGGCAGATCACTCCAAAGTAGCAGATGTGCATGTTTTAGAAAATCACTACCATAAGGAATAGCATAATTATATTTACTGCTGTTTGTAGTGCACCAAATTTCAAATAGAGGGACACTAGTACAACTGAGGCACACTAACAGACTTTTTTTTTCCTGATATACATAATTAACTTTATTCTTTTAATTCCCAGCTAACGATTACACACTAGTACATGCCACAGCCCCTGAAAATCTAGGGCAAAATTCCCTCCCCACTGAAGTCAATGGATGTTTTTCTGTTGACTTCAGGGAGCCATGGATGGAGTGTGGGGGTCAAGATGGTTCCATTAGCATGTGTAAATACTGTAAGGCCTTGTTTGGGAGTATCCACTAATAGTGGGCTACAGCTATGGGAGAATATATGGTATGGCAGTGCTGCAACCCTGCTAGCCTTGGTGGTATCCCCAATGTGCTTTGGTTTCCTACTGTCTGGCAAGTGCCTTTTTAAAGAAAATCATATAATTATCATCTAAAGTTTAGTATAGGTGGAGACTATGAAAAAAGCATGTTGCCTTAGGTCCTGTTGCAACAATAACAGTTAACTAACTACCTATCACATGATTGTTATGCTTGTACTTGTATTTTATCAGGTGTGCAGAGGGCCAGAGACATAAGTGTATTGGACAAAAAAATGCCATTATTATTATCATCTGTAGCAAAGAAGCGTGGTCACTCTCAGAGATTGATAGTGAGGGATGGCCAGACGCCCCCTAGTGGGCAGAACCAGGAAGGCCATGCTCTTCACGCTGGAAGCAGAGGGGCAGGGCAGGAAAAGGAAGTATAAAAGGTGAGCCCCGTAGCTCAGCTGGGAGGCAAGTGCCAAAGGAGACAGAGGTGTTCTCCTCACTGCTGATGCAGGAGCCCACAGAATGCTTCTGTTGTCCCAAGGAGGGCCCCGAGCACCCAAACAGTCAGACAAATCTGATGCTGAGGAGTTGCTGGGACTGCCACTGGCAGTATACCCCGGAAAAACAGAGGACAACCTTTGGAAGCAGGGGAGTGTGGGAAGCAGCCCAGGAGAACCAGACTACCATCTAGCTGTGCTGCCGCTGGAGACGCGGTCAGTCTGTTGCGGGTGTATTTCCCACTGACCCAGTGGCAGACCACTCTGCTGCTGTTAGGGCCCTCGGCTGAGATGCAGTGGAGTTGGGCAGGCTATGTCCCCTCTGCCATCCTACCCTGGGGTGGCAGTACTCCCCCTCCTGAGGTCAAGAGGCCTCTGCTCCATTTGCACCCCTTGCCTGAGCGCCCTCGACTGCGGTGGGCTCCTCGACTGCTTGGTGCTCTCCCCTACCTGACAGCTGGAGCACTAGACTGCAGGGTGCCCCGCCCTGCCTAAGGGCCTGGGCCCCTGAACTGTTCGCTGCTCTACCCTGCCGTCAGGTAACTGCCTGAGCCCTATAGCCAACTAATTTCCCCCTTGTGAAGACTGCAATTCTGGGTGTGTGACAACAATGAGGTGTGGCCACCCTCAGAGATTGACAGTGAGGGATGGCCATGCACACCTACATACTTACAGGGTCATATTATTCTGTCCAATGTAACACACTTTGTGAAATGATGAGTTAGAAAAAAATCAGGGTTGCAGGTAACTAGTGAATAGGATAAGGTTTCCCACCCACCCTCCAATAGTTACATTCTGGAATCAAGGCACACTCGGATAAAGAAAGGTACATACATCAATATGATACTATTTTAAAACACAGTTAAACATATCTTGACCAGAAGTATTCTATCTGCTACCCAAGATTCATAAATCTCAAAATCCTGGACATCCCATCATCTCAGGCATTGGCACTCTTACAGCAGGATTATCTGGCTATCTGGACTCTTTCCTCAGACCCTAAGCTATCAGCACTCCTAACTATCTTTGAGATACCACTGACTTTCCAAGGAAACTACAATGCATTGGTGATCTTCCTGAAAACACCATCCTTGCCAGCATGGATGTAGAAGCTCTTTATATGAATATTCCACATGAGGATGGACTACAAGCTGTCAGGAACAGTATCCCTGATGAGGCCATGGCACACCTGGTGCCTGAGCTTTGTAACTTTGTCCTCACCCCCACAGCCATTTCAGATTTGGGGATAACTTCAAGTCAGCAGCACTGCTATGGGTACCTGCATGGCCCCACAGTATGCCAACATTTTTTATGACTGACTTAGAACAACTCTTCCTCAGCTCTCGTCCCCTAGCGCCCCTCTTCTACTTGCACTACATTGATGACATCTTCATCATATGGACCCATGGGGAGGAGGCCTTTGAAGAATTCCACCTGGATTTCAACAATTTCCACCCCACCATCAACCTTAGCCTGTATCAGTCCACACAAGAGATCCACTTCCTGGATACTACAGTGCAAATAAGTGACAGCCACATAAACACCACCCTATACTGAAAATCTATTGACCACTATTCTTACCTGCATGCCTCTAGTTTCCATCCAGGACACATCACACGATCCATTGTCTACAGCCAAGCCCTAAGATACAACCAAATTTGCTCCAATCCCTCAGACAGAGATAATCACCTATAAGATCTTTATCAAACATTCTTATAGCTACAATACTCATCTGAGAGAGTGAGAAAATGGATTGACTGAGCTAGATGGGTACCCAGAAGTCACCTACTACAGAACAGGCCGAACAAGGAAAATAACAGAACACCACTGGCCATCACATATAGCCCCCAGCTAAAACCTCTTCAGCACAACATCAATGATCTACAATCTATCCTGGAAGATGATCCCTCACTCTCATAGACCTTGGGAGGCAGGCCAATCCTCACTTACAGACAGCCCCCCAACCTAAAGCAAATACTCTCCAGCAACTACACACCACACCACAGAAACACTAACCCAGGAACCAATCCCTGTAACAAACCCTGTTGCCTACTCTATCCCCAGATCTACTCCAGTGACACCGTCATAGGACCCAGTCACATCAGCCACACCATCCGGGGCTCATTCACCTTCACATCTACTATTTTGATATATGCCATCATTTACCAGCAATGCCCTTCTGCCATGTACATTGGCCAAACCAGACAGTCTCTACGTAAAAGAATAAATGGACACAAATCAGACATCAGGAATGGTAACATACAAAAGCCAGTAGGAGAACATTTCAATCTCACTGGACATTCAATAACAGGTTTAAAAGTAGCCATCCTGCAACAAAAAAACTTCAAAAACAGACTCCAAAGAGAAACTGCAGAGCTACAATTCATTTGCAAACTTGATACCATCAATTTGGGCTTGAACAGGGACTGGGAGTGGCTGGCTCACTACAAAAGCAATTTTCCCTCTCTTGGTATTGACACCTCCTCATTAGTTATTAGGGGTGGACCACATCCTCCCTGATTGAAATGACTTTGTCATCACTGCTTCTCCACTTGCAAGGTAACTCCCTTCTCTTCATGTACCAGTATATTTATGCTTGTATCTGTAATTTTTCACTCCATACACCTGAAGAAGTGTTTTTTTACCCACAAAAACTTATGCCCAAATAATACTATTAGTTTTTAAGGTACCACCACACTCCTCATTGTTTTTGCGGATACAGACTAACACAGCTACCCCTCTGATAGTTAAACATAAATAACCCAGACCAATAGTGTCGGTATTGTAACAAATATTTTTCATGACCACATTAGTATTTAACTGAACTCTGTGCATAATGATTGTGGTGTGAAAAGAAGAGAGAAAAATCAAACTACCTAAAAAAAATGGGAAACAAAGGACTAGAGAACTGTATGAATTCAGCCTTCAAGGTCACTGATTCAAATCCACATCAGCTGCATAGCGACTTAAAATCACCATCATCTGGTGTCTGTTGGGTGGCCTATATGAAATGTATTGCTACAAGCCCCAAGAGAGTTCAAGGATTTAATGTACATGAGAACTGAAAACAAAACAACTATGACTTATTTACAGTAACTTTTCCGGTGCTCTTAACTATGTATTTGGAGTTCCTTAAAGACATAAATGAC
This sequence comes from Gopherus evgoodei, assembly GCF_007399415.2. Lineage (NCBI taxonomy): Eukaryota > Metazoa > Chordata > Testudines > Testudinidae > Gopherus > Gopherus evgoodei. Next base: position 26,574,230 of record NC_044329.1, on the reverse strand, counting down.
TTTAGCCTATCATTTTTGGGAGGCAAGGAAGTATTATTATCCCCATTTTACAGATGGGAAATCTGAGGTGCAGAGAGATTAAGTTATTTCTCCAAGGCCACACAGTTATTCTGTAACAGAGTTAGGAGTACAATCCAAATCTCCTGCCACCTACTCTTGGGTTTTAACCACTAGATAATTTCAGCGCTATCTTAGATATCAGGCATGAAGCAGTGTAGCAAAGCTCTTATTCTCACTTACCTCTGCATAGTCAGAGATTAATGGGAGTTTACAAGGATGTCCAGTCACAATGAGCTGTAAAATTCACCTAAATCAAGATCTGAATGTTGTTATTGTCAATGGAAAGACCCATTTAAATATGAGTTTATCAGGACCTTCAAGAGTTATCAAAGGGCCCATCCAGTAAGCAGAAGTAGGAGTCTCTCTCCTTGGAAATATTCTTGAATGCATGCAAATTATTACATATATTGTCCAATCCAATTTGCTATGCAGAATGGCTTGGACAAGGTTATACCTGAAAAATGATAAGTGTTTGGATAAACTGAAGATTGGTGTCTGAGAAATGCAAAGACTTGAACTTCAGTTCTGAGAAATGCAAGGACTTGAGCATCATATGCTTCTTGAAGTCGCTGGGGTAGTGGAGATTAGTGAAGATATAAGATGCAGTGTTACACTGAGATCTACTTGATACATATAATTAATCTCTCTTCGTGTTAGTTTGCTTGAAGTGCTATATAAAAATGGATCCATTGTATCTCCCTTTAAACATAGGGCAGCCATTCCATTATATTAGTACATTATTTAAAAGAAACAATGATTTCTACAAGTCCTTAAGGGAATGCCTTGGCATATCAATGCTTATGGTATGTTAATAATTCAACAGGACAATGTCCACTAACATAATAGATGGCCACAATAAATACGGGGATAAAATATTGGTAATGAGTTTGACACATAATAATAAACCTTACAGACAATATCAAGACCAGCCATAGTAAGTATATGTAGGGAAATGTTTATTTTTGTGGTGCTTATACTGTTCCCAGATGACGGTTTTATTTCAATTTCAACATAAAAATAACCCTAGCTAATGTTTAATATGACTGCAATAATAGTACTGGACTGCCTCCCAGCCCTCAATATATTTATCCTCATCATACCCCTGTGAGGTAGGGATATGCTATTATCCTCATTTCACAGTTGGGGGAACTAAGAGGCATGTTCAAGGTCACACAGGAAGTCTGTAGTAGAGCAGAGACTTAAACCTAGGTTCCTTAAGTCTGAGGCAAGTGCCTTAACTACTGGACTATCTTTTCTCTCTACCCTAGCGTCTAGGTGCACTTGACAGAACATTAAAAATGCAATACAATTCAGACAGACAGTAGCCAAATAGCAGCCTTGTTCCACACAAAGAAACTATTCCACAAAATTAAAAATTTCCTCATCTCAGTTTCCACAAAACCCAAACACCCCAGATAAAATACCCTCCCCCACAAACATTAATTTTCATGCCATCAATTGTTCTGCCTGTCTAAAGGGAGGGGCTTTGCAGCAGGATCTCAAAGTCTACTAAGTCGGAGTACTTCAAGAGTAAAATCCATAGCTGTGGGAGCCTCGGGGAGAATTCCTTGCCAGCAATGCTCTCTCCGCTACATACCAAGGGAAATTCAGCTCAAGTGTCTCTGCTGAATGGAATTGTGACAGCGTCTCATGGAGAGAGAGGCAAATTGATATCTCAAGAGGTTTCACAGATATGGAACAAGATCTTAAGAAACGTTTTGTCTCAATCATCTTCAAACCAAGACTTCTCACTGCCGGTACTCCAGTCATCTTCTTTCATCTGTTGCAGATCACCAGCCAAGCCGTAAATTTTTGAGGATGAAATCATGGAAGAGAGAACCATACTATCTGCCAGGGAGGCCAAGATATTACCCTGAAGTCCTATCAATTCATCAGCAGAGAGGTCTGTTGGAAGCACAATATTCGCCTTGAGATCCTACGAGAAATATCTCATCCTTAACTAGAGCATGGATATTGATACCATACTAAACCACTAATCTTGCAATAACCAACAGAAAGTGAAAACCTGAGATATAACAGACAATGCCTTTGTAACTGATATTCGTTGTCTTTTAAGATGTTCTCTAACATATTTTTCTGCATTGCCTTAGACTAACCCATTACTTCAGGAATCAAGGACCGAAAAGAAAGCTCTCCCCACCTTAGTGTTGAACTCTTGCTACTCCAGCAGTACTACTTCCCCTGTTATGCCCTAAACCCATTGAGATTCACAATCACAAATGATACCCACATAATATTTTGGAGACAGGGAGAGGAAACTAAAGACTATGTTCCACAGCAATGAAGTTTTCACAGGTCTACTAGCCAAGAAAGAAGAGAAGGGACAATGGAAAACAGAAGTGATGAAAAAATAAGGAACAAATGCAACTTAAATACAGAAGTTTTTATTTCTACTACCTCTCTAAAAGTGGGATTATTTATCTATTTTTTATCTTTATGGCATTCAATTTTCTTTGGCTAGCAGAGTCAGCAGCAGTACAGCAAATAGTGATCCTTTCACTAATTAACATTCTCTTCAGATAAGCAGAACATGGACAAGAAATTTGCAATAAACTGAAAATACTAAATTGACCTAAGTGATCTTTTTCCCTTTCAGAGAGACAAGGTAGGTGAGTTAGTATCTGTTATTGGACCAACTTCTGTTGGTGAAAGAGATAAGCTTTGAGCTCTACAAAGCTCTTCCTCAGGTCTGACTCACCAGAATATCCGACATTCTGATTTCCTTTCCCAGACCTGAGGAAGAGCTCTGTGTAGCTTGAAAACTTGTAACTTTCACCAACCAAAGTTGATCTAATAAGTGATACTACCTCACACCCCACTACCCCTTGTCTCTCATATTCTGTGACCAAGCATGTCTACAACACTGCGAACATTTCCCCCTTTCAGTTATAGAGAGGTTTCCTTTTCTAAGAGCCTATCATCCTATCTGACTTTTGACTATCTACATTTTTAGTTTACAGAAGATTCCTTTTTTGCCTGTGAAACCCTTCATGGTGTCAAATACAGTATTAGAGGTGTGGATCATGGTGGAAAGAACACATATGAAAGACTCCAGGTTTCAGATTTAGTATCAAACTTCATATGGTCCAGATCTTTCCCAAGATTTGAAAACCATCAAAAAAAAAACATGGACCTATTTTTGAGCAAATCTTAGCTGGTTATGGTTTGTGTTAAAACCAGGTGAAACTCAAGAGTTTGGAATAGTACTTTTATTTAAGTGCTAACCTAATCTGTTTAGGTTCTTATCTGGCTTGCACTCATTGCCTTTATATCTCAGAGTGGATGTTCTGGGTGTGAATCTGCTCAGGTGAAAGCCAGCGAAAATGTTTGCATGGACTTACGAGAGTCCCAGCCACATTTTGAACAGCTTTGTATTAGATGTATGGGCCTCATCCAAATCCCACTGAAGTCAATGGAAAGACTCAATGATTTCACTGTACTTTGGATTCAGCCTTATGTGTCTTTCTCATCACAATTCTAAATGAATGAAATATAGCAGGAGATTGGATTATCTAAATTCATTATCACTGATGCGACCCTAGCCATTCAATTTTTTGAGATGGCTGAGTTCCAGGAAAAGGAGGATAACTCAATGACACAAGACAAATACTGGCTAACTACAGACCTGAGAAACTTGGGGGTGGCAGTGGTGATCTGCAGATATGAAGGGTAGTTCATCTATCTCCTGGATTGATTTACCACTGGTTTCTATTACATTCAAGGTCCACAAGGGTGACCAGATGTCCTGATTTAATAGGAATAGTCCCGATTTTGGGGTCTTTTTCTTATATAGGATCCTATTACCTTCCACTCCCGTCCCAGTTTTTCACATTTGCTGTCTTGTCACCCTAAGGTCCACTGAAATCAACAGAAGTCTTCGAATAGTCTTTGGATCATGATCAGGCCCATAATATGCTGTAAGAAGGCAATCTAGTGGTGATTTCTACAGAGATGAACAGCAGAAGCTTTTTTAGCTCTTTATTGAAGAAGGAACATTCAAATATTCTGGAACCAGGGGTCTATGGATATTCTTCTGCAACACATGATGGACATCAGAAGCACCTAAAGCAGGGAAGGGAGCTGCATTCTTTACACAGCTTTTGGGTTTAATAAATTTCAACTGCAGTAGGGAGAAGGAAACATTGAACTCAGACCTTGGCAGCTCAGTAAAGAAGGAAATCCCTGCTATGTACCAAAACTATTTTGTTTTGGTACATATTCTTATTTAAGCCCATACATACGTTGTTTCAATGGATCTTAAAATGTTTTAAAGCATAAGTTTACTCCTTAATTGATCTCAAGATTTAATAAATTAATGCAGCATTAGGAAATTCAGTAAATGTGTTGCAGATTCCTACAACACAGTAGTTTGATTGTCATTTAATTTATATTTAATCATTTAAAAATCTAGTAGCTGATTTTAAAATATTGCAACCCAGTAGTTACGTTTGGACTCTTTGAAGATTCTTTTTAATCCTAGTGATCTGCATGACTTGTTTCAGTAAGAAGATATAACTAACAATTAAATATTTATTCACTTACTTTTTTGTGTCTCTCTGAGCAACAGACACAAATTAAATGTTTATTTTAAAAGTAACTTTTTTTGAAAGCATACATGCAGATATTCAGATATATTCATATTTGGTGTTCACAGTCTTGAACAAAAAGAGAAACTGTTGAGAACAAAGATCCTGAATTAAAGGGTGAACCAACTATACTCCTCTTGCAGAGGGAGATGCTTAGCTTGCACCACATTTTGTTTCATCAAAATCTAAGAAATAAAGTTTAAGATGTTTTGAAAAGTGATAACTCTGTCAGGTATTTATGTGAAACATTCAGATTTAAAACCCTGGGGAAAGCTGTATATCTTTTGCAAATCTGCATAGATGAATGGGGCTGCTAGATATTGATATTGATATTGATTATCACACTAGAAAAGTAATATGCTTATGCAATGAACTTCTGTAATGTTAGTGCAGATATTTCCATAGATGATAGCATGTGTGATAAACGAAGCGGGGAAGGGATAGCTCCCTTTTATGGACACCCAGCCAGTTAGCTATATAATCCCTCTTGGTAGCTGTTGTCTACTTACTTTACCTGGAAAGGGTTTGAAAGTCTGACTGCGTGCATAGGTAAAAGGAAGTGAGTGAGCCCCTGGCCAAAAGAGCCAATGGAAGGCTAGAACTTTTTAAAATTGAAACAAGATCCCTCTTTTGTCTGTCTGTTGTTCTTCTCTGAAGAGAGGGGACAGAGCAGAGATGGAGCTGGAGCTATGCTGTAAAAAGCTGTGGGACAGGTATGAAAATCACCAGATCATACCTAGAAACTACTCATTTGAAACCCCCAGATATGTAAGTAGATCAGGAAATGTCTAGGAAGATGTGATTAGGTTTATCTCTTTTATTTCTTTATGGCTTGAGGACTCCTCATAGACTCATAGACTTTAAGGTCAGAAGGGACTATTATGATCATCTAGTCTGACCTCCTGCACAATGCAGGCCACAGAATCTCACCTATTCATTCCTGTAACAAACCCCTAACCTATATCTGAGTTATTGAAGTCCTCAAATCGTGGTTTAAAGACCTCAAGGTGCAGAGAATCCTCCAGCAAGTGACCCATGCCCCATGCTGCAGAGGAAGGTGAAAAACCTCTAGGGCCTCTGCCAATCTGCCCTGGAGGAAAATTCCTTCCTGACCCCAAATATGACGATCAGTTAAATCCTAAGCACGTGGGCAAGACTCACCAGTCAGCACCCAGGAAAGAATTCTGTATAGTAACTCAGATCCCACCCCATCTAACATCCCATCACAGACCATTGGGCATATTTACCTGCTAATAATCAAAGATCAATTAATTGCCAAAATTAGGCTATCCCATCATACCATCCCCTCCATAAACTTATCAAGCTTAGTCTTGAAGCCAGATCTTTTGCCCTCACTACTCCCCTTGGAAGGCTGTTCCAGAACTTCACTCCTCTGATGGTTAGAAACCTTTGTCTAATTTCAAGTTCAAATTTCCTAAAGTCCAGTTTATATCCATTTGTTCTTGTGTCCACATTGGTACTAAGCTTAAATAATTCCTCTCCCTCCCTGATATTTATCTCTCTGATATATTTATGAAGAGCAATCATATCTCCCCTCAGCCTTCTTTTGGTTAGGCTAAACAAGCCAAGCTCTTTGAGTCTCCTTTCATATGACAGGTTTTCTATTCCTCGGATCATCCTAGTAGCCCTTTTCTGTACCTGTTACAGTTTTAATTCAGCCTTCTTAAACATGGGAGACCAGAACTGCACACAATATTCCAGATGAGGTCTCACCAGTGCCTTGCATAATGGTACTAACACCGCCTTATCTCTACTGGAAATACCTCGCCTGACGCATCCAAGACCGCATTAGCTTTTTTAACGGCCATATCACATTGGTGTCTCATAGTCATCCTGTGATCAACTGATACTCCAAGGTCCTTCTCCTCCTCTGTTACTTCCAATGCATGTGTCCAATGTATAACTACAATTCTTGTTATTAATCCCTAATTTTGCCTTTTTTAACTATTAAATTTCATCCTATTACTATGACTCTAGTTTACAAGGTCATCCAGATCTTCCTGTATGATATCCCGGTCCTTCTCTGTATTAGGATTATCTCCCAGCTTTGTGTCATCCACAAACTTTATTAGCACATTCCCACTTTTTGTGCCACGGTCAGTAATAAAAAGATTAAATAAGATTGGTCCCAAAACTGATCCCTGAGGAACTCCACTAGTATCCTCCTTCCAGACTGACAGTTCACCTTTCAGTATGACCTGCTGTAGTCTTCCTTTAACCAGTTCCTTATCCACTTTTCAATTTTCATATTGATCCCCATCTTTTCCAATTTAACTAATAATTCCCCATGTGGCACCATATCAAATGCCTTACTAACATCGAGGTAAATTAGAACCACTGTGTTTCCTTTGTCTAAAAAATCTGTTACCTTCTCAAAGAAGGAGATCAGGTAGGTTTGGTACGATCTACCTTTTGTAAAACCATGTTGTATTTTGTCCCAATTGCCATTGACCTCAATGTGCTCAACTACTTTCTCCTTCAAATTTTTTTCCAAGACCTTACATACTACAGATGTCAAACTAACAGGCCTATAGTTACTCTGATCACTTGTTTTCCTTTCTTAAAAATAGGAACTATGTTAGCAATTCTCCAGTCGTACGGTACAACCCCTGAGTTTATTGATTCATTAAAAATTCACGCTAATGGGCTTGCAATTTCATGTGCCAGTTCCTTTAATATTCTTGGATGAAGATATCTAGGCCCCCCAATTTAGTCCCATTAAACTGTTTGAGTTTGGCTTCTACGTCGGATGTGGTAATATCTATCCTCATTCCCATTTGTCATCCTACCATTATCCCTAAACTCCTCATTAGCCTCATTAAAGACTGAGGCAAAGTATTTGTTTAGATATTGGGCCATGCCTAGATTATCCTTAATCTCCACTCCATCCTCAGTGTTTAGCAGTCCCATTTCTTCATTCTTTGTTTTCTTCTTATTTATATGGCTATAGAACTTTTTACTATTGGCTTTAATTCCCTTTGCAAGGTCCAACTCTACATGGCTTTTGGCATTTCTAACCTTATTCCTACATGTTCTGACCTCAGTAAGATACCTTTCCTTTCTAATCTCTCCCACCTTCCACTCCTTGTAGGCTTTCTGCTTTTTCTTAATCACCTCTCTGAGAGGCTTACTCATCCAGCTTGGTCTACAACTCCTGCCTATGAATTTATCCCGCTTTCTTGGGGTGCAGGTTTCTGATAGTTTCTGCAACTTTGACTTGAAGTAATTCTAGGCCTCCTCCGCCTTTAGATCCACATGTTCTTCAGTCCAATCCACTTTCCTAACTAATTTCCTTAATTCTTTAAAGTTAGCCTTTTTGAAATAAAAAACTCTAGTCCCAGATCTATTTTTGTTTATCTTTCCATCTAGTTTGAACTGAAATAGCTCATAATCGCTCGAACCAAGGTTGTCCCCTACAACCATTTCTTCTATGAGGTCCTCACTACTCACCAAAACCAAATCTAAAATGACATCCCCTCTCGTTGGTTCAGCAACTACTTGGTGAAGGAATCCATCAGCTATCTCATCTAGGAAAATCTGAGGCCTATTATTATTACTAGCACTTGTCCTCCAGTCTATATATGGGAAGTTAAAGTCTGCCACGATCACACAATTCCCATTAGTGTTTACTTCATTAAAAACATTAAAGAGGTCTCTATCCATATCCAAATCGGATCCCGGCAGTCTGTAACACACCCCAAGCACTATCTCAGGGGAGGGTCTAGTAGCTTTCTTTCCCAGTGTGATTTTGCCCGGACAGACTCTGTTTTATCCATTCCATCACTTCTTATTTCTTTACAGTCTACCTCATCATTTATATACAGTGCTACTCCACCACCTTTGCCTTTATTTCTGTCTTTCCTAAACAGCACATTACCTTCAATACCCGTACTCCAGTCATGACCACTATTCCACCATGTTTCTGTTATCCCTATAATATCTGGTTTCACTTCCTTCACCAGTAGCTCTAGTTCCTCCATTTTTGTACCTAGGCTCCTTGCATTAGTGTACAAACATCTTAATTTTTGCTGTTGGATTCACTAACATTCTTTACCCGATTAGACACAGACATTCTACCATCAGTATCACTTAGTAGACTGGTATCTACACTATCCTTCCTCCTTCTGTTCATTCTCATATCCATGGCTGCATCCTTTCTTACTTAATTTATTTCCTTCTCAACATTAAATTCCGGAGAGGAGATTACCTGGACATCTCCCAACCATCTCCCCCAAATTCCTAGTTTAAAGCTCTGTTAATCAGTTGTGCCAGCCTCCATCCTAGAAGTCTATTTCCCTCCTTACTCAAGTGAAGTCCATCCCAAGAGAACAGTCCTCTGTCCATGAATGCTTCCCAGTGACCATACATCCCAAAGCCTTCCTTATAGCACCACCGCCTGAGCCATCTGTTGATCACCATAATCTTGTCCCACCTTTTTTGCTCTTCTCTAGCAACAGACAGAATCCCACTGAAGATCACCTGAGCCTCAATTTCTTTAAGCGTCTTCCCCAGCCAGGCATAGTCTCCCCTGATACATTCCAGTGAGAATCTAGCTGTATCATTTGTTCCCACATGAAGGACAGTCTGTGGATTCTTTCCCGCTCCCATTAGGATCCTTTTCAGCCTCAGGTCCACATCCTGTATCTTAGCACCCGGCAGACAGCACACCCTTCTGTTCTCCAGATCAGCTCTGGTTACAGGCCTATCTATTCTTCTCAGTAAGGAGTTCCCAATCACGGAGACCTGCCTTTTCCTGGTGATGGTGTGATTCGCTGGTCTATCTCCTGTTCCCTCTGGCTGCAAGTCCTCTTGATTTCTATTGTCCCTTGCAATCCTCTGCAAACCATACTCTATCCTCCTGCAGCTCATATTTGGTGTTATCTCCATTGACTCTTCCCCTCTTCCTATAGGACTAGCTGCTCTTCTCTTCTTCCTTGCCCTCTCACCTTCAGCGACCACCTGCTCTGCCCCTTCTTCATTTTCCAACTCCACAAACCTGTTCCTGAGCTCTATTTCTTCTTCACTCGCCCGTCTTTTCTCTGCCTGGTTCTCTTAGTCACATGCTTCCATCGCCCACTTTCCTCACCCAGCAGTCTCCCCTCAGAATTCTTTGGTCCTGCTTCCATCTGCAAGTCTGAGCTTTTCCTTTCACCCTCCTCATGTCTTTGCTCCATCATCATCGAACCCCCTTCTAAACTCAACCAGAGTTTCCACCTGCATCTCCAGTCCTCGGATCTTTTCTTCCGCTCTATCAGGCGGCACTTCATGCAGACGAAACTCTTATCAGGTACCCCCTCCAAGATCATGTACATGCCGCAGCTCCACATCCAGTCATCTTCATTGTGTCTTTCACTGCTGCCTCTGTATCAGTCATAGCCTCCCACCTAAAAACCTGTTAGTCCAGGAAACACAAACCAAACCACAACCACCCACAGCAAAACAAACCCCCAGTGAGCACCAGAATGCCACTCACTCCCTTCACTAGCCTGTCTATTCCTCTGCCTAGCTCTCTTAGTCTCCCCCACAAACTCCTCTTGCAAACTCCCACTGAAACTCCCCTGTTTACAGCTCTGTTTGCTGGCTCCTGTGCCTCTACACTGTGCTAACCCCTAAGTGCTTTTGTTTTGCTTGTAACCATTAAGCTGGACCTCAAGAAAACCATTCCTGATGCTTAATTATTATAGTTGCTCTTTTTAAATGTAGCGATAGCCTAAGTTCCAGATATATTTTCTTTCTTTTTGTTTTTAATAACATTTACCAGTTTTAAGAACAGGATTGTGTTTTTGTGTCCTAAGAAGGTTGTGCATATGTTGTTTAATTAGTTGGTAGCAACAGCTGATTTCCCTTTTTTTTTTGTTCTCAGCTCTTCCCTGAAGGGGGTGGGGTAAAAGGGTGTCATAACTATAAAGGGAAGGGTAACAACCCTCCTGTGTACAATACTATAAATTCCCTCCTGGGCAATGACACCAACCTCCTTTTACCTGTAAATGTTTAAGAAGCTCAGGTAACCTGGCTGACAGCTGACCCAAAGGACCTATAAGGGGACAAGGCACTTTCAAATATTGTGGGGGGAAGGCTTTTGTTTGTGTGCTCTTTCTTTTGGGGGTTGTTCGCTCTTGGGACTAAGAGGGACCGGACATCAATCCATGCTCTTCAAATCTTTCTGAACAAATCTCTCATATTTCAAACTTGTAAGTAACAGCTAGGCAAGGCATGTTAGTTTTATCTTTGTTTTTTCAACTTATAAATGTTCCTTTTGCTAGTGTTCAGCTCTCTTTGCTGTAACTTTGACCCTAAGACCAGAGGGGGTTCCTCTGGACTCTTTGAATCTGATTACCCTGTAAAGTTATTTTCCACCCTGATTTTACATAGATGAAGTTTACCTTTTCTTTTAATAAAATTATTCTTTTAAGAACCTGATTGATTTTTCATTGTTTTAAGATCCAAGGGTTTTGGATCTGTGTTCACCAGGACTAATTGGTGAGGCTATACTCTCAAGCCTACCCAGGAAAAGGGGGTAAGGACTTGTGGCGGAGAGAGGAATTAGTCTCAAACCTGCCCAGGAAAGGGGGGGTTAGAAACTTGGGAAATCTTTGGGGGAAGGCAGAGTTCCAAGTGGCTCTCCCCTAAGATTTGGAACATGCTTGGTGGTGTCAGCTTACTGTTAACCTAAGCTGGTAAATAGGCTTAGGGATCTTTCATGCGAGTCCCCACATCTGTACCCTAGAGTTCAGAGTGGGGAAGGAATCTTGACAAAGGGCTTGAGGGTCCCCCAATCAGAGGAATTCCCAAGTGTGCTTTACTGGGTCCAAAGGGGTTTTTTTGCACTTGGGTGGTAGCAGCATCTACCCATCCCAGGTCAAAAAGAAGCTGTAGCCTTGGGAGTTTAATACAAGCCTGGAGTGGCCAGTATTAATTTTTAGAATCCTTGCAGGCCCCCACCTTCTGCACTCAAAGTTCCAGACTGGAGAATCAGCCTTGACAGTATGAAGATAACTTTCCAGCATGGCATCTTTTGTTTATGTAACCCTTCTGCCCCTCTAGTTGGCAGCAACAAGGGCCGGGTTCAGTATCCAGGGGTTCCGTTTCAGTAACACAATGCATAACCGGCTCGAGCCCCCACCCAGTGACCTGGGACACTCACATACCACACCCCCCTGGGCGCCTCTAGGAGGCAATACTTCCCCTCTCGCAAGCACGGAGTCTGAGTGTAGCAAAATCTTTTTTAATAAAGGAAGGAATCAATGTGGCATCCCATTGGAGAAACACCACAAACAGGGTTATAACACAAACCATAAACAAAAACCCACCTCCAAGTACGTTTGCCACTGTCCTTTTTCCGCTTAGGGTTTTAAGTCCAATCACCCCAAAGTCCAACAACCCAAAAGTCTCTGGTCAATGCCACCCCAGAGTTCGAGAGTCTATCTGTAGAGGTCCCTCCCCCCCAGCCTGGGTAGAAAGGGGCACCTTACGTGGTCCAGGGCCAACTGCCCTGCCTCTCCGTGGGTTCTGCTTCCGCCTTCTCCACGAACTGCTCCGCTTTACCAGCTGCTCCACTCTGCTCCTCCAGCCATCCTCAGGAACTGCTCCGCTCCACCAGCTGCTCTGCTCCATGAGCTGCTCTGCAAAACTGCTCAGCTCTGCTCACTCTGTGGGCCGCGCCACCCGTCCCACAGCTACTCCGCTCTGCTGCCACCAGCTGTCCCATGATCCGCTCCAGCCGTCCCCGCAACTGCTCCACTCCACCAGCTGCTCTGTCCACAGCATATCTTCAGGCTCCCCCACTAGTTAGCACAATGCTCAGTGCTCTCAGCTCAGTCATTTCAGCTTTTTTTGTGATTTCAACTCTTAGTGATCTCAGCTCTTAGTGGGGGAGCCCCAGTGCTAATGCACCATTAGCCCAAAGGGCATTCAGCTCAGTAACCTGTATTTAGATTCTTGAGAGAATAAAAAAACCAACTCTGACATTCCACAGTGGAGAGAGGAGAGGGTGCAACTGGTGCTTCTAGCTCCACAAGGAGACTGCACCACCAGGCACAGATACCTGTCCCCAGCCTCTCTCAATTCTCTGGGTTTTGGAACCCATGTCCCATGTCTAGCCAGTACTACTCAACTGAGGGTGAGCAATTTGTCACCAAGCAATCCCACAGCTTGGGAGTCTGGGATAGGGTGGGCGTACCTATGCAAATACACTCTCTGAACTTCTTTCCACCAGATGTCAGGGTAGAGCTTATCCTGACTCTGCTTACATTTAAAATTACCACATTCTGCATTATGTCATTCTTAGCCAATTAGCTTATGAAATGGCATTTCCATTTGCTTTTTCTTGCTCTGCTCACAAAAAGAAATAGACATTATTTTGCAAAAATGTAACTGTAAGAAAGAAAATCGTGCCAGGAATAATCAAATTGCCAGGATATTAACTCAGTAATAAACACAATTGTTTCCAGCAAGACACTGCAATGACATCTGTAAAGTGTAAATATATAAATATACTTAATATGCCAATTAATAGCTGCTAACAAAGCTGATGATATCACAATGTGATGTCTCTTAGAAGAGACGGGACACGGCTGAAATATTTCAACTGTAAGGTCTTTGGGGCAGGGACCATCTTTTACTCTGTATCTACAGCATCCAGCACAATGGATCCCCAGTCTCAGCTGTCCTCTAGTCGCTGCCATAATGAATACCAGCTATCAACCCACAATAACTATGAGCAATATGATGGAGCCACCACCTAACTAAAATATTAAGAATTTGTATCCAAAATGAATTAAAGAAACAGACAAATCTAAATTTCATTCTCCCCTCATAAAGAGCATTAGTGTCATTGAAACTTATAAATGTTGTCCTCATGCCATGGGTAAAGATGCAGAATGTGAATAGCTTTCAATTTTTCTCACTCTCCACTTCACAGTTAGACCAAGGTAAATATTTCATAAAGGAAAACATATTAAAGACATTTTGTCCCTTTCGTTGTTCAAGATTTGTCTGCAAACAGTTTGTCCTTTATTTATACTGAGTCGGCTGCTGTGAATGCAAGAGAAACTCAGTGACTGTCAACTGAGATGGAGAAGCAATTCTTGGCTCCTGGTGAAGCTTTGGCATTTGGGAGAGCACTTGAGGATGGGGCTCAGTAAAGAAGGAGGGGACAAGAAAAGTTGGTTGGCAGGATGTTGGGAAGTAAGGGGAGCTTGGGAGACAGCAGCCTGAAAAACCAAAGACCAAGCAACAAGAACAAAGGAGACAGGAAACCTCTATCATCTTTTAGTGTTGCAGGCCTGTGTGAGCTGTGGGCAAGGTCAGGGCTCATCTTAATCATTCTGGCTAAACAGAAAAGTGACTGGGAATGGCCAGCTAGGTTAGGAGCAACTGGTAGGTGTGAGCAAAACCAGTAGTAAGGGTCTGATCCAAAGCCCAATAAAGTCAATGGAATTTGCCTTTAGAGTCTAGGGGGCCAGACTGAAGCCCTAAGGAGCTTTATTCTATGCTGGCACTTTTTCAGGTTTGCTTTGGGAATGTCAGATGTGTCTATACACATAGGTAGAGAGCCAGATTAGTGCCAGTAGGGGGTTAATGTATATTCACTGATCTACATGTAATTCAGGAATCTGCTTCTAGGCATAAGAAAGGCCTTTTGCAATATTTTAAATCCTTAAAATATCCTGTGCTGCACAGGTTCCTGAGCTGCTGCTAAAGTCCACAAGAAGAGGAAGGTCTATAGCAGATTTTGTTAAATAGCCAAGACCTCTCAGTCTGCTGCTTTCTTGCTTCCTTCCTTCCCATCTTCCCCTATTATTCCTTTCCCCTTTGTGGTAAGCAGGCATATCCCCAAAACACTGCACAAGTCTCAGTGTGAGCACATCCAGCTGTCACAGAGTGCTGAAATACTGAGGTGTAGAACTGGTCCAAAAAAATGATGGAATCATTTTCTATTGAAAAATCTTTTCATTGAAATTGAAAAGTTTCATGGAGCATGTCAGTTCTGACAATTTTTTTCAGTGTTTCAGTTTCAGTTGTTTCAGATGTATCATTTTGATTTTGTTTAAACTTTTCTATTGTATTAAAATATGAATTTGATATGTTTTATTTACATGTGTTCATTAGAATATTTAATATTTAGTATAATATAAACATGAAACTAATAAAAACCAAAGATTGACACATTGGACATAAAATGTTTCAGTTGGTCCCAAACTTAATTTTTTTTAGAATTTTCTTGTTTTGTGAGAATTATTGAAATTTTAGCTTTTTTACCCCAATTACAACCCCCTAATTCCCCTGCCAGAATTTCCCATGGAATGGAAACTTCAGTTCCCAACCAGCTCTATAGATGTGATTTTCCTACAGCATTAGTAAAAAATAAACTGCAATTTATTCTTTAAAAGTAAGTCTTTAGCTCTTCAGAGCAGAGCAGCACTGGGCTGATGGGACACCCATAGTGCTTTGTACCTCAGCACACACAAGTAAAGATGTGTGTACAATGCATTCCTCCATGCACACACAACTTGCTACTCACAAGAATAACAGCTTTTGCTTTCCACAGGTATTCAAATGTCACATTTAAAATCAAAGCTAGCAATTCTTCATTTAAGCATTATATAAAAACTGGAAATTAAAATAGAAAGTTTCTCCTAGCACTCTTCCTGTGGAAGGATGGTAACTTATCTTTATACAGGATCATTTATTCAGGAGGATTGTAAAGTTCTTTACCCACTTTAACACATATAGGAGAATCTCTAGAGAGATCTATTGTACTCACTTGACCCATCGCTACTGACAGGGGATAGGGAGCTGCTGCTGCAAGGGAAAGTGAGCTTCTAACACCCTGGAGTTGCACTTTTCTTTAGAGCCACACTTGTCTAGATTCATAGGTTCTAAGACCAGATGGGACCAATGTGATCATATAACGTGACCTCCTGTATAACACAGGCCATAGAAATTCCCCAAAATAATTCTTTTTGAACTAGAACATATCTTTTTAAAAAAATCCAATCTTTATTTTAAAATTGTCAGTGATGGAGAATCTATCATGACCCTTGGTAAATATTTCCAACTGTCCGCTCTCAGTGTGAAAAATTTGCTCTTATTTCAGACTCAACCTATCTTCCAGTTACTGGATCTTGTTATGTCTTTATCTGTATCAGGAACCAAGGCCTGCAACGGAGCTAGTCTCCTGGCACCCTCATCAGTACAGCTGGCCTGCAACAGGCTGCCCGACTGACCCTGCCACCTAATTGACTGAAGAGGCCAGCAGGTTGGCTCTTAAGCCAGCAGCAGCTCGTGCCCACCTCTGCGACTGCTCCTATGTTACCTTGTTCCTGCTGCTCCTGTCTTGCATCCAGCCTTGCTTTGCTTCTGCCCCTTCCTTGAACCCCTCCTTGCCTGCTACCCTGCTTATGCCAGTTACAGACCTCTGATTTGACCCTTGGCTCCAGCTTCTGACTACCATCTCCAGCTTGACCCTCAGCTCTTGTATCTAGCTCCTGGCTTCTGGTTTGACCTTTGGCTCCAGCTTCCAACTACTTACTCCAACTCTGATCCAGTCCTTGCGTCCGATGTCTGTTCCGAACACTAGGCTAGACCGCCCTTGTTCTAGTTGACTAACAGTCTACTGGACAGAAGAGCCCATTATCAAATATTTGTTCCCTATGTCGGTTCTTTAGACTGTGATCAAATCACTTTTTAATCATCTCTTTATCAAACTAAATAAACTGAGCTCTTTGAATGATACTTTTCATCAGCAGAGAGTTATGGTGGCTCTAGGCATGCAGCAGATAGGACATGGATCCTTTTTGGATACTGCTGTAATCCCATTTTATACCGGCATGCACATTTGGAATTATGAATAGACTGCAGGCATACAGTGGCTCCCATTTCTTCAGACAAACTGCTTTATTTTGCTATTATGGGCATAAGAGAGGGAAAAGCTATTCAACATTAGAGCTGGTCTGGAATTTTTTCCTCTCATGACCAGTTTCAAAGTAAATGAAAACATTTTGCCAAAAACCTGAAAAACTTTGAGGAAAACTGATTTTTTTTGTGAAAATTTCAACTTCTGCAAAAAGCTACTTTTTGTCCAAAAAGTTTTGACAATTTTTTCCCCTTCCCAGCTCTAATCAACAAGCATTTTGTTTTGACTGTGACATTCCAAGTTAAAGGCATTCATATGACTCTCAGCTTGTTGTAAAAAATAGCAACCCATGTGGTATGATGTACGTTGTGTGTACATACATACATGCATGCACATATGGAACATATGTATTTTCCCTCACATTTGTACTAGTCATTTTGAGACTTGGTGTAGCATATGGTATGTAACAAAGGAATAATAATCACACTCGATAAGCACTTTCTAACCATAAAAATGTTTTTCTTTCCTTTTTCCTTTCTAAAATAGTTAGAGTATATTTTATTATCCTATAAAGCACATGCTTTATGGAAGAGTTAGTGTTAGCCATAATCCAATGCTGTATATGACCTCTCAGGAGGCAAATATACTTTTACAGTGTAAAGAAATGGTATTTTATAATTGTAATGTCAGTAATAGTTATGCCTAGATAGATAGCCAACCATTCAAATTAATTCTCTGCAGTGAGTTTATCAAGGAAGTGTTATGAAAGTGTGAATTTACTTGGGGGAAGAAGTTTTCAGCTACATGAGTATTTAATATAACTGGAGGTAAGAACTACAGTGTAATTATTTGTACAGGTAAGGTGAGCATGCTTTGGTCCTCAAGTTATGGGACAGAAACCTTTCACACTTGAGAAATGTATAGAAACAAAGACAGTATGTTGTATAATGCTTTACTGGTATTATGAGGGGTTCTGGATGAATCATTTATTGATAAATGTTATTAGTCTGTAAAAAGAACAGAAGTACTTGTGGCACTTAGAGACTAACACATTTATTTGAGCATAAGCTTTCGTGGGCTACAGCCCACTTCATCAGATGCATAGAATGGAACATATAGTAAGAAAATATATATATATATAACCCCCCCCCACCTCTATGGGTGGTATGTGTCTTCCTCAAACTCGGGTCCTCTACCAGAGGCCTGGGAGTTTGAGGGTTCTGTGCAGTATCTTAGCTGTTCCTAGCACTGCACTCTTCTGGACAGAGAGCTCTGATGTTGTTCCTGGGATCTGTTGGAGCCACTCACCCAGCTTAGGAGTCACAGCCCCGAGTGCTCCTACCACCACTGGGACCACTTTGGCCTTCACTTTCCACATCCTCTCTAGTTCCTCTTTCAGGCCCTGGTACTTCTGCAGCTTCTCATACTCCTTCTTCCTGATGTTGCTGTCACTTGGCATTGCTATATCTGTCACCATCGCTGTCTTCTGGTCCTTATCTATTACCACAATGTCTGGTTGATTGGCCAGTACCTGCTTGTCCGTCTGGATCTGGAAGTCCCACAGAATCTTAGCCCTGCTATTCTCCACAACCTTCTGTGGAATCTCCCATCTGGTCTTGGGAGGATCTAGCCCATACGCTGTGCAGATGTTCCTGTACACAATGCCAGCCACTTGGTTGTGCCGTTCAGTGTATGCTGTTCCTGCCTGCATCTTACATCCTGCCACTATGTGTTGGACTGTCTCTGAGGCCTCTCTGCACAGTCTGCACCTTGGGCCCTCTCTTATATGGTAGACCCCTGCTTCAATGGATCTGGTGCTCAGTGCCTGTTCCTGTGCTGCTATGATCAGTGCCTCAGTGCTGTCTTTTAGTCCAGCCCTTTCCAGCCACTGGTAGGATTTCCCAATGTCAGCCACCTCAGCTATCTGTCGATGGTACATCCCATGCAGGATCTTGTCTTGCCATGGCACTTCTTCTGCTTGGTCTTCCTCCCATGTCTGCTGCTGCCTCAGGCATTCTCTCAGCAGCTCATCTTTGGGGGCCATCTTACTGATGTACTCCTGGATGCTTCGGGTTTCATCCAGGACAGTGGCTTTGACGCTCACCAAGCCCCGCCCACCTTCTTTCCTGCTGGTATACAGTCTCTGGGTGTTGGACTTGGGGTGGAAACCTCCGTGCATTGTGAGGAGCTTCCGGGTCTTCACATGGCAGCCTCCATGTCCTCCTTTGGCCAGCTCACTATACCGGCAGGGTATCTGATAACCGGCAGGGCGTATCTGTTAATGGCATGGATCTTGTTTTTCCCACTGAGCTGGCTCTTCAGGACCTGTCTTATCCTTTGATGATACTTGGATGTTGCTGTCTTCCTTGCCTCCTCATCGTGGTTTCCATGTGACTGTGGGATGCCAAGGTACTTGTAACTGGTCTGTATGTCTGCTATGTGGCCCGCTGGTAGTTCCACCCCATCAGTCTTGACTACCTTCCCTCTCTTCACTACCATCCGGCCACACTTCTCCAGTCCGAATGACATCCCGATATCCTCACTGTAAATCCGCGTCAGGTGGATTAGTGAGTCGATGTCTCATTCATTCTTAGCATACAGCTTGATGTCATCCATGTAGAGGAGGTGGCTGATGGTAGTTCCACTCCTAAACCCATACCCATATCCAGTCCTTGTAATTATCTGGCCAAGGGGGTTTAGGCCTATGCAGAACAGCAGTGGAGACAGTGCATCACCTTGGTATATGCCACACTTGATGGCCACTTGTGCAAGCTGCCTTGAGTTGATTTCCAGTGTCGTCTTCCATAGTCCCATTGAGTTCTTGAGGAAGGTCCTTAATATCCTATTGACTTTGTATAGCAGCAGACATTCACAGATCCACGTGTGCGGCATTGAGTCGTAGGCTTTCCTGTAGTCAATCCAGGCTGTGCTCAGATTGGTCTGTCTAGACCTTGAGTCTTGGGTGACTGCTCTATCTATGAGCAACTGGTGTTTTGAGCCTCTGGTGTTGTTCCCAATGCCCTTCTGAGCTGTGCTCATGTACTGGCCCATATGGTCCTGTAGCTTGGCGGCTATGATACCTGATAGGATTTTCCATGTTGTGGGGAGGCAGATTATTGGCCGGTAGTTGGATGGTTCTATTCCCTTGCAGGGGTCTTTCATGATCAGCATTGTCCTTCCTTGTGTTAGCCAGTTTGGGTGGGAGCCTGCTGCCAGCAGCTGGTTCATCTGTGCTGCTAGGCGTTCATGCACTGCTGTTAGTTTCTTTAGCCAGTAGGTGTGGATCGTGTCTGGTCCAGGTGCTGTCCAGCTCTTCATGTTCTTGACCCGCTGCTGGATGTCTTCTACTGTGATGGTAACTGATTTCTGTTCTGGGAGATTGCTGTGCTCTGTTCTCAGGTCCTGCAGCCACTTTGCACTGGTGTTATGAGTCTTCTCTTTCTCCCATATGTTCTTCCAGTACTGTTCAGTTTCTGCTGCTGGTGGCTCTGCTGTTATTGTGTTGTTGCACTGTAATTGGGAGTACACCTTAGATGGTTCTTTAGAGAACAGGGCGTTTACTTTTTTGGCCTCTGCTTCTCTAGTGTATCTCTTTATCCTGGTAGCCAGTGCTGTGAGCCTTTGTTTAGCAGTCTCTAGGGCTTCCGATGGAGTCAGGCCCTTGTATTTTTTCAGTAGCCGAGTCTTATCCTTAATCTCTACACCCTTCTATAGTTCCACCAGCTGACTAACTTCTCTCTGAGTCGCCTTGGTCTTATCCTCCAACCTCATTTTCCAGGGTGGGTATATACTGTTGTTCTTCTTGATCGTACAGCCAAGCATCTCCAGGATTACAGAGGCTGTAGCGTATACCAGTTCATTGGTTTGAGTTATGGTGGTAGTAGGGATTGTCATGAGGGCCCTATTGGCATCTTCTAACATACTATCTGATGGTACTTCTCCACTGAGCCTTGGTAATTGGTCTCGAGGATTGACTGTAGCTAGTTTCTCCATGATCTTATGCCTCATATCAGCTGCTGTGTTCTGCAACGGAGGGGGTGGCAGTGAAGTTTCAGCTTCAGGAGTGGGCTGCACATCCACTTGTTCTTCCAGGCCTTCTTGAGTCTGGGATGTAATGTGGAGTTGGTCTATCTCAAGCTGTGAGAGCAGCTTCCTCTTTACTATGTTGAAGCGTTGGGTAACTAGCTGTTTCTCAGTAAGTGTGGATGTAGATCTTTTGTCTATCCATAGCCCCCTCATACGTTTCATATATCCCCTCTCCTTAGGTCTACTGTTATAGTAGCATTCCATCAGTTCCAGGTTCTCTTGTCTCGTCCATGAATGGTTTGTTCCAGTAGCCCACTTATCGTCAGATTGTCCTGGTTTCTCGACATCTGACGCGGACCTTGTTAATCCGGGCGACGTCCAAGCTGGTATGGCTCTCCTAGTTCGTGTTGCTCTCATATTTGAGGTAGGCAGGTGAAGCGTTAGGGGTACCGACTGGGATTTGAACCCCGGTCTCCCGTATCAAAGGGCGGCGCTCTTAACCACTACACTATGTCACCTGCAAGAAGGTGTGAGGATACCTACCATGGGAAATAGATTTTGAAGCTTCAAAAATAGAGTCCAACGAGAAACCGCTGAACTAGGATTAATTTGCAAACTAGATACCATTAACTTGGAATTGAATAGAGACTGGGAGTGGCTAGGTCATTACACAAATTGAATCTATTTCCCCCTGGTAAGTATCCTCACACCTTCTTGTCAACTGTCTGGAATGGGCCATCTTGATTATCACTACAAACTTTTTTTTTCTCCTGCTGATAATAGCTCTTCTTAATGAATTAGCCTCTTAGAGTTGGTATGGCAACTTCCACCTTTTCATGTTCTCTGTATGTGTGTATATCTTCTTACTATATGTTCCATTCTATGCATCTGATGAAGTGTGCTGTAGCCCATGAAAGCTTATGCTCAAATAAATTTGTTAGCCTCTAAGGTGCCACAAGGACTCCTGTTCTTTTTGTGGGAAGACTAACACGGCTGCTACTCTGAAACCTATTAACTAGTAACTTTCTCCAAGTAAGTTTATCCATCTATCTACAGTATTGTCATCACAGTAGTTACACTGATCCCACTTGCCTCTGGATGGCAGTGGTCTAGTTTGACCTCCTTTTGTCAGGCAGCCCTAGTTGGGTCCCATTCTTCCTAAGACATCCCCAATCTGGTGTAACTCTTAGTGGACAACCAAACGCTGGTCAGGCTCATCACAGAACTCCTATGCTTTCAGCCCAGCTAATCTCTTCTGCAATGGCTTCCCTTTCAGCAGGTTACCAACAGGAGCTAGCAGGAGTCCATCTTGCAAAATAGCTCTCCTCCCTCCACCTGGGTAAGTTAGGTTACCATCAAAATTTGAAAAAGAAAAAAAATGCAGGAGTAATAAAAGTCACATGCCAGTGTGAGTGTTAGTTTCAGTGTCTCATAAAGTGTCATTCTCTATTCTCAACCCTTCTGGGATAACAACAGTAACCCCTACTTTCCCACTTTTCCCTTAAATATGTCTATCTGGCTTCAGCCATGGCATCCTCAGACTACATGGGTAGGCTAAGCAGGACCTTGGTTAATAATGTCTGGGTCTAAATGATATTTTGCTCAGAAGAAAATGACAACATTCATTACTGACCCAATCCAACTCCCCTTTGAAGTTCATAGAATCATAGAACTAATAAGAGTTCTTCTACTGACTTCAATGGGAATTGGATCATGCCCTAGTTTTCTGAAAAACACATGTGAGATGACATAACAATAACTGGAAAATCAATAGTCTGTAGAAAAAAATTATGTCAATAGAGGTTATACTGCATAACAACCAACCTCTGAAATCCCCTGAGTAGGAGTTGAAATATATCAGTGGCAAGATGAGTGTAGATTTAACACAAAATCATAACTGTGGAGTGTAAATAAAATGTACCACAGTGTTTGGGGAATCATTATCCTGAGGGGTTACTATATAATCACACAGAGAGGAACATCTTGGTATTGAAGGTGCCACAGATTCCAGCCTCGTTTTTTTTTTATTATTTATTCTCCTAAAAAGGGAAAGTTATGTCTAAGCACTAAGGCTCAAGGTGGAGGGTGTGGGGGCTGGAGGTTTGAAATGGACCAAAACAAAGCACAACTTCCACTCCCATCTGTCAGGAACAAAGGCGTCTGCCCTTCATACCACTTACATGAGGCATTAGATCTATTGCATCAGTGTGATCACAGATCATTTGGCCCACTCCTCCCTGCTTCCTCCCCCTACCCGCCAATACTGCTTTCTAAGCCAGCATATGTGGGTTGATTCAGAGGCTATCTCCATGGCACACAAAAGTTAGAGGCCTTTTCCTATGTGGCCACTGTCCACAGATGAAGCCTTGCTGAGGAGCTTGTATTTTGCAGAGGGTATTATGTAGACACACTATCAGAATGAATTTCATCTTAAAATCCTAAAAGGAGGTGGATGAATTAAGTTGCTCACAAACCTTTTCATTTTCCAGAAGACTGAAACTAAAGCAAAGCCCACCGAAGTGATGTCAATGATTTTCACAGCCCTCTTCTTCTGAGCCTCTGTACTCAGATGGACAGCTACGGCCAGATCCTCAGCTAATATAAATCAGCATAGCTTGACTGAACTCAATGTGTAGGTATGGTGATTTACACCAGTTTAAGATGTGGACTAAGGTTGCCAATTATTGCCATATTCTGGTGGTTGGTGGTTATGGTGGACACATCTGTCTTTGGAAACTGCACTGAGATTAATGTTATATGAACACGCAGAGATCAGGGAAGAGGTAAAAACAGGACAACATCTCCAAAGTGCACAGAGTTTTCATTTTAAGCATACTTATCTAAAAGCTGGTGCAGTCCGAATGTAGGACACCAGAGTTCAGTCTCAAAATGCAATGATTTTCCACACTGCTTCTTGCATTCTATGCAAATTGAGGAAGCTGCATATAGGCAGCATAGACCTTGAGGGTGCACAATGCTTTCTACTCAAGGGAGTTTATCCAATATTTGCCAGTAAGATAATTTATTGTTATGTCATCCCAAATGGCCACCAAACTGAAAAATAAGTTATTTGCCAGCTCTATTTGTAAGTTATTTGCACCTTGGAGGAGTGCAGTTTAAAGGTGCAAAATATCATTAGTAAGAGGTATACATAGTGTATGTTGCTGCTTTTCTCTCTTTCTTTAAGGTAAGGTGGCTGCTGTCAGATCTATTTATTTTTCCTACAGTCATGTTAACGCAAGTCCTTATTTCACTCCAAAGTTACTATGTAACAGAGCACAATGCATCAAAATGCATTAGGATTCCCCTTCTCCTTCTTGTCATGCCATCAGTTATGTTTCTAATATTGAATTTCTCCCAGTATATGTGTACATGTACGTACACAAACAACATATATATGTTGGGATAATATTTATATTAACGGAGTAGATAGAACCCAGAGGGAATAGGTGAATGCACAAAATGCAAGGCCGGAATTTGCTAGTTTATCTCCTTCTGAGTGATGAGGAAAATAAACATCTAAAACATACAGCCAGTATGTAGTGTGAAATCAAGAGATGGTAAGTAAGCTGCAATGCCATCAATATATTCATTTCCTTCTATTTATAAATGAAAGCTGTAATCTTTTGATCAACGCAGTATAGTAGGTACTTCATCATAGACTGACAACCCTGCACCTGTCAACAAATTAATGTTGGCCTCCTTGGCTGAGAGCTAATTCAGGACAGACATGCTGCAGTAAGCTAGACAAGATAAGTGAATCTAACTTCAATATTTGTGCGCAATTTAGAGAAGCCAGACAAGTGTTTGCATATACAGCATTCTGATTTAACTCTGTAAGCTGCTTTCATAAGTGTAATCATGGAGCCAAATTAATTGGGGGCATTGCTACCACTTTAGGCTGGTGGAACACAAAGCCATTACTTAATGATCCAAGAAGGCATTCTCTCAGTGGATGGCCAGTCTTCCAATACCCAGGAGAGCTGGGGAATGGTTGTGGAACTGTTCACCAGGCCACTATCAGATGCTGGAACAGCACTCAAGATTGCTCAGCCCCTAGCACAGGTCAGGACACTCTCCCTACTATCCCTTTATAAGTAAGGTGCAAAATCATCTTAATTCTTTGCCAGTCTCAGTTTGCATGCAGAGGTGGGTTGGCTCCTTAGCCTTCAAAATACTCTTTATACTGCCTGCAGAAATAGGCCACTAGTATGGATTGCAGATGACTTTCTTCTTTCACTGCTATAGCTAAAAATGTGACACGGGTCAACTTGAGCCATATATTTTGTTCGTGGCTGCAGAAATCACAGGAATAGCACAGTCTGTAGAAGGAAAAGCTGGATCTCAGAGCACTTTATATTACCTTAATATCCAAAAGGTCTCTGATGATATCCAAAACCTTCCAGCAATGAGGACTTCAGTTAAATAAGGCCTCTTCTCCAGCAAAGCTTGGAATTATATAACATGCAGGGGTGAAGTGTGTGTTTCACTATAGCTTGAAACGGTGCATCTAAGTGATCTGCTTCCAGACACACAAAATGGATGCCAAGTAGCCTTTTTTCTCTGTCTCCTTTACCTTTATTTAAGTGGGTGGCAAGTTTCTGGATACTATTCAAAACTAGTATCATACTTCTGAGTAAGCTGCGGTAATGTTTTCTTTTCAGTAGACAAGCTCATATCGGGCTTGAATCAATTGAAATGTTAAACCAGAGGAAGTGTGATTTCAAGGTCTTTGTATCTTCTTCATTAACCTCAGAAACAGAAAATGGCCCTTCTTTCTGTGCATGGAAGAAAGGGAACTCTTTAATGTCTGCTGTTTGGCTAATGATTTAAAGATTTAGTTTTCAAATCCCTGTATAAGTTGGCTAGTGACCCTTCCATGTCTGTGCATTTCTCCCATTGATGTCTCTGGCTGGGATTTTCAAAACCTAAGGAGGAGGGCATTCAAATACAATTGAAATTCTATAGTAGCTGGTTGTTAATTCCACTGGGCTTCTTTGAAACTCCCAGCCTCTATGCCTTCTTCCAGGTAGATTCTTAAGCCAAGAATCCCTTCCTAACTGAACCTGACACGCCTCTGTACAGTCTTCAAGTTCCTTGCCAGAACATCCTTCTTCAATGAGGACTTTAAATCCCACTTCTCCCCTCACTGAAGCATCATCAGATAGAGGAGGAAAGAAAGTGGACCTAATAAAACACTTATTAAAGTTCACTACTCAAAGATTTATATTTTGCAGTATCTAATCTCCCCTTCTTTGTTAATGGTTCCTATTTTATTGTGTTCTTCTATTTGCCTGCAAAGCTCCTACATTAGGACACTTCACATAATATTCTAAATTCCTCTAGAAAGTTAAAACTGAAGTCTTAGCCTTCTGCAACCAATAAATTGCAGCTATGCAATTTTTGCTCTAACAGCAACATTTTCCTTACTGGTCTATCCACATTCCCATTCTTAGTTCATATTTTCAGGAGTTCATATTATTGGTGGAAAATTCCCAAGAGGCTGAAGATTTGTTTATGCCTGTTCCTGCAATTGGATCCACATCGGCCTTTGCACCTGCATAATCACCCCCCAAAATGGGTAGCTATTCAAACGTTATCAAAATTCCCTTAGGTTTACAAAATGATTCTATAAATTAACCAAACACCCTTTTGAGAGATTTCTCTCACTTCCTACTTCTTTTTTATATTGTTTTGACAGTGTTATATGCATTTACACTAATTGGACATTAGATGAATCTATAGCAATTACTAAACAGTATGCCATTTAAGAGAATTGCTAAATAAATGTATATTACTCAATAGCTGACAAAATTACTTAGACAAATTCAAATTAAAAATAAATAGAAATTAAGATAATTTTCATTACTCAGATGGATATCCATAATGCAATCTCCGCTGCCAAAATCCCACTGAATAATCACAACTCCAAACACTACAAGGATTAAGTACTTTAGTTAGCCTGCAGCAATGGATAAGATAGAATCATCTTGCAGGGGAGAGGTTAACACATAAGACTGAGATGCAAGAAATGTAGCTTCAGTTCCTAGCTCTGCCACAGACTTTTGTGTGCCACTGGGCAAGTCACTATATACCTTGTTATGTGGCTATAAAATATCCTTACCTCATGGCATTATTGTGAGGATACAGTAGATTGGAGGTGTAGAGATGACTGGATATTCATATAAGTATCTAAATTCCCTTATTATCTAGCTAGGTAAGTTTATTGATTTACTGCAAACGTTCTTAGCTGTTATGGTTTGCTGCAGTCTCTTCAGGGTGGTTTTAATTGCAGATATTGGCATGTAATCTTGATGAGGGATTTTAACTACAAGGTGATTAATCATCTAAAAAGCAGCAGGTTGCCAATCTCATAACCATAGTTGAAACACAACAAATCTGATTGGTACAAACACATTTGAATGGAAGAAACTTTTCTTTTGGTCAGGATAAGTTTTATGAGAATTTTTGCATATATTTGATGTTACCCTTTCACTTAAGCATGCACACACGTTGTTAACTGAAGACATAGGACAAATTTGAGCCCAGAAAAAGGTCTCCTAGCGCTCTTTCCTCTTCAATTGTTCATCTTGACATTTTCTGCAGATCTATTAGGATCTTTCCAGTAGACGAGTTATCATAGCTGCTCCACATACACTATAAATAACCGGGGTGCTCATCTTTGAAATTGGATATACTGTAAAAAAGTTCAGAGCCTTTAAAACTAAGAACAGAGGCATTTGAACATTCTGATAAATGTAGATTTTGCAGGCCACATTTTTAAAACTGAGTCTCCAATATACACACACAAAAACTGGGCCTGCCCATGTGCTTTGTTAATTGCACACAAAAAACCATACTACTGCCGAATTAAATTCAGTAAAGAAGCACAAATACATACCTATGTAACACAATTATGAGAACTGCAGGCAAGTTTTGCATGTACAAAAACTTGAAGGATCAACTGAGTCTGAAAATTCAGACAATTTTATTTTCATAATAATATAGTTCTTAACCCAAGTCAAAGTAAAGATGAACAAGACTTTTTTGCAATATCCAGATCTAAAGCCAAACTGGAACACTACATGGATGATAACCAAAAGGCTGTGAAAGCTGTGCTCTGGAAAAGCTCAGAAACAGATCAAGCTTTGTCAAATCCTCCAGAGAATTGTGATTAGAGTAAACCTATGAGATGAGCATCTTTCATTGTTACAGTAAATCACAAACGGCTTGTTTTATGCCAAAGAGCTTAGCTTGTTTTGAATTAAAGCTGAGAAGAGCTTTTGTTTTTCTGAGTCTGAACAGTTTGGGTTTTTACTTTGGGAAAAGCTTGTATAAGGCCAAAGAAGATTCAGAAAATTTGGTCTCAGCTCAAGCTCTGTCTGTCTTCATAATTTTAGACACTGTCAGGCAGGGGCAGGCTCTAGACATTTTGCCGCCACAAGCACAGTGTCATGCCTGTGGGAGGTCCACTGAAGCCACGGGACTAGCGGACATTCCGCAGGCATGCCGCCGAAGGCTGCCTGCCTGCCGCCCTCCTGGTGACCGCAGAGCACCCCCCTGCGGCATGCCGCCCCAAGCACGTGCTTGACGTGCTGGGGTGTTATGGAAGAAGGCACTTTGACAACTCAACTTTTTTAAAGAGATTTAAGAATTTTTTTAGCTCCACAAGATTTAAGGTGTACAATAAACTGGATGTTCTATTTCAGTTGCAGTAGAGTTTGCTTACCAAGTACACACTGCAGCATAAAGTTTGCCTCAATTTCTCCTCTCGGCTAGAAGTAATAAGGTTCCTTAATGAAGTTTGACATCTCATTCATTCCATCAAGTGCTGCAGAATTTCAGTTCCCACATAGTCACATTTTACCTTATCAAAGAGAGATGATGAACTGTTAGACCTAGGTTAAATACTCATTGTGAAAGGATTTTCAGTGAAGTTTGCCTATTTCTCAGTTTGCAAACCTGTAGTACTGACCAGGGGCGGCTTCAGGTATTTTGCCTCCCCAAGCACGGCAGGCAGGCTGCCTTTGGCAGCTTGCCTGTGGGAGGTCCCCAGTCCCGCGGATTCGGCAGCACCCCTGCAGGAGGGCCGTCAAATCCGTGGGACCAGCAGACCCTCTGCAGGCATGCCGCTGAAGGCAACCTGCCTGCCGCCCTCGCGGCGACCGGCAGAGCGCCCCCCCCCCGTGGCTTGCGCCCCAGGCACGCGCTTGGCATGCTGGTGCTGGAGCCGCCCCTGGTACTGACACAATTTTATACTATTCATCACTTGGATGAGTGCCAACCTTAGGAGAACTACCCACCCCCCTTTCTCTCCAACGTTCACACTTATAAATCTTGAAAATGCATGAGGTGCTGTGTGCCTATGCAGATGAAGCTACTGAAAAGCTGCACAGACTAAAGGAATGAATATTATCTTAAGTATCAGGTGGTGCCGTATTCTCATCTCAGCTGGACCACTATCCAGCTATAATATTTCTGCATGTTCATTGGTTGCTCTTTAAAAGCTCACATGTCCCAACACAGGAGTATCTCTGATGTCGTCATGGTTATGGTTTAAATATGGGAACATTCATAATTCTTTCACATATCATTGTGTGGTAAATGGATAAATGCAGACTTTTAATGATGAACCCCATGTGAAGCACTTCATATACCTTAACTAATTAAACTTCACAAGAGCCTAGGCCACATATATTCCAATAGCATGATGATGAAGTCTCAGATAAGAACTGATACAGGTTGATATCACTGTTTTCATTTTACAAGTAAGGAAATAGAATCAGAGGCATAACACACCCAGCCTAACAGGCACAATGGTCTAATGCAGGGGTCCCCAACGCGGTTCCTGCGGGCACCATCTTAATCCGCCCACGTCCTGGCCTCCGGGACAGCACCCGCCAAAATGCTGCTGCGGCATTTCAGCGGGGACGCCTCTCAGTGATGACGCTTGTCGAGGGCAAGCGTCGTCATCGAGAGGCGTCGCCCCTGAATTTCAGCAGTGAGCCTCTCGATGACACCACTTGCCATTGACAAGTGATGTCATCGAGAGGCGTCGTCCCCGAATTTCGGCAGCGATGCCTCTCGATGACGCTGCTTGCCGTCGACAAGTGACGCTATCGAGAGACGTCGCTATTGAATTTCGGCAGGGACGCCTCTTGATGACGTCGCTTGTTGAGGGCAAGTGACATCATCGAGAGGAGTCCCCGCCGAAATGCAGCTGAAATTTGGCGGCGTTTCGGCAGGTGTTCCACCACCACAGTTGTCCTTTGGCTGGCACCCGCCAGCCAAAAAGGTTGGGGACCACTGGTCTAATGGTTTAAGCATGGGCCTTGGCACACTGAGGTAGGGATTCAAGTCTTCCATATGACTTAAAATATATTTTACTGAATAGCAAAAAGTTTTAGTGAATCAATAAAACCTGATTTTTTAAAATTTGTTATAATGTATAGCACACAGTGAAACACAACCTTGGCTATGCAAGGGGATAGATTCTTAGCAGGTGCTCATCTAGGAAAGGTTTTTTTTCAGTTTAGACTCATTAAAATAATAAAAAAGTAGACAAAGGTCACAAGGATATATACTTTACCATGAGAACTCTGCCCTTTCAGTATTATGTCACTAGATTTATTTCAACTCACATCAGTAGTAACCTAAAATCTTTACTATTTAGCTATCTCTCATGTCTAGAGTGAAATTAATATCTGCATTAACTTATAAAATATGCCAGATTGATAGCCCAGCCTAGCTGAAGAATTGAAGAAACACTGGCTGCTGGAGCATGGGCTTCCCCAAACTATTTTCTTATATCCCACAATCCTGTTTGGGACAGACTTGCCTAGAGGGTAGTTAATTACATTATTTAGTTTGTAAGCTCTTTTCAGAGTAGGGACTGTCTCTCACTGTGGAGTGCTCACAAAATGCTGAGCCTGCAGTCCCTGATCCTGCGAAGCACTTCGGGGCAGATTTTGAAAGGTATTTAGGAGCCTAAAGATGCTGCAGGTATGTGGCTAGATGCCTTTGAACATCCCACTTGGTGTCTACCTGCATCTTTAGGTACCAAGGTACCTCCGAAAATCTGGTCTTTAACAACACAGTTAATTCCAACCATGGGAGCAGTCCCATTTTGGAATGGGCGGAAACGAAATCCCAGATCTAAATACATCAAATACAATGCACACATTTGGAGCTCCTCAAAATCCAGGTTTGTTTCTTGTGTCCTGAATCCATAAAAACAAACATTAACTGGTTATCAAAGTAACTAATGATGATGGCTGCCTCGATTTTTGGTTGTCCATCTTAAGACACCTTTAAAGCTATGTTATTTCCTGAGGGTGAGTGCCTTACTTACTAATTGTTTTAGAAAATCTTGGCCATTGCTAGCATTCTCAGCACAGAAGCCAAGGACAATTGATATAGTCCTCTGTATTCCTCAGGCATTTCATTTGTGAAATGTGAGGAGGTTGGCAGTATATCTGGGGATGGAGCATGACTGTTTTCAGTGCTATCAGTCTGACACTTTACGTCAGCACTAAATTCACTTTTAAAAAATAAAAAGGAATTCCATAAGTAGGTATGGTTAATTATATTTTAAAAAATAATTCTATATCCATTCTTAAATCCAAACTTAAATAGCTTTCATAATATCATCAACTATTTGAGCTCCAAGTGCAATCTGTATGACCTTCAGAGGAGTTCCTTATTATTTATGACTGATTCGCCCAATATATCACTCTTATACCACATGCATTTTCATCACTGTTTTGAAGCAACTAGTAAATTACATCCATATTTCTAGTACTACACTCAGTTCTCAAAACCCGAATTAAGCGTGAAGTACAGAAACCACATGCATGCATTCTTAGAAGCGCACACAGTCATACCTCCAGTACTTGCTAGCAATTTTTCTATTAAAGTCAAACTGGAAAACTTTTGACCCATTAGAATAATTCTCATATTCTTCACCATTGCAATTCAGGGACTGGGACATGGGTTCCATTACCAGACAAGCAGCATGCTACCTTCAAATGTATCAAGTAATGAATACTTGATTAAATGGAAGTGCCTCTCATTGACATATTTTGTTAAAATATAAATGGCTGAATTGTGAATTACTGGGAGTATGACTGTTGCAGCACCTTTTGAAAAGGTGCATCATTAATAAGGTTAAGTACATAACTATAAAATAAAGGGCTTGCGCCTGCATTCCTTGCTCCCACCCAAGACATCTAGGGCCTAAATCAAAGCCCCTTTACTTCAGTAGTGTTTGGATCATGCTTCTGTTCAGCTAAATGGAAAACTTGGGTGTGCAAAAAATGTAGAAATAGAGTGGTCACAATTAATATCTTTACAATTTGGCCTCTAGCCTTGTTAGCATTAGCAAGGAGCACCCAATATATCTATATGCTTAGCTGACCATACACATCACAGTAACATGAATTACTTGCAAGTAGCAATTGTCAAGATTGTAATGGTGACCAGTGTATCAGTGCATGGCAGTGTCTGTAGTTTAGGAAAACAATAATGTGGCATGGTCAAGAGAAAAGTGGGTAGAAGAAGGAAAGGATGGACATCTAAGGCAGATTTTGAAAGGTTTCTATGTTTGTTTCCCTTGCAGAACTTGCATCCACACACTACATGTGCACTTCCCAAAATAGCTGCATGAAGTGGGTAACTGCATGCAAATATCTATTACATGCAAATTCAGCTTTTCAAGGGTAAGGAATGCATATGTAATTGTGTGTTCAGTTTAGGCACCAGACTTTGAAAATGGGGCTTCTGCTAAGCAAACTGCTCTGGATATGAATGATTATGTATCCATTTTTTATACCAATGCACCATCACATTAAAATGCATTGCACTCACCACCGCTGAAGAGGGGTGGATGGTCAGAAGGCCAGACCTGGACATTTTTATACTGTTCTAGTTTTTTTCCTCTCTGAGCTATAATTCTACTTTTTGTCCTATGGTGAAAGGCACAGACACTCCAGAGATCTAAAGTTCCAGTGCTAAGATACTGGATCAAGGCCTAGAGTGTCTGCACTGAGCTTCCTGGCACTGGATGATGGTGAAGTCAGGAATGAACTATTAAGTGATTGTTCTGCTTAAACAGAAGCTGGCAAATGTTAGCAACAAGGATAATTCCACCCAGGCCACAATCATCATCAAGCACAGAAATTTTAACAGCGTTTTACTAAAGCCTCCAGAAGGCAGAGAAGAAAAATCAAAGTTACTCGAATTATGATCAACATTTTGAATTGTGTCTCCCAGATAACTAAACCGATATTAAATAGGACAGTAGTTCTATGTTACTTCACTAAGAAGTGATTGTAAAGAACACATTCAATGAAGATGAAAAAAGTTGGCAACGGTGCATTCCTATATGTGAAATGCCAATGCACGGATTTTTATTTGTTTATTACCTTGTGCAGCATGGGATTGGAAAGGCAAAGGCATATAGGGCAGAAAAGGTGTCTGACAGTGATCAGGAACTGATTCTGATTACTCACCACCATCCACAAAGCTAGAGTCCAGAGAGATGCGGAAGTTCTTTCAACCCCTCAGACACAGGGGTTGGAGGTTCTGCAATTACAACTTCTAGTGTTTCTCCATCAGGCCCAGTTACCCCCTCTAAGAGTGAGCACTGAAGAACAGGTCAGATAAGACTCTTGTATGAACCACTCCTTCTCTTGTGCCTTACATTTACTATATTACATAATAATCTCTTACATTTATATAAACAGCTTTATTCCTGAATCATGCCAACTATTGGCAAAGCTCTGCCCCACCTTGCATGACAGTACTGGGAAGAAAGAAGTCACAGAGAACTTCTCTTCACCCTCGCAATGCACCCATATTGTCAGAGGGCAAGATATGGATCTAATGCACCTTTGACAAGTTGTTTATCCAGCGGCACTTTAATTTGCAGATTCCCCTTCACCCACACTACTATCTCAATACCTGCTGGGGTGTGCATCATGCTTTTTTGAAATAGGAATCAGGTTTGTTGTTGAACATGCTGACCCCTCCCTACTCAGCCTTCCCCAGAGCCATCCTGCACTGTGCAGGATGAGTGGAAAAAGCATCTTCCACTCAGCCATTAGCACTCCATGCCTTGCCCTGAACATGGCTTATAGCAGAGGTGGGCAAACTACAGCCCACTAGCCACATCCAGCCTGTGGGACCGTCCTGCCCGGCCCCTGAGCTCCCAGATGGGGAGGCTAGCCACCGGCCTCTCTCCTTCTGTCCCCCTCCCGCAGGCTCAGCTCGCCATGCCACCTGCACTGTGGGAACGGGGCGGTGGGGGGGGTTGGATAAGGGGCAGGGGATTCCAGGGAACAGTCAGGTGACAGTGAGCAGGGGGTGGCTGGATAGACATGGAAGACCAGGGCAGCCTGTTGGGGGTGTGGGGGGGCATGGAAAGGGGACGGGGCAGTCATGGAACAGGGAGCAGGGAGGGTTGGGTAGGGGTGGGGTCCCGGGAGGAGAGATTAGGGGTGGGGTGTCCTGGGAGGGAAAGGTCAGGGGACAAGGAGCAGTGGGGGTTGAATGGGTCATGGGTTCTGAGGGGGGCAGTCAGGGGGTGGCAAGTGGGAGTGGGTGGATAGGGGGTGGCGGCCACGCTGTTTGGGGAGGCACAGTCTTCCCTCCCCAGCCCTCTATACAGTTTCAGAATCCCAACGTGGCCCTCAGGTTAAAAGTTTGCCCACCCCTGGCTTATAGGATCAAAGTCAGAATTTTGCTTTTACATCTGTGAATGCATGCATGAGAGGGTAAACATGGACTATCAGTGTGATTAAAGTTTCACTCAATGTTACCATTTTTCATTGTACTTGTTTTTCTTTCTTCTGAGTTTCATATGCCTGAATTTCAAACACAGACAAATTTTGAATATAACCAAACTTCATGTAATTAATTAACAGACTAATATAAGCTATATAACTAGATGGACAAAAGATTATTTTCCATCTTTCAAATGCTTCTCCAAAACCAAAATTACCCAAGTTTATTTGAAGTTTTACTCAAAATTCAGCTCATCTCCTATATCTAGGATTCACTTCCACTATGCAGTTAAGTGCATTTATTTCCTGGGTGCACACAACTGATGAGCAACAAGGCATAGCAACACAAGGCATCTAGAAGGGAAGGATGTGAGAAAAGCAATTTGAATCTGCAAGGGAAAATTTAGGCAGGCTGTTAAACTTTGGCCAGTAACATGGCAGGAGTGGGGGAAACCCTGACTCTTACAAGTAGTTTAATGGGATCTTTCATGACCATGATTGTCATGGTGTTGGCTTTTGTTTCGTCAATCATCTTTTCAACAAGGGTTCCCCTTAACTTTCTATTTAGTTCTGTCAAATTTGGTTTCCATTTTTCCTTGTTCTCCTTAGCCAGAATGTGCTGGCAAAACATTTCCTGGAAGTTCCTGTTCATTGTGGATGAAATTCACCCTTCTACAGTGAAAGAAATGGCCTCCAATAGGCTAGTGAGGATTTCTATATAAATATATCAGGGGCGTTAACGTTAGGGAGGGAGAGGAATAAGTTAAGTTTAGTTCTAATGTAGGCACGAGGACGAATGGGTACAAACTGGATATTAGGAAGTTTAGACTTGAAATTAGACGAAGGTTTCTAACCATTAGGGGAGTGAAGTTTTGGAACAGCCTTCCGAGGGAAGTAGTGGGGGCAAAAGACTTATCTGGCTTCAAGACTAAGCTTGATAAATATATGGAGGGGATGTTATGATAGGATAGTTTAATTTTGGCAATTGATCTTGGATTATCACCAGATAAGTCTGCTCAATTGTCTGCGGGGAGATGTTGGATGGGATGGGAACTGAGTTACTGCAGAGAATTCCTTCTTGGGTGCTGGCTGGCGAGTCTTGCCCACATGCTCAGGGTTTAGCTGATCGCCATATTTGGGGTCGGGAAGGAATTTTCCTCCAGGGCGGATTGGCAGGGGCCCTGGAGATTTTTCGCCTTCCTCTGCAGGGTGGGGCATGGGTCACTTGCTGGTGGATTCTCTGCAGTTTGAGGTCTTCAAACCAGTTTTGAGGATTTCAATAACTCAGTCCTGGATTAGGGGTTGTATAAAAGTGGATGGGTAGGGTTCTGTGGCCCGCCTTGTGCAGGAGGTCAGACTAGATGATCATATTGGTCCCTTCTGACCTATGAGTCTATTAGTCTATGAGTCCTTGGTCATTCTACAGGTGAATCAAACCAACACCCACATTCAAAAGTTTTGGTGGCCTGGATTTTGCCAAATTCTCTACCTGTACTTAGATGAACTATAGTATCTGGATTATAAGAAATAAAGCATGCCCATCCTAGCCTATGAGAACATGTAAAACATTCCCCAATTGGATTATTTTATTATGTATTAAGGAAAACAAATAAAATAATTTGCACACCTTTGATTTTAACAAGGGATTGGATCATTCATCTTGGATTATAATAGAAGAATTCCAGTACAATTATTATGCCCTAATTAATTCTGTCTGTGTGTAAATCAAAGCTCTAATTATAGACACAAAATCTGCTCAATATTGTGGAATATTTATGCAAAACATTATTCCTAGCACTTATTAGCTAAACTATAACGTCTCACTAGAGCTGAAGCAGCAATTTAAAAAATAATGTCATCATTTTTGCCTCTTCATCACAGCTCAATATGTGGAGAACACCTTATGAGAGTACAATTTCACTAAAAAAACCCACCTTTGTAGATCCCCACTGACAGTTGGTTCAGTTCTGCCTTTAAGAGACATCTGTCTTCATTTGGAAAAAAAAGAACTTTAAAAATAGTAATAAAAATATTGTATAGGAAGGCTGCCTTCTAGCTAACTGTGCAGCTGCAATTGTGCCTAAACAAGTAGTATTTCATCCCTCAGTGATAACTGGCTTTGGGTGCTGTACCAGCCACAGACACTGCATTCTCTGCCCTTCTTACTTCTGTTAGACTTTTGCATATTGATCTAATGGCTAAAACACTGTAGTGGAACTCAAAAGAATTGGGTTCTATTCCTGGCTCTGCCACTGGCCTTCTGGGTCACCTTAGGCAAGTCACTTTCCCTCTCTCTGCCTCAGTTTCCACATCAGTAAAATAGAAGATAATGCTACTGAGTTAAGTATCAGAGGGGTAACCGTGTTAGTCTGGATCTGTAAAAGCAGCAGAGAGTCCTGTGGCACTTAATAGACTAACAGACGTATTGGAGCATGAGCTTTCGTGGGTGAATATGAAGTGGGTAGTCACCCACAAAAGCTCATGCTCCAATATGTCTTTTAGTCTATAAGGTGCCACGGGACTCTTTGCTGCTGCTACTGAGTTACTTTGTAGAGCAATTTGAGACCTACTGATGAAAAGTGCTATAAAAGAGCTAGGTATTATTATTACCAACTATTCTCCATGGCCCTAATCCTGCAAGCTCCTGTGGAGGACCTCTGCACCCTTCTTGAGCTCCAGGAAAGGCAGTTGCTCTCTGCAGGGGCACAATGGTCCACCCACAGAGACCAGCTTGAAGGTCCAAGATCTGTATATCTCCTGCATTTCTCCATTTAGTGGAGCTCATGGAATCCCAATTATATAAAGTACAAGTTACCTTCAGCATATGCATAAATAAAAAGGATTTCTAAGTAGCTTCCATCAGCTGACTTAGGTACAATGCCTTGGGGGGAAAAAAGTTGACAATGGATACTAGGTGTAGAGATATTACAGGAGAATGTGTTCAGTGGATTGACTTCCACACATCTGTGTTGCTTTGTTGTCATTACTGAAAGTAGTAAGTAACTCTGACCTAGAAACAACTGTGCATGAATACAAATAAAGGTTACAGTGATACAATAATTTTATGACAATATAACTCCATTCATTTACATAGAGTTGCACCAATATCAGGTTGCAGTAATGCAGCAGGACTCCTGGAATGATCTGCAGGATTGAGCTCTAAATCCCTAAATTGTGTATATTTAGAAGCTAAGGCTATTGCTTTGAAAATGAAAAGACAATTAGAAGTAGCATCTTAAATGTCAGTAGATCTATTTTATGAGCTGTGTGGGTTTCTATTTATTTATATTTTAAAACACAACCATCTCAGTTTGTAGTTAGCAAGGAAAACCTTTCCTAAAACTTCTGAATGGCCATCAAACCTGAGTAACATGATTCAGATTAACACTGAGCTCTGGAATCTGTAAAGTGTTCCACAAACAACTGACTAGGAAATTCTTGCCATTGACTTTTATGCAAAATATGCAGCAAGTACCTGATCAAACATCATAATGACCTTATGGGAAAGACAGGGAACACTACTGTTGGGCTACAAGATATCAAAAGGGTAGAATGTTACAGATCTCCTCTCAAAGAGCAACAAGTGTTTCCATCACCTTTTCTTCCTCCCACAAGAAGTGCAGTTAGAACAAATCCTAGCTAAGATGTATGACAATTTAGAGAAGATACGTTAAAAGGGACGGCTCATTGCAAAAATTTTTGATTTCTGGGGGGATGGGGGCTATGCTTAGTTGCTGGCAGGATAGTACAATGTTAGGATTATTTTAAACTGTGGCTAGAAACAGACTTGAATCTTAAATTTCAGACTGTAACTCAAGTGTGGCAGTGTTTATCTTACCTTCCTTTGCCCCAGAAGTTTCAAACTCTACCCTTGTTCCACATTCAGATCTCCCATTCATTTTGCTCAAAAACTTGAGAATAGGGCCCTTTTGAGCCTCAGAATGGTTTTATTAGGACTGACTAAACTGTCACGTGAAGCAAAGGATCTGTTGATTCTTGTGAGAATGTGTCATCTCCTCAGGCCAGAGGCAGGGAGGGGGAAGAGATTCACAACAGGAGTTCAGTATTATCCAACTGGAATACAGGGAGAGGCAACAAGCAACAGTCAACGACAGAACATCTATCATAGGGCTAGAGCTGCTTGGTTCTGCCAGATTTAAAAGGCCAAAACCAGTATCTCAAGCCTACTACCTAAAAGAGGTCGTAGGCTTGAGGTACTTATAAATGGAGTGCTATATACAGCATACTCTAAGTATATCACAAATCCACATGCTTCAACATTTAATATAAAAGGAGTCAGAATTATGCTTGACTACCTTATAGACGAGGGGAGGGATTGCTCCTGTGTGCTGCTGCTGTGGCATGGGTGGGCCACGGGTCGGACTACAGCGACCCTTGCAGCAAGGAGGAATCCAGACACACACTTGTGTGCTGTACAGCACAGAATTCCAGCCATTGCATTTTACAGCCTATTGCAGAAAGCAGCAGTGTGAGAACATCATTTAAAAAAAACCCAAAATTTTAACTTGCTCAGTAGAAGGCCTTGTGGAAGTCTGAAGCATTAAATACATCTAAGTCACCATAATTTCCACAAATCACAAACCATTTTCAGAGCATTCTGTATTTCTTTCATTACATTCAAAAACTTAAAGCTCAATGGGGCAGAAAAGAGGGACAGGGGAAGGGATCCCCTTTGGAATATTTTAAGCTAGTTGGGCTGTTCAGGATATTGAACTGATAAACTAAGCCGTACCATTTCTGAGAACTCCAGAACAGCTAGAGAAACAAGCACAATCTTATGATATGTCTATCCTTACACTTACCTTTCTTCCCACCCACCTTGCAGTCCACACGTTTGCTTCTGCTAACCCAGTTAA
Organism: Gopherus evgoodei; assembly: GCF_007399415.2. Classification (NCBI taxonomy): domain Eukaryota; kingdom Metazoa; phylum Chordata; order Testudines; family Testudinidae; genus Gopherus; species Gopherus evgoodei. The sequence continues at coordinate 26,535,001 of NC_044329.1, read as the reverse complement.
ACCTAGAATGCTGCTGAGAACATAGAAGCACAGGAATTAGGCAAGCGTTAAACAATGTTTTCAGAGGTTAATTTTCCTGAATTGTTAAAGTATCAAGATTTTTTTTAAAAACCAAAACTGCCATAAAAATATAAATCAAATGCTTTTTTCTATCTTTTAAAACAGGAAGCATCCATAAAACACATGTAATACTGATGAGTGACCCTTAACTTTCAATCCAAATTTGCTAATAGCATGCAAAATGAGATGGAATTATCAAAAGTTAGCAAACTAACCCATTGTCTGTAATATGAAGCTAGAACAGAGTCTCTCGCCTAGAAGGGGGGTTCCAGTTGTTTCATCTATTACTAGCTGATGAAAATACTGATGCTACTAAGACTAGGAAGCAGTAATGGAAACAAAAGCTTACAAGAAAGTATTTGGAAACTGACATGCTAGGTTTATTCAAAATGCTGCAATAGAGATGGCACCTGGACAATTTATGGAATTTCATCTTAGAATTTCTTGTCCTGGTAAGTAAGCACACTACAAGGCTGAAACTCCACAGGTGCTTTCTTTCAGAGGCTCATTTTCCATACTTACAACAAAACATCTTAATTCCAAGTTAATGAGTATTCCTGCCAGCAATAAATTTTTACTTTCCTAAATCTCTGTCCTGGGATTTTTCAGAGTTGAATGTCCTGTTTTAGGGCCAATTCCTTGCAGACCACCTAGCCAATTCCAGACCACCTAGCCAAATTGCAAGGTTTTCGCTATGGCTTTATCTTGACTGGATCTAAGTTTATTCCTTCTATTTCATTTTCCCCTGGGAAGTCTCAGGTTTGGCACATTTTTTGAGACTACCTCTCCATAGCAATCCTTTCTCATCCATGATATATAAAATGACCAAATTAGCATTACGACTTGCTGATAAAAGCTTCAGAGGAGTGACAGAAAGTGAAGGCATGTTCTTCCTCAATGTACACTTTTACATGCACTGTTGCTGTACAGTAAGTTTCATTCTCCAGAGTTTAACAATGTGAAATGCATTAAAATTGGCTAACATTTCTCACCACATATCCTTTTACCTAACTTTTAATAAGATATTAAATCTTTGTTAAACTTCAATACTTAATACAGTTGATATTCTGGTAGATACACTTTTTCTATACTAATTATTTTACTTGCACCATCTGTGTTCAGCAAATTGGAGTTCACTACATAGGGTTATACTGTATTAATAAACCAACATATCTGGGCCCTGATGTTTAATTCATTGTTTTTATTAGTATATTTCCAGAAGGAAATTCAATTTGTACATATTAAGCACATCAATCACATAGTTTCACACTCTGGATTGTATTTCATTAAACGTAATCCCTAGTAATGAATCTTTGCAAATTTTTCAGACAAGACACGCCTCCCTCCCTCTTCATTCCACCTTGGATGTTTGAGAAGCTCAGTCAAATTTATTAAGCAGGAGGGATAAAAAGATTCCCACTGTGATATAAAATATCAATGTGTATTCTACAGGGCATTCAGTTAGCATAGGCAACTCCACAATACCCCCAAAATATTTTAGTCATTTAGAGTGGAAATGGAATTTTTCATCCACGAGCTGATTGTAGCAATATTTGCTAACAGATGTGTAGTTTGCATTGTGAGGTTATCTGTCTCAGGGGACAAGATGTATCTTCATACTATCAATTATCTCTGTCTTTTCTACATACTGTGCAGGTGAAAAGGTGCAAAGGAGACAGTTAAAATAATAAGAAAATCATCTTTTACGATAAATGTAATTTCTCACTAAGACAGCATTTTGAAGAAAAAAGAAATTACTCATCTATTTATTTACAGCACTCACTTAGCATTTTCATGGATTTGTGTATCAAGTTTTGATTACAGGATTATCAGAGTCTGTTTTTAGCTAATCTGTTTTTAATGAATGTGTCTTTGCCAGTCTGTTGTCCTCCACTCCAACTTTTTTTTTTTCATTTGTAGCATTTTAACTTTACCCTGTGTCAAGAGGAAAATACAGGTCTCAGTAAAAATCATAGGAAAGTGGTAAAAATGTTTTGTAAACCCCAATCTTGATTCAGCAAAGCATTTAAGCACGTGCTAAAGTCCCATTTACACAGATATTTAAACTTAAGCATAAGCTTAAGTGCTTCGTTTAATTGGAAATAATACACTTAATGAAATTTTACCCACATGGTTGTTTGCACTGTGCTAATCTGTCTTTTCTTTCTGTGAACTGTGCATTTCTGAAGTCAGTAATATCACTACAGAAAAAAAACAAACAAACACATAAAGCATAGTTATGGCAAATTACCAAAATGTTCATGCCAAGTGGCTGGCTAACTGATTAATTATGTTCAACACTTCAAAATGAAGTATCCCAAGAGCAGGATGTGTATTCATTTTTGTATATTTATGTATATTTTTAAAAGATGGGCAAGCAAAAGTGACTGGCATCATAGCAACTACAAAGAACTTTTGCATTGCTGTGATTCTGGAGCTATGGTGATACCAGTCCCGTCCTCGGTGTAGTTTACTGCAGCCCAAAATGTGTTCTATTTTAGGCTATCTGCCATCCCTCTGGGGATTGGCCAGCCATAAGGAAGTTGGATCATGTCATCTTTCCCATAGCTGAATCACCAGAGGACTCCTTATTACCAGGGAATACTTAAATAACTGGTTAAGTCAGTTTGGACTAGCAGAGTCGTACATAGCCATCCCAATGTGCTAGAAAAGTGAGTTTAGTGTCTTGACACATTTGTTCAATGCAACTTCTCACACAGTTTTCTTATTCTTAATAAAGTAGTTCTTTTAGTCACCAAGAACAATCTTCTTCTCTTAGTTCCACAAAGGGAGCTCCACACTTAGATGAGAAAGCCTACAGGCAGAGTAGAACATGGGAGTTGAGAACTGTGCAGATAGGAGAGAAGATTTTTAACTAAGTTTGCACACATTCTAGTTTAGCATATGCATATAGAGTGAATTCAAGCTGATTCTAAGCAAATTGTTTGGATCAAAGTGCTTATATGCAACTCACTGCTATTATATTTTCCCAACTGGGAATGATGAGGTTGTTTCATGTGAAAGCCAAATTACTGATTAGACCATTTGTCATGTGCTGATACTTTTAAAAGCTAATTAAAATTTAAAGTGAGAGAATGTAATCGTACCTAAAGCATCTTCAACAAAGTGAAATTGGAAATACTGTTAAACCAGATTTGGGAACTTACACTGAAGAAAGTACAGAAAATTCCTATCTATTTTAAGGAATAGAGCTAATATGTTCTCTAAAATCCTACTAACCAAATGGAATTAAGCCACTCAGGAACTTTGAGGTGACAGTAATTCTGATGCGACCAAACTCAGCTCGAGTTATTATTGAACATTTATATTCCAATGGGGCCTAGCCTCTCCAACCAGGACCAGCACTTCATCTTCTTTCTGCCAGAAAATGATCACTTGCAGAAGATTTTGTTTTCCCATCCTCTCCGTTACACTCTTACCCTCATACCAATCCTTGCTCTTTTCCTAGCACCAGCGGTGGAAAAAATTCAAGTCCTGAACTTCTGCATAAAGCCATTGTTTGGAAGATCCCTTTCTATGTAAAAACAATATTCATTTCTGCCTGAATATTCATTTGAAGGACTGCTAATCAGATATACTGGCCAAGCAAGTTTAATGAAAAGCAGTAGATTAAAAGGTAAAGATTGATGCTTATGAAATTATTCTCCTGAAAACCTCCAATCCTTCCTGTAACTAATGAAAGAAGGGCAATCAAATCAGTCATTGTCAAAAACCCTATCAACAATTCAAGATGTGAATTTGTTTGATTGGATTAAACCATTTAATGGACTTTTGTCTTCACACAAAAGAACAAAAATTAGCAAGTGTACTTATTAATTTATAAAGGCAGCACTTACATTTAGGTGTCATGAGACTGTGCCAAAACATGACAGGAGGTGATCAGGATGACCTGACTTATGAGTAAAATGATGAGCTACATTTATTTATGTTCATTGTTTGTGGTGATTTTCTTTCCCTTTTGTTACTATCAAAGACAAAGGATGGGCCATGCTGGCAGCACAGGGCCAAGGCAGGCCAGTGTTTGTCAGTTTGTAAACAGTGCCTTCGCACTGGGCTGGATGGAGCAGGGCCACTCCCCATCCCCATGCCATGCCTCATTTCCTTTGGCCATCCCCTAGCTCTGGGAACCAACATCCCTGCACCATGCTCCATTGTTCCCATAGGGACCCACACATATGTTTGGTGCCGGGCCCAAAAAACGTTAATCTGGCCCTGATTAAATGGACTGGATTTATTATATATGTATAAATTTAAAGCATCTCCATTTACACTTGTGTAAATAAGATTGCAATGTGGTCCATTGCGGTGGCTACTATTTAGAAAATGTGCAGAAGATAAGGGCCTGATTGTGCCATTAAAGTCCAGCCCAGAGTATGACGCAGGTAGATCTACAGCATCCCAAAGGGATGGATAGAAGGCATTATGCTTCAGAAGCTGTACAGTGCTCCTGCAGAGCACAGCTGCTTTGCCTCTCTTAGGAAAGTGCAAGGTGCTCCTCTTTTTGTGGACACAAATGTCTGTGGTCCCTTCCTTCTCAGTCCTTTTGGGAGGTGACACACACACAGGTGCGCACTTGCCTTTCACTCAGAGGGGTAGAAGCATTGGTTTAGCAGCTGGCGCCTTATCCCCTCCCAAGCTCATGCACTTTTACAGGACCCAGGGACACAGTGGAATAAATCTCAGGGAATAGGTTTTTACTGTCAAGGAAAATCCAACAGCTCAGTTAATTAAACTAGTGGGGAAGAAAAAGATAATTAGGCCTTAGGAAAAATAAAGTTTGAATCCAAGATTAAATAAAACTCTGGGTAATAATTAATAAGTAATTAATTTCACCATGACAGATAGCCACTGCTATTGAGTTATTGCACGCTCCTGAGTTAATTCTCTATGAGGCTCCTTGTGGAAAAATATCACACACGCACACTTTTCTTTGTTTACAGCCCCTGTTCATTTTCCTTCTTAACAAGATAAATAAGAATGTGAGTGGTTGGTGGTTATGCATGAAGTCTCTTAGGCACCAAATAAGGTTTAAGTGCTTCAGTCTTTCCCTTGTCTCAATGTTAACCACTGCCAGGGAGGACAAACATAATCAGCTTTGGGCTTAATCTGTGATTTATTTGTTGTTGTTTTTTAAATAAGAGTGAATTAAATGTCTGCAAAAATTGCCAACTTATTTAGCCTCCTCTGGGAAATCACAAAGGCCCTTGAAAAAGGTCCCACAATGGGGACACAAGAGTTGCCACTTCAAATGGAGGAGCAGGACCACAGAGAAATTAGGGTCAGACAAGTGACGAGACGAGAAAAAAGCAGGTAGTATGGAGGGGACACTGCAATACGAGAGGCATAGTAGGAGAATGCAAGTGAAGAACACCAAGCAGAGAAACCCAGATGAGCATAGCTGTCACTTCTTTGTATCCTCGGATTAGTGGAAGGATGAGGAATAACAGGAACTGCATTTTACTAAATACAGGGGACAAAAGCAAAACAAACAAAGAAACAAAAACCACACCCCACACATAAACAGGGATGGAGCTAAAAGTCATAGGGTTAGAATGAGGAATCCAGAAGGGGACACCAAGCAGTGAATGTTGATGAGCAATAGTTGCCAGCATATTTGGTTCCCTCAGAGGGGAAGGACCAGAAAGAAATGAGGATGAACTAATTATGGGGGACAAAAATGAAAAGCAGGAAGGAATCATGTGTTATAAGGTGCCAGTAGGGGACACTTAGCAGTGACCACAAATGGGCATAGTTGCCAAACCAACACCCATGGAAATGGACAATCCCTTTTTAATAACACTAGTCTGGAAATAACTTTTTTGGGGGCAGGGTTTTCACCAAATACTGAAAATATTTGACCAAAATGGAAAGATTTTGATGACAATATTGGTTTTGTCAAAAAGCCATTTTCTATGGGGGGGGAACTTTTGATAGAAAGTTATGTCAACTCTAGTGATTATTCACAAAAGGTGAAATTCTGATGTTTAAATAGTACTAATGTGGTCTAGCCCTCAGAAAAGGGATGAAGTTTCACTCAAAGATCCCCGTAGTGCGTATTATGGCCAAAAAAACACTCACCAAAAGCATTGCAGGATCTGACCTAGCATGGAATGGCATGCTGTGTGATACAAGATTGGTGGTATAAGCTTCCCCACTCTGTTCTACTAATGGATCACACTCTGACCGAAAGGGACCGTCTAGAAGGGTGAAGGGGTTCATTTGGCCTCCCTGACCTGTGTCTCACCTGAGACTTCCAACAAAGGTGTCCCAAGTTGTGGTATTTTTGTCATGTGACTGCCTGTTCACTTTTAACTGGCTGAGACTACCACCTTATTTCACATAGGCTCTCAAAACAACCAACACACTGGAGTAATTTTTAATAGCTGCTGAACTCATCAATACAAGCAACTCTGGTTTAAATCCAGCTATTACAGACAAATTAACTAGCTAACTTCCAGTTGAATCATCTATATTTCATGATAAGGATCAGGAAAGGGTGGTGTTCCTTGTTATTCAGTGGACAATATATAGTTCTGTCAGAAAGAATAACTAATATTACCTTCAGTACTATCACAAAATAAGCAAAGCACTTTATTTTCAATTAGTTTTTTGTTGGGTTTAAACCTATTTTGGTTAGGAACAGCAAATCCTCAGATGAGAGGGCCCAGATTTCTACACCAATTAGGTATGCAAGTTAGTGTGTGTAATCAAGGGAAGAATGTGGCCACTTAAGAAAACTTTCTAAATGTAAACAGAGCATAACCAGTAATGTCCACCTGAGTCAGCAGATTGCCTGAAACTGTAGCTCTATGAAAAGGCATTAACAGTTCCATTCATCTCAGTGGGGATTTTAAACTTTATTTTTAAATCATATTTACATTTCAAAGTTTACCTATTTACTACTGATACATTTAGCAAAAATATCCAGCCAATATGCTCATCCCAGAGACCTGAATTGCCTTCCAGTGTGGCAAAAGGTCCAGCTGTTCCCTGCTTAGTTACCAGAACCTTCATCTTCCTCTTACCACTTCTGCAATGTCAATAGAAAAATCTGTGGCACTCGGAAATCTCAAAATTTAGGGGCAGAGTAAAATTGATTTTAATATAAAAATAAACACAAGGAATGCTTTACAGATTGCATTATTTACTCCTGAGGGAATTCTATGCCACTGTGCGTGCTCATAACTAATGAGACATGCATATTTTTAATTTTCTGCAGAGAAAAAAAGCTTCTGCTGAAAAGTTGTTGCAGTTCTGCCTTTTTCCCACCAGAGGGTGCTATGGTGATAGAACATAGCAGCTGTTCCCTGCCAGCTAGGGAAGAGAAAGAGCTTGCAGAGCCTTGTTCACAGCAAGGGCCAGGTCAGGAGACAAGGGACAAGGGGGGACAGATAGTGTGGGGTGCTGGAAGGTCAGACAGGGGCTAATAAGGGATAGTGGGGGAGGAAAGATTGGGGTAGGGGCTTAATGGGAGTGGAGGTGCAGGGCCACATGGTGATAGGGGAGGGCATGCAGGGCCACATAGGGATGGGAGAGGGGGTGCAGAGCCACATAGGGATAGGGGGTGGCTGAGTAGGGACACAGAGACACATGGGGAAAAGGTGAGGTGGTCCAGGACCACATGGGGATGGGGAAAGTGGATGTCTGAGTGGGGATGTAGGGACACATGTTCCTGACTGAATGGGAGAGTCTAGAGGTCAACCAGGGTCTGCATGGGGAAAGCTCCCTAACAGGTACTTCTCACCCTCCAAATAAAGCTCTTCCATACGTTTCTAACCCATATCCAACAACCCTCCAAGTTCACAGCCAGGCTCCTTCTGATCAATTATTTCCATCTCCCTCAGCTCCTCCATTATCCCTGACTCCCCCAAGACTTTGCACTGCTTCTGGGGAGTGCAGGAAATATGGTTCTGTATTGTAGTTTAAATTAATTATTAATCAGAGTTCTGTAGTAGGATGCGTAGTAAAAAATCTTTTTGTCAAAAGACATTTTCTGAATCTTTTTTGCTGTCTGTATTGTTACAGACATAGTTGCTGAGAGGTATTTTGAAATAAATGACCAAAAATTGAAATTGGTGTGATTATATTGTGTTATTTTGACAAATAAAATTTGCAGATTTTTGCAGAATTTGAAAATATTGTGCCCAGAATTTTTAATTTTTTGCTGCACAATTTTTAAATTTTAGTGCAGAATTCCCCAGGAGTAATAATTATTCATCTTCATGTTTAATTCAGTAAAAATCTCCATTATTAAAAAAGTCACCTGGAACTGCCATAGATTTTGCAGACTGCCACAGGAAAGGCTTTGCTGCAGAATTTGGGGGCAATGAGCTGTGGAATTTACTGGGCTTTGACAATCATTATTAATTTGATGTTTTTAGCTGGAAGTCATGAATATTTCGATAGGATGTCAGATGTCCCAGCAGCACTAAGAGTCAATCCAGAATTCCAGTGAGATCAATGAGGTTACATTAATGTACATGAAAGAACTACTAACTGCTGGGAATTAGGAACAAAATTTCTGCTAAAGGCAGGTAATTCCACAGTTGTCAATTACAGGGTGCAGTGTATCTTCCCTAGAAGTATCTGACTCCATCAGACTCTGTCAGAGGCAGGATAGTGGATTAGCTGAATCACTGTGGTGCATCAGTATAGCAATTCCTATGCTCCTATCTGCCTCACTTGTATTAGGAACATGTTCCATCTACATCAGCGTGCTGGATCAGGAACAAGCCCGAGCTATTTCAGTATGTTGTTAAGGTCTTGCTACAGTTGTAGGCAGTGTTAGAAATGCCCCAGTTGTTTGCTTCTGTAATTTATTCACTAGTTTCATATAAAAAATTGTCTACTCATATTAGATAACACTAGTTGTGTACTTAAGTGTCCAAATGAGAACTAGCTTTATTGGAAAATCATCTTTTGTTCAAGTCTGCCTTGTCTGAAAGAATAGCTGCCATAAAATCCAGTTAATTTACTGGATTCATAGGAAGAATCTGAAGTTCAGCTGAGCAATTGGTCAGTACAAAACTTCTTGATATTTCCCAAGTCTAGGTAAATATGGTATTGACATGGAGAAACCATTTGTCAACAGAAAACTATTGAACTGTGTCTTCACCAATCACATTGGTGAGCCTAGCTTATTAAGTTAATAATCTGATCACGAATCTCACTCTCTTGTGCACACACACACACACCCATATTCTGAGCTTCTGAAATATAGCTTTCAATTTCGGAAAGGCTATTCACATTAAATCTTAGAACCCAGGAGCAGTACACTCATACACAAGTCATAACTCATGTTAGCCATGTAAACATTTTTTTCTCAAATGGCACACTCTAACAAGTTATAGTATTGTTGTTCTTCGGAAGTTGCTTGTTTTACAGAAAGTAGATTATAATTATGATGAAAGTGACAGATGTGATAAATAGAGCTAAATGAAATGACTATCTTTTCACTTGTATGCCTTATCCTAGGCAACATTATTTTTTACCATCCTCTGTGGAAGGCAGGAATTACTTTTTAAATCAGAGTCACTCAGAACCAAGGATATGTATGATGGATGTAATCACTGATAGCGTGTTTCATAGACAATGGGTATTTATGGTGCAAAGCTGTAGGGAGTCTTTAGAGATCCTGTAACTAGGATCATTTTTTTTTTAATCAAATTGCTTCCATACAGCAAAATATGTAAACATTTTTCAGTGGAAAATACAAAGCTGAGGCATCAGCCTAGGTAGGGAGCACTTCTAATAAAATGTTCCTCATTGTCCCACCACACAGCTAGAACATGGCAGAAGCTCCCCTGCTACATCATACAAAAAGCTAGAGTCCTGTGGAATTCCCACACATGCATGCCTTCCAGTACTTCCACTGATTGACAGTTCTTTTCCTTCCAGTTACAGGTGATATTTCCTTAGTGTACTGATAGTCTCCCCAAATTGATAAATTCTCAACATTTTGCATCTGTTGACTATTGATATTGTAAGTTGGCAGGTATGTTGTTAGTTATTCAGCTGTTTACACATTTAACTATTAATATAAATCTAGAAATAACAGAGACAAGAGGGGGAAACGTCTAGTGCACACACTTCCCGCTAGAGCTTTGGCATACAAGTAGGTTATTGCATTTGTAATTAAGTATATTCAGAAACTAGTCCTATTGGGCTTGTCCCTGCATCCAACCCTGTTGTCTCTGAAGACATTTAACAATATTTTCTCACTATGCATTTAATATTCTAATACTGGAAGTTTATATAGCTTCACTAACAAGTAATCCAATCCAAGGCTAGTGTCTTCCCTAACCATTGGCTAAGACATGAACTATAGTGACTGCACATGTTTTCTGCCATTGTAAGTCAGGCTGCAAACAATAATAATTTCAGCATCAATGGATGGATTCATGGATTTTTTTTTTCTTGTTGGAGTCTCATCATCATGCTTTGTGGAGCTGAATTTATTGAAGGGCACTTGCAAGGCTGAGATTTCTTGGTACATATAGATCACATACCATGTGTCACCTTCAGCATTCTTACCACTTGTACTTGAAATTACTATTTTAGCACATGATCCCCCTTCCAGCCATCACATGCACTCTGAGGTATACAACAGAACCAATGAAGGACTCCCCCCTCGCCTATTTATGTACATTTTGAGATTATTGTGGTTTTCCATCCCTCAGTGGCAATCAGTGTTTGCTGAGGGTTTGATTGTGCCCCACACAATTCAGCAATAATGCTCTTATGCAGCCTTTCAGGTTATTTTAATCAAATGAAATGGTGGATTTCAGTGGTAAAGGATTGTTGTGACTGAGGGGAAGGCTGAACTAGCGATTACAGCACCAGCTTGGGACCCAGAAGACTTTGATTCAATTTCCTGCTTTAAAACAGATTTTCTCTGGGATCTTGGGTAAGTCTCTTAGTACCCCCTTACATTATGGGGACTGCTCTGAGAATAAATATATTAAATATCATGATAGGCTCAGATACTATCACAATGGGCCATAGTAGTACCTAACATAGGTACATAAAATTATAACAATATTTACTGCAAGCATAGCCTCTTTCTGCACTGGTTTCACTTTGGGTGGTCCCAACACATAAGACAAATTACACTTGTCCAATCTTGAAGTGGCAAAGGCAACAGGGATGTTAGAGGGTGGATAAAGAAATTGGTGATTTTTAGAAACAATGAAAAATTTGTTTTATTTTGCTGTTTAAATGATAGTAAGTTTACTGTTTAAGAAATAAACCTGTTTAAAATAAAATCCAAATTTAATGCATAATATGTAAAGGCCTAAATTTATAATCTCTTAAAATACTTAAATAAAAAATGAATATAGTGAATCTGTAAGCCTCTATCAAAACTTTTCATTAAAAGGCTGCTTTGCTATCGAGAAAGAATCAGGGGAAACACATCCAACTTTTGAGATCAAGATCTATAAACATGGTACAGTAGGTCAAGTACCGCATTAAGAGTTAGGTTTTTTTAATAAAAATACATTGTATATGCTTTTTGTGTGTTAATTAAATTCCAGTTTGTTACAATCCTAATGCAGATTGACAAATCATGAGCAAAAAATTTAGTAAATAAGCACTATATCATTCACCATTTTCTAAACATACTACAAATGGACATTTAATAAGAATCTGGAAATATTAAGTTACATAATTGATTAAATAAATGTATATAGTTATAGTGTACCTTCCTAGGTAGCAAAAAGACATACCAAATTTCATCTAAAGGCTCTATTTAGCTGTAAGTCAGTATGTTTTAATGGCCATATTAACCAATGAGAATGCAGATCTCTTTAGAAGATAACTGAAGTACAAATAGAAAAAAGTTGATTAAAATCAAAGTATTTCTCTCAGTGATTTAAATCAAGATTTTTATCAATCCACCCTGGATGGTAGAAAGGTCCCCTCTTCCCATTGAGAGGAAGCCTACTCTTATAAGCAAATGAAGATGAGAACATGTTATATTTTTGCTACAAATGCTGTTTGAGCTCCCAAGAAAATCTCAGGACCCAACAGAACTCCAAGGATGTGACCCTGAATTGCAAATGGCAGATGAATTTCCTGCATCTAGAGTGCACATTTCACCTTCAGCACCTTTTCTGATTGCTTCTCCCAACCTGCAAACATTACTCAGTCTTATTTGGAATCAGAGAGTGATTTGTGCATGCTAAAAATAGCCTAGTCGTAAAAATATTTCAAAGTCACCTTTTGTTTCCTTGACTTCTATCATAGTTTATCCAAATCCACATTCCCCAGACACTCTCACTTGCCATAAATTCAAAGCAAATATTTCTCCTTTCTTGCTCTTTTCAAAAACATCCTTATTAATCAGATTTCTCATTTCAGACTGTTAGAGTTTAAATTTACTTTGGGAACTTCTTGGGTCTATCCTGGCATTTTAAAAAGTTGTTTCCTTAGATCAGAGAGCAAACCTCTTTCACAGAAAACCATGTGAATATGTTTTTGGATCCCTCACATGCAGCCTTAAGATGTCAGTGGTTTGTATCAGATCACCAGGTGTTGAAATGGCTTAACTTTCTACATTTTTTTTTTGAGATCACACACAATGATGTGTGTTGCACAGGCACATCTTGCCCTCAGATCTTCTTAGAACTATAATTGACAATAGGAATAATACTGAAGATATGGCATGGAAGTGTACTTGTATACACACACAGCTCCCAATGAATAAATTCAACCTCTTTCCGTGGGGTTTGCTACCACATAAAACTCTTTAAAAAATAACCAGCCTGTGTTTTTGTAGGCTCATATGACAATTAATGCAACCTACTCTTCCTTATTAGTGGATGTTAGCTGTTATGTGAGAGGGAGATAGGTGGATACATGGCCATAGCTGCTTGCATGATAGACAGCTGTACTGAGAGAGAGACTGGCTACATACAAGTATTACTTCTCAGCACACTCACTCTAGTGCCTCCAGTTATCTCCTTTTGAGTGGTGCGTCTCCTCTATATCCCTAGGGCAACTCAGTCTCACAGAAGATATAACTGAGCATTACACAATTGGGTCAGTTTAAGATTTGGGATAACAATTACTTTTTCCTGATTGGTTTTACTGTTCTTGGCTGTAATACCTCTGAGATCTCTTAAAGTTTCCTGCAGCATGACCAAGTCTTGTTGCCTTCTATGGGCCTCATGAAAACAAAATAAAGGTACCAGGACTTCTGTGATGCATGCTTTATTGATAGCAGACCTTCAAATATTATAAAAAAGATACAGAAAATGAAATACCTTCAAAATATCGTATGTCTCATAAAAGCTTGATTGGCAGTAAAAAAAAAGGTGAGCTATTATTTAGTTTTATAGTTAAGGAAAAGGAATTTGATGTAAGTGGAGATGGTTATAGATGAGTGCCTGAACACATTTTGTTCTGTATCTTTTTTATTGTTTGGAATTATTTGCTTTATTTAGGGCCTAAACCTGCAAGATGCTAAGCACCATAAGCTCTCATGGAATTTAATGGGAATTGAGGGTCCTAAGTACAAGGACACAATGGTTCCCAGGATTAGGCTCTCAGACAATAGACATGATTCAGTTAATTAATGGTAATATTGTGTGAAGCTGATTTATGAAGACTAAAGCAGGGTCCACCTGAAATGAGGATTAACTCTTCAATAGAATATTTTGGTACTAAACTCTGTGAAGTTGACAAAGATATTGTGCCAGTCTAGTGAGTTGCCAGCAGCAAGGTCCAGATTTGTAAAGGTATTTTGGCATTGCTGTGCTCAATTAACTGATTCAGGAGCCTAAATCTCATTTTCAAAACAAATGCCTCCTAATTGCCTATATTCCTTTTAAAATTAGATTTAGGCCAAAATACCTTTACAAATCTCGGCCTAAATGCTCAGGCTAAAAACAATGGGGCTCGATGAATGAGCAGTAACTAACTAGTCAGCCACTATGATAGCCTGACTAGCATAATGGAAGTAGGCATGCTCCTCATATGGATAGTAGCATCTAGCCAATTTTTTTATTGGCCACATATCACAATCATTTGCAGCTGCAAATATACAAGGTTTGCATTATATAAATCAAAATAAATAAAGATATATATTACAAGAAGTCTACTAATAAATATCACAGGTGGAGGAGGGATTAAGCTTCTCCAGCCACTGTCTCCTAGTAACTGCCAGCAAATAAACAGTGTTAAGTTTTTTGAAGGACAAGTAACGCACTTGCAGTCTACCTTTGCCATAGGATATCAAACTAAGAATATTAGATCTCAGTTTCTGCTTTTAGCCATAGTCATTGTTGATTGCTATCAGAATATATTGGATGAAATTGCTTTGAATTCCAAAACTTTCAGCTGTAAAGTATTTACATACAATTTGGGAAATCTTAAATAAACGTTCTTTTTGAAAGAAGTGAACAAAATTAATGTTTCATAGAAGGATTTTCTTGGATTCGGTCATATTAATGATTTGCTGATCGATTCCTTTTAACATCTGCATTATACAATGTGTGATTCACTCAGAACGATAATGCGTTAAACAGAAGGCACAGAATATGGTCCTCAGACTTTAAACCAACACCAGAAAGCAGTTAATTATTGTTTCCAGATCTTTTTTCTCCTTTTACTGCATTTCACACCCTATATCCTCATTTAAAATTATGTTAAGTTTTGTTCTGTGTATTTAGTTATATCCATTCTTGAATTAACCTGTATTGCAGGCCTGTTGGGAGTCATTTTGTTTGAACATCTGGACTCACCACTTTTCTTACTGGAAGAAAATCATCATTTATAAGTTGTGATGAGTATTAAAAAGGGGGAAAATGAAGATGAGCCTCCATCTGTTTAGTGCATTCTAAGATACGTATACACAAAAATTTGTGTTTTAGAAGTTTATGGATTGAATTGGAGATGAGCTGCTTATTAGAACCTCCAACAAAATAGCTTTATATATGGTATCAGTTTAATCCAACCCTAGTTTAAATAACAGTTTAGTTAATTATTATTGTTTAACCTGTATAGTTATTTCAGATAGTTCCAATTTACAAACTAATGGCATGTGCCAGTCTGGTGGGGAGGAAGACAGAGGTATAAAAATGCCTTAATGTGACCTTTATTCCATACCTACTTCCAACCATGACCCTGATCCTGGGGCCAGCTCAGGGCCAATTCAGCCTCCAACTCAATTTAAATCAGCTCTAAAATTGTGCCTGGATGACTATGGACCTCAAAAGACCATTCCAGCAGCTCAGACTCACTGACATTGGGCACTCGCCCCTTTCCTAGGCCACGCTTCCTACAGCCGGAGCTAGGAGGAGCATTGAAGACCCACTACATCAGTTCTGCATTACCTGGGCATTTGGTGCACACAGAGAGAAACCATGCAGGCCAGAGCAATGCAAAGGGGTCCCAACAGAGCTGAGGATCTGGCCCTAAAATTTTTATAATAAAGCAGAAATATTTCCATTCAGAAGATTAGAGAAAGGTGTAATTGCTTAGTAAGATTAATCATGGTACAGATCCAATTGTTTATCATAATGCACATTATAATAGTAGCAAGCTGTTTAGACATGTACTGCAATATTAAAATACAGTTTAATTAGAACTAGTAATTTTTACTTCCCTAAATAACTACCTGGGATTCGAGTTCTATATATGTACATGTGCATGTGTGCACACACACACATGCACACACAGAGAAATAGTGATTCTACATCTCTTTTGTGAGAAACGAATTAATTTTCATATAGGAATCCAATGAGTTTTATTTACAGTATATCTATCTGTCAGCAGCAACTAATTAATTAGAGTCTGTCTCAGTCTCAGAACAACCTTAAAGCCAGTAATATTTCCCTGTGCAGATTAAAGGAAAACATGGAGAGTTAATTTGAAAAGAATTTTTCTAAAATGTCAGGAACCCTTTAATCAAATAAAGAAAGTTCATGACAGAAAAAAAACAACCTCTTTATTCGCTGACATTTTATTGGTTGCAGAATGACATTGAATTCTGTGAAGACATGCATGCAGCTCTAGGTGACCAGTTGCAATATGATCACACTTGGGAGAGGCTCAGATAGTGCTGCATTGGAGGTATCAGTGCATAAACAGACTGATACCTATTTCATTTGGCACCAATGAAAACAATAAAAAATTGTTATGTTTTAGCCATCCCTTTCAGGAGCAGATACTCGGGTGGTGAAAATTGGCTTCAGTGGAGCTATGGTTAGATCCCCATCTGATGTAACTGTGCCTTAATTGCCTTGTGTTTGAGATTAAATCAAACCCTTAATAGAATGCCAACATCGGGTGCCATCTGTCATTTTTATACCACACTCATTGCCATCATCTCTGAACATACAGAGTTTAATTATTTTTATTTATTTTTTTTTGGCAAATATTTGTATTTTAGGTTCCTTTGACTCATCTCTCTCATATTGGGGCATGTGCTTTTATTACTGCTGTAAGAAAGCAAAGTCAAGTAATCTTTCCATTCTGTGGCATGCATAGAATCAAAGCAGCAAACTTTAATGTCTGAAGCAAACCCTTCACCAGTTGTGAAGAGAGGAGAGATGAGCCAATACAGAGTTGTCATCCATGAGTGCCGATCCCACAGAAGTTTTCCGGAGTCAGCATCCATATTCAGATCTCTATATAACATTGGAAGGGGGAGTAGCTGGGATGTGGTCATCCTATGTACTAGTCTCATCTAGGAAACTGTGCATCTTATCCTACAACATGCTAATTTCCTCCTGTGTGTGTTTTTAATTTGCACTGAAGTCCACAGGGGTTGAGGAACATTCTGTGTCTTGCAGGCTTTCTGCATTTCCCAACGAAGTCATAACAGTATTAACTCCCATGTGGTGGCTTGTACTCCACATTCAGACAGAAGAGAATTATGAAGCCACAAGCAGCTCTCCAATATCAGTATGGCTTCTTAGTGGAGCCTAGAGTTGGGATAGGAACAGAGTGGAAAAGAGGATTCTACCTGGCTGCCCCAAGTGTCTTTCATTTCCTTTGACAAGGTGCATGTAGAAGACTTAATTTCTGTTGGAGAGACAAGCTTTTGCACCACAAAGAGCTCTTCTTCATCTCTGCGTGGCTTGAAAGCTACTTTCTCTCACCAACGGAAGTTTGTCCAATAAAAGATATTACCTCACCCAGCTTGTCTCTCTTAAGATTCTGGGACCAACATGGTTACAGCTACACTGCATCAGTATAAAGTGTACATCCTTTTCATGGCTGCGAATCCCTTTTTGCCTGCAGTAGAGGATGCACTCAAAACTCTGAACTGCCAAATTTCCCCCCATAAGTTTTGTTCCATCCCTTGGGGTCAGATAAGACTTGAAAGTTTTTGTGGCTTATTTTCCCTTTATTTATAGAAGTATGTAACAGAGAAGTTTTTGTGGACTCCAAATATGAAATAAGGACAAAAGCCTCATTGCCCCAGTTCCATGACGAAACCTGGTAAGATTTCTGAGCCTTATGTGTTATTTCTTTAATCTACAATATTGCCAACTCTCTTGATCTTTAATACATTTCTAAAATCCATAGCTCATGAAGTTATCAGTGATTAGGTGAAAAAAATCATCTTTCCTTTAAAAAAGGTTTCTTGCCCTCATGACTGGGGAAAAGCTTGCAAATGCACCCCAAAATAAAAAAAAAGAGAAAACAAAGAGACAAACTAAATAAAAGTCAAAATGTTCGAAAAAATCCTGATTTTTACGCCAATCTTATGATTTTAGGGGGGGTGGGTGCCGGACTTATTTTCCCATTGCTTCAGGTTGGCAATTCACAACATTCACTACAACAGCTTCCTCAGTACCATCAAGTGTATGGAGTGAATGCTTAATAGCAAGAGTAAGAAACATGTGCTACAGATCCATATTTACTGACTGTATAAGGAAAGTCAGTATGAAAAGTAGTTAGTACTCACGCAACCATTGCTTTTCACTATTTCACCTGTCTGCTTTAAAACTTAATTTCTGAGAGCACCAAGAGTAATAATGCAGCCTCTTTTTAATAGCACACAAAAATATCACCCCTTCTGGTGTAACAAGACTTAAAATGACTTGGAATATACATAATTCCTTTGCCGAGTTCAGTTCTTCTGTTTATGGTCACTGTTAGAGTTCCTTAGGGTCCACTCTGAGACTAAAAGGATTCTGAGGGCCAACCAGAAGACTCATATTGTAACCATTTGAGATCAACTACAGGTGTGAAGCTAAATGTATAGCGAATCTGAGATAGTCTGAACTAATACATTCGCATCTTCTGGCCACTTCACCATGGCATTATACTAAGACTCACATTCAGTTTGACTCATTTAGTCATGCACCTGCTCACAAGCATGCAACTTACATCATTTCTACATTTTGCCCACTGAATCTGTTGGGATCTAGATTGGTTTAATTACATCCTGAGGCACTGAAATAATGGGGAGCAGCAGGAAACTTGGCTAACAAGAGTAAGTTAAAGAAGGCTGCTTAAAAGTGCCTTTTAGGTTTAAGTTATTTGAATTTAAATGCCCCTTTGAATTTGGTCATTTGGTACAAATCTAGTTTGTTTTCTTTCAGGAGACATCCTATCATCTTTACACAGGACTACTCTTATGCATGAGGAGAGCAAGCTTGCCCTTTCACAGTTTTCTTTAAATCAAATATGTTAAGAGTATTGTTGATGAAAATATAATTGACAGAAGGGAATTTATTGTATTGGTCTTCAATAAACAATCCAATAAAATAAAAGATTGGATCTGAGGTGAAGTGGCAGATCTATGCTTTGAGAGAGAAGTCTTTTGAGTGAAAAAAGTGGCACTCTTTCCAATCAAACATTCTGATTGGCTGACCATTCCTAAAGGACTTCACATTTCAGCTGGAATGCAGAGCTAACTGGAAAGTCAAAGCTTTTGTTATTTTCCTTCCTATAACCTGGAAATGAAGGGACAGATATCTTGATTGCACAATTTGTGTGTATATGAGTTACAAAGCCCAGAGTACCACTGCAGACAGACAATCAGGTGACATTGAACAGCAGACTGTAACAGAAATGTTATAAAACAGTTTGTAAAAATCTCACACAACTTGCCTGTCTTCCAAACAAGAGAATAGGAAACAGATATTCTTATAATCATAATGAGAAGCCCTCAGTATCACCAACATATTCAAAGTAATCCAGTTTTCTCTGCACGTGTTGCTATGTATGGTAAGGAAAACTATTGCTTCTACAAGGAGAATCCATTCAACTAAAAACGACAAATCCTTCGGACCTTCTTTATATAGGGAGGGGAAAGAAATTTGTTCTCAGGCTGTTCAGTGCCAACCTTGAAGTGACAGGAATTTGTAAGGGCCAAGTCACTGCTGACTAACCAGTCTATTATAGCACTTTGGGGGAAAATGCCATAATGAAACAGACTGAAGTACAGCTCCTAGAACCTGAACCAGGCTGGAGTGGCTGAGGAACCTATAGTATCCTGGAGATGGATAGGAAGCATTATTTCTGCTGTAACATAGTAGGGCAGGAAATGGCACACTGATCTTCAGTCACACTAAAGATCCTTTAAGATGCCTTTATGCTGCCAGAGTGGTGTAAAGTGGGCAGAAATGGCCCCTTGAAAATACCCCTTATTCATGGGCCTTCTTGGGCAGTACAGAGCTGCCATAAGGGTTGTGCATTAGCCCTGCACACAGCACTGAGGATCGATCAGGAATGTGTTGAGAGGAGGAGCCAAAGTACAGGGCATTTTTTTGGCCGTGCTCCATTTCTCAAGATTTCATAGGGAGCCATGGTAAGCAGAGTACAAGTTTGAACAGCATTTCCAGGAGCAGTATAGCCTGTTATAGCCTCCTGCATAGGCTGTAGCTTCCTGCATAGCCCCACATAGTGTGGGGTTACATCCATTAATTTCAATGGATCTAGGACAATTTACACTACCTTAACCTCTGTTCTGGGATGTGCTAAGGCCTCCTGTGGTCCCGCTCCATCCACAGCCCAAGTGCAGGACCAGAGTAACTTAGCATCAGACATGTGTCCAGAGGCTCCTGATGAGTGCACTTACTGACCAGTCCATGCCTTGCTCCTCGTTTAGCCAGTATTCCACACAGATACTAGTGTCCGGACACCATGAATATATCCCTAACCTGCCCAATACAATCCCACTGAGGTGTTCAGCACTACTAGGAACACTAGCACCCCATTGACATGTGCAAACTCTCATCCACACACACTGCACTGGGGAACAGATCCTCAGCTGGGGTTAATTGGCATCATTCCACTGAAGTCAATGGAGCTACACCAACTTGCACTGCTAAAACTGCTCATTCAAGTGTTGGCTGCACTGTTCTTGCTGCCTTCCACACAGAGCTCTGGGGAGTGGAAAGGAAACTTCATGAACTTGCAAATTTTATCTTTTTAAACCACCTTTTGTTTGTACTGTGGGCTGAAGTAACTTAAATGGGAGAAGGATTGGGCCCCTGATTTATTCCAATCACTACAATTACTCTGCTCATACCTTTCTCTCAACTGCGTTGAAAAGCTGAAGCTGAGCATTTCCCACCACAGCTTCCAGGTTTGCTCTCTCTAATAGGACACTCCTTTAGGACATATGAAAGCATGCTGGAAAAGTCACTGGCATCCCTCCAATCCCAAAAGCATCACAGCCTACCTCCTGTGAAGTCCTATGGTACACTATGCAGACTGCCCATGGAGTGAAACCTACTCAACACAGTTATGAAACTAAAACTAGTAAAAAAAGAGGGTCAAAAGACAGCATATGTATCAGAAAATTCTTCCATGCAAGATTCCTTATGTTCTTATAGTAACTCAGTGCTGGATACAAAGTCCAAACATGTGAGCTACTAGAGTTTGCTTTAATCCTGTCGTCATTATTAATGGTGTGTCAAAGTTAAACCCAGAAAGCATAAAAGTGTCACCACAATGTCTTTAGATTGGTATATCTGAGAGTCTTGTGTGAAGGAATTAGATAGGAACAGCACTTAAGTGAAAGGTGTGTTACTAGGAAGTGCTGGAAATGGGAGAGTTACAGACTGGCAGCAAGTAACTGAGAAAAGACTTATTTAGACACTTACTGGAATATGTGACATTTGAATTTAATGTTCAGTGTCCCTAGAGCAGATCTTATTATCCATCCTCTTCAGTTTCCTTAGCTCTCTCTTCTTGTCATACAATAGTGATTCATTTGAACTTTTTTTTATATTAAGCACAAAGAATTCCCAGAATGGTGTGACATTCAAGGATATATCCAGCCAGTAGCTAAAGTATTAGAAACGATCATCCTTATAAACTTCAGAAAGTCAAAACTTTTGCCAATTGTTTCACTCATTTACTCTTAGCTTCAAAGTATAAAATGCTCAATATTATTCATATATTAGAAGTTTGTTAAAGTTTGTGCAAAATAATTACCATTTAACCTGCTAACTACTAACAGCATAATCGTCTGAGTACCAATTATTACCAAGTTACTTCTTGTTTGAAATATTTCAAAGATACAATATTATAAAATCTTAACTTATTAATTCATTATATTTAAAAACTGCTCACCTGCAGTTGATGACATTAACGAAATAGCTCATTGTGCATAGTAAAAATGACTTCTATCATGTGTACATGATGAGAACACACATTTCCGCAAATGGGATGAGTATGACTAAACTCTCAAAACTATCATGGTTAAGTGGACCATTAGTGGCTGCGGTGGAGTAGGAGTTAAAAAAGTTAAAGTCACCACTCTGCCGTTATATTTTACGTTAGGGTACTGTACTTAAGAAATTAATGGTTATAAACACTATCATAAATAAAGCCATAGATACTGAACATAAACATTAAGCAATGCATCTCAGGTCACATTCTGAGGGCAAGTTCCTTTACTGTGATGTTTAAGTTTTAAGATAAACAAATAATCATGGTCTTTAGTGCTTAGCTAAGATTTAAATCATCTTCAAAGTATATTGCAGATTTTCTTGGAAATGAACTTATTCAAATGTAGCATGACATAAGCATCCACAGTACTTCTAAGTGTTAAATAATAGCCAGACATTGAATTAAAAAGTAATCATCATTAAGTAATTCACTTTATAAAGGTGTCATAGATGTATAAATTTCTTACCTGCCTTGGGTGAGCCTTGCTTCAAAAGGTTTGTCCTGTGAAAGATGCAAGTCTTTATAAATAAATTAGAAGCAAAGGTGCGCTTAGCACTTCCAGTTTTCAGCAAAGCTCAAGTGCAAAGTAATAAATTGGCTTCTCAAAGTATCTCGGACCATATTAATGGGAACAGTTACAGTCACTGCTTGCAAGGTTGCTGATGCTGTTCCTTCTGCTTTTGCAGAGAAATCTAATGTATGAATGAGCCAGAGAGCATTCCTCTCTCTTTACCTCTCCCCCTCTCTCTCTAACGGTGAGTTAGCATTCAGTTTATTCTGCAGATGGTGGGAGAGGACAAGCTGACAGAGAATTGTGCCGTTTCATCCCCTGCCGAGGCACAGGAATGTGTTGTGAATAAAGACAAAGCCCTCCACCAGTGCACCACACCACTCTCTAGAGCTGCAAGGATGTGCTGTGCAGTTCTTCAGCATGCAGACAAGTCTTAAACGCAGCCGGACAAACTCATCATGCTTTCCTCACTGAAGACTTGCACCAATAACTTTTGTGGGTGACCACACCTCTTGCATACAAGGCAACCAGATTCTCTGCAGGTTGCAAGATCAATGCTTTTTAATTGTCTACATTATAAAAAGCAACTTACTCTTATATTCCTCATATATTCTTAAACATGCTCCGCAGAACATTGTCCCTCCTTATAAGTTCAGTCACAGCAATGTAATGTAGTTAGGCCCAAATTGTAAGTTGTTTAAAGAGTTTTGCAAGTCAATAGACACAGAAACATTTCCATATTTTTTCCAATTTAAAATAAATAAATAAATAAGAACTCTCCAGTAGGGCTGGAAACCCTATCACAATGCCTTGTGCTAGTCCCTGGGAACTTGAGGTGAAACTGACTGTGAGTAGTAATGCTAACTAACTAGTTTAGCAAGTAGTATCCAAAATGAATAACTTGCAAAAAGTAAATACTTATAGCATACTGCATTAAATGTAACTTGATAAGTTTACAGATAATGAATTATTATAATATTTGCAAATACTAACTACTATTTGCAAGTTGACGGCAATTTTTTTTAAAA
This sequence comes from Gopherus evgoodei, assembly GCF_007399415.2. NCBI lineage: Eukaryota > Metazoa > Chordata > Testudines > Testudinidae > Gopherus > Gopherus evgoodei. The sequence goes on along the minus strand of NC_044329.1, from coordinate 26,511,742 downwards.
TAAAGTATTTTTAGGACATACACAATACACACAAAACTTCAGCTTGAAACTAGACCCCTCCTTCCCTATCCCACAAGCAGAAAAACCTGTGAGAAATAAATAAATAAATAAATAAAACTGTCCCCCATTAATATCATGGTCTGAGCTACTGAGAGGGCCCATAGGGAAAGAAAATGATATGAAGATCTCCAGCACCTATCAAGTATCCCCTCAAGGCATAATGGTTTGAGGCCCTATGAAGTTCACAGAAGTCAAGATCTTTCAATCCTGAGGGCCTTCGGAATCTCTGGGAAAAGGAAGCTCCAGATTAGTGAAGACCAGAGCTATTCTATAGGGAGGACTTATACCTCCATGCTGCTCTGTTGTATTTGCAGGAGCCACGCCACAGTGACTGTGTCCCTGTGCAGTTTCTTAGTACGAGCCACAAAATTATCCCCATTTTACCTATTTTACTTCCTTACTTCCACGTGGAAGTCCAGCTGCTGGGCAGGATACCTGATGCAAAAAGTGCCCAGTCCTCTGGTTCTCCATTCCAGCATTTGATCCTGATCCATACTCCTGTAGGGTTTGTAGTATGGTGAGTTAAAATGGAGAAAGAAGGTCAAGTTTTAGGAAAGTCTTAGGCCAGTGGTGGGCAACCTGCGGGCCATCAGGGCAAGCCACTGGCGGTCTGCCAGACGGTTTGTTTACATTTGCATTGCCGCCCGCCGCTCCCTGTGGGAAGTGGTGTGGGTCTGTGCTACTTCCTGCAGCTCCCATTGGCCAGGGATGGCAAACTGCAGCCACTGGGAGCTGTGGGGGGCTGTGCCTGTGGATAGTCAACATCTGCAAAATGTCTTGTGTCCTGAAATCAGCTTACTCTGATGGGCAGCATGTGGGCCGCAATTTGCCCAGCACTGGTCTAAATGGACAAGGCAGACACGGAGAGGGGGAGGAGTAGAACATACAAGCAGAGTGAACAATGGGATGACAGAAAATGGCATGTTAGATCTACAGTTTATTTTCTGATATGTGGGTGGGTTCAGTTAGGAGGGGATCAGCCAAAGGGAAAGAAGAAAGGATACTGAAGGGAAAGGGGTGAGAGAGACAGAGAAGGGGAGAGAGGCTGAGGTAAAGAGACTGTAATGGAGGAGAGGGTTGGAGCAAAGGGCAGAGGAAGTCCAGTCAAAACTGTAGAAAACTCTTCAAAGGACCAGAGGACCCTGCTTTGGCTGCTTCTGCTGGAGTTTCTGGTAGGCTTCTCTCTTCAGCTTTCTCCCAAGCCCATATGGTGGGGGAGGAGGGGAGACACCACTTAGATCCTAGTGCCCCCAGAGTGTATGTATGTGGGGGGGGGCAGGTATCTCCTGCACAGTTTGAGTCCCAGGAGGTGCTGGAGGATGAGGTGGACCTTGTTAGGCCCCATTCTCCCCACACATCCCTAGTGCCACAATCCTTGCTTTGGCTGCTTCTACCCCCTACCTGCTGGAATCTCGGGCTGTCGTCTCATTTGCAGCTTTTTCCCAAGTCTACTTGGGGCGGTGAGGGGAGACAACACCTGGGTTGAAGTGCCCCCAAAATGTGTGGGGGGTTCTCCCCTGTATAGTTTAGTCCAGGGCAGTGCCGGGGGAAGGGTTGGCCCTGGCTGGGCCCTATTCCTCGTACCACTCCCAGTGCCACAGTCTCTGCTTTGACTGCTTCTGCCCTACAAATATTTCTCACTGGGTGTACTTTACATGGCCACTAATGAAAAGTTCTTGTCATTATTCACTACTGCCATGCTGTCTGGAGTGGCACAAACCCCAAACTGGTGGTATGTTCTATAATTACATTTCACCAACCAAGTAACAAGTATTAATTCCTAAAGCACAAGAACAGCTTTAACTTGGAGTCACAGATCGGGCCCTTGGGCACTCTGGTCTATTTTGCCACCTTGGCAAGCTTGTTTTTGTGACAGATGGTCCCTTACACCAAAAATCACAACAATATTCAGGTTTCTCACAGTCCTAAAGGAGCAGTCACTCATCCCAGATAAATTGTACCCTAGATCTGTCACCAAAGACAACACTTGTAGCAAATCCTGTAATAAGCTAACTACAGATTTATTAACTAGGTAAAGGACATAAGATAGTTATTTAAAAGGTTAAAACAGATAACACATACGCCCAAATGAGTAACAGTCTTAGAATCCAAAAGATAACAAAAACTTCAATAATAAGCAAACTCCACATATCCTTTAGGGCTAACTCAGGTATAACAGTTGGGGGTCTTTTGCTTTTGCTTAGTGTTTCTTGCCCCTTTAGAATTCAAGCTGCAAAAAGACCAAGTTTCTCCTTTTCAGGGATTTTTTATCCCCTTGTCCCCAGAGCCCAAACTGATGGGATGAGTTCATGTGCAGGTCTCCTCTTCTTGGAAGGGGGGACAAGTGCAATTACAAAGGTTTTTGGGTTTTTTTGATGTCTCATTTGGCTTCAAAGGCCTTCTCATTGGGCAAGCCCTAACATCTTCTGTAGGTAGCTAGTATTTGCATTAGAGAAGGCTTCTTTCCTCTTTTATGAGTTACACAGTTACAGAGGTTTACAGTGCAAACATTTGCTATTATTTTATAACATGAGATACAGATAAGTGAGACTAACATAAACTGTTCATAAGATCTAAACACCGAAAACATTCTTACAACTCTAATGTCAACCTTAACAATACTAACAAAAAGACGAGCAAAACTGGTTGCCAGCTATGCATTTGCCAGTGTATTGTGAGGCCTGGGGCCTTGGCACGAGCTGGCACCCAATTTGCCAGCATCACAACTGCCAGATTCACGGAATAATTATGAATGAGTAAGTTCCAAACAGCACAAGGGGCTCTTCTTTATAAAGAAGGCCCATCCATACATCAGAGAATGGAAACATACTATGTGAGTTAAGTGGCCTGTTGTGTGGCACAAGCAACTAGAACCCATGGACTAAGATTTTCAAAGAAGTCTAATCAAGTCCAAATGCCTAAATCCCTTGGCTCCTTTGGAAATCCCAGCCACAGTGATCAGTTTACCAAAACGCCAAATGCTCAAATATACTCACACCAATTATTTATGAACAATTGTAAATTAAAAAATAATAATTAAAATCAGGATTCATCTGCACATTATTCATGAACAGAAAAATAGCTACGTTTATCTGATATAAACATACACTAGTAATTGAACCACTTGTTCCCAGCCCTTAATTCAAATCTGTTTCATTCCACTCATTTAACAGACTAATTTCTGACTTGAGTAATATCAGATTCAGTGGACCCTTGGGAGTTAAGAAGTGTTCATATTTGGGGACTGTGTGCCCTGTGATAGCAATAAGCCATAGATATGGACACATTCAGTCATAGGTCATTGCTTTGAATCTAGAAGAGTTCAGTAGTGAATTAAAATCACTATCTACTGATGCAAATATGAAATAAACTGGTAGCCTCAGGACATTCCTTAGAGGCCTACATCACAAAATAGCTACCATAATTGCCACTAATCGGGGAACTAAAAATACTATGTGAATTAAAGAAAAGGTCTCAAAAACAATAACCTAGGTAAAACAAGGAAATTTTTGCTAGCCTCGTTCTCAAACAAAGCTGAACTGTTTAGTCTGAAATTTCCAAAATATTCAACCTGAGGCAGATACCTGGCATGAACACGTTCAGCCCAAATGATTAAACTTTGATATAGTTATAAGCAACTGAAAACAGTGTCTTATAATGGGAAGCATCAGGCAACTTTAGTAATAGGCAGTGCTACCTGACTTGCCTATAATAAAGATGTAAACTTTTCAGCTCATGGGTAAACAGAACTAACCTGCTCACCTTTTGATGTTTGCCCCATAACTGGTATATAGCATGACAACGAACAGAACTACTTCTACATATCCATCCTGTCTGTATCACTGCTTCCAAGTGGATACTATAACATGAAAGAGTGATGCTGCATATATTAAGTGTGCATGCTACTAGATCTTTCCCTTTATCTATAGGAGCAGTCTGGTCCCTACCACTGTGGTGTTCTGTTGTTGTTGTGTATTTGTTCATGATGACGATGATGATAACTTCATAATGCATTTGTTTTTTAGATTTTTTTCTTTCACTTGTACACCACCTTCCTGCTTCTCAATGAATATGAGAGGTGTATAAGACGGCAAGTATAGTGCATGCAGCAAGTAACAGAGTCCTATTAACTGCTAGTTAGAATACCCCCAACTGTTCTTCTGTGCTCTGATCTACTTCACTGTCTCCATTTCAAGTCAGAGGATAATTAACTAACTCTACATGATTTCCGGCAGGCACCAGTAGTTTACTGATTTATATGTTGATATAGAATGGATTTGGCAGTACTTTAAACTTCTAGAGTTGAAGATCTGTTGAAAACTGAATTAAAATGAAGCAGGGTGAGGGTTCCCTTTTAATTCCGCTGCCTGGTTTACTGAAAATAGTGCCTCACCTGAAGCTCCTGAAGTAGGCCAGTATTGTTTACATCATAGTTCCTGTTCTTCAAATCATCACTTGTGCTTTAAGGGTCTTTGAGTAGGCAAGCCAACTACTTAGAAAGTATTGGTTCATGGTTTCAAGGATTTACCCTATATCTCACTTTTGAAATTTCTTTTAAAGAGATGTTCAGGTTGTAAAATTTGGCTCTGGCTCTCAGTTTTGAAAGTCTCGGAGATTGGATGTGTGCAAAACCAGGGTTTAGCTTGGTTTATGATAACACCAGGGGTCATTTGCTAAATTTAATTTGGAACCTACATTAGATTTCTTCTGAGGATGTTCAGTTCTAGGGTTTTGGCTCATGATTATTTCTAATTTGGTCTTTTTGGGGTGCCTTTTCTTTCTCTCTTCAGTTACAAGCGATTTTAGGCTCTTGTCATATACATTATACATAAAAGGTAATTTTATAGCATATCTTCATCAAAATAAAAGCTCACAATCAGGTACGTACATCTGTCAGTTTTTGATGTATGTGTGGTTTCTCAAGAAAATAATGGCTATATTTGGAAACCAGTGCACTAAATAGTACTTTTAAAGCTAAGAGGTAGCTTGCAAACACACAAAGAAAAGAGGGAAGGTAGATAATTTTGCATCCGATCCTGCATACTTCATGCACCTAAGATGGCCAGTCGCTTAAAAGGGCATTTTGGGTAAATGAAGAATATAGAATCAGGCCTTTGAGTTGTACATTTACTGATCCATATAACCAATTATGTCTGGTCTTTCAAACACTGCACTGAAACTCAATATTTTTCAGTTTATAGTAAAGTGACTTTTTCATAAACCTAGGGATATTACACTACCAACCTAACTTATTTCTATAGACACAAGCATAACAACTGTCAAAATTATACTTCATACACTTCAAATATTATGATATCCAGCTGCTGGACAGTTGGAAACCCATTACAGATGGAGATTTAAAAGTTTTGTCCAGAAAAAGATGACACTAATAGCCTCCCTACAAGATACTAGTTTTTTACCATAAAGTAAGGTAAATAGATTAAATCTGGGGAAAATGTTTCTTAGCAAAAAAAGAGAACAAATTTTCATTCGGACTTGTGTGTTTCCTTTTAATACAGAAGAACATTTTATTTTAAAAGAGAATATGTAGCTTTTCAAAGTAGAGCACGATTATATGAATTTGAGGAAATGTGGACCCATTGATACATTTGGATAAAGAATGCTGAGATAGTTCAAATAATGCCAAACTTCCATTTCATCTGACCTCTCAGATTTTTTACTCCATTTCCCTCCCATTCCTCTAGGCCTCTTCTCTTTTTTTCATATATGGCTATGTCTTTTATTTTAAATTGTCATCATTACCTAACACTCTAACATGTTATATCTGTGTAATATTTGCTGATTGTGCCTTGGCTGGACTTGTAGCTTTGACAATTTGTACAGTTGCATAATTACCTGATTTTATTGGCTATCCTGTGAAACAAGATATTTGCTAACATAAACAAACTATAAGTCATTTGCTCTTTGTCATTGTTTCTTTATGAAAATTAATAATAAGTAATCTGAAAAAGAGACTGTGTCTAGGGGGAAACATTCTGTAAGTGGGTTTTTACAATTACATAGGTTGTCTGACAGCTTTGTAATAGCTTGGCTATTCCTAGAGCGTGAAAGACCTAGAAAATCAAGAATAATTCTGCCTTTGAGCTATTGAGATCCTTCACATGCATGAAATGCTAAACACACTCATTATACATCATTATTTTATGACTATCTAAAACATCTGTGTAGTAGCTCAGATCATTGTGCACCCAAGAGACAATGATAGCTTCCTGGGACTTTCTTCATTTTAGACAGAAAATTTTAAAAAATGCAGAAAAACAAGGGAATTGTTCTCAAGTCTCTGAAAAAAAGGGAAACAGAATGTTGGAGAAACAGTGTGTTTAGGTCTGAAGCCAAAATAAAACATTTTTCAATATTTGCAAAGCATGAACGGGAACTAATCATTTGGGACTACTTACACCCTGGGTTTGTGGTGACTTCTGAGAGTCTAAATCTTAGTGAAGGACCCCTCTGAAGCTGAAAATCTACAGGAGGGAAGGAGCATTTTTGCAACAGCAGAAAGCAGCCTCAACCTCCCTTCTATGGGAGGACATTTGTGAAGTCCTGGATCCACTGACATTAGTTGCAAAATGCCTCTTGGTTTCAATGCAACCAGGATTCTACACTATGTAGGGAAGCAGTGCTGGCCAAAAGAGAAGCTAGTACTGGGCAAGGGTAGGTGATTCAGTCCGTCCTCTGTACAGCATTGCCAGTATTGATTCTGTGGGGCCCAAGACATAAACCAAAGCTACCTCCCTGAGCAGATAACTGGCTTGGGCAACAGCATTATCAACACAAGCCCTCCCAATGAATAAATCCTTCCATGCTGCAAGGGGCCAGGATGGTACAGTGAGGTTTAAATTGTAATGTCTCTGGAGCAGCGTTAGTTAATCTGGCCATTAACTGTTAGAGTTATCCACCTCTGAATAGCTCTGCTCTTTAGGTGGTGTAATACATCAAACCATGCTACATTAATGGAAAGCTAATGATAGCAGGTTAACCTGATTTTTCCAGCCGAACTCATATTCAATCACTCTGTCAGTCCTACCCATCACCCAATAGATGAATCCAGTCATTTGTAGGTTTGAACCTTTGATTTTTCAGCACCTTCTGTATGGCTACCTGCTATTATCACCAGTAAAATACAACATAATCTCTCTCTCTAGGTTTAATAAAAGACAATATCAGAGCTTATCAACAATGTTGGAGTGTCTGGAAAATAGCCGATCTTGGCTCTGCACTATGAACAAACAATTTTCTAAAACTCTTGCAGTATCCAATGGAGAAGGTTAGAAAAGTGTCTTTTTTGAAAAGACACTAAGCTGTGTGCTCTGCTTAGTAACTAGCTGTGGAATATTTTTTTTTATATGCCTGTTACTCTGTTTCTTTTTTCTTATTTTGTTTTCTTGGAAAGGTCTTCAAGGGGAAATTGCTAAGTAGCAGTCTTCAGTAGGTTTTAGATCATAATTTTCTTAATTCTTCATATTTATGTATTTGTTTATTTTGAATGATTCCTAATTGCATTCTAAGACATGCAGGTTCACCATTCTATTTTTGCATGGCTACTCCTGCTTGTAGGTGAATGGTTTATGCAATGTAGCAGACGGTTGGCAAGGCTTTGCATGGCATTTTGGGAGCATTTTCTGAAATGCAGAGGGTGGAGGAACTTGGAGGACAATTTATTCATGCAGAGCAGTCAGGAATGGGAATGGAGGCCTGTCTAGGGTCGAGCCCAGGCACCTGCACCTTTATTACCACCACACTGTAAAATGGATGAGTAGAGGGCAGGTTACAGAACAAGTTGTGTTCTGTCCCATGCCCCCAAATGAGCAGCCAAGTTGGATTCAACACATCTCTAGATGCACATTAAAGAGATGAAAGGGGATTTAAGGCAGCTTCTATTTGCCACATCCTGGGAATGGGTGACAGGGGATGGGTCACTTGATACCTGTTCTGTTCATTCCCTCTGAAGTACCTGGCATTGGCCACTGACAGAAGACAGGATACTGACCATTGGTCTGACCCAGTATGGCCGTTCTTATGTTCTAAGACGAGGAACAGCTACACATATTCTTAGAGCCTCCAATAACCAGGGAGGTAGAGAGAAACCCAAGCTCACTCCTGCGGAGGAGGACAGATTAATTCAGTGCTCCACTCAGCATTGGTTCCCTATTGAACACAGAGTCCAGTTGAAGCTTTCTGATATCATAGGATCAGCCATAGCCAACTGGGAGATCACCTCTCTCACCATAACCAGGATCTCCCATATTCCAATGAAATAATGAGACCATCAATAAGTAGGGAGGCTTGTGAGTGTAGGAAACAAAACTTTCACATGTGCGGGATCTATGGAACTCCCATCTGCAAAAGATAAGACAGACCACAGAATTATGTGCTTTCAGAGCTCACTGTAAAACTCCTTTCTTCAATAGCTTTTCCTTATTAATTTCATCACACATACAACATGAGAGAATTGCTATTCCTCTTTTTAAATACTTGGGGCATACTCAGGTACCATGGTGATAAGGCTCTGTAAGTAAAGAGAAAATCAGAGGGAGATAATATTTGAGTCTGCTTTTAAATGAGTACATATGGATAAGACTTTTTATATCAATTTTACAGATTGTTAAAGTAAGGAAGAGAGAGGTTGAATGATTTGTCACATACCATATCAGCATACGGGTAAGAGGTGAGAATAGAACCCAGGAGTCCTGGCTATCTGCTCTAAGCATTTGATAACCCTCCCCCATAAATTTATATTGAATCTACAACCTATTACAGTCTCATTATTTCATGAGGTGGGGTTGGGGGTGGGGGGCATCTGAGAACGGCTTGGAAAGGAGACTGGAACCTTGGAGTGTGGGCCTGGGAGCGAAGAGTCTCAAGAGGTGAGACTAGGTTGTGCTGGATAAGGAGTCTGGGACTGGAATAAGAAGCTTGAGGAGCAGAGACTGGGACTGGTTAGGTGAGAAAAATGAGATGGGGACAAGAAGCCTGTGATAAAGAAGAGACAGGACTGAGATGGGTGGATTGAATAGAGCAGGGAAGAAGAGGCCAAGCTTTGGAGGAATGGGTAGAAGAGTCTTTGTCTATCAGCGCACACTCCACTCCAGATCTTGGAATGGAACCCAAGATTCTAATGTCTCATTGTTATGCTTATAAGTAGAACAAGGGATCTTTTTCAGGGGAAAAGGCAATATGCCGTGTTTATTGGCGATACAACAATTAGCATATGCATTCAATCACACACACACACACACACATACACACTGTCCTGCCAGTCGATATTATAGTTACCAGTCCCGGAGCAACCTGATGGCCAGTTAGGTTGATCACGGGTAGGGAGGAGCTGGGTTCTGTTGGTCATGACATGATGCTCCGGGGAAGCCTTGGCAGGACAAACCCAAAATTTCATGGCAAAGCACCCTGATTATGTAGTGATCTTCCTTCATTGAGACGAAAGAGTTTTGCACTGTCATGCTGTAATTAATTGTCATTGATGCGTGCTTGGTTTATTAAATTGCTTTTTAAAATTTTTATTATATTTCCTCATTCGTTGTTTGGGGAGTTACCCAGGCTGGTTTTGATTACAGCTATCTTGTCCCAATTGATAGGTGCTTGCCTCATTTTTAGAGTTGTTAATCTGCCCTCTTTTGACATCTCAATAGGGGCGTGTTGCAATCTCCTTGCACCTTTACATCTGTCCTCCCTAGAACATCTGGTCCAGTGATGGTCTTCACACTTATCTTGAAACACACACATTCCTCATTCACACACAAAACAGGATTGATTTACACAGAACATTTAAACAGGAATATCAAATTGCAATGTAGGAGACAACAATCATTGCATTCTCTTACTTATTTCAAAATGCTAATTTTAAAAACTTACAACAAAGCGGTGACCCTAAAGGTCTATTATTGCCTTGAAATCAGCTTCAGACACAAGATTCTGGCTGATGCATCGTTACCAATGGCACACTAGGCCATTCCTTTCTGTTTTCAGAAAGGGTGGTTGGCAAAATATGGTCAGATCATATCATACATCAAAACATTTAATACATGCTACATTATTATTATTTATCTTTCATTCTAAATTATACAAAATACAACCATAAAATCCTAGTAAAGCATCATAATTCCCCTGCTGTCAGCAAACATTTGTGAAACCCACTGGCAAAGTGTCTCATCTCCCTCCAGTGTTGGTCCCTTTCTGCATATACATTATGATACATCATCACATACACTTTTCCCACAGGACCCTTGCCTCTGGACAGGGTGGAATTGCTCTAGGGATGGATCAGGGAGGTGGAGTGAAAAAGACTGTGGTCTCTAGTACCCCTGCCTCATTTTTTGGAGAATTTGGAAGGTTTTTACTATCTGAAGTGCTGGAAACAGTCAGGTCTAGGCCTACCCAAACCTAAAGGCCCTCCTCGTCAACTAGGGGAAGGAAAGTCCAGTCCAGGCACCAGGGAAGGAAAGTCCACTAAGTCCAGGCTCCAGTTGATTATAGGGGACAACAAAGGAGAACATGGCAATGGGATTGCAGTCTAAGGTTGAAAATCAAGGAACAGGAAGGAGACACTAAGAAGAGAATCTAGGATAGCATTCTCTGCTCTTCAAAGACATCTAAGGAGACAGTGGACACAGCCAAGAGGAACTTTGCATGGAGACGTGACCAAACAAGAGAAGAGAAATAGGCTCCACAGTTGCAGAGTATCCCTCAAGTAGCTTCCTCCTCCTCCTGGTGTGATAGATGACTGTCATGGCCAGTGTCAGGATAAGGTTGACAAGGACTTTCCATTATTTTGTGAGGCTATGGATAGGGTGTGAATAGTTCAGGAGGTGCAGGGAAAATTGCGCTGGAACCCAGCAAGAGATTCTGGCAGTGCCAAAAGAGGGGCTGCAACCTGACACACCTCACACCAGTGGTGGTCAACCTGTAGCTCATGGGCTGCACACGGCCCATCAGAGTAATCTGCTGGCAGGCCAACTGACCATTTTGCATGGCCACCTGCAGCTCCCAGTGGCTGTGGTTTGCTGTTCCTGGCCACTGGGAGCCGTGGGCAACCATGCCTGAGGATGGTCAATGTAAACAAACTGTCTCGCAGCCTTCCAGCAGATTACCCTGACAGGCCATGTGTGGCCTGCAGGTTGCCCACAACTGCGCTAGACAAATGTGTGCCAGAGTCTCCCTCCTCCTACAGCAGGGACATGTGTCAGGGGATACACACACATGGAACCATAATGGAGTACAGATTGGCCCACGGGAGTTCCTCACCCTCTTAGGTAGCAACTGGTCTGGCCCTTGCTGTCAGGGCAGAACACAAGGACGTGGATGGTGTCAAGCACTAGCACATACAGATGTTCTTTGGGCGTGGTTCAGGGCCGGACTGGATGGATATCATGCAGCCAGCTCAGATAGCATGTCGGGTGTAGGTGGGGAGGCTTGTGGAACAGGAGCCTGATGATGGGTTTTAGAGGGAGCCTGATGAGGAGTTTTAGAGGGACAGGTGTCAGAGGGTGCACCATCCCACAGGGCCCATTCAAGGAAAGTGAGAGAAGCAGGAGGCAAGGCTACCCTTTCTTCCTCCAGCACACAACAGGGGCTGTGGAAGGTGGACAGTCCTATGTGCTGGTTGAGTGCCACAGGGTCTACCCCATCCCTCCAATCATAGTCCAGGCGATCTCCAAGTCTGGTGCATCAAGGGGGACTCTACCACCTGCAAATCGGGATGGAGCTTGTGTAGCAGGGGTTCTGTGAGGAGGTCCTCCCCCCTCAGTGGCCACTACTGACCTGCTTGCTGAGATTAGCTTCCTTCCAGATCCTGAGGTTGTCGTTGTAAAAGACTAGCAGTTCAGGACGGTCTTGGGGGAGACATCTCAGGTGGAGACAAAAGAGCTGCTGGTAGTATTTGGGCCCTCAGAAGCCGTGGAGGAAAGCATGCACTAGCATGCTCTGTTCTGGACTACCTTATAAAATGACTAATCCAACAAACTTCCATTGGATTTCAACAGGGACGTTGCCTGAATAAAGCCTGTAGGATGTGGCCTTCCAGGCTTTAGCTGGACTCTGTCTCAAATATCCCCTGGAGTGGGACAAAGACTCTGTATACTAGAAAATGTGGATCATTTTTCTCTATTCACAGTTACTTGCTGGATTTGAATTCTGCTAATTAATATATTTGCAACTATTTTTCATGTGGACATATTCACCTACAGTATAATGATAATCAATAAATAATGCAGACAGCAATGAGGTAGACAATCTACTCTGCAGCACACTTTACAACAAGGACTCATCTGTGCCTTTTATGAACACTACTGCATAAGGGACAGGAGCACTCAAAGGCATTGTGCTCACCGTGTCCGCAGGTTCGGCTGATCATGGCTCCCACTGGCTGCGGTTCGCCGCTCCAAGCCAATGGGGACTGCGGGAAGCGGCCCGGGCCGAGGGATGTGCTGGCCGCCACTTCCCGCCACCCACATTGGCCTGGAGCAGCGAACCACAGCCAGTGGGAGCCACAATCAGCCGAACCTACAGACACAGCAGGTAAACAAACTGACCCAGACCGCCAGGGGGCTTACCCTGGCAAGCCACCTGCCAAAGGTTGCCAATCCCTGTTTTACAAGGTACCACTGACTGGAAAAGGGAGCATGGCCAGAGGGCCTGAGGAATGTGCTGATCAAAGGTTGTACCAGTGCGGCTTCCATATAGAAATAGCTGAAAGTTAAAGCTGCCCTCCAAAATACCTCTCCCAGTGCAGAATCCTCCTTGAGGGACAGCACACACCACTCTCCCTCTGAGCAATGGAGTGCAAGATACACACACCCCCTGTTCTGGTGGAGGCAAGTCAAACCTCAGCCCTTCAAAGCCTTACAAACACTGACACGTAGAGCCTGCAGCTTTGGGAATCATATATCTCACCATCAGCTCTTTTTTTTCAACCCATGGGACCAGATAATAAATCTCTCTGTGTGTGTGCATGTGTGACTGAGATAGCAAAAGAAACTTTGGTTAATGGGCTAACATTTTGAATGTATATTACTATGGTACTCTTTATCATTCAGGTAAGAAAAAATGTTATTAAACAGGTCTATCAAGGAACTCTTCTTTGCATCTTGCTCATTATCATCGCTTTTCAAAATTAAAGAGAAAAAAAATCCAGTTACCTATCAATCTAACTTGCAGTTTAGACACCACTATAGCACTGAGCAGTGCTTTTATTCCCGTCAATCACCTTTTGTAACATGAAGAAAAGAAAAAGTTACTGGCTGACACCAAGGAGAATTTCTTTACATCCACCGTCACTATCTGCAGGGGCTTTGGGAGTTGAAACTATCAAATTAGTGTCAATTTGAGGCATTTCTGAAAAGTAGACAAGGAAGAAAAAAAAACACCTAAGCTTACCTGCATTCATTTTACATGTGGCCCACTGCCAACTTCTAATCATACGCACTATCAGTCCCCTAGAAGGACGTATTATGTCAATGTTCACATTTTACTTTAATTATACAAATGAGCAATCCTGTGATTGAACTCCAAGAAATGCAAAGGCTGGGATTTAAGCATCAACACAAACAAAGTTTTGGCTTCTGCTATTATTTTTTTAGAAAGAAATATTTCTTTTCTGACAAAGGAAGATGAGCAAAGAGTTCTTCGATTGCTTTCTCTTTGCTCCATTGACGTTTATCTACCTATTCTTCATCTCAGCAATTCATGTTGTGAATGCCAGGGAAGATTGATGAGCCACTCCTTATAGGTTTAATTAAATAAATGTAGCAAATAGAGGGCAATTTAGGGCTGGCCAAAATCAAAGGGATATTGGAATTCCGCTTGAGATTTACATTGAACTTCACTCCATGAAATATAATGAGTTGCACATACAAGTTTACTGCTGCTTTTTGGCTATCTTTGACAAAAATCATTGCCCAAATTCTACCCTCAGATCCTTCGTATAGCATATTATTGGAACAGGAAATGCACAACCATATCAGAGAGCAGAATAACCTGACACCCATTCATTCCACATCTACCCAAATTCCCCACACACCTCTAAAAATACATAAATAAATAGAAAAACCTGTAACTAACAAACCAACCAACCAAAACACTAACTAAATTAAAACAAGCAGAGTGTGACCCCAAACATAAGAGCCAAGACTCCATAGGGACTTTTGAACTTTGCTATTTCTATCGATTTTATGTGGAAGGTGCTCAGCTGCTATGGGAATGAGAGCCAGTATAAACCCCTAAAATAGATTAAACTAAGTAAAATAGAAAGAAAGAATCAGATGAAAATCCCCACTGACACTAGAGTAGGCAAGGCTCACTCAGGGCCATGTTTACATTGTGGCCATTGTTTTGTTATTTTATGTGCATTATTTATAATGTTACAGATTCTAAGATGGTGGAAACAACTGAATCAGATGTGATACATGTGAAATAACAATAACGACAAGAAAAAGCCTTTGTGCACACTTTCTCCCACACATTTTCTGCCCATGAAGCTGTGACTTGTCTATTTCTTCTGCAAGTGTCAGCTTGTCTACTTTGCTTGTCATGTGTATCTGAGATTTTCATGCAGCATTTTCTCACCTATACCTGAGCTCTGTTTTGTAAAGTACAAGCCGATATAATTAGTATTCTGGTGCAAAGCTTGCAGTCATTAGTCTGCTGATTTGCTGAATAGGATATAAAGGATTAGGATTTTTACCAAAATTTCAAAGGAAAGGCATGTGGGCAGTTGGGTTCATTCAATAATCTACCTTCTACCTCCACATCTCTCATACTCCAAACATAGTATACAGCAGGGAAGAGGTTGGAGGGAAATGGCTGATTGGGGCAGAGGACCAGGAAGTGCTGCTCTATGCACATTGGGTTGCTGCTCATCTTTGGGAATGTATCCATGTAAGATATTGTGGGCATTTTGTTGTGGAGTCCTCTTTGCTCTATCAACCCTGTCCTGAGAGAGGGTTGTGAGTCAAGCAGGGCATAAAGTAACAGAGAGGCCAGCTCCAACTCTGCTGCTTGCAAAGAGAGAGCTCTCACCTCCCTTTGGCCTGGGGAACAGAACTCTCTATATAGGTCTCCTTCCTCCTTGGCTGGTGCAGTGAGAGCACCAAATCTGTTTCCATGTACTTTAACTGATAGGCACAAGTGCAGCTAAAAAGCCTAGGTGCATGCCCTTATGTACTGAGATCTTGGACTTTGCACAAATACTCCAGCCTTCCCTGGATGATCCAAGATAGATAGGATTTCCTTGGAGGACCACACATCTCATTTACTCTGTAGAGAGTAAGGCAGATCTGAGCCTCAAACTCCCATTAACAGGATAATTCCATGCAACAACACAGCTTCATGTCAGCAGAGCTCTTTACCTAAGTTGGCCCTTATGAAATTTAGGACATGATATATCCTCTAATCCTCACTCCGTATAACCAGGCCATACTTCTACTGAAGTCAGCGTGATCTTGAATAAGGACTGAAGGATTTAGCCCTCTTGAAGAAGTCCATGCCAGGTGCAATGCCACTGAAACTAGTAGAGTTACCTTAGGGAGATGTTACAGTCTATCAGACCTTGTCTGCCTTCTTCTGGAGGCATAAGCACCCTGTCATTCTCCCCCTTTATGCTCGCCGCCCCCCACACACACACTCAGCTGGGGCAAGTCTTAGTCCTCCAGAGGCCTAGAAGGGACAGAAGGTGACATGGACCAATGAGAAGCCAGCAGGCCAGTTAAGAAAGCTTACCTTCTTCTTCTGAGGGTAGTGGTGAGAATAACAAACAGAAATCATCTGGTATTTTCAAGCATATTAAATTAGTTTTGCTACCTTCAACTAAATATTCATGAAAATTCCTGCAGACACTTCCAAAGTCTTGTGGAAATTTGGAATCTACTTTATTTGATTGATTGTAACAGATACAGCTTCAAAAATGCTAAGAAACTTATAGAGATTAATATAGGGTGGCAGTCCTGCAGATAAAATTCCCATTGGGTCATATTAGGTGAACTGGTATAACCTCTAGTCAATGTATGTTTCATGTCCTACTCTCATCCACAGAGAATGAGAGTCTGTTACAGTTACCAGCTACACAGACTGGATTTTAACTAAAGCTGTAGAGACAGATGCTTTCACCTCCAGAGCTAACCCGGCAGCTGTCACATAGGCATAGGAGGTATACATTCCCTTTCCCTGTGGCAGCCAAGAATTTCTGAGCCCTAGAGAGAAACTCACCCTAAGGGAGGACAGGTACTGTTACCATTACCTGCCCTGCAGGCTTTCTGCTTTAGTGCTCAGTCAGTGCTAGACAGTATCCTGGGCTAGTACTCTACTAGACAGGATATGCAGCGTTGTTGAATCCCCTGGCTCACTATGGAATTCCACAAGGAACTATCTTCTCCTCTATCTTGTTTCATGTGTATCTGAAACTGCTATGAGAGATGGCAAAGCAACACTGACTTAAAGGTCAGCAATGAGCAAATGACAACCAGATCCAAATCCTGGTGGGATGGCACTATGAGTTGCTTCAAAAGACTGAAGCAACACTAGCCATTGAGAGGCCCACCACACCAAAGTCCTGCTCTCTTCACTGGCTTCCCATGGACTATTGGGTCAAATTTAAGGTTTTGATCCTCCCTTGTGTTCAGAAGCCTCCATTAGGCTTGGTTCAAGTTACTCGAGAGACTGCCTCAGCCTGTGTGATCATGACTTCGCATGACAGCTACTGTCCAGTATAATGAAACTACTGGCCTTAGGGTGAGACTCATGAGCATCACACCATTTTCTTGGTGACTGGTCCATGACTGGAGAACTAGAAGAGAGAAGAGAAGAAAGGCCATGAATCTCAATATTTTCAGAACAAAGTGTAAACTCCACTTCTTCAATCTATCCTTCTCTTTGTAACCCCATGAAAAACATGGATTATTTTTAAAATCCCTATGGAATGGGTACAGGAGAAAGAGGTCCAGAGATCTTTTTGCATTCACTAATTAAAAGGTATACAGAGACCATGATGATGGACACTGCACAAGAACAGAGACAGGGCCATATGTACTCCCTCTCCAGCCTGCAGTGCCCAATATTGAGGCTGCACTGGCCCAATATGGGCTACTTTGGGGGAGGAAAAGTTGTGACCACTTTCCACCAGCAAAACCTCCTTGCACGGTGAGTTTGCTGCTGCAGGAGCCACGGTTTATGATGGCATACACTCAGATTGACTTTAACCTGCTGACAGCATTAAGAGTTTTGTTTGAGTGAAGATCAGTTCTAGTCTCTCTCCCGTTAGAGTGACGTGACCAACCACAAGGTCAAACTATTATACAGTACATTACAATTCAAGTTAATATAGTGCTCTTCTTCACAAAGTGTGTTATTAAAGGAAACCTTATATACTTATACACTCTGCTCTCAAAAGCATTAGGAATTACCTTGCACTGCTCTATGCATCATCTTATTTTAAAGAGGAGAAGCAGTCATGAGAAACACAAGCATTTCACACAAAAATCTGTCAATATAGTAATTTGGATAGTCGGGAAAGGAGGTAAGCTTAATGAATTTTACCATCTTTTTTGTCAATGGTCACCTTAATTTACTTTGGATAAGGTCTGTGACACTGCTATCTGTCTCTAAAGAAAGGATAAACATTGTGCTGTGTTATGTTCAAACCCTGTAAACCTATGCTGAGTTCAATGTCAATGACATGGTGAATATGGTTGGATTTGGGAGAGACTGGAAAGAGGTTGTCAGTTCAGGTAGAGAAGCAGATGTCCCTTTAGTCTGAGAAGGAGGACAGAAAATAGACTAGAGAGACTGGGGTTCAAGAAGTCTGGATTCAGTTCCTGGTTGTGTAACCTTGGGTGGGTAACAATCTTTCTGTGCTTCAGTTCCCAACCAAAATAGTTCCTTCCAGGGCTGGCTCTAGGTTTTTTGCCACCCCAAGCAAAAAATTTGCCACTCCAAGCTCTGAAAATGCAACTGCCCAAGCAAAAAAAAAAAGATGGCCAGAATGCCACCCTTGGAATTGTGCCGCCCTAACTTGCTTTGCTGGTGCCTAGAGCCGGTCCTGGTTACTTCTTGTCTATCACATCTTAAAGACTCTACCCTTACTATCTCAAGCAGTGTTTCTCAAATTGGAATCGCCGCTTGTGCAGGGAAAGCCCCTGGCAGGCCGGGCTGGTTTGTTTACCTGCCCCATCTGCAGGTTCAGCCGATCGTGGCTCCCACTGGCCATGGTTCACTGCTCCAAGCCAATAGGAGCTGCTGGAAGCGGCAGCCAGTATGTCCGTTGGCCTTTGCCACTTCCAGCAGCTCTCATTGGCCTGGAGCAGCGAACCACGGCCAGTGGGAGCTGCTATTGGCTGGACCTGTGGACAAGGCAGGTAAACAAACCAGCCTGGCCCACCAGGGGCTTTCCCTACAGAAGCAGTAACCCCAGCTTGAGAAACACTGACCTAGAGGTACAGTGCCTAGCATACAGGGGCCCTGATCTCATATTAAGTCTCTCAGTGCTACCGCAATGTAAGTAATAAAAGAATAGTTAACAACAAGCTGCTTTCAAGAAGGAAAAAAAATATTTTTTGCTATTGCAGAGCCGTACTTGCATATGAAATGATACCTTTTCCTCCAAAGCATTTCCCTGTTTCAAGAAGCGCAAATATTAATCATGTATACATTTTAAAGCTGCATTTGGCTGTGCTGCATGTCTCTGCAACTCATGGTACCTCAAGTCCTAACAGTATCTGTGCAAGTAAGTTTTGATATGCTGCAGACCAGGGCATCTCACCTTGGGGAGTCATAACCTGCTGCAAAGTCAGAGAGGTGTACCCACTGGGTACCATCAAACTGATTGGGTGGCAGGGAGAAGTTTCAAAATCAGTTGTTGCTAGGACCCATAAGTAGCGTGCTCAAGAGAGGAAAGAAAGTGCTCATCATCCATTCTCCGCTGCTACCTCTGTTCTGGCCTCTTTCATACTTAGTCACTGAGCAGCTCCTCATCTTTCTCTTCTTCCTGTTCCCTTTCTATCTGTACAGTGTCCAGTTCTGGAAGAAGCAATGCATTAAGAAGCAATTGAGCACTGTGCTACTGAGGATCAGGAAGCACACATACTAATATCAACCTCCCCCCACTAACCCAAGCCAGGATCCACATCCCATCCACACCCCAGCAGCACTACTACTCCCCACTTCAGCATCTAAGAAGTCTGTGGCTTCTTGCCTTGACACAAATCACACGATCTTTTGTGGCCACAAAGGATTATGAGATTTAAGTGAAATTCAGCAAGAGCTACAGGTTGTTTGTAGTTCCCAGATGGAAAAATACTGAGAACCAGTGCTGAAGACAGGTCACTTTAGTTAACACAGGTAAACTGCAATACTCAGTGTGATCATGATACAGACAATTTACTACCCTCACATCATCTGCTATGCTACAATTTGCAATGTGGTTTTTACAGTGTAGCATTTAATGTCTCTTTTAGTGAGAAAAATGGATCTCTAGGCCTTCCATGCTGTTACATATAATAAAGAGAAAATTCCCAAAAGAAAAATCCAAAACAAATTTGTTGTTTTTCCCCCCTTCTTTTAGCATAGTAAAGTAGAATGGCATACAGTTCTGGAGCCTACAAATTTGACTTGTCCTAAACGGGACTTTGTGCTCTGCAGAGGAGACTTCATTGATTAATATTGAGCTCCTATAAAAGAGAAACTCTTTTCTGAAGGACAGCTAGACATTCAAGATTTCCAGGCTCGAAATTAATGAAGCTGAAGATGAGCTCCGCAAGTGTGATTCAGCACAAGTGTGATTGCACCTCCAAATAAAGGATTTTTTACAAGTCCTGTGGCAAAGTAAGATATTTTGCCTGACTTACTTATGTCCACATTGTAGGTAGACCCATCTATGGGTGTGGCATTGAGATTAGAAAGAGATAGCTGTATCTTTTTTGTGCTGAGTTGAGGCCCAGTGATGGTTCCTCCCTCCTTTAGCTCACCTCTTGTATGTGTGTGGAGAGGGACTCAGAGCCAGCACACACAGCCTTGTGCTTGCTGGGGTAGCCCTATCTCAGCTGTATTTCCCATGAGAGGCCTTCCAGCAGCTTTTCATCCATTTTGATCTGGTAAAGGTAACTTAAAATGGCCATGGGGCACTGAATGTTTCAGGCCCATAAAGCTATGTCTCATAAAGAGGTAGTTCCAGGAAGAACTTAGAATCAGAAAACATTGGTTGGCTGATAGTAGCATGTTCTGGAAACACTTAGCCGAGTGACACTAAAACCATGGTCTCTATCAGCTGAAAAGGGCCAAGTTAGAGGATCAATGGGAAGATACGTGAAAAAAACCAACATGTCATTAATTTGGCCCCCATCTCAAATAACCAAAAACACAGAGAAAATTTTGGGTGATGTTTAGCTGTGCTTTATATTAATTGAATTCCTTGCTTTGTTAATGCCAGATATTTCACAGGGAGATAGTTGACTCTGTGTTATGTTTTATAAAGCTCATTTCTTGGAGCGCAATGTGCAGATTAGAGTATTTCACCTATCACTTGCTTCATCAGTATTTACCCTTGGATGAAATGAAAAAGCATCATTGCTTAAGGAGATGATGCATGTTGTTGAACCAAGGAAAAATCAGCAGTGCATATTGCAAACAGAATAGTACAGTCAGCAATTTGGTCTCTTAAAATATGAATGCTCTTTCCCAGTAACTCTAATTACCATAGTTCAGTCGTTCAAACAAAATGATCCAATAGGTTCAGAACTGTTTTCTAGCCACCAACCTTCCAGTCAAAATCTTTAATCTTCTTTATAGTGCAGTTTGTCTTACATTCCCCTGAAAGGTCTTTAGCATGCAGAAGTAGTTTTTCCTTTAGGGTACTATCATGGAATGATATACAAATCCTCCAGGAGACAGAGGTTTAGTTTTCTGGGAGATTTTAATTTACCTCTTTTAACTTGATGATGTCAGCATATTATATAGGCAACTGAACTCACATTTTGAAATATAGGTGATATCTGAAATGGCAGGTGGTACTGAAGTCGGTATTTTTTTTGGCTTAAATAAAGTTATAAACCACATAGAAATAATGTTATGGTTATAACACAAACTGAGAGAAATCAGGATATTGAAAATTGAGGCTGACATTGACTCTAAGGGAAAAGACAGAGGAGTCTGAATTCAGCTCAGCATTAGTCTGAAATGTTCTCTTCTTTGGGTTTTGTTTGCTGCTTCTGTCAATTTAGCATTTCTCCTAACCAATTTATTTAAAAAATATTCCATATAACTATCTAAAATAGATAATGGATCAAACTAAGATCCTCACTCAGTTTATCTTTAGATATTTCTTAGCAGAAAGACTATTGAGTGAAGAATAAAAGAGGTGGAAGGTCAACATTATTTATCGCATTGTTTCAAATATCTACCACTATTTTTCCCCTGCAGATGGTGATCTGCCTTCATGTTCCACTGCTGTGCCACACAGATTCTGCCGTCAGCTACTCACCACTCCTTCGTGATGTGGATAGCAGCTCTATGTCACAAGTATGTTGACAGATTAGAGGTTTTGCATTATAAGGGCTGTACAAACTGCAGAATGTGAGGCAGGACCTTTAAAAGAGAGAAAGCATAAGGTGTCGAGAGGTTCATGGGACTCACAAGAAATGTGAGAGGAAGTCGGGTATTAGAGAGAATGCCCACACAGGGTTAAAACCCCGATTCAGTAAAATACAATCAATCAGACAATTCATGTGCTTGAAGGTAGGCACATGCTTAAATACTTTGTTGAATCAGGCTCAAAAGGAAGGAAAGAATCAAATAAGAGCTGGGGATTAAAGAAAGAATCTTCAAAGTAAAAAGATTCTGGGACTCTGTCCTTGAGTCCATAAATGTGATGGACACTAACCGTAGAAATCAAACTGGAACATTTAGTGCCTTCTTGAGATAAAAGGGGGTAACTGATGTAAGTTTTCTTGATGTTATTTCTTCAGTTAACACGGCTGTAAATTCAGCTGAGAGTAGTTCACTTTGTTCAAGACCATCCTTGTAGTCAGAAACAACAGAAGGTTAGACCAAGAGAAAGTGCACAATACATGTGAACATGGGCGGCTCCAGACCCCAGCACGCCAAGCGCGTGCTTGGGGCGGCATGCCGCAGGGGGCGCTCTGCCGGTCGCTGGGAGGGTGGCAGGCGGCTCCGGTGGACCTCCTGCAGGCGTCCCTGCGGAGGGTCCACTGGTCCCGCGGGTTCGGTGGAGCATCCGCAGGCAAGCCTGCGGAAGGTCCACTGGAACCGCGGGACCGGCGACCGGCAGAGCGCCCCCTGCGGCGTGCCGCCATGCTTGGGGCGGTGAAATGGCTAGAGCTGCCCCTGCATGTGAAGATCTTCATTCCACAGTCCATCTGCATTTAATGGAATGCAGAGTTGTCAGCATAGAATAGAAACAACAAAAGGCATCTGAAATACATTAACGTTTCACTTTTAAACCAATATTTTATATAAGCATTTATGGCTTATTCAATATATACACAAGCTGAGCTATAATCCCAGAGATAAATACAGAGAGCCAGTTTGTGCCTGGCCCTGAGCAAATCTGCTGTGGGTGGAGTGGACAGCAAGGATCTTTTCCCTGAAGCTTCTGCCTTTATGTTGAGGCTGAGCACAGTCCCACTGTGGAAGGGAGGTACTGCTTCCTGCTAGTCATCGGTACAGCTAGCCTCCTAAAGGGAGCAAGGAGAGACAGAGCGACAATGAAGCCACAAATGGCCAGTTATGGATGGGAATTGTATCTTTTCAAAGGAAGATGGAGCTGCTGTTGTAGGATTTACTCTTCTGCCTTCAGAAGAGCAATTCTGGCTGAACTACCAAGAATTCCTTTCTGGGGCTCCCATTCAGCAAAGCCCTTCAGTATGGCCCACAATGTGGGTCATGTTTTAAAAAGCAACATCCTGTACCTGAATATACAGAGTCAGATCCTCAGCTGGTGGCAGCTCTGTCTAATTCAACAAGCAAACAGTTTGTCTTTACAGCCTCAAAAAGAGCCCCAAATGCTCCAACTGAAGTCAATAAATAAACTCCCACTGACTTTACTGAAAGCAAGATTATGGCTAAACTCCTCTGCCTGAGAGCAATAATACTCCAAAAATGGTGATCTCCAGGTGCATGCATAGAGAAAACAAAGAAGCAATATGATGAGAACATCAATATAAATACAACAATATACATATGGTAATACTGAACATCTCAACTTGGTTCCTACTATAATTGTGGGGGGGGAAGTCTCACTAAAAATTATCTCTTAAGTTTTGCATCTGCTGAAATGAATCATAGTCCAGAAACGAGGAACATGGATACTTTCCAGACAAAAACCATGTAAAATAAAATGAGTGGAGAAAAAAGTATGTTTGATTTTTAAGTCACATAACTTACTAGTACAAACATTGAAACTAGGTTTTAAACTTAAACAGAGGAAAAATTAATTGTAAGCCACTCTAGAGTTCTTGTGTGTTTGTTATGTTTCAGCTTTAGTATGAACCTATTTTATCCAGTATCAGAGGGGTAGCCGTGTTAGTCTGGATCTGTAAAAGCAGCAAAGAATCCTGTGGCACCTTATAGATTAACGGACGTTTTGGAGCATGAGCTTTCGTGGGTGAATACCCACTTCGTCAGATGCATGTAGTGGAAAATTCCAGGGGCAGGTATATATATGCAGGCAAGCTAGAGATAATGAGGTAGTTCAATCAGGGAGGATGAGGCCCTGTTCTAGCAGTTGAGGTGTGAAAACCAAGGGAGTAGAAACTGGTTTTATAATTGGCAAGCCATTCACAGTCTTTGTTTAATCCTGTTGAGCTGATGGTGTCAAATTTGCAGATGAACTGAAGCTCAGCAATTTCTCTTTGAAGTCTGGTCCTGAAGTTTTTTTGCTGCAGGATGGCCACCTTAAGCTCTGCTATAGTGTGGCCAGGGAGGTTGAAGTGTTCTCCTACAGGTTTTTGTATATTGCCATTCCTAATATCTGATTTGTGTCCGTTTATCCTTTTCCATAGCGACTGTCCAGTTTGGCTGATGTACATAGCAGAGGGGCATTGCTGGCATGTGATGGCATATATTACATTGGTGGACGTGCAGGTGAATGAACCGGTCGGTGATGGTGTGGCTGATCTGGTTAGGTCCTGTGATGGTGTCGCTGGTGTAGATATGTAGGCAGAGTTGGCATCGAGGTTTGTTGCATGGATTGGTTCCTAAGCTAGAGTTACTACGGTGCGGTGTGCAGTTACTGGTGAGAATATGTTTCAGGTTGCCTGTGGGCGAAGACTGGCCTGCCACCCAAGGCCTGTGAAAGTGTGGGATCATTGTCCAAGATGGGTTGTAGAACCCTGATGATGCATTGGAGAGGTTTTAGCTGGGGACTATATGGCAATATACAAAAACATGTAGGAGAACACTTCAACCTCCCCGGCCATACTATAGCAGACCTGGCCATCCTGCAGCAAAAAAACTTCAGGACCAGACTTCAAAGAGAAACTGCTGAGCTTCAGTTCATCTGCAAATTTGACACGATCAGCTCAGGATTAAACAAAGACTGTGAATGGCTTGCCAATTACAAAACCAGTTTCTCCTCCCTTGGTTTTCACACCTCAACTGCTAGAACAGGGCCTCATCCTCCCTGATTGAACTACCTCATTATCTCTAGCTTGCCTGCATATATATACCTGCCCCTGGAATTTTCCACTACATGCATCTGACGAAGTGGGTATTCACCCACGAAAGCTCATGCTCCAAAACGTCCGTTAGTCTATAAGGTGCCACAGGATTCTTTGCTGCTATTTTATCCACATTATATAAGCCCATAAATAGCAGTTGGTAATAGAACAGCTGCCAGCACCTGAGCTATAGGCATATATATGCACAACCACTTTAGAAAAAAAATCAGATGTAAAAGTATAAAATTTGCATTTTCCTTCAAAAGGAATGGTTTTCTTTTGTTACAGGAATTGGCATTTTATGAATAGATATTATGCAAAATGGTAAATCACATTTTATTTTCTTAATTACACTCAGTGTGTTCTCTAAATAATTGCCAAGTTTATTGCATACATATGAATTTTTTTATGAAGGATTATAAGTATTCAGTGTCTGTGGACCACCCAAAATGGAATCAATTGAACCTTAACAATAATCTCCTACCTCCTTTTAGCATTCTTTAATTAACACACTGTGCAGGTTTTGGAGTGGGTGCTTTGTTTATCACATTATAAATCCTGCAGCCCTAGGACTTGTAACAAATTAGGAAGTAAAGTGTGGAATGAATTCTGTATCTTAAAATGTGAGGAACTGATGTTTGGAGGTGATATGAGCAAGAAACATGAAAGCGGCAAAGTAATTAGTGAAAGTGTGTTACTTTGCTTTAATCATGCTGAAGGAGAAAACAACAAGTATGACATTAAAAAAAGGGAAGAATTAGATACAAAATGACAGTCCCATTAGAAGAAAGGTTACTTTTTATTACAAAGGACTGAAAGTACATGACTGGGGGAGAGAAGGAGAAAACTAATGTTCTTTACTTGTAATTCCTTCCTATAGAGATACCAATTGTCAGCAGATGGTTGCTGAACACATCCTTTGATATGTCACTCACAAGTTGACAGCTATAATATATCCTGTATTTGAATATTCCCAGGTCCTGAGCTCATAGAATAATTGCAATCAAGGAATGGAAGGGACCTCAAGAGGTCACCAAGATCAGTCCCCCACACTGAAGTAGGGCTAAATTAATGTAGACCATCTCTGACAGGTGCTTATCCAACCTGTTATTAAAAATCTCCAAGATGGGATTCTACAACCTCCCTTGGAAGTCTGTTCCAGAGTTTTATCCTTATAGTTGGATAGTTTTTCCTAATGGCTAATCTAAATCTTCCTTGCTGCAGATTAAACTAATTACTACTTGTGCTACCTTCAGCGGACATGAACAGTTGACTTATACACTTAGGGCCTGTGATTCACATCTTTACACTGATGTAACTCCAGTACAGTTACTCCCAATTTACACTGGTGCATGTGACAGCAGAGTTGGATTTTAAATGTTTTCTCTACATATGGTCAGAGGAAACTTATGTATCCCATCAGAACTCTTTGTTTACTTTCCATGGGGCCTTGCCTGCAGGTTGAAATCCACTGAAGTACAGCTCAGTGAACTAGTCTCTAGCCTTTTCACTTCTGTGGAGACATGCAGGGGACAGGGTGAGGGAGGATATGGTACTACATTTAAAACGTTGAGCTGGCTCTGAGGCCTGAATTGGAAGCCAGCCTTGTGTGGAGTAAAAGGAAATCATTAGATGACTTTGAAAGGTCTGAAGTTAAATGGCCTCAATTCACTTCTTGGTGGACCTCATCACACAACAATAATGTAGTTTAAGGGCTTGTCTACATTACCCACTGGATCGACGGGCAGCAATCGATCCAGTGGGGGTCGATTTATCGCGTCTAGACTAGATGCGATAAATCGACGGCCAAGTGCTCTCCCGTTGACTCCAGTACTCAACCAGGGTGAGAGGCACAGGCGGAGTCAATCGGAGAGCATCAGCCATCGACTCACCACAGTGAAAACACTGCTGTAAGTAGATCTAAGTACTTAGACTTCAGCTACGTTATTCACATAGCTGAATTTGTGTAACTTATATCGATGCCCCCTCCCCCCGCCCAGTTAGACCAGGCCTGAGCAACTGCTAGTTCTCCAAAGGGATGTGGAGTGTAGTAAGAATGGATACTGGTGTACTGTTCTGCTCTGCTGTGTGCTATCCTAACAGATGCTGAAGTTCATTGATGCAGGAGTTGACTGAATCTAAAAAAATTCATCTACACTTTTCCTGGCCTGCACACACAAAAATAATTTGCCCTAGTGTTGTCATTTAGGGGAAAAAAAACCTCTGCATATTAAAAACAAAACAAACAAACAAACAAAACTAGCAGTAGACAAACCAGTATGAAAAAATATATCACTGATACCATGTCCTCTCTAAAGTTGGGCTCATTTCAACAAGTGTAACTGAACCAAACAGTATGTTGGTATCACTTTAAGGGGAAAAAAAAATACTATATAGCATATAAGACCACTACCACTAAAGTTACTAGCTGTGGTTTTCAAAAGAGTCTGTGGGAATTAGGAGCCCAAATCCCACCTAAATGAATATTGGGTACCACTGCAGACCATTCATAAGGTTCAAAAACGAAGCAAAACAAAATATCCCTGCAATGTTATTTACAGCATTACTGGTGTAAGTCGACTTGGAGAGAGGTAAAAAATCCTTTAAATACCCTGAAACATCATCAAAAACAGCCTAATGGAAATTAATAAGAAAAAGGGGAGATGAAACGGTGGCTCTCCATCCAGATAATTCTGACAGGATTTCTTCCATTATAGTCAAAATAATTACACTACAGGAGAATAAGAATAATCTGTAACACCAATTTTAACAGTGTATTATCAATTATTCAAGAACAAACATGTCAATCATAGATATAAATTGAAAAGATTCCAATGCATTGATTCAAATTATACTCAGATCCACTCTTCAGTAAAAAACGCTTTTGGTCCTAGTCACATGCGGTCATCTCTTCCTTTAGTAATAATGGAAAGTTGTTCTATATCCTAACCAATATTAAATTCTCCCTGAGAACCCACTTTCTGTTTTAAGATAGCTTGCAGGCAGTGTTTGGCAAGGCACATCCATTCCAATTTCCTCTATGCAACTTTGTATCTAAAACCATTGTTCTGTGCCCTGTCTTGTCTGTTTGTTGTGTCTAACTCAGATTTCAAGCTTTCTGGGGGAGGAATGCTCTCAAGCTATGTTTGTAAAACACAGTATGAATTTAAAGTAGAAATGACATTTAATAAAAATGTTAACCTGAGAATTCCTAGTATTTGAACAATGCAGAAGCAAAGAAACTAATTCATTGTTGTGCAGCCTCTTCCTCCCCCCAAGCGCCTGTACATCAGAAGTTCAGGGTACAAGGGGCACCACTGGGTGCACAAACATGTGGATATTGAGCCCTATCACTGTCTTAACTTGATCCCCTCACCACTGCGGCATTCCATGCCAGAACATTGCAGCACACAGAGAGAGGTATGCACATGCACTTCTTTTTACCCACTCTGCACAGCCGTTTTTTAAATTAAAAGCTACAGGCCTCTCCCCTCGCTGTCCAATCAGTCTCTATTGTCGAAGCCTTAGCAGATTGAGGACCTCTAGTGGATAGATATATTGGTGATTTTTTTACTGGAAACATTTGGGTAATAAGTTCTGGAAAGGCAGAACTTCCATTCTTCCTGAACCCAGCAAAACAACAAGGAAGAACAGTAACACAAAACAGAAGGAAAAGAGACTGGATAGAAGGAGGCATCATGGTTCAATGAACAGGCCATTGGCCTAGGAGTCAGAATGGATTCGATTCTCAGCTCTTCCACTGACTTACTGTATATAACCTTGGGCAAGTCATCTATCTCTCTATGCTTCAGTTTCCCCCATCTAACAATGCTCACACAGATTTGAAACACTCAATTTTAGTATTAGGTTTTTATTATTATTACCAGCAGTGCTTACAGAATATTTGAGGCTTGTATTCACCAGCTGCTCCAGTTATTCTCCTAATCATACTCTTGGATGGTTATTAAATATTTGATTGATTTAAAACCATCCAGAAGTATTCAATAGCCAAAACACCTACCATGAGTTCAATCAGATCAGACCCAGGATACACTGGAAATTCTGTGACAATACCTGTGGTCATGGGGTGTATTGCCATATTTTGCAGACTTAGGTTGAGATACAATTATTTTTTTGATGAGGTACAGAAAAGCAGCCAGAATTTGGGGTGCTTATTTGAACATCTGAACCAAACCCTAACTCCAAACTAAAAAATAAATAATCCTCTGTGAGTCTGATCCAACTTCCATTGACCCCAATGGAAAGGTGAATTGTGCCCTTTCTGAAGCTGAGGTATTTTGGTATGCGTGTCTTGTTGATGAGTTTAAAAAAAAAATACCACTCTTCCTGATAATCAGAAGTTACTTTACTGTGAAGGCTTTAGGGGATATGAAAAACTCAATCTACAAGGCCAACATCTTAGATACAGGATTGATTTACATCCTGCTCTTTGCACATTAGCGCTGTTAATTGATATAGTTAGGGATAACAACAATCCACTAATAGCTATGAGTGTGGTTTTAGGGGAAATGGAGATGCGGAAAACATTAAACTAACAAACAGGAAAGGAACAGGATTTATTTAGTCACAATAAACCTGAAAGGAAAACAAAATGGGAGATACCATTATCATCCTGAACTTTTAAAACAATCCTCTTCTCTTGTGATGTCAGTTTTAACACAAATAGATATAGTCTTATGTTTCAGGTAGGGATGGCTGAACCAGTTCAGAAAACATGTTCCTATACATTTTTGATCATTTTTGGACCCAAACATGAACTGTGCCATTTAGATGGTTCCAAAATGTTTTATCAAGGCTTTTTTTTCCTTTCCCCCTCCCCCCCACCTCCATCCCCTTGTTTGATCTGAATATGTCTAGGGTTAATGATTCAGGTTAGGATTTTCAAAGTCACGGAACTAGAGGTGACATTTTCAAAAGCAACTAAATTACTTGGGAGCCTAAGTCTCATTGAAAGTCAATGGAACTTAGTCTCCTAAATCCTATGGCAGCTGGGAGCCAGCCCAGGCCGGGTAGAGAGACTCAGGCTAGTGCATGTGAGATTTGAGCTAGTGCATTAACAATAACAGTAAAAAGAACGAGGAGTACTTGTGGCACCTGAGAGATGAACAAATTTATTTGGGCATAAACTTTCATGGGCTAAAACCCACTTCATAGGATGCATGCAGTGGAAAATACAGTAGGGAGATATATATACACAGAGAACATGAAAAAATGGTTGTTTTCATATCAACTCTAATGATACTAATCAGTTAAGGTGGGCTATTATCAGCAGGAGAAAAAAAAAACTTTTGCAGTGATAATCAGGATGGCCCATTTCAAACAGTTGACAAGAAGGTGAGAGTAACAGGAGAGGGAAAATTAGCATGGGGGAACTAGTTTTTACTTTGTGTAATGACCCTTCCACTCCCAGTCTTTAGTCAAGCCTAATTTAACGCTGTCCAATTTGCAAATTAATTCTAGTTCTGCAGTTTCTCATTGGAGTTGGTTTTTGAAAGTTTTTTTTGGTGGAGAATTGCAACTTTTAGGTCTATAATAACCCTACTGTTACTCACACCTTCTTGTAAACTGTTTGAAATGGGCCATCCTGATTATCACTACAAAAGTTTTTTTTTTCCTGCTGATACAATAGTGTAGATGCTGTAAATGCTATAGCTCAGGCCTAGGGTGTTGGGTGGGATTCAGCCCAAGCTGCAGCATGCACACTGATATTTTTAGCACACAAACTCAGCTGTGTTAGGACAAGCCTGTCTACCCAGGCTTGGAGGCTTGCTCTCAAAGGTATATCTGTACTACAACTAAAAGGCTAGATTTACAAAGGCATATAGGGCCCAGATCATCAAAGGTATTTAGACCTAGTTGCCTAAAATGCAGATTACCTCCTAATGGGTTTTTTGAAAAATTCCTTAACAGGTTAGGGCAGGATAGAATCATAGAATATCAGGGTTGGAAGGGAACTCTGGAGGTCATCTAGTCCAACTCCTTGCTCAAAGCAGGACTAATTCCCAACTAAATCATCCCATCCAGGGCTTTGTCAAGCCTAACCTTAAAAGCCTCTAAGGAAGGAGATTCCACCACCTCCCTAGGTAACCCATTCCAGTGCTTCACCACCCTCCTAGTGAAAAAGTTTTTCCGAATATCTAACCTAAACTTCCCCCACTGCAACTTGAGACCATTACTCCTTGTTCTGTTATCTGCCACCACTGAGAACAGTCTAGATCCCTCCTCTTTGAAACCTCCTTTCAGGTAGTTGAAAGCAGCTATCAAATCCCCTCTCATTCTTCTCTTTTGCAGGCTAAACAATCCCAGTTTCCTCAGCTTCTCCTCATAAGTCATGGATTCCAGCCCCCTAATCATTTTTGTTGCTCTCCTCTGGACTCTTTCCAATTTTTCCACATCCTTCTTGTAGTGTGAGGCCCAAAACTTGACACAGTACTCCAGATGAGGCCTCACCAATGTCAAGTAGAAGGGAATGATCACATCCCTCCATCTACCTTATAGTCCATTCATCCAGCCCATACTACTTTAACTTGCCAGCAAGAATACTGTGAGAGACTGATTCTTGCCCCAGATCCCTAAGTGGCCCCCTCAAGGTTTGAACTCACAACCTTAGGCTTAGCAGGCCAATGCTCAAACCACTGAGCTATCCCTCTCCTGGACTCCTTTGCTCCTCATGTTATTCTCCCAGGGGAGCCTGCCCATCAGTTCCCTGAGGGAGTCAAAGTCTGCTTTTCTGAAGTCCAGGATCCATATTCTGCTCCTCTCCTTTCTTCCTTGTGTCAGGATCCCAAACTCAACAATCTCATGGTCACTGTCTCCCAGGTTCCCATCCACTTTTGCTTCCCCTCCTAATTCTTCCTGGTTTATGAGCAGTAGGTCAAGAAGAGCTTTTCCCCTAGATGGCTCCTCCAGCACTTGTACCAGGAAATTGTCCCCTAAAATTTCCAAAAACTTCCTGGATTGTCTGTGCACTGCTGTATTGCTTTCCCAGCAGATATCAGGGTGAGTAAAGTCTCCCATGAAAACCAGGGTCTGTGATCTAGTAACTTTTGTTTGTTGCTGGAAAAAAGCCTTGTCCACCTCATCCCCCTGGTCTGGTGATCTATAGCAGACTCCCACCACGACATCACCCTTGTTGCTCACACTTCTAAACTTGATCCAGAGACTGCAGTTTTACACCAGAGCTCTGAGCAGTCATACTGCTCTTTTACATACTATGCAACTCCCTCATCTTTTCTGCCCTGCCTGTCCTTCCTGAACTGTTTATATCCATCCATGACAGTACTCCAGTCATGTGAGTTATCCCACCAAGTCTCTTATTCTAGTCACATCATAGTTTCTTGACTGTGCCAGGACTTCCAATTCTCCCTGCTTGTTTCCCAGGCTTCTTGCATTTGTGTATAGGCACTTAAGATAACTCGCTGATCATCCCGCTTTCTTAGAATGAGACAGAAGTCCTGCCCTCTTGTGCTCTCCTGCTCATGCTTCCTCCCAGTATCCTATTTCCCCATTTACCTCAGGGTTTTGGTTTCCTTCCCCCAGTGAACCTAGTTTAAAGCCCTCCTCACTAGGTTAGCCAGCCTGTTTGTGAAGATGCTCTTCCCTCTCTTCATTAGGTGGAGCCCGTCTCTGCCTAGCATTCCTTCTTAGAACATCATCCCATGGTCAAAGTATCCAAAGGCTTCTCTCCAACACCACCTGCGCAGCCATTTGTTGACCTCCACAATTCAGCAGTCTCTACCCAGGCCTCTTTCTTGCACAGGGAGGATGGACGAGAACACCACTTGTGCCTCAAACTCCTTTATCCTTCTTCCCAGAGTGACGTGGTCTGCAGCGATCTGCCCAAGGTCATTCTTGGCAGTATCACTGATGCCCATGTGGAGAAGCAGGAAGGAGTAGTGATCCAAAGGCAACCTTTGGCATGCAGCTGTCTGGGAAAGCCCCTGGCTGGCCAGGCCGGTGTGTTTACCTGCTGCGTCCATAGCTTCCACTTATTGCAGCTCCCACTGGCCACGGTTCACCACTCCAGGCCAATGGGGACTGTGGGAAGGGTGCCAGAACATCCCTCAGCCTGCGCCGCTTCCCGCGGCCCCCATTGGCCTGGGACGATGAACTGCGGCCAGTGGGAGATGTGATCAGCCAAACCTGAAGATGCAGCAGGTAAACAAACCAGCCCAGCCCACCAGGGGCTTACCTGATGGGGTGCATCCCAAAGGTCGCCGATCCCTGGGTTAGGGCATTGATTTAAATCAATGGGAGTTAGGTATCTAGCTTGCTTAGGTTTTTTGAAAATCCTGCTAGGTGCCTATGTGCACTTTTGGTGCCTAAAAACTTTAATAATCTGGCCCTAACACCTGCTAACAATTAGTGATTCTCAGGCTCCTAACTGACTTAATGATTTTTGAAAATTTTACCTTAGGTCTCTTTGAAAATATCGGCCCCATACACTTGAGTGTTTTGTTTTTTTCACACCTGAATCCGACTGCTGTTCTCCACATTTATCTCAAGCACTAAATTAGCTGTTACCACTCAAGAAAGAGATCTTAGAGTCATTGTGGATAGTTCTCTGAAAATGTCCACTCAATGTGCAACAGCAGTCAAAAAAGCGAACAGAATGTTGTAAAGAATTAAGGGATAGATAATAGGGCAGAAAATATCATGTTGCCTTTATATAAATCCATGGTACACTCACATCTTGAATATTGTGTGCAGATGTGGTCACCCCATCTTAAAAAAGATATATTGGAATGGGAAAAGGTTCAGAAAAGTGTAACAAAAATGATTAGGGGTATGAAACGGCTTCAGTATGAGGAGAGATTAATAAGATGAGAATTTTTCAGCTTAGAAAAGAGACAGCTAAGGGGAGATATCACTGAGTCTATAAACTCATCACTGGTGTAGAGAAAGTAGATAAGGAAGTGTTGTTTACTACTTCTCATAGTACAAGAACTAAGAGTCACCATATGAAATTAATAGGCAGCAGATTTAAAACAAATAGAAGGAAGTATCTCTTCACACAATGCACAGTCAACCTGTGGAACTCTTTGCCAGAAGATGTTGTGAAGGCCATGACTGTGACAGGGTTCAAAAAAGAACTAGATAAATTCATGGAGGATAGGTCCATCAATGGCTGTTAGCCAGGATGGGCAGGGATGTTGTCCCTAGCCTCTGTTTGCCAGAAGCAGGGAATGAGCGACAGGGGATGGATCACTTGATGATTACCTGTTCTGTTCATTCCCTCTGGGGCACCTGGCACTGGTCACTGTTGGAAGACAGGATACTGGGCTAGATGGACCTTTGGTCTGACACAGTAGGGCCGTTCTTATGTTTTTATGTGCATGCCATATTTTCAAATTGTTAGAATTATAAGTTTAGAATTTGGCCCAAATCCTTTATTTAAATCAATAAGGGATACTATATATTATGTACCCTGAGCAGAACAGAGCTTTTCCTAGTATTTTTTGGATTGCATGAGTATTGCTGATATCATGCTTTTCAGTTACAGTGATAGGAGAAGTTCAAAAGGCTCAGAGGTTCAGTACTAAGAGAAATAACCAGCAGCCTCAATGCTAATCAGTTTGGTCTAATCACTGAACTGGAAGTTTTGTTATAAAAGGTTCTTGCATGATATTTCCAGTACTTGCTAGTCACCTGGGTCTCAAATACCAAGGGGGTAGACCCTCAGCTGAGGTAAATTGTAATAGCCCCATTAAAGTCATTGGGGTTTTGACAACCTATCCCAGCTCAAGAGCTGCTCAAAGAATAGCTTTCTCAAGGTGGTAGGGCACTTTTGACCTTTGCTACTAGATGAAGTCAGCATGTGCAGATATAAAAATGAGAGGGGGGGGAGGACTGAATCTCTGAAAAGATTTTGTTTGGGTCCATTATGAGTCTTGAGTAAAGTATTATACTGTAAGGCTGAGTTTTTCAAAGCTGCCTAGGGGATCTTTATACCTAATTTCCACTGAGTTTAAGGGCAATTAGGCATGCTGGCGGGGGGGGGGGGGCGCTCAGCCTTGATGTTTAGGTTCAGAGTCTGACATCCTTACTCCAAGTGAGTGGAATTCACTAGGCCTATGTGTCACTTAAACCTAATTCAAACCCTATTTTGAACAATGTAGTGAGATGTAAGTGGTACTTAAGCCCTTTGCTGACTCTCATCACATGGGTGAATTTCACCCACTGAGCAGTACTTTACTCTACCAGTGGAGTTATTGAAATCAACCAGAATATTTGCAGAGTTAGGCACTACTTAGTGGATCCTGCTGCCACTGAATGAAAGGCTCACGCAGCGTGGAGCTGGATTGGACATAATCTCACCCTTAACACTAACCAGTGCATTTAACCTTTTTATCGATTTAAATATATCAAAACTGGATTTAAGTGTAAGAGATAACTTGCATTAAAATCTATAATCAATTGTGTAATAGTAATATTAGCACTTTGCAGTGCTCTAGTACCTGGTATGCGGAGCCCTCAACCAGAGTAATGCATTAAGTCTAAAACCCCAGGAGGCAGGTGAGTAATAATAATATGATTTAAGGAAAAACGTCATTAATTTTGGTTTTACCCCGAATAGTACTGAACCTCTAAAGCTTTTGAACTTCACCTTCAACCACATTTGAAATGTATGATACTGGCACAGAGTTTAAATGACTTGACCAAAGTCATAAAGCAAGTCAGTGCGAGAACATGAATGTGCTTCACATTTCCTGAGCCCAGAGTCTGATTTGGTAAAAATCAGTGTAGTTCCACTGAGAAATGGTTTACACCAGCTGAGGAGCTGGCCCCACCTAACTTCCAATCCTGTGCTGTAACCACTGGACCATGCATAACTGATTCTTGTTTAACACATGTTAATACAATTCCTGCAAGTATTAGAACATCTTGTAGACATGGCTTGAAAAGTCTTGATTTTTAACATATTGCAGGCTGCTAGCCATTCTGAGTCTGTAATAAAATGAGTCATATGAGGAAAGGGATTAACACCATCATGACGGAAAAATTAATTGACCTGATTGCTGAAAAGGTCAGAGTTTGATTGGTGGTTTACTCTACTAACCACTCTGAGAACACAAAACAAAAAATAAAGCTCCGCTCATCAAGGAATCATGTATGTAGTGACATGTTGGTATGGATTGGTGGTTGGGAGCTGACCATTGGCCCATCTAGTCCAGTATCTTGTCTCCAGTGGTGATAGGTGTGACATTCTATACCTTGGGGGAGCACCCTGTAACCTCCATATTCCTCATTTATATATAATTGTGATATTGCAAATAAAGAAGGCCATGTGACACATCAGGGGAAAAGTTATGATCTGCTGAATGTCACTGTTCTATCTAAATATGTATATTTTATTGCATATGCAGTTATGAGAATTGTGTTGTATGCCTGTCGCTAAAATATGTTGTGTGTTTGGGAGGCGCCCAGATACCAGCTCTTCAGAGACAATGGCTAGGGAGGTAACCAATGCCCAGGTGGATGCTGAACAGCAGACATGACCAGCCATTGTTCAGCAGAGGAGTTACAATTCAATGACTCACCTGAATAAGGCCACACCAGGGGAATTGCTCAACCTTGCCTGATGACTCAGCAGTGACCAACAGACATGCCTGGTTTTGTGTTCTCCAAGCACTTTGACTAAGGGTATAAAACAGAACATAGGGACCCACTGCTTGGCCTTTTTCCTGCCTACACCAATGCTGGAAGCAACAAAGACACTCAGAAGAAGACTGAAGGCTCCAACAGAAGGCACTGGCCCAGGTTTAAGGGGCAAACCTGTATATTAAGGACTGCAGTATTCAGTAGGGTAAGAAAAACTGCCTAATCTAGATGTTGCCCAGTCTAATAAGGTTGAGTGTTTAGACTACGTGCTTATATTTTCTTTTGTTTTGGTAACTGACTTTTTTCCTATCACTTATAATCACTTAAAAATCTATTTTTTGTAGTCAATAAACTTATTTTACTGTTTATCTTTACCAGTGAGTTTGTATGAAGTGTGTGGCAAATCTGCTCAAGTTTGCAAAGGCTAGTGTATATCCACTTTTCATTGATGAAGTGGTGAAAAGATTAATAAATTTGCACAGCTTGTCTTGAGCAGTGTAAGATAATATAT
Organism: Gopherus evgoodei; assembly: GCF_007399415.2. Classification (NCBI taxonomy): domain Eukaryota; kingdom Metazoa; phylum Chordata; order Testudines; family Testudinidae; genus Gopherus; species Gopherus evgoodei. Next base: position 26,474,854 of record NC_044329.1, on the reverse strand, counting down.
TCGTGAGGTACAGTGCTGGGACCTGGGGGGATTTGGCTGGTGCCTTTCTCTGTGTGATTCATGAGTGGCTTTGGGAGCATTCATGCAGTCTAGCTGGGTATGGAGCTTCACATGCTGCTGTGCTGAGTGATAACAAGGCCTGGAGTGGTTTGTTGTTTGTCACTAGAAAAGCATCGTGAGAGACAGCCCAGTCTGGAGAGTTAAGGGGGCACGGCAGATCTACAGTCCCAAGGTGCACCCCGAGGATCCTGTCAAAAGAAGGAGCAAGAAAACACATAACTGACAATTATGGAACAGCCTCCCCATACTGGAAGTTTCAGACTAACTCCAGGAAATTAGTTGTTGGTTTATGCCCATCAACATCAGAAACTATCTAATGTAGCAGCGGCTAGCCTCATTATTCATATACATGGCTAATTTTCTGTGAATTCTAATTAACTTTCAGCCTTAATGATATCTTGTGGCAATAGTTCCACAGGTTAATTATCACTCTATCAGTTCTGTATCCACCTTGTCATGAAAGGGTTCTTGCAAAGTCCAGAAAAAGTTTGTTAAGCAATAACAAAGGGTCATTTTGTGTTGTCTCAGGACCATATTATTTTTAAATCCAGTGGGAAAGGTGACTGAGGAAAAGTATTGTTCTCTGGTAAAAAGGCAGAAGGCACTGCATTACTTCAGTTTTATAATGTGTAACTCCACTGACTTCCACTTTTTTTTTGACTTTTTCACTTTAATCCAGTATAAAAGTGGAGAAATACAATAGTGAATTAGGCCCACAGAATCTAAGCAGAAATATCAGGAAGACCAATTCCCTATAACTTTCACACTTGTGTAAATTGCGGTCATTTTGCTATGACACTGCTGATCTTTGCAGCTGCCTGTCCATCTCTGGCTTCCTGTGTTACAGAAATTAACATGCAATTTCATAATGACCTAATTAAGCAATGATAATTTAAAGCACAAGACATATCCTGGGAATTAATGACCAACTGAGAGGAGCTGATGTCCCAAAGTGCAGCTCAGGGCCATTAACTTCAACTGGTCATTAACCCTAAGGAAACACCTTGTGCTGAGGTTGTTACTGCTATTATAAAATAAAAATTGGGGAAGGGTGAAGTGCATAGATCTTTTTTAAAACATTTGATGCAATTTTAATTGGTAATGGCTGGGCATGTCTAGGAGAATTAATGCTCTGCTCAGCTATTTCCAAACATTTGAATCTGAAAAGATGATTTAGTCTGATATTTTTAATATATATATATATAAACATGTTAGTATCATGGTAAGGTGAGACAGTAACACACCCGAAAGTCTGGAAATGCAAATGTTAAGCTTAAATACAGAAGTATGGATTTACCTCTTTGTTTTTATATGCTACAATACAGAACCAAATTGCTTTTGGCCCACAGTACAGGTGTTCAAGTGAGAGAGTTGCTTAAGGAATCTTCTCACCTATGGTCACCAGGCAAGGGGCAGGCATGTCTCCAGTCCCTACATCCTCCCAAGTGCCCGATTTAAACATTCAAAGTATTTACATTACTGAATCTATATATTTCAAACTTGACTTGATTTTCAGATCTCAATGTGATTTAAAGTTACTAACGTTTTAGAAATGCAAGTTTTGAAAAGTGTGCAGTCAACTAGTAGTGTGCCCATTCACAGACAGAAACACATGATTAGGGCTGGTGAGAAACTGTAATTCCTGTTCCATGGGAAATTTAAAAATTAAATAAATAAAACAATTCCGTCTCAGAATGAAAGCTCAGCATTCTGAAATTTTTCATTGAATGGGAATTCTGAAATTTCATTTAAAAAAAATCAAAATATTTTGTTTGTGATTTTTCCAAATTAAATTGATCTGGCTCCTTGTGCTGCCTAGAGACCTGTTCTGGAAACCCTGGGAGTCCCACCTGTGGCTAAGGCTCCAAAGGCTGCCAGGCTTTCAGCTCTGCAGCAGCATGCCTGGCAGGTTGTTGAGGAGTCAGGGATATCTGCCTGAATTCTGTTGGACGATTTGACAAAAATCAACACGTTCCCACCCAATGTTTTGATTGGATCAAATGAGCATTTTCCAACAGAAATATGTTCCATTGGGCATGAGTGGATTTACTATGGAACAAACCATGAAGTGGCACAGGGCTCCCAATGACAGGAAGGCTCCCAAAATCCAGGATAAATATCTGACAACCTGCCTCCGAGTCGTGGCTGGCAGCACAGTAGGGCTCAGGCAGGCAGGCTGCCTGCATGCTGTGGCCAGTGGCCCCACACTGCTCCCGGAAACAGCTAGCTGCCGGAACATCTCTTCATGCCCCTGGCGGGGAGTGGGGGCGAAGAGGCAGCTCCACACACTCTGCCCCCACCCCTAGCAGTGCACAGAGACCTGCTAGCCCTCTGCCCCCCCAAGGGGCATGTAGAGACGTGCCAGCAGCATGGCTAAGATGGCTCCCTGCCCGCTCTGCCTCCCTCCGTGCTGCTTTGCTCCTGGAAGCAGCCAGCATGTCTCTGTGGTCCATGAGGGGTGTGTGTCTCCATGCGCTTCCCTGCACAAGCACTGACTCCACAGCTCCCATTGGCCAGGAACTGTGGCCAATGGGAGATGCAAGGGTAGCGCCTGTGGGCAGCAACTTGCAAAGATCCCATGCCCCCCTCCCCCCAGGAGCCACTGCCAGAGGGCTGTGTGTGTTGGTCGCTTTGGGAGCCACGCTGCCTGAGGTAAGCACTGCCCTCCTGCCCCCTTCCCACACTCAACCCAGGCCGCAGCTCAGAGACTGCACCCAAACTTCCTCTCAAAGCCTGTCCCCCACACCTTGTTCTGCACCCTAACCCCCTGCCCAGTCAAGACACCTCACTTTATTTTCATCTACTTCCCATTACTTATAATATAGGAAGAGGAGGAAGAAAAAAGGATGAAAAATGGGGAGGAGTAAGAGAGAATGTTCTTTTTCTTGGCTGGGTCCTGAGGGGAGCCCTGAAAATGAAGTTGCGCACAGGGCCCCACTAACTCTAAATCCACCACTGCCGTTGGGAAATTCTGGAGCAGTGCTACCCATGACTTCAGTGGCTTTTGGATCAGGTCCTTATTCATGTCAGGTGAAATTACCAACAACAAGAGGGACCAGCACAAGACCTATGGTTATTTCTCTAGATTAAGTAGGACTTTTTTTTTTAATTGGCCTGCTATGCAGGGTGAATTTCACCCTACATCAGTAAGGACCTGATCCAAACACCATTGAAATCAAAAGGCATTTCTATTTAGATCCAGCCTTAAAAGGAGGATAACATCTAAGAGGAGATTTGGTGTTGTCCACTTTTTATGCTAAAAAACAACTTCAGTTTTCTTTATATCAGGCTTTGACTATAACTACTAAAATCATCCCTTTGCAAAATCTAGCGAGACAAGATATAGTATTTGTACATAAAGGAACAGAAAATACAATAATTAATATAGTCTCAAAACTCCTGGCAATTGCGTTTCTTTCCATTGTTCTTGTGTCATACACCTATGATGTGTCAACAGTGATGTTGGTTGTAGTGTGAGGAACTCCTCAGCTCAAACAGTAGTAGATTGAATGCATATTTTGTCAAATTTCTAAGATCTTTTTTATGCATGAACTGGGATTTCCACTGGAAGCTAATGTCTTAGGTGTCCAAATTCCACTGACATTAAATGGGAGCTGGGTGCCTATCTCCTCAGGGTTCTTTGCAAAAGCCATCCTAAATTATTTCCTACTTGGACCCTCACTATGTTTCTTTGCATTACATAGGGAAAGTCTTATTATTTAGCCACGGTAACCCTAAAGATGGAATGATAAGCAGAGACCTACAGCTAAAACAGTATACATAGCTGCATCTTGCTGTAAATCTTGAAATATTCAAAAAAATTGCTTGAGCACAGTAGCAGATTTTTAAAGATGTGTGACCACTTGAAGTTATCAGTGTGTGCTATAATTTGAAAGTTACTAAGAATGCAATACAAGAGCAGAGCAATTCAGATTTTAGTCTATGTAGGCTATCTCATCCCTATAAAGTACCAGTACTTTTACGGTTGCCTAATATTTATGCACACTAGTAACCAATAACATTGACCACTTAAAGTATGCTATTTAAATGTAATAAAACTAAGGAAATTAGGAAGGCATAATTAGTCCCAGCCTTACTGGAGGTAAGAGAAGGAAATGGAAGGACCACTATTTCAAATGTGGAAAATCGAATAGGTGATTATAAAGCACATCAGATGATATCATTACTCTTTCCTAGATAAATGTCTAAGTGTTTGCCACATTAATGGGCCACCGGATAAAAATGCTTCTCCATGCTCAATCGAAAGATCAATAAGAAGAGAAAGATGTTATACAGGTTCTGAGTTTTGTTTCTGGGAGAAAGTGTCAATTGGCACAATAAGAATGAAGGTCAGACTTTACTAGAGAAATGCCTCTTGCAACTTGCAGAGTATTAATATGCACTTCATAGACACTTTTGTTTTGCACATATATCAGGCAACCTATTTTGCGTATGTAATGTCAGAAATTGTGAAAAGCCAGTCAATTGCTTACAAATCATTCTTCTAATACTGTGTCTACAGTAACAACCTAATCTAAATCTAACAATATTGAAAAATTTGTCATGTTTCATTGTGATGATGAAAGTGAATATATTAATGCCTCTGCATTGGTTAAGAGGGCTCCTAGCATTTCAGAACTGCAGAAATAAAGTCTGAAGAGGGTGGGGGGGGGAGGAGGGAAGGTTTTAGATGAATTTTCAAGGAATGTAATTTCACCTAAAGCAAGGAGCCTCCAGAGAGGACTCTTTCAGAGATTTAATTTGCCTTCTGATTCTTCACAATCAGCCCAGATGGTTATGCATATCTTCTGTTAATATATACTTCCTATGATGCACATAACTAAGGTTTTGGTATAGTGGAGGAGACAATAGATGCTGCAGGAAAAGACATAAGAGACTTTACCATGGTCAATTGAATTGGATGGGGCGCCTATGGCAGTGATTGTAAGTCAGAAGTGTATGTTTTTTCAGATTTATTTGTCTCTTTGGTAGTTCAGTATACTCACCCTAGAGGAAATATTCTAGATAGCTTGCCCGTGGAGCAAAGAAAGAGAGAATATACTGCATGCATACAATACAATATCATAACAAAACACAGCTGGGATGCACACATATGTTCATTCTTTTTCAGATTAATGATGGCTTGAAGCTGCCATTTTTGTGTCTCCCCAAAAAATCATTTTGTTTCTTTTTTGCACACAATGATTTCCAAAACTAAAATGACAGAAGTGAAAATGATTGCAAAAAGGGTGAGATTTTTACTTGCAATTTTCACGCAGTGAACCAGTTTAGGCACACAAGGGACAATCCAACTTCCACTGAAAGTCAATGGGAGTCTTTCCTTTGGCTTTAATGAGAACTGGACTGGACCATTAAAATCCAATTATACAAAGGATGAATTTGGCCCATTTATAGTTAGATTGTGTCCTCAAGATATGGTACCATGTTGCATTTTGCACTATCCCTGTGCGAGCTAGAAGAAAGCACCTAAAGCTACACAGTTTAAGAAACGAAAGCTCTGGTAGTTTCTCAAATATACCTCATTATAATTATTATGTATAGTAAGTGGAATGGGTAAGATTCCTACTGCCAATCATAATTAATGTTTTGTGTCTCTTCTGATGCACTGCTAATTAAACAGAAAATATTAGTAAACTTGGCTATACAATAAGCTTGTTGCTATTAAGTTGCCAAGGTTGTTGTTGTTATTAATTAATCTACTTATATTTTTTTTCCAAGTGTAATGCTACTTTTGATTTCAAGGGCTATAGTCAAATGCTACCATCTCAAGGACTGAGTGAAGAAAATTTAAACACAGGCCACCATCTCAATAGGATTTGCAGAACCTTCTGCAAAGTAAATAGGACCCTCATGGCTTATCAGTCATTGGTGTGTTAGGCTCCCTAAACTAAAGGAATTGAGGGGATAAGGCAAAGGAGGAATGAAATGTACCTAATTAATTCCCCAGATCCCTTCAGATTGTATAGCATGTTTGGAACAGCAAGAAACTGTGACTGAAATGAAAAATGTATACTTACTGCAATGTTGTTAAAAATGTAGTCCACTTTTTCTTAGTGCTGTAATATCATTGCTATATCAAACAGTGCTGTTATACTTTAGGATATCTCATTTTTATTATAAATCTTTTCTTGCAGTTCTATATTATTTACAATGGGTATAAAATAGAATTTATGTTCTGTATCGTATAGATATGGCCAAAAACTTTCTGGCAAATACTGAAGAAAAAAAAATACTTCTACTTCAGACTATTTTGTCATTGGGCTTTTATTTATTAGTAGAGTAAACACAGAGCTATGATTTTTTTGCTATATAAAAAGACTAGAAATAGCTTTAGTTACAAGGGCCCAGAGCCACAAAGGGGCTTATGCATTTCAATAGTGAGCATCATAGTACCTAATTTTTAGACACTAAGGGCTGGTCTACACTGTGGGGGGTGTTACCGATGTAAGATACACAACTTCAGCTACGAGAATAACATAGCTGAAGTCGACTTATCTTTTTTCGACTTACCTCCCTTCCTCATGGTGTGGGATCGAAGGCCGCAGCTCCCCCGTCAACTCCACTTCAGCCCTTCACCCTCGTGGAGTTCCAGAGTCGACGGGGAATGCAGCAGGAATCAAATTATCACGTCTGGACGATAAGTGATAAATCGATCTCCGAAAGAACCATCCCTACCTGCCGATCTGGCAGGTAGTGTGGAAGTACCCTAAGAAAAATCACAGGAACAACATTGTGATCCACAAAGCCTGAGTTAGGTGCCTAGGCCCCCTATGTAATGAATGGGGAAATGGGAAGGGATAGGTGCCTTAGAATGTGATCCACAAATGTATGATAGGCAAGAAGCCACCAAAACTAGCCAATGGGAGATACTGCAGAGGGATGTTTGCTAATCCCCACCCCACTCTTGGAGATAGACATCTAAATTTGGGCTGCAGGGAGGCACCTATCTCTGCAAAGTGAACATGAATGGGAATGGAATCAGGCAATTTTGGCATCTAAGTAGTTTCTTGCAGGAATGAGTTAGATGCGTGCCTTGCTCCATACAGACAACCAGAGCTGAGACAGTGAGACTGATCCCATAGCCTGGTGGTTAGGGCACCCAGCTGGGAGGTGGAAGACTCATAGATTCATAGACTCTAGGACTGGAAAGGACCTCGAGAGGTCATCGAATCCAGTCCCCTGCCCTCATGGCAGGACCAAATACTGTCTAGACCATCCCTGATAGACATTTATCTAACCTATTCTTAAATATCTCCAGAGATGGAGATTCCACAACCTCCCTAGGCAATTTATTCCAGTGTTTAACTACCCTGACAGTTAGGAACTTTTTCCTAATGTCCAACTTAAATCTCCCTTGCTGCACTTTAAGCCCATTGCTTCTTGTTCTATCATTAGAGGCTAAAGTGAACAAGTTTTCTCCCTCCTCCTGATGACACCCTTTTAGATACCTGAAAACTGCTATCATGTCCCCTCTGTCTTCTCTTTTCCAAACTAAATAAACCCAATTCTTTTAGCCTTCCTTCATAGGTCATGTTCTCTAGACCTTTAATCATTCTTGTTGCTCTTCTCTGGACCCTCTCCAATTTCTCCACATCTTTCTTGAAATGCGGTGCCCAGAACTGGACACAATACTCCAGTTGAGGCCTAACCAGCGCAGAGTAGAGCAGAAGAATGACTTCTCGTGTCTTGTTTACAACACACCTGTTAATGCATCCCAGAATCACGTGTGCTTTTTTTGCAACAGTATCACACTGTTGACTCATATTTAGCTTGTGGTCCACTATGACCCCTAGATCTCTTTCTGACATACTCCTTCCTAGACAGTCTCTTCCCATTCTGTATGTGTGAAACTGATTGTTCCTTCCTAAGTGGAGCACTTTGCATTTGTCTTTATTGAACTTTATCCGGTTTACCTCAGACCATTTCTCCAATTTGTCCAGATCATTTTGAATTTTGACCCTGTCCTCCAAAGCAGTTGCAATCCCTCCCAGTTTGGTATCGTCTGCAAACTTAATACACGTACTTTCTATGCCAACATCTAAGTCGTTGATGAAGATATTGAACAGAGCCAGTCCCAAAACAGACCCCTGCAGAACCCCACTTATTATACCTTTCCGGCAGGATTGGGAGCCATTAATAACTACTCTCTGAGTATGGTTATCCAGCCAGTTATGCACCCACCGTATAGTAGCCCCATCTAAATTGTATTTGCCTAGTTTATCGATAAGGATATCATGCAAGACCGTATCAAATGCCTTACTAAAGTCTAGGTATACCACATCCACCACTTCTCCCTTATCCACAAGGCTCGTTATCCTATCAAAGAAAGCTATCAGATTGGTTTGATACGATTTGTTCTTTACAAATCCATGCTGGCTATTCCCTATCACCTTACCACCTTCCAAGTGTTTGCAGATGATTTCTTTAATTACTTGCTCCATTATCTTCCCTGGCACAGAAGTTAAACTAACTGATCTGTAGTTTCCTGGGTTGTTTTTATTTCCCTTTTTTATAGATGGGCACTATATTTGCCCTTTTCCAGTCTCTGGAATTTCTCCCGCCTCCCATGACTTTCCAAAGATAATAGCTAGAGGCTCAGATACCTCCTCTATTAACTCCTTGAGTATTCTAGGATGCATTTCATCAGGCACTGGTGACTTGCAGGCATCTAACTTTTCTAAGTGATTTTTAACATGCTCTTTTTTTATTTTATCTTCTAAACCTACCTTCTTCCCATAAGCATTCACTTCTCAGTGAAGACCGAAACAAAGAAGTCATTAAGTAGCTCTGCCATTTCCAAGTTTCCTGTTACTATTTCTCCCTCCTCATTGAGCAGTGGGCCTACCCTGTCCTTGGTCTTCCTCTTACTTCTAATGTATTGATAAAAAGTATCCTTGTTTCCCTTTATTCCCATAGCTAGTTTGAGCTCATTTTGTGCCTTTGCCTTTCTAATCTTGCCCCTGCATTCCTGTGTTTGCCTATATTCATCCTTTGTAATCTGACCTAGTTTCCATTTTTTATATGACTCCTTTTTATTTTGTAGGTCATGCAAGATCTTGTGGTTAAGCCAAGGTGGTCTTTTGCCACATTTTCTATCTTTCCTACCCATCGGAATAGCTTGCTTTTGGGCCCTTAATAGCGTCCCTTTGAAAAACTGCCTACTCTCCTCAGTTGTTTTTCCCCTCAGTCTTGATTCCCATGGGACCTTACCTATCAGCTCTCTGAGCTTACCAAAATCCGCCCTCCTGAAATCCATTGTCTCTATTTTGCTGTACTCACTTCTACCCTTCCTTAGAATTGCAAAGTCTATGATTTCATGATCACTTTCAGCCAAGCTTCCTTCTACTTTCAAATTCTCAACGAGCTCCTCCCTATTTGTTAAAATCAAGTCTAGAACAGCTTCCCCCCTGGTAGCTTTTTCAACTTTCTGAAATAAAAAGTTGTCTGCAATGCAGTCCAGGAACTTATTGGATAGTCTGTGCCCCGCAGTGTTATTTTCCCAACATATATCTGGATAGCTGAAGTCCTCAATTACCACCAAATCTTGGGCTTTGGATGATTTTGTTAGTTGTTTAAAAAAAGCCTCATCCACCATTCAGGGTCTATTCTCCCTGTTCCAATCACTCTTTCATTATTTATCCGCAGAGGAACAGCCACCAAATTGGGCCCTGCATGCAATTTAGGTGGCTGAATACCTATCTTCCCCTGGTTCATGAATCACTCTGGAGCTTAGGTGGGAGATGGGCACTGAGACACCTAAAGGGAGGTACTAGTGCACATGCTCAGACGCAGAAACATAAATACCATGAAAACTTGAACCTTGAAAACTTAGGCACCAAGTAGGTTTGGGTTCCTATAGGGTTCAACTGGAGTTGTGGATGGCAGTTGAAACGAAATCTAAGATGCAGGTGCCTAAGTACCTTAGTGGACCAGGGCCAAGGGACCAGATTTTCAAATGTATCTTGTCACCTAAAGATGCAGATAGGCACTAAGTGGATTTTCAAAGTTGCCTAAGCAGTTAGATGATTATCCCCATAATTTCAGTGGGAGTTAGACACCTAACCAGTTCAGGAGCTTTTGTAAATCCCCCCTTTGTAGATTTAAAGGCCAGAATATACCATTAAATTGTCTAGTCTCACCTCCTATATACCACACGTCACAGAATTTTATCTAGTTACTCCTGTAGTGAGTCCAGCAACTTGTGTTTGCACTAATGCATTTGTTCCAGAAAGGCATCTAGTCTTAATCTGAGGACCCCAAGAGCTGAAGAATCCACCACGTCCCTTGGTAGTCTGTTCCATCAGTTAATCACTATCACTGTTAACAATGTGGGCCTCATTTCTCATTTGAATTTGTATAGCACTAATTTTCAGCTATTGGATCCTATTATGCCTTTCTCCACTAGAAAAAGGAGCCTTTTCTACCCAGTATTTTCTTCCTGCGGTGGTCTTTATTTAATTTAAATATCTGGCCAATTCCCAGGTCCTCCTATAAAATACTCCCACTAGCCATCTTGGTTGAAGAGATAGTCCAGTGATTATTTCATTTGTATAAAAGCTTTGTTTTCACCGGGGAGTGTAAGAAGCTAATTTTAATATAAATACTGTAAACTTTTTTCTTCAAAAAAATTATTTTATTTTCATGTATGGGCTACTGACTTTCTCTTTTGTATTTTGTCTTTAGGAATAACTGAAATACTGAATTTGATTCACAGGACTGGGGATTAGAAATCGTGGTGAAAGACGGTTTAAATAGACAGATGAGTTTGAGATTACAGGGAAAAGGAGGAAAGAGCACAGAGGGCAGCAGTTTTAGCTCTCCTCCTGCAAGACCACATGGTAAACCTTGATTCTTTATTAGGACTAGAGATGCCCCTGAACTGTGAAATTAATATAGTTACATATTCAACATATCATTTAAGCATGTGTATCATCCCATCCCTATTCAGCAGAGCATTTATGCACATGCTTAATTTAATCAATGGGATTTAAACACTTAAAATTAAGTACATGCTCATTTGCTTTGATGAAGAGGGATGTCATTACTCATGTGCTTAAAGTTAAGAATATACTCTCCTAGATCAGGGGCCTAGATCTGAATTTCCTTAAAGCTTGAAGGTATTTGAAGGAGGGGTTTTGGCTTGGCTCCTTACAATGAGAGATGTTAGCTTTGAAGATCAAGGACCAGATTGCCTGCACATATAAATTAAATTGGTTCAACTGAAGTCAATAGAATTACCCAAAGAATTAGGACCCAAACTTCCCCAGATTTATAGAGCTATTTGAATGCAAGGACTCTGTGAGCTAGTACAGTAACTCCTCCTTAAAGTCATCCCGGTTAATGTTGTTTCATTTTTACATTGCTGATTAATTAGGGAACATGCTTATTTAAAGTTGCGCAATGCTCCCTTATAACGTCGTTTGGCAGATACTTTGTCTACTGCTTGCATGAAGAGCAGCCCATTGGAGCTAGCTGGTGGGGGCTTGGAACCAGGATGGAGCGGCAGACCCGCTATCAGCTCCCCGCTCCTGTAAGTTCCCTGTGCAGCAGCCACCCAGCAGGCTACCAATTGCCAGCAGTTCAGCTGTCCCTCCCCCCACTGCTGTGTGAAGCTCCTGCCCTCTGCCTTGGAGCTGCTCCCGGCAGCCTCCTGCTTGCTGTGCAGGGGATGAGAGAAGGATGGTTTATCCCTGGGACTTGTTAAAAAAAAATCCTTCTGAAAAATAAATGTGTGGGTTTTGGACCAGATAACAGAAAGTGCCATGTGTTTTCCTATATGATTCCCTGGGGAGGATACATCTGTATAAACTCTCATGCAGTCTTTAGTGTTCTCCTGCTACCTGTTCCTTCAACCAACATAAACTTAACAGTGAGCTGTACTTTCATGTACTTGAGGTATGTTTCAGGAACAAGGCATAGGCATCTCCAGTGCCATTTTATAGAAACTTGTTTAACAGGTGATTCCACCTCAATCCTTGGTGGTGGTTAGGGTTAGGGTTAGGGTTAGGGTTAAGGACAAAGAAATGAATATATTTCCTAGTACAAAGGACAAAGAAATGAATATATTCGTAGTTCCTCCTTGCTACAGCACACAATTCCCGTGATCTAGGGAATTTAACATGGATTATGGGGTATAATGGATTTTCAGTGTGATCCCTGTGCTATATTATTGCCAGTACCTCACTGGTAAGTAGGAAAATTTAAAGCTAAAGTGGCACAGTAGAGTTTCAAATAGATGCATCAAAACAGTGAAAGAGTGACCCTTTTCCCCTCAAACCAAGGCAAGTCATGAAGATGAGATGAAGGTGCTAACAATAGAGGAACAGGGTGAATCTGCAGTGGAAAAAGTAAACATAAGTGTGCATTAAGGCCAATGACAATTTTGTAAACAAGAAGGGTTGTTTTGAACTTGTCACAGAGAAGGACAGAAGGTTAATAAAGGCAATGAAGGATAGATCAGAATTCATCAAAATTAGTACAGTATGAAATTCACTCAACTGCACCAGTTCCCATTGAACAAAATGAATCAATGTGCAGCCCTTCAATCATCTGGCATAATAATGGAAGTAAAGTCATCATAACTGGAGATTGTCACAGGATCAATGTCTTCTACTTAGGAAATAAACATTTTTGGTTCATGCCAACATTTGTTTTCCATAAAACAGATGATTATAAAATAAATAAATTGGTTTTGCCTTGGCATTTATGTAGCATTAGGAAACCATTATTCAGTGACATTTTATTCCATTGACATTATCTCCACAAAAAGGGCTGGATGTCCAGGAACCTTACTGTCTGGCACACATTCCATTTAGAATAATAACAGCCACTGACTGACAATATTAAGGGAAAGCACAATAGAATGAGTTAATACTATGTGGATGCTTCAACCTGTAGATTCTTTGGCTTTTGATATACTAAAACAGGCTCCTTCACAACACTTTAAAAGTGAATTAAAATGTTTTTCACTAATTATTACAAATAAATAAGTTAGGATCATTGGGCTAAACTGAATCTCACTGAAGTCAATGGGAGTCTTTCCATTGACTTCAATGGATTTTGAAAGAAAAAAAAATAAAAAAAATAATAATTCCACCCAGTTACATGCTTTCCACTTGAAGTTGTAACCTAACTGAAGTTAGACTGAAAAAATCAGCCCAGCTCATATAGTTTATGAACCTCAGTAAGCTGGAACCCTGAATTCAGTGCTTGGCAGTAAAAATGTCTTTTGGTTCAAATTTAATGTATTTATTTTGAGTTAGCATTAAGTAATATGTGAGTGTAACAGTATATGCTAGTCATTTCATACTCATAGATCTTCTGTATCAATTGTTTACTGAGGTCTTGGTTTAAGCATCTATTTAGGTCTCATAGGGCACCTGAAGATATATCAGTTTGAGCCATCTATTTATTAGGAATTTTCATAATAATTTAATAGCACAAATGTTTCCAAAAGGAAATATATGTAGTATGACAAAAGTATTATGCAAATTTTGTTTTTACAGTAACTTAGTCATGCCATAGTATCTTATGCCACTATATAAGCAGTGCATTAAGCCTTGTCATTGCTCACAAAAGCAGATGGGAGCTGGACCAGATATCCTGCAGACTCAGCCTAAATGTATGGATGCCTTCAGGGCATACTACCTATTAATTTAAAATTCTAAAACTAATTAGCTATGTCAGAGTGACCTCTTCCTAATCTACATTCATCACAAAGCACAAGCCTTCTGTCTCCATTGTTCCCATAATAAAATATCTGTTGATAGACTTATATAATTGACTATATCTGAAGTGGACTCATATTATGGTGCTACATGCAAATTATGTGTAGTCCCAACAGAATAAAGATAAGCAAGAAAAATAATCCAACTATCTCCAGTAATTAACTTCTGAGGTTTCAAAATAACATGAGAAACAAAATTACACATTTTCTTGAAAACTAAGCTATGGAGTACACTGAGGTCACATTTGTTCAGTAGTTATGAGAAAGTTATTTGAAAAACTTAAGAGATTCATATAGCATAACACTTATTATATTCACTATTTCTCTGTATACTGAACATGTCACAACTGTTACCTATTTAGAGCTTTTCATGTTTCAGAGGATGATTTGAAACATAATGGTGAATTTACACTTGTGTAGAATGTCCTCAAAAAGCTCTATGCATCAGCTGAGTCTCACTGAGAGTGTGATTTTCAACAGTACCTAAGAGAGATGCCCAATTTCCATTCAATTCGAATGAACGTTTATTACAGCCATTCATGGTATGTAGGGAGCAGTTTCAATAACTGCTTCTTTATTAACTTACCAAAATGGCCCCAAGGGATCAAGCAAAACTCCCCACCTCAGAATACGCGTTTAGACACAATCCTAAATAACTGACGGGACACAAAACAGTGTTTGGCACCTAACCTCCTTTGCCACTTTAATAATCTCAGTCTCACAATCTATTTTGATATCTTAACCAAGACTTCAGTAGTCCATAGACCTTCTGTTGGCCCTCTCTTTCATAATTACAAAACAAAACACTCCACTACACATACTTATATCCCTGGAGAGAGGATGAGAGAACAAACACAACAGGTATTAATCATGTTGCTTAATGCACACTGGAAGGCACTCAGATACTAGATGCTCTGATGATAAGTATGGAATAAGAACCAGTATAGAACAGAACTTTCTGGTCTTAAAATCTATTAATCTACTGCTTTATGATCAAGTTTGGGGATCCAATCCTGCTCTAACGAATGGTAATTTCCCCAAATTTTATTCCCTTTTTTTTCTGTTGAAAAATAAAAATTCAGTGACTAAATTTCATACCATTTTGATAATCTGAACCAGTCTAATTTATTGCAAATCCCATGTTAAATTCACTGGGTGCATGGTTGCGCTCTCATGCAAAGATCTGCAAATGTGATTCATGACTTTGGGTGTCCAAATGTTTAGGTTTTAACTTCAGACTGGACTGTCCAAAATGAGGCACCCAAGGTCATTGGTCACTTTTGAAAGTGTTGTACGTGAATCCTTCCCAAAAAAAACAAGTTATGCATTATTAGAGAAGTTCCAGAAAATGTAAATGTATAGCATAAGTGCTATAACAATTGAACAAGTATATCTTCTTATATCAAGCTAATGATGTCAAACTACATGAAGCCTACAAGTTCTGCTCTCCCTGTTCTTATTGAAACTGCTTGTGCCCTACTGATTGTAAAAGAGAGCATTTCTCTAAAGGATCGCATAGTTTTAGTAATATTTTTAAAATTAAATGCTCCCCCCCTCTTTCTAAGACTCTGTTTCACCGTTGATATATTAATACCCATTAATATTAATGGCAGTTATATATAATCAGTAGATTGATAACATGCTAAACTCACAGTGTACTCCACCATTTGGTAGACAGCTACAATACCAACAGCATTTCCCAACTACAGTAATGTTTTCCCACATAAAGGGCCAAATCTCTAAGTCCCTACTGTGGTATCACTGGGAGTTTTTCTGAGTAGGAACTTCAGAAGAAGGCATGAAATGTAGCTTGGGATGTAGGCACAAATGAATGGCTGTGGGAGTTAGTACCTATTGGGGGTTCTATGGGATTAGGGTGTATAACTCCATTGTTATAGTTCAAGTGGATCAAAAATATGTGGCTTCCTATCTTTAAAGCAAAATGCAATATTATTTTGCATAAACCTTTATAAATATGGTTGGTTAGTATCATTCCTATTTAGCAGAAGGAAAAGCTGAAGCACAAGTAACAAGTGACTCACTGCAAAAAAAAAAACAACAAAAAAACACATGGCAGATCAGCAACAAAGCTAAGACTAAAACCCACGTTTACTGCTTCCTAGTCCCATGTTGTCTTTCAACCCTTGTTATCCCCATAGAAATCCCTTAGAAAAAGAGTTTGCTCTCAAATCCTTCTCATACCTGAGACAAGTTGTAGAACATAAATGACTTTACTATAACATCAGTGAGTTGGTTCAATTGTTGCTAATGTAATACAACAGCTGCTAATATAAAAATCATTAATACAATAGGATTGTCATTAGCACGTACAATAGTTTTACTTTACTAACAGCCTCCTTTCACATTAGCAATTTTGGTGTGATTTAAGTGATATCCCCATTATAGTGGTGAATTGTATTTTCAGTAATACATTGAGAAAGCCATTAATATGAAAATTGCTCATTCTGAATCGCATTAGGTGATGTGCTTATCATAGTATCTGTGGGCTGATTTTAACCCAGGTGCTGAGCAATCTCAGAAGCAGCAGCTTCCTAGAGCACAGCAATCACAATATTCCCCTAGAGGCCCTTAGGATCCTTATTGTCCTAGGAGTTCTGAATCACTTTCAACATGTTGATTGCAGGAAAGAATCATGTAAATCTTTTCCAAACTGTAACGAGGCGGTGTGGCTCCCCTCCTCATCCGGGAGAGTCGAGCCCCGTCAATCATCCATAGGGGCGGGGTCTCGAAGCGGAAGTCCTGCCCCCAGAGGGTCAAGCGGCGATCCAGAAGAATAAAAGCCCGCCCTCAGCCCTCAGTTGGAGCCCAGCCACTGTCAGGAGCAGACCTGTCTACGGGAGCTCCTGACTGGGAAGCTGCTGAGGCCGGTGTCTGGTGTCCGGGCTGGCCAGAACCTCCCCGCTACGACGAGGAGCTGCCGGAGCTGCCCTGCGCCCGCTACAACAAGGAGCTGTCGGAGCTGCCCCGTGCCCACTATGACGAGGAGCAGCTGGAGCTGCCCTGCGCCCTCTATGACGAGGAGTGGCCGGAGCCGCCCCGCCCTTGTTGCGGCCCCGAGGACCCCCCGGAACAGGCCTGGCCAGACTTCCCAGAAGAGCTGCTGGACCTGCCGCCCAGCCCTGGCCAGGAGGAGCCGATGTGGTGGGACATCCTTGAAGCTGATCCCACGAACCAGGTAGGCTCGGAGGGGGATACTGGAAGTAGCCCGGGAGCAGCCGACCCAAGTCAGGCTGCAGACCTCTCGATACCCATGGCAGTGTGTTGCGGTCAGGATCCCCACTGACCAGCTGCAGCGGTGATCACTGCTACTAGGGCCCCGGGCTGGAATGCAGTGGAGTGGGTGGGCCTGCGTTCCCCCTGCCACCCGTAGCCGGGTGGCAGAATCCCCTTCCCCCTGGCCTGAGGAGGCCATTAGGCCTACTGTGTGTTTGCCTAACCCTGACGCAAGAGGATCTGAGCCTCTATAACTGTGTTTGGTGCCCCACCCGAACCAAGGGCTGAGCCCCCTCTGACTTTGCTACTGCTCTGCCCTGCTCCAAAGGGCCAGAGCGGTTATAACTGTGTTTGGTGCCCCGCCCGAACCAAGGGCTGGGCCCCCTCTGACTTTGTCACTGCTCTGCCCTGCTCCAAAGGGCCAGAGCTGCTATAACTGTGTAACTGGTGCCCCGCCCGAACCAAGAGCTGGGCCCCCTTTGCTTGTGCCACTGCTCGTCCCTGTCCCAAAGGGCCCGAGCGACCCGCACTCCTGCCAGCCTGCCCTGAACCAAAGGGCCGGAGCTGGGATAACTGTGTATTGTTACTCAGCCCTGCAGCAGAGGGTCTGAGCCCCAAACTGACTGTATATTGTTGCTCAGCCTTGCAGGAGGCGGCCTGAGTTCCTAATTAACTGTGTGTTGGTGCCCGCCCGAATCCAGGGCCGGGCCCCCGTTGACTGTGCTACTGCCCGGTCCTATCTATAGTGACCGACTACCCGTGCCGTGGGCGACAGTCCCGAGACCGAGACCCGCAGCCGACAAGTCGAGGCCGGTGTGGCTCCCCGACACATCCGGGAGGGTCGAGCCCCGGCGATTCTCGCTTACACAAACCATCATGATTTCACATGTATTTTATATGTAACATGAAACATTTTACATGATCACGCAAGGGACCAGCAAAATCAGTTGTCTAAGAGGTGGTGGGAGGAGGGCCATTAAAAAGCACCTAAGTGACTTAGGAGCACAAGCCTCATTGAAATGCAACTGGGCATGTGGTCCTAAATTTCTTAAACTCTTTTGAAAATCCCAAACAGTAACTTTAACTACAGGTTGAACAAAACCGCATGCACATATTTTTAAGGGGTTGCTTAAAGTGTGGTTCTGTTCTGAAAAGTGGCTTTGTTGGGCTCCATCTTGGTGGAGTGCCAGGATTTCCTGATCAAATTTGCTCAGTTCACAAGTATATCCCCAGGTCATGAGAATGATACTCCATCCTCACAGCCACAATTAAGTAGACAATGAGATGCAGGGCCACAGCTAAACACCTAAATAGTCAAACAAACGTGGGAAAAAGTCACCCGCTCCTGCCCTGTGGGTTTTAAAACCGCCCTGGAGGAGGGCTGTGGAAGGGCAAGATGCCTGGGCTGATTGGGAAAAAGCATGCTCAGCTGAGGCTGTGCCCCAGTCAGGGCCTTGCTGGCCCTATAAAGGCTTGAGCCAGGCACTCAAGCAGAAAGTCTCTCTCTGCATTCAGAGAGAGAAAGGCCTGGCTGCAGGGAGCTTAGCCAGGTATCTGGAGTGGAGCAGGGCTGGGGAATGGCCAAGGGAGCTGGGGAGCTCCAGCCTAAGAAAGCCCCAGGCTGCAGGCCTGGTAAGGCCTAATAGGTACTGGGTAGCAAGGGGCAGCCCATGGGTAGCCAGAGGCAGCAGGTCCAAACCCCTTTGCCTGTGATGAGTGGCTTATACTGCAGTCTGCCCCAGTGAATGGGGGCTAGATGGAGACTGGATAGTAGCCAAGATTGAGGTGAAGTGGGGATAGTGGGTGGGGGTTCCCCTGGGAGGGGGAGACCCAGCACTGTGGGTTTATTGCCAGGGGGCAGCACCCCAGATAATGGGGCACTGGGTCCGGGAGGGACATGGGGGCCAAGTGGTAGCGGGACACTGGCCTGCAGAGAGCTCTCCAGCTGTTGGAGTGCCAATTCCCGAGATGACCAGCAGGAGGTGCCGCAGGGGGTTAGTCTGCATGCTTACAAGGTCACTGTGGATAGTTCTCTGAAAACATCTGTTCAGAGTCCACCAAACCTTAACAAAGCTAACAGAATCCTAGGAACCATTAGGAAAGAGCTAGATAATGACAGAAAATATCATAGTGCCACTCTATAATTCCATGATATGCCCAACTCTGGAATACTGTATGCAGTTTTGGTCTTCCCAGCTCAAAAAAACAATTAGAATTGGAAAAAGTGTGGAGAAAAGCAACAAATATGATTTGGGATATGGAACAACTTTCAGATAAGGAGAGATTAAAACGACTGGAACTGTTCATCTTAGAAAAGAGATGACTAAGGAGGAGATTGTATAGATCTCTATACAATTAAGAAGGTGGGTAGAAAATAAATTAGGAAGAGTTATTTACTCCTTTTACATATCACACGAATCAGGGGTCGCCCAACAAAAGTAATAGGCAGCAGATTTATAACAAACACAAGGAAGTATTTCTTCTCACAATGCACACTCAACTTGTGGGTCTCATTGCCAGGGTGGTTGTGAAGGCCAAAAGTAAAACTAGGTTCAAAAAAGTTCCTGGAGGATAGGTCCATAAATGTCTGTTAGCCAAGATGGCTAAGGACACAACTCCATGCTCTGGGTGTCTCTAAACCTGACTGCCAACAGCTGAGATGGGATGACAGAGGATGCATTGTATGACAAATTGCCCTGTTCTATTCATTGCCTCTGAAGCACCTGGCGTTGGCCATTGATGGAAGATAGGATTGGGGCTAGATAGACCATTGGTCTGAATCAGTATGGCCATTCTTATGTTCTTAAATAAGGACCTCAAGGGCAAACTACAAAGTCCATCACCTCACGATGGCTACCCTCCCAAATCCCAAAAGCACAGGGTTTAAAAATATTCATAGTCCCTCTCTAGCGAGAGGGATCACATGACCCAGGGACTTCAGACCACAGCCACCACCCAGAAGCTCACTGGTGCCACTAGGAAGTATGGCTTCTGGACCCTAGCTCATGATAGGCAATTGGAGGAGACATCCAGCCTCTCGGATTAGCTCAGATTTGCTATTTAAGACAGAAGGCACAGAAAATTGAGCAGCTAGGTGGATCCCTAACTGGCTGCTAAATCAGAACCTGCCTTCTCACCTGACTCCTGATTCTTGCCTTCTTCCTGATCTTGGCTACTACATCCACCCCTGGCACTGACTCTGCCTCTGACCTCCAGCTCTGGTTCCTTTTGTCTGACTCCTGCTCCAACCACTAGTCCTGACTCTCTACGTCTTGGTCCATGACATCTTGACACTGAACATAAAGGGTCTCACACCCATAGATGTTCACTTTCTCAGTATTCCTCCCCAAAATTGCAAGGTGTCTCATCCTCAAGCATAGGAGAGAGAAATCCTCAATTTTGTGGCTTTATGTGAATGTATGGAGTCTACTGAAAAGAACAAATTAAGCTGTTCACTAAATTTGATTTCAGTTAGTTCAGACTGTTTGTTCATCATTTCACTGTGTGTGAATAGATACCATGCACTGGCATACAGCTGAATCAGCTACCTTGTTTAAATTGAATGCTATTGTTGATACTTTATCATACGAGACAAAATTTCCCCTGAAAGGAATTCTCTTCCTCAGGAGAATCACTAGCAATGGCAAACCAGCTCAGTAAATCCTGCAGAAGTTTATCACCCATATCAAAGGGAGAAAGTCATATAGTCCTTCTGAAGCTCAATACATTTCCTTTCTAGTTTAGGAGGCAGATGTCTTTTATAGAAATGATGTATATACATTGTAGAATAGCTGTTCTATAATTGCTGTTTGTGTTCTGTAAGATGTCCAGACCAACTCCAAACTACTCTCACTAGCTCTCCTTTCTGAAAAAAATGTCAAAGATTTTAATTGAGATTTACATTGAATTTAAAAATCAATATGCAAGCCAAAATAAGTAGAGAGGAGAGAAAAAGGGAATGTAATGAGGTTCTAAAGTGTTACGCATAATGGTCATCAGCCACTAATCATAGATCACATAATGATATTTTGAAGAAGAGATAAAATAATTGTTGTCTTTACGAAATTAAAGCAAGATATAAATAAAAATCTGAAAAGAACTTGTACTTAACCAATCTCTTCTGTCCATTAGAAATAACTCCCAGGATCCAAAGGAATATTTCATAGGACTCAATCCTGAAGTCAAATGAAATACTCATGTGCATGAAGTTAAGCACATATATAAGAATTTGCAAAACTGATGGCCTTACCCATCTTCTAGGTCCTTTTTATTATCTCAAGATTGATGATTTGCTGGGCTTGAATTATTATTCTTCCCCAGAGACTTATTCCTGGTAAGTTTTTCCACATCCTTTAGTTCAATAGCTCTTCACAGAAAAATAAGTCTGGAAGGGACCTTGAAGTCATCAAGTCCAGCCCTTGCACCGAGGCAGGATCAGATAAACTTAAACCATCCCTGATAAGTGTTTGTCCAACTTGTTCTTAAAAAACCTCCAATAAGGATTCCACAACCTTCCTTGAAAGCATATTCCAGAGCTTAACTATCCTTACAGTAAGAAAGTTTTACCTAATATCTAACCTAAATCTCCATGGCTGCACATTAAGCCCATTACTTGTCCTATATTCATCAAAAGGAGAACAATTGATCATCATACCCTTTATAATAGCCCTTAACAAATTTGAAGACTTATCAGGTCCCAATCAGTCTTCTCTTCTCGAGGCCATACATATCTAGCTTCTTTTATCTTTCCTCATAGGTCAGGTTTTCTAAACTTTTTAACCTTTTTTTTGCTTTCCTCTGGAGTCTCTCCAATTTGTCCAAATCTTTCCTGACGTGTGATGCTCAGAAGTCGATGCTTTACTACAGTTGTGGCCTCACCAATGCTGAGTATAGAGGGACAATTACCAACTATGTCTTGCATACAACACTACTGTTAATACACTCCAGAATGACATTAGCCTTTTTCACAGCTTCATCACATTGTTGTCTCAGATTCAATTTGTGATCTGCTAAAACTCCCAGCACAACTACTACCTAGCCAGTTACTCCCCATTTCATAGCTGTACATTTGATTGACTTCCTCAGTGAAGTACTTTGCACTTATCTTTATTGAATTTCATCTTATTAAATTGGTCAAGATCCTTTTGAATTCTAATCCTGTCCTCTAAAGTGCTTTCACTCCCTCCCGATCTTGGTGTCATCTGCAAATTTTATAAGAATCTTCTCCACTCCATTATCCAAGTCATTACAGAAAATATTGAATAGTGCCAGACCCAGGACTGACCCCTGTGAGGTCCCACTAGATACTCTGTTTGACAGTGAACCGTTGATAACTATTCTAAGTACAGTCTTTCAACCAGTTATGCACCCACTTTATAATAAATTCATCAAGATGTATTTGCCTAGTTTGCTTATGAGAACATTATGTGGGACTGTGTCAAAAGTCTTACTAAATCATGATATCACATCTACTGCTTCCATCCTATTCACCAGGCCAGTAACCCATTGAAAGGAGGGCATTAGGTTGGTTTGGAATAACTTGTTCTTAACAAATCCATGCTGACTATTCCTTATAACCCTATTATCCTCTAGGTGCTTACAAATTGATTGTTTAATAATTTGTTCCAGTAACTTTAATAAGTCTAACTTATCTAAATACTCTTTAACCCATTCTTTCCCTATTTTGGCTTATGTTCCTTCTCTCTTCTTAATATTAATTGTGTTGAGTATCTGGATATCAGTAACCTTTTCATGAAGTCCGAAGCAAAATAGGCATTAAACACCTCCACCTTTTTGACTTTTTGATGCCAGCTGTTGTTAATTCTCCTTCCCCATTAAGCTGAGGACCTACACTTTCCTTCATTTTTCTCCTAATGTAAAGAACCTCTTCTTATTGCCTTTTATGCCCCTTGCTTGGTGGAACTTATTTTGTGCCTTAGCCTTTCTGATTTTGTCCCTACGTGCTTTTGCAATTCTTCATGGTTCTGCTTTTCGTAGGATTCATTTTTGATTTTCAGGTCATTAAAAAGCTCCAAGTGCAGCCACAATGGCCTCTTATTATTCTTCCTATCTGTTCTTCCCCTCAAAATAGATTTCAGTTGTGTTTTTAATATTGTCTCCTTGAGAAACTGCCAGCTCTCTTGACCTACTTTATCCCTTATATTTTCTTTGTGTCAAGTATCAGAGGGGTAGCCGTGTTAGTCTGGATCTGTAAAAGCAGCAAAGAATCCTGTGGCACCTTGTAGACTAATGGATGTTTTGGAGCATGAGCTTTCGTGGGTGAATACCCACTTCTTCAGATGCATGTGGTGGAAATTTCCAGGGGCAGGTATATATATGCTAGCAAGCAAGCTAGAGATAACAAGGTCAGTTCAATCAGGGAGGATGAAGCCCTGTTCTAGCAGCTGAGGTGTGAAAACCAAAAGAGGAGAAACTGGGGCTTGCCAACTACAGAACCAGTTTCTCCTCTTTTGGTTTTCACACCTCAACTGCTAGAACAGGGCCTCATCCTCCCTGATTGAACTGACCTCATTATCTCTAGCTTGCTTGCTAGCATATATATACCTGCCCCTGGAAATTTCCACCACATGCATCTGAAGAAGTGGGTATTCACCCACGAAAGCTCATGCTCCAAAACGTCTGTTAGTCTACAAGGTCCACAGGATCATTTTCTTTGTGGGGTATCTTACCTACCAGTTCTGAGTTTGTTTAACTCTGCTTTTTTGAAGTCCATTGTCCTTATTCTGATGTTGACTCCTTTCTTTCCTTAGAATCATGAAATCTATCATCTCATGACCACTTTCACCTAAATTGCTTTCCACCTTCAATATCACAACCAATTCCTCCTTGTTGGTCAGAATTGAGTCTAAAATGGTTGTTCCCTTGGTTACTTCCTCCACTTTCTGAAACAAAAATTTGTCCTCACATTCCAATCACTTATTGGGAATTTAGAGTCCCATATTACTACCAGATCTTATGTTTTGTATATGTCTGGTAATTGTTCAGATCTGGTGGTCTATAGTAGATCTCTATCATGACATGTTCCCTTGGGGTTTTTTTACCCTTTTTATCTTTACCCAAAAACTTCCAAATGGTATGCCTCTCACCTCCTTTTGCACCTCAAAACAAGTGTAAATATTCATGATGTACAATGCTACACCACCTGTTTTTTTTCCCTGCCTGATCGAAATGTACCCCTCTCTAGCAATATGCCAATTATGAGAATTACCCCACCAAGTTTCTTTGATGCCAATTAAGTCATAATTTATCTTATGCATGAATACTTCCAGTTCTAGTTTATTCCCAATACTCCGTGTATTTGTTTATAGACATCTAAGATGTTGAGCAGATTCCCATACTAATTTCCCTCATGTTGCTCCTATGACCCTACTGTAATTTTCCATGTCTCCTCACCCATCCCCCCAACATCTATCCCTCTGTTAAGGTATGCTTACCTGTGGGCTTCTGTCACCTGCCTCCTTTGAATCTAGTTTAAAGCCCTCCTCACTGGACTGGGGCATCAATGTGTGCAGATGTTCTTCCCCCTCTTGGTCAGGTGGACCCTATCTCTTCCCAGCAGTCCTTCCCAGAACAGCATCCTGAGGTTGAGGAAGCTGAAGCCCTTCTGTCAACATCATCTGTGCAGCCATGCATTCATTTCCAGGAACAGCATGTCTCTGCCTGGGCTGTACCCTCAACCTGGAGGATGGATAAAAACACAACCTGCTCCCTGGACTTTTTCACTTTTACTCTTAGAGCCCTGTAATGACCGTTGATCTGCTCAGGGTCACACTTGGCAATATTATTAGTGCCCTTGTGGATGTGGAAGTGGTAAAAGGGATGGATTGGCCTTAGCAACCTCTCCAAACATTTCCAATACTACCATAACACAAAATATATGGCAGAACATGGGTAAAAACCTGGAGCAGGAGACATGCAATTCTCTGCCAAGCAGTTCAGTCACAAATTTAATTAACACATTTTTTTAAACAAGCATCATCAGCATGGAAGCATGTCCTCTATAATAGTGGTCAAAACACGAAGAGGCATACAAGTGTTTAACATATCTGACATGTAAATACCTTGCAATGCCCACTGCAAAAGTCTCATGCAAACGCCTGTTCTCATTTTCAGGGGACATTGTAAATAAGAAGTGAGCAGCATTATCTCCTGTAAATGTAAACAGACTTGTTTCTCTTAGCAATTGGCTGAACAAAAAGTAGGACTGAGTGGATTTGTAGGCTATAAAGTTTTACATTGTTTTGTTATGGAGTACAGTTATGTAACAAAAATCTACATTTGTAAGTTGCAATTTCATGATAAAGAGATTGTACTACAATATTTGTATGAGGTGAATTGAAAAATACTATTTCTTCTGTCTCATTTTTATAGTGCCAATATTTGTAATCAAAAGTAATAGAAAGTGAACCCTTTGTATTGTATTGTAATTGAAATCAATATATCTGAAAATGTAGAAAAACATCTAAAAATATTTAATATTTCAGTTGGTATACTGTTGTTTGACAGTACAATTAAAACTGCAATTGAGCATGATTAATTCTTTTAATAGCAATTAATTTTGTTGGTAATCACATGTGTTAACTACAATTAATCTACGGCCCTAGAAAAAATAGATTATTTGACCATGTTAAATTCTTACAATTGCTATTCTGAGAAGCTCTAGCTTCTGTGGGGAAAAAATATAGTATGATCATATAATCGAAGACTATCATAACTTGTATCCAGGAGGGGGCTGAAGTGAGGTTCATGGGGCAACGTTAATTCTGGCACTTAACTATTGCTTGACTTTATAACCCTAATGCTCTTTTAACACAGGGTTTGTTTATGTAATTAATACACACACACAACATTGAATGAGATGACCATATGTCTGGGACAGTTTTCACTCCTTACAGTTGAATAGATTGGAAGAAATGCTAGTATTAAAAACAGACAAATTTTCCATTACTGTTGGTATTACTAAAGCATAGGTTACACTAAAGATTTAGTATACACTGTAAGCAAGCCCTAAGTTAATAAATTATAAAAAAAAATTGTATACTTTAAAGTTTTGTTTTCTGCTGTAGGGGCTGCTATAAGAACTTGTCAGATGGAAGAGACACTTTATCAATTTATTTTGCTTCCAAGCTAGAGAAAGTCATTAAAAATATATTTTTGAGATAATTTGAAATGCTCCAAATAACCCTGTAGGCCGACAGTAGTGCATTTTTATAACTATATTTTAAGCCCCTCCAAACTATTTTTTTTTCTTGTAAACCATTATTCTGAGGACCACATTATCAGCATAATAATAATCACCATTCCCTGTGTAACCTGCTCATACAACAGAAGACAGTAGGGAGGAATGCAGGAAAATAGGACTCCAGAGCTTATCAAATTTCAGCTGTCAAACCTTTTATTCATCTCAAGGTTTGGTAGTTTCTGGACAAATGCACTTTGGTTGAAATCCCATTTCAGAAGTAAAGCTTTCAAGGTGAAATAATATTTCATTTTCATCACCATGAAAAAAAAGAATGTTTTGCAATAGCAGAACTCCATAAGCAGCATCTTATGACATCAAAAAGTGCAAATAAGTTTGACTGTCTCTGCCCCAACTCTCTTTTCTCCACAACCAGTGTCCTCACAAAAAAAGATACAAGCAATATACACCAAGAAAAGCTGTTCTTAATATGTTGCTGAAAACATTACATTCCCTAATGGCGGTGGTTAGAATTTTGTCCCAGACACCACAGGGAGCAGGACAGACGGCTAGGAATGTGGTTTAACAAGGCCACACATTTATTAAGTAACATCTAGGAACTGTCCAGCAGTAACTCATTCACTGCAGATTAGCTTTCTGTTATCCACATCACCTAGGGGCGGGCTGTCCTCAGCCCTCTACATCTTTATCTTGGTCCGAGTATAGTTGCTGGGACACCTCCCGACCTCCTCTCTCCCCCGCCTTCTCCTCTGCAACAATGTGGCTTGCTCCTTAAGGGCTGGGTGAGGTGGGGGGTGGGGGTAGTGAACAGCCAGCCCTGTTCTGATCAAAGGATCCCAGAAAGCAGGTGATGGGAATAATCAAACCCAGCCCAGCAGCATCAGGTGACTGGATCAGAAAATTACCAGGTAGGAGATATAGATGAGGGCTTCAGTTCCATTTAGAAGCTTGAGCACAGGAAAGGGCTAAGAGAACGCTCTACTGTAACTACAATTCAGGTTGGGAGGTCCTGTGGAATCCTAAAGCTGAGGGGAAACCCTGGTCATTAATCTGCCCCCAACCCACATTGCGAGGAAGACAATTGTTTTATGTTGTCACTCCATGTGTCCTTCTTTGGTGTTGGACAATACATAGAAAAACTTGGGTTCATACAACCAGAGCAGGGTGAACTAATAATAGCAAACCATTTATATGATCAATGTAACCCGTGTTCCTGTTTGTGAATTATGCCATACAATCTGATTTTTACAAATATATCCAATATCTGTAGTTTATGCAGATTTCTTTCAGTCAATAATTGATTCACAAGATAGTTGTTAGACTTATGTCTTCAGCTATTTGCCATGTTATTTATGGTGAGTGCTCTAACCTCTGGGCTAAAGGTTATAAGGGAGGCGACACTGGCACCATCACCATTTCATCCTCCTCTTCCAGGCATTTTGTCAATCTAGCCTCGTATGCTCCTGTTCAGCCTGAAACATCCTTTGTCAACATTTTTGAGTCAGTGAAGTTTTTTAGCATTTTATTTTCCAGTTTTTCAGAACCATCCGGCAATAGTAATATTTCAAGGGAAATCTGCAAGTTCAAGCAACGTGCAAAGCACCTAGGACTCATTTAATATTTTTGGCAAATTTAGTCAGTAGGTTGGCTATTAGTATTTGGAATTGTGCATTCTATAATTGTGCATTGTTTAAGTGTTAAGTTTTGGTTGGGAAAGGAAGATGTGGTATTGAGAACTTACCTTTTAGTGATTTAGCTTCCGAGACATGAGTCCTGGAGGGGTGCTACAGAAGCCCAGGTTTTATTATGCAGAGGCACCTGGAACTGCATCACCAAATAAAGAGGATCTCTTTCTAGTACTGAACACTACATCCAGGCCCATCTTCTTCCTCCCAGGGAAGTCCATCTATGATAAAGCATGTGTGATGCTTCTCAGAGCACCCAGGGCTGTGGATCATCTGATTGCCATCTGCCTTCAGCATGAAGGGGGTCTTGCATGTGCCAGCTGGTGTTAGTTCTCCAAACAACCAGTCTGTCAGCTACTTAAGCATTCTCTTCTTTGGGTTATGCAGTCCTGCCTTTGCAGGTTGACAATAGATGTATTCCAGCCAGCAAGTCCCTTCAGAATGTCCCCTTGTGGTGTCAAGCCCCTAGTCAGTGGATATCAACAGAAATCCCAGATACTTTATCCTCAAAGATACAGGGTACCCCATTTTACTAGTTTTACTTTAGCCTACTGCTCCTGTATTACACACAGTACTTGAGTCTGATTATAGCAAAACAAAAGGAAATGTATTTAAGAAAGAATAGAGATTCAAATAAAAGCAAGTGTGTGATGGAACCAAATAGTGATATATAAAACTCAGACTAGGACCTACACTTAATATTTATCTTCCTATCTAGTAAAAGAAATTCTCCTTCAGAGTTCAGTCTTTTGCGGTGCTTGCTAGCCCCAAGGAGCTAAGACCAGCCTTTTATGAAGCACCCCCACACATCAAAGTATCTCCTCAGTGAATAGATCCAGAGTATATTTCTCCACCATGTGACATACTGAATCAGTCTTTTGTCTTTATTCACAAATAGGGTGGTCCCCTCATTGTTATATCATTCTTTTTCACTTCCAAGTGATTTTGATGTTTACAGTTTGTCTTGGATGGTTTTCCATTGACTTTTCTGGGTTGGTACATTACATAACCAGCTAGCCCGTGAAGTGTAACAATTCCCTCCATTTGAATGGGCCATCACTGAGAGATAGGATTCCCTAGTGATTAACTTTCACTCCAGAACCATCAGGGCATAGTTATCAACATATATTTAATATTATATAAAATATATTTCAGCATAAATATTATCCATACTCACATCTGACTGTGATTCTGAATAAGTTATAAGCTTCCAGCAGAGGCCTCACATGCTACCTGTGATGAGTTGCACTCACCTCTTTGAGCACCCACCAGAGTCCAGGTGTGGTGCTGCTTCTCTTTTCAGTTCCCAGAATCTCCTGCAGGCTTTCATCCCAGCTCTGTGGCTCAGCCCTCCAGTCAGCTCACACAATTCAAACCCTTTCCGGGATACAACAGACTCAAAGAAAAGAACTTCCTTGACTCTCAAGGCCAATTATAAATAAAATGGTTTCTTAGCTTTCTGGGGCCCAAATGCTGTCTCCCAAATTAAATCAACAAGATTCCTCCTAAACTCCTGTTGCTGATTGTGGCCAGCAATAGACTGACACCTAGTTCTTCCTGTTGTGGCCTAGGGAGCATTTCTCTTCACTCTCCACTCCAGGCTCCATCTATGAACTGCCTTGCTAGTGGCAGGCAGAAATTTTTATTTCAGCCTGCTGCACCTTGATTGGCTGTTGCTGATCATCAGCCCAAAATGGGATGCTCCTGGAATGCTTTTTTAAGGCAAGGTCTGAAGGTCTAATACTCACTGTTCTTTTCCTTTCTGAAAGCTGTTTCCTGGGGCAGGATGTACTAGAGCAGCAGGGCCTTCATCAGTGGATTGTGAAGGCCAGATGAACCCCATCACACTACCCTTTCTGGATAGTGGGTTTGTCAGGTCTGAGATAGGAGTTGCTTGTAAAGAATAGTGAACCCTCCAATGGGTCTGTGTGTCTCAAAATGCCTGGTGGTAAAAGTCCACTTTACCCTGACCATCCTTCATTCAGAGGTACAAGCAGTTCTGTAGAGTACCTGATTTGGTGAGTGTGCCTGATATGTGAGATCCAGAGAATTCTGGGGAAAAAATAGCTAATGCCTGCCCAGCAACTTAATCTTCTCATATGTTCCAAATATTGCAACATCTCAGCTACAAAAGAACATGTAATAGAAAAGTAATATACGTGGATACCCAGCAGCTCTCTTGGATTCCCTCTTACGAAGCAAAACAAAAGTGCACATTCAGGAGGGTATATGGCTAGATAGCTATCACAAAGAAGTATCTTTGATGGGCGCCATTATGTGTACAAAGACAAAACCGTGAATAGCAGACATATACTACACAACGTTGGGCCACAATTATTTCCAAATAGGCACCTATGCTTTTTTAAAATCCCTACTCAAAACAGTGCATGAAACTGGGCATATACTAACAACTGAGATATTCATTTAGATGGGACTGATATTGATTCTGGCTCTCATGTCCTTGGCATTATGTTTCTTGGCTACTATCACACTTTACAGTGCAAAAGAGTTTATTGCTTTGCAGGGGGAAAAAAGAGGAACCTATATTATTCCCATAAAACTCTCTAAAGTCTTAGGACATCAGTGCACTGCACTGTTAATGGATGGAGATGAATTATCTGCTGAATGCTGCAAATGAAATTGGGGACAGTATTCCATTGATCTGTGAAAAGAAAAATATTGAAAATAGCTGCAAGCTGCACAGCAAAATTTAATGTGAGCATCTCCAAGGTATAAGTGGCAGCTTTTGGCCTATTTGACTTCATAATACTGCTTTACAAACCTAGCCATTTCTTCTTACCCTGTTTGAGTTCATAATGATGGGTAAACTTAAAACAGCTGCTGAAACCAAGGCCACAGAGAAGCCAAGAATCAGCACCATGAGCGGGAATCATCACAGAAGATGAAACCTGTGTATACCTATAGACAGGGAATCATTGTATTACACCAACAGTCTTCTTTTAGAAAAAAGTTGGAGGAAACTTGATGGAAGTATTTAAAATCATGAAGGCTATAGTGAAAGTTGATCAGAGCTTCCTATTAAAAGCTAAGTGTGAGGGGAATCACAACACAAAATTACTGACAAGTACTTTTAGAATAAATGAAAGGAAATACTACTGGCAACTGGGCTAGATTGTGACTTGGACTGTACATTATGCAAGCCAGTAAGGGGGACTAATGAACCTCCACTTACACCCTTGCATGAAGTCCTGAGCGTGCTGGGCTAAGAAGATGCTGTCACAA
The DNA here is from genome assembly GCF_007399415.2 of Gopherus evgoodei. NCBI lineage: Eukaryota > Metazoa > Chordata > Testudines > Testudinidae > Gopherus > Gopherus evgoodei. The sequence goes on along the minus strand of NC_044329.1, from coordinate 26,443,665 downwards.
CCATTCATTACTCACAAAGTGGATCAGATGAATGGAAAGCACATAGAGAGGGGTAGAGGAATGGGTGGAGCTGTCCTAATGTACTGGTTAGAACAGCTGGCGCTGGTGCTGGGGTGTCAAAAATTGCTGTTAGCATAGGCAGTTCTTAAAGGAAAATTCTAGACCCAAATAGATGTAGATATAGATTGCAGTCTGATATTTTATGCTCACATTCACAGACAAACCCAGCTACATGCTAGTTTGAAAAAATGCATGGCTTTATTGCAAAGATTGATCGAGAATAGATCAATACCACCCCAATACACTTTCTCTCTGGCTCAGCTAAATGAGAGAGAATTTATAACACTCTTTTAAAAGACTGATAGTTTACAGTTTTTCTGCTTTCATTAAATAAAAGCAAACTGCAGACCCCTTTTTGCGAGTAGAAACGATTCAATTTTTAATGTTGCCTTTGTAAAATTCCCCTTAAAAGTGAATTTAACTTGATTGATTGGCATTGCCCAATTCCATTTCACTGAATCCCCTAAAGGACTGAAATCACAGACTGAGATAAACAAAGAATTCCAAGCTCATCATGTTTAAAACTGCTTTTACAGGCTCTATCCTCTTCTTTGCTTCCTCTTTCCCAGTCACCACTCACTGATAGGCTATAACTGCAGAATGACCAGGAAAAAAAGCAGTGGCAGTCAGGTTTGCTGGTGTCTGAAAGATTTATGTCCTGATTAAAAGACCCTTGATTGAATTTTCGGATAGAAAATTGTTTTGGTCATAAGCACATTTGCCTCTTATTCTTTGCTCTTAGGTTGGCCCTGTCTTTGTTATGGTGAAAAGCTGAAGATGGAGGAGGGAAGAAAGAGAGAGAAGACTCTAAATACATACAGTACTGTAGCCTTTTTGTAATTAGAGTGGTAGATTAAGTGGCATCTGGTAGCATTCTAGAGCTTCACCCTGGGTTTAATGTCAGATTGTGTTTTCCTACTTGATCATAGTTTGTAGGTTTCCCATATACAAGAGGTGGCTTCATTTTTCAGTCCACTAAATATTTTATTTCAGATAGGACATGTTTTAGGAATGAAAACAGATCTGATAAAGATTTCAGGCAATTCATCTTGACTTGTAATTAAAAAAAAATGTCACAGTGGAGTTCTTAAATGGTTCCCTGGAGGTTTTTTTTGTTTGTTTGTTTTGTTTTTCCCTTCAGTAGAGACATGCACTATAATAATCTTTTAATCATATATTTATAAACAGTATGTCATCTAATGGTTAGAGCAGGAGCTCGGAGTCAGGACTTCTGGATTTTACTTCTAGCTCTGTCATTGATCTCTGTGTTGCTTTAGGCAAGTTACTTTGTGTATCACAGTTGATCTAACTGTAAAATACTATCCAGAATTTGGGTGTAACAAAGCCCACTTAATTTTGTGAAGTGTTTCGCAAGTCTCAGATAAATGCCCAAATATTATGGTGACGGGCAGGGTTTAAAACCCTGATTAGAAGACAACAGAATAAAATAAAGTGCCAAGCAATCTGAATATGGAGGTTTCAAGTGTGTCAATCTTGAAATAAGCAAATCTCAATGATCTCTTTCATACTTCCAACCTCTCCCTGATTTTCAGGGCTACTCATGATTTTTCTTTTAAAAGTCTCCTTCAGGGGCTAAACATATACCAAATACTGGCAGGCACTAAAAGATAGGAGATATTGATTTTCTGAGCCTCTAGGCTTGATTCTCCATTTATTTTCACCTTGCATATTTATTTAGTTATCTGTAAGCACAGGCTGAAAATCTGATAGTTTCTTCTAAACAGTGCAGTAATAGTGGGTCTTGAGAAGAAAGTAAGTTTATAGACTGGGTCAGAGAGGAGAGTCCATTCATATGGCCAACATGAAAGAAGGTATGGATAATAGCATAGAGAGTTTTACTTTAAAATTATAAAGTTTGCAAAGGATACCAAGCTAGGAGGTGTTGCAAGTGCTTTGGAGGACAGGATTAGAATTCAAAATTATCTTGGCAAGCAAAATGGTCTAATAAATATGATGAAATTCAATAAGGACAAATGCAAAGTACTACATTTAGGAAGGAATAGTCAATTGCACAAATACAAAATGGGAAATGACTGCCTAGGAAGAAGTACTGCAGAAGGGGTTTGGGGGTTATAATGGATCACAAACTAAATATGAGTCAATTTTATACTGTTGCCAAAAAAAAGTGAACATAATTCTCAGATGTATTAACACGAGTGTTGTAAACAAGGCACAAAAAATAATTCTTCCATTTTACTCAGCACTGATAAGGCCTTAACTGGAGTATTGTGTCCAGTTATGGGCACCACACTTCAGGAAAGATGTGTACAGACTGGAGAAAGTCCAGAGGAGAGCAATACAAATGATTAAAGGTCTAGAAAACATGACCTATGAGAAAAGATTGGAAACACTGGGTTTGTTTAGTCTGGAGACTAGGAGACTGAGTGGGGACAACAGTCTCCTGGAGAAAACATGATAACTGTTGTCAAGTACATAAAAGGCTAATATGAAAAGGAGGGTGATAAATTGTTCTCCTTATCCACTGAGGATAGGACAAGAAGTAATGGGCTTAAATTGCAGCGAGGGAGATTTAGGTTAGATATTAGGAAAAACTTCCTACCTGTAAGAATAGTTAAACACTGGGACAAATTACCTAAGAAAGTTGTGGGATCTCCATCACTGGAGGTTTTTAAGAGCAGGTTAGACAAACTGTCAGAGATGGTTTAGATAATACTCGAGGTCTCTATGATTCTATGAAGATGTTTGCAGAAGTGTACAAGCTGGCAGTGTGGAAAGAGTAGTGGTATCAATATAATAAAAGCATGGATAAATAGGACAGGACAGAGTACTGAAGAGCTTTGAAGATGAGGACAAGAAGGTAGAATTTGATGTGCTGAAAATAGGGGAAACAGCAGAGGGATTTAAAGATGATATGTGGTGACACTCAGAATGACAGGCAAGGAAGATAATATAATGAGTGGTGCTTTGAGCGGACTGGAGTGAGGTAATACAAATGTTAGGGAGGTACAAGTTGCACTAATCAAGATAGGAGATGAGAGCTTGGACAAGAGTTTAGCAGTGTTGTCAAAGGGAAGGCTGGAATATAGACAGGTTATAGAGGGACAATGAAAAGATTTGTTCGCTGCCTTGATGTGTTGGCTGAAAGGGAGAGAAGTCAAATATCACAGAAAGCATTTTAAAATCAACATGACTGAGATTCTGAACATCAATGGGATTTATGCATCACTGAATAGGGATTAGAGGGAGGCGACATTTTTTTCATCAGAAAAATGCCAATTTAGGCAGACAAAAACATTTTGCAAATTTGTGTCAAATCCACCCACAACTGTTTCAGTAAGAAACTTAAAAGAAAAAAATATATATTTAATGTCAACATTTTTGGAATATTTCAGTTTTTCAATTAAAAAAAACTGTTTCGAAAATTGATTGAATTTAATTGTTTAATAAAGCTTAAACAAAACAAAGCTCTTCCTTTTCCCTGAAAAGAATGGATTTTCTACTTTTGGTTCTCCAGAAATTTTAAAAGCAATTTGTTTTGGTCAACTCAAAATAAATTTTTTTTTTATTTTTTGATATGGCCACAGAAGTTGAAAAAACAGTTATTCACACTGCTTTTATAGGGATGGACTTAAGCACAGGCTAAAAGTTAAGCACATGCTTAAGCACTTTATTGAATCAGAACCTTACCTATGATACTGATAGGGCTATATATAAAATAGATCAGATACAATACTGGCCCCACTGAAGTCAATGGCAAAACTACCAATGACTTCAATGAAGGGGCAGGATTTAATGCATAAACCCTTGCTAAAGTCAATGGAATTAAATCAGACACAATGCTGGCCTTTGTTTTTTTTCAGAACCGTAAGAGCTTGGCTAAAACAAATCTATAAGAAGGATCCCTTTAGAAGGAAAGGACATTTAAATATGTGGAAGCAGTTCATGGATTATAATATACAAACCCAATATTGATTAATAGACCAAGGCATAGAAAGATGCTTAGAATTATTTATATTTGTCTAGATTCTAATTTGCATTGTTATGCAAGATGAAACACTTCATTCAAGTTTCTGTCTGTCTTTGCCTAGCTTGCTGCAATTATAAGATATATAGAAAAACCCCAAACCTAATTTGGAGTGGAGAGTTTGTTTTGTGGGGTATGTATTATCAATTTGTATTTGTTTTAATTTTATAACTGAAATTCAATAAAAAAGTCACAGCAAAAGCTGTATAGTTTTTCAATTCATCAAACCCTTAGGAGAATGGAAATAAACATATTTACTGTACTCTGACATATGGCTGTTCCCTGTCAAATTCATATTTTAAAATAAATGAAAAGACTGAAGAACTTCAGTAATCTAAATGAAACCATTATTATTCAGAATGAACAGAACGTTCAGGAAATGTACAGTCTGACCTTTCCCAGTACATCTTTTTATGAATGTTCCTCTCTAGTCTCTGGAACTGCAGAAGCCTCTGAGGTAGCATTGAACTGGGAGTTGGGGCTAGATACAGCAATGGAGCAGTAGCAGTTGTGATTTAAAGGAGGAAGGATTTGGTCATGGCCTTAATGGGCGAAGAGAGGTAGGGAGGCTGCCTAGGGTCATGGCCCTAATGGGCAAAGAGAGGTAGGGAGGCTGTGTAGTTTGAATCTCTGGTGAACAGCTCCCATCATCCATCCTTGTATTTTATCAGACAGAGTTGAAAGGTAAAGGAGTAGACCTTGTTGTATGCCAAGTTACATCAGGGAATTACTGGTACACATGGGAGCAATTCATAACTAGAGGTGCCATTTTTGCCAGCCTCAATAAATTCCAATTCCCAAGTATAAAGAACTCTTAAAAAAACCACAATACATTAAAAACAAAATAAAATAATCCCTCTCAGACATATCTTTGGTATTATGATAATGCCTCACTTTTCCAGTAAACCAAAGGCAAGGGATGGAACAGAGGGGGCAAAGAAATTAAGCTAATAACTGAATCCAGATGGATATCTGAAAAGAGATTTACTGCAAAAGGATTAAACAAAAGGGATGGAGCAGAGGACCTTTCTAATGTCTACTGGGTTGTACTAAAAATCCACTTCAGGCACATTGGTGGAGTTCTTAAACAAGTTGGCCTACTTACTGTGCACAGCAAAAGGTCCTTTCACGTGTAAGTAATAATGGCTCCCCTTTTGTTAGCCAGAGAATCTCAGACAGAGACCCCAGTTAGACAATAGATCCATCTGATTGAACACTTGTTGAGGTAATGGCTTTCAATGATACATATCGTCTGAGTGACAGACCAAACATAAAAGCGCTTTTGAATGGGTCTAGGATGCATGAAAGATATGCACAGAGTCACACACAGTAGACATGAGGTCCGGATGTCATGGGATCACAGAAAAATGCAATATGATTTCAGAAATCCAGCAATAGCACAGCTCTGGGTTCAAGTTCTGAAGGTGGGGTAGCTTGCAGAAACTTTGCGGCTGCCTGCCTGCCTCTGCTATTACCTTCATACATTTTAAAGGAGAATAGGAGCTATTTACTATTTGGACCATATGCTAGCTGCTTACTCTGTATTTAGGCAGACTTTATTTAGTAAAGTCATGCTGAACTCAAGGGGAGTTTTCCCGAGTAAAGTGTTCAGGATTTAGTCCTTTGTAAATGGAATAAAATAGGAAAGATTGTTCTGAATCTGTGTTCACTCACTTTGCTCCCAGTCAGAATGAACCCTTTGCAGGAGCTGAAATGATTCTTACCATTCGGAAGCCAGCACAGAAAACAGAAAAATAAAAGGTTGAGTTGAGTCCTCTGAATATTTGGTCCATAATAGGGAAAACAAAATGTTTGTTCGTGGTGCATTTGGTAAAATCACAGATAAAATGACATGAACTGAGTCGGATTTAGGTTGAGATAGCATTCCTATTATGCACTTCCAAGACTTAAGCTTTAGAGGTGATAAGCACATGAAATTCTCATTGTTTTCTCAAAATCAAGCCTTCATTGTTGTAATTCAGCTACTATTGCTTATCTTGCTTTCATTTAGTCTGATTCCCAATATGGGATGTTTTGAAGCTCCTTCCTAAACTACTTGGGATTAACCTCAGTGGAACATGTTATCACTACATCAACAGGGCTACCATCTTCCCTTTAGTGAACAAATTAATTGATACCTATTAAACAACTGTAATGCAATATAGTGGCTGTGATATACAGTATAGCTCAGAAAAAAACAAAAGAAAATTGTAATATTCTGCATATAATAGTGCCACTGCATTGCTATCTAATCTGTAGGATCTGTTAAATATGAAGTCTAAAGTTGTATTCATCAGGACAGTCTGAAGCAAGGGAAGAGAGACTGCTATTGTATATTGATCTGCAAGAAATTTAGTTTTTCCATTCTGCAATGTTAAAGGAATCAATCTCTTAACTAAAGCAAAAATAACTGTATTGATAATCCAAATTATGGTTTAACTTTTGTAGAACAATGAGTGGGTTGTATTGGTAGAGTAATAACATAAATGCCAGTTATTATTGTGTCTTTTTCATCCCAGCCGGTAGGTTATGATTACTAGAATCAATCCCTGACAGTGAAAGAGACATTTTCAAAATGTTCAGTGTGACAAGCAAATTATTAGAGGACTGACTCCATTAATCTGTCATTATTGCGCAGACTATAGATGCATTTTGTCCATATTGTAGTTCAAAGAATTGTGATCCCATTCAAGAGAATGCAAAAGAAATATCCAGCTGAAGTCAATGAGAACTCTATACATGTTTCCAAGGGCAAATTTTAGTTCTGTCTAAGTACTATACAACACTATACTTACAGTTAGAGCTACATGAATTTCATGGCTGAAAAATATTTATTTTTTATGCCCTTCAGTTCACATAGAAATAACATATTTTGTTAGTTGCCCCACCATTCTTGTGACATGGTTTTCTGAGTGGACAACATCATTTTGGTGGGGAAAGATACTATTGCTGTAAAATCAGGAACTTGCTCTCTGGTGATTTTCTTCAAAGTTGCTGAAAGTTTTTAATTTTGCTGAGATGCTGTTAAGACTTTTAGTGTGATTAGCTCTTGTCATACCTAATATCACAAGCAAGCAAACAAATTGCAACATGTGTCCCGTTTATCTATAAATTTATAATTAGGACTGTTGATTAATCACAGTTAACTCACAATATTAACTCAAAAAATTAATTGCAATTAAAAATTAATCATGATTAATCAGTTTTAATCACACTATTAAACAATAGAATACCAATTGAAATTTATTAAATATTTTGGATGTTTTTCTACATTTTCAAATATATTGATTTAAATTACAACACAGAATACAAAGTGTAAGTACTCACTTTATATTATTATTACAAATATTTGCACTGTAAAAATGATAAACAAAAGTAATAGCATTTTTCAGTTCATCTCATACAAGTATCATAGTGCAATCTTTTTATCATGAAACCACAACTTACAAATGTAGATTTCTTTTTGTTACATTACTGCACTCAAAAACAAAACAATGTAAAACTTCAGAGCCTACAAGTTCACTCAGTTCTACTTCTTGTTCAGCCAATCACTAAGAGAAACAAGTTTGTTTACATTTAGGGGAGATAATACTGCCCACTTCTTATTTACAATGTCACCAGAAAGTGAGAACAGATGTTTGCATGGCACTTTTGTAGTCGGCATTGCAAAGTATTTACGTGCCAGAAATGCTAAACATTTGTATGCCCCTTCCTGCTTTGGCCACCATTCCAGAGAACATGCTTCCATGCTAAGGATACTTGTTAAAAAAATAAAGTGTTAATTAAATTTGTGACTGAACTCCTTGGGGGAGAATTGTATGTCTCCTGCTCTTTGTTTTACTTGCATTCTGCCATATTTTTCATGTTATAGCAGTCTCGGATGATGACCCAGTACATGTTGTTCATTTTAAGAACACTTGCACTGCAGATAGGACAAAACACAAAGAAGGTTCCAATATCAGATTTCTAAAGATAGCTACAGCACTTGACCCAAGATTTAAGAATCTGGAGTGCCTTCCAAAATTGGAGAGGAACAAGGTCTGGAGCATGCTTTCAGAAGTCTTAAAAGAGCAACACTCTGATGCAGAAACTACAGAACCCGAACCATCAAAAGAGAAAACCAACCTTTTGCTGGTGGCATCTGACTCAAATGATGAAAATGAACATGCATTGGGATGCACTGCTTTGGATCATTATCAATCAGAACCCATCATTAGCATGGATGCATGTCCTCTGGAATGATGGTTGAAGCATGAAGGGACATATGAATCTTTAATGCATCTGACACATAAATATCTAGCAACACTGGCTATGCACTGGGCATGCAAACACCTGTTCTCACTTTCAGGTGACACTGTAAACAAGAAGTGAGCAGCATTATCTTCTGCAAATGTAAACAAACTTGTTTGTCTGAGCGATTGGCTGAACAAGAAGTGGGACCGAATGGACTTATAGGCTTTAAAGATCTCCATTGTTTTATTTTTGAACACAGTTATTTTTTGTGAGTAATTCTACATTTGTAAGTTCAACTTTCATGATAAAGAAATTGCACTACAGTACTTGTATTAAGTGAATTGAAAAATTCTATTTCTTTTATTTTTACAGTGCAAATATTTATAATAAAAAATAAATATAAAGTGAACACTGTACACTTTGTATTCTCTGTTGTAATTTAAATCAATATATTTGGAAATGTGGAAAACATCCACAATATTTATATAAATAGTATTCGCTTATTGTTTAAAAGTGTGATTAATAGTGCAATTAATCTCGATTCATTTTTTAATCGCTTGACAGCCCAACTTATAATAAAAACATAGGGAGCATCTTCTTCTTCCTTTTCTTTGTTGTCATTATATTTTTATTTTTATTTTTGCAGAAAAGCAAATATCACAGATCAATCAACATGCTCAATCAAAGCCTGAATCATTCAATATAAACTATCTATTGATATAGAGATACAAGTAATAAATTTAATTCTTCAGTGTATTAAAATATGCTGATAAGCTTGCATCTTAGGTAAAAGATTGTGTCTCAAGGAAATACATTATTTCATCATGCAGGAAAAAGGCATCCATCAAAGTGTGTCACTGAGGAGAAAAGAAAAAGGAAGTCTTGACATTCCACTGTGGTTGCATATTGGAAATAAAAAGATCCAGATGCCTACACACAAGGGAAAGGATAAAGATATGGTCTTCACTATAAAAGCGGTAGCACGTAGGCCTTTGGGCAAACAAGACAGGGAGGCTGGCTGCTACATCAATCAACTATGAACTGAGACACTGCTAATGGCATGTGAGACAACGGGTGCTAACCAATACCTGACTTTTTAAGTCTTTCCTCACGTGTAGTTGTGCAGTTTCCTGGAACTATAGCTATATGACAACAGAGCAAATTCTTTTTTGCTGCCCATATTTTGTAAAGACACCGGGTGTCCTTTAAATAAAGGCTGCTCAGTGATTGTGAAATGCTCAGAGAGATTAGAGGAGCTACAAAAAAACAGAAAACACAATAATAATGCAGGATTTCAACTATCCCCACAGTGACTGGGAATGTCGTCACCTTAAGATGGGATGCACAGATACATTTTCTAGATATCACCAGGGATTGCTTCTGGAGAAGCTAGTCCTGGAACCCACAAGGTGAGAGGCAATTCTTGATTTAATCTTAAGTAGCACACTATTTCTGGTCCAATAGCTCAATTGCTCAGTAACAGGGACCATAATGTACCATATATACTTGTTCATAAGCCACATTTTTGTAATAAAAAAGGGAAGCACCAGACAAGAGGGTCAGCTTATGAACAGGTATAGAGAGGGAGAGGTGGGACACAGCCCCTCCTCCCAACAGAGCGGGCAAGGAGAGGCAGCACAGCCAGCAGAGCCAGAAGAGAAGAGGCCAGAGTCTCTTCTCTTCTGGCTGCGCTGCTCTCCCCGAGCCTCTGAAGCAGCTGCAGCTCTGGGGCTGGCAGGCTGCAGCTGTGCCGCTTGGCCACATTCTCCAGAACAGGCTGTGGGCGCGCCGCCCGGCCCGCCAGAGCACACTGCAGCCATGCTGCCTGGCCCAGCCCACTGGAACATGCTGCAGCCGCGCTGCCCGGTCTGGCCTGCCAGAGCAGGCCACAGCCGTGCTGCCCAGCCTGTCAGAGCAGCTCCAGCTGGGCCAGAGACATCCTCCCCTGGACCTCCCCAGATAAGGTGAGAAGGGATAGGATGGGGAGAGTGTGGGGGTCCCTGGCTCAGGATGGGGTCATGTGGGGATTAGTCACAGGGCTTACTCCCCTGACCCCCAGGTTCTCCCCATTCAAAATTTTCCCCACCAGTTGCTGTCCTGGCCTGTCAGGGTAAGCAGCTGGCACGCTGGGACAATTTGTTTACTTAAGTTTACCTCCGTGCTTGCAGACGCTCGAGGTATACAAACCATCTTGGCCCTCCAGCGGCTTATCCTGATGGCCCTGGAGCCAAAGTTTACTGACCCCTAAATTATAGGGTCGGCTTATGAACAAGACATAAACATTTTCCATTTTTACTTATCCATTTTGGGGGGGGTTGGCTTACAAACAAACTGGCTTATGATCGAGTATATACGGCAATTAAATTTAACATCTTTGTATGAGGGAAAATACTAAAGAAATTCACCACAACAGCATATAACTTGAAAAAGGAGAACTAGACAAAAATGAAAGAGATGATTACATGGAAATTAAAAGGTACAGTCACAAGAGTGAAATGCCTGCAAGCTGCATGGAAATTTTTTAAAAACACAGTAACAAAGGCTCAAATTATATGCATTATCCCCCCCATCCCCTCCAAAAAAGTCACTAAAAGTCAAAAAATGTCACTATGCCTAAATAACAGAGTAAAAGAAGCAGTGAGGGACAAAAAGACATCCTTACAAAATTGGAAGTCAAATTCTACTGAGGAATACTGAAATGAATACAAACTCTATAAGTTAAGTGTAAAAGTATAATTAGGCAGGTCAAAAAAATAATGAACAGCAACCAACAAAAGGCACCAAAACTAACAGAAATTTTTAAAAGTACTTTAGAAGCAGGAAGCCTGCCAGTCATTCGGTGGGCCACTGGATGATTGAAGTGCTAACAGAACACTCAAGGAAGACAAGGCCATTGTGGAGAAGCTAAATTAATTCTTTGCATCAGTCTTCACTGCATAAGATGTGAGGGCGAGTTTTACACCAGACCCATTATTTTGAAATGACAAATCTAAGCAACTGTCCCAGATTAAAATGTCAATAGAGGATGTTTTGGAACAAATTAATGAATTAAACAGTAATAAGTGACCTGGAGCAGACGGTATTCACCCAAGAATTCAGAACTCAGATATGAAATTGCACAGCTACTAACTTTGGTATGTAACCTATTGCTTAAATCAGCCGCTGTACCAAATGACTGGAGGATAACTAATGTGACACCAATTTTTTAAAAAGGCTCCAGAGGTGATCCTAGGAATTACAGGCAGGAAAGCCTAAATTCAGTACCAAGCAAACTGGTTGAAACTACAGTAAGAATATAATTATCAGTAGGGCTATCAAGCAATTAAAACAATGAATTGTATTTAATAGCACTGAAACAATAATAGAATGCTGTTTATTTAAATATTTTTGGATGTTTTCTACATTTTCAAATATATTGCTTTCAATTACAACAGAGAATACAAAGTGTACAGTGCTCACTTTATATATATATATATGTATTATTATTATTACAAGTATTTGCACTTTATAAAAACAAAAGAAATAGTATTTTTCAATTTGCCTAAATTATAGTGCAATTCTTTATCATGAAAGTTGAACTTACAAATGTAGAATTATGTCCAAAAAACCCTGCATTCAAAAATAAAACAATGTAAAATTTTAGAGCCTACAAGTCTACTTAGTCCTACTTCTTCAAGGCAATCGCTCAGATGAAGAAGTTTGTTTACATTTGCAGAAGATAAGGCTGCCTGATTCTTGTTTACAATGTCACCTGAAAGTAAGAACAGGCATTCTCTTAGCACAGTTGGACTACAATACTTGTATGAAGTGAATTGAAAACATTTTTTTTATCATTTTAACTACAAATATTTGTAATAAAAAATAATATACACTTTGATTTCCATTACAACACAGAATACTATATGAAAATGTAGAAAAACATTCAAAATATTTAATAAATTTCAATTGGTATTCCATTGTTTTACAGTGTGATTAAAACTGAGATTAATTGCAATTAATTTTTTTTAATCGCAATTGATTTTTTGGAGTTAATCACATGAGTTAACTCTGATTAATCGACAGCCCTAATTATCAGACAGATAGATAACTATGATATATTGGGGAAGAGTCAACACGGCTTTTATAAAGGAAAATCATGCCTCAGCAATCTATTAGAATTCTTTAAGAGTGTCAACAAACGTGGAACAGGGTGATCCATGTATATAGTGTACTTGCACTTTCAGTAGCTTTTGTCCATGTCCCTCACCAAAGGCTCTTAAACAGATAGCATGTCTTTAAATTTGAAGGAAAAGACATCAAAATAAAAGAAGCTTGTTCTAAGATGGAGTTTTATTGTGTCTCTTAGCAGAAAGGGATTCTTGTGAAAATAGCTTAATGTTTTGGAAGCAATACAATAATTTCAGCAACACCTCCTTTTCCCTTTGTATCTCTATGATACAGTACACCTTCCTCTGAGATGGGAAGACATTCAGTTGGCTTCATTTCTTCTAACCTTTTGCAGTTTCTAATTTTGGAAAGTTTAGCTTCTAAGCCATTATAGAAAGACTCTCATTTTGTATAGATGGTTGCAGATCAAATTTCACCCACTTGAGAGAAAGTATTAGAGAACAGTTATTAGGGCTTATATATTTTTTTAATACAATTCAGAACAAACAATGAACCAAAATCTTCCTTCACAAACTCTGTGCAATTCTATTAACTTCAGTGGGTTCCACAGGGTGTAAGGGAGCGAGGAATTCGTTACTCATATTTATTGCTCAAATATTAGCTATGATTTATAGTATTACATTGAATATTAATTAACTTATCATTTCTTTATGTTGGAGTTAGTTGTACCTAGTAAGTGTATCTCATGGAAAGGCGGGAATGTGGAGCCAGGAATGCTGCAAATGCCTCAGCAAAATCCTGCTGTATATTGAGATGGCATTTATTTATTTACAGCATGATTTGAAGATGTCAGAGTCTGGTCCACATTAGAGTGTACAATGCTGGAGGCATTTGGACCATTATTTATAACAGGTAAAATAATTGCAGGAGCAGACAAGGCCTATATGTTTATTGAAAAAGATACAGTTGCACTTTGTTTAGTTGAGTGGAAATGGATTGTTGCAGTGGTGTAAATGCAGAATTCTGATGTTGTGCCTGAATGTGAGACTAGATCGGCTCTCTTACTCTCCAGCTATTTGCTGCTGCCTCCTGAGCTGCTTATCCAATCCCCAACTTTCCCCATCACATCTTTAGCTCGGTACTGCATCTCTAGACCTGAACGGATGTCATAACTGCTATATACCCACATTGGCCCCCATCTGAGTCCTCACAGATCCCACTTAGTTTTCCCTAGCTGAAAATTATGGAAAAGGACAGAGATATTGTTTTAAAAATCCATGTCCTTTTAATATTAACAAGGACCTTTCAAATACGCTGCTCGTCTATTAAGAATAGAGGGTTACACTTTTATGGATATAGTTTTCAAATAGTTGTCTTGATTTGCATTAATTATTGGAGATGATAATATACTCTCCAAGCACTTCAAAATTACCCTCTATACCAACTCATAACTCTTTAGAGAAGTCATCATTTCCGCTGGTCCAGTTCAAATCTTATTTAGGTTTTATTTGAAGTATTCACGTATAAAACAGTACAGTATCACATAAAGTTAGGGAGCATCTCCTCTTAAATTGTAATTTAATTAATGATTTATACCTGAGTAGTAGCTTTAGATGTATAACAAATTTTATCTACCTAGAAGCCAATTTAAAAAACAAAACAAAACACATTTGCAGCTTTGCAGCTGCTTCAGCAAACCAGTAGCGAAAATATCATAAAGACATTGATACTGACATAGTATATGATAATATAAGTAATCTGGACTCCTTGGCTTCAACTGTACATATAATTTTTGTAAATCATGATTAAGGAAGTCTTGGGACTGGAATACATCTTAAAGCTGACATCTCCCCGAGGCAATTTTATTTAAAAAACAAACAAACCCACCTAACTGCTACAGTAATTCAATCTTCATATTATACAGAGGTATTTGTATGCCTATTATATTACATCCAGCCCTGTCTAAAGAGGATGGTTTATTTTGTTATTCCAAGCAATGATAAGGTACTATAGTACACCTTTTCTATTAACATTTCTCCTCTATACAATATTTGACTGCTTATTTGGACCCATATAAAAAAAATAACTAATGCATCAGTAGTACTGCTGTTACTGAAGAGCTTCCTTGATAATTTCTTTTATGAGGAAAAAATCTTCACCATTATTAATTATTATTATTAGGTAGGCCCAAAATTATAAAATTAAATCCTCAAATTTGAACTACACAATTATAGACCTGAACATGGTCAAGTCCATTCAGCACAAGAAACCATCTCTGAACCTGCACACTTCATTTTCAGTCTCAAAGAAAAAGTTATTTTGTGGCTACAGTACCTGTTCCTCCAAGATCATGAAGTTTACTAGGGTGATAGACCTTCCCACTCAAAAATAAAGTGACTCCCCCAAAAATCAAAACAAGCCACATGCCCAATAACTCATAATTCTACATGTCAGAAATCCATGGGCTGATATGGTTAAGTACATACATTGAAACATTATCTTCTATCATGCCCCAGAATGCCTGCCATAACAAAGAAGAGAAGAATGGACTCTGGTCTATGCTGTCCAAGCCTTGTCTTTGATTCCCTTATGTGATGGAAACGCAAGGAGAAAAAAATGAAGGTAAGGATCACCTCTTTGTTCTGTTTGTACAGTATCTAGTTCAGTGGAGCTACTGGGCACCACCACAATACAAATAATAATAAATAATGATGACTCAGACCTTTTAACTGCAGAAACTCACTGCCTCTACTAAAATCTACATCACAGAAACTACCTCTCTCTCTCTCACTGTTCATTAAAACAGATAAATCCTGAGGGAGGTAGCACTGAATACACATATATCTCCAACACATCCAAATTGTATTCCAGTCCTGCACTAAAGCTAATAAAATCACTTCAAACACATTCCAACTGTTCCCCTAGCTTAGACCATGCCATTTGGGAAGTTTATAATTTAAAGGAGAATATGAGCTTAGACAGATATAAATAGGGTGATCTATAATACGAAAAAAATAGTTTTGCTGTTCTGATGTACTCTCACAACACAATGATCTACAGCAGTGGTTCTCAACCACTGATCTGTGGGCCCCCAACAGGTTTTAGGGGATCCAACAAGCTCAAAGCCCCACTGCCCTGGAACCCCACAGGGGCTGAAGCCCGAGAGCCCCGCCACCCTTTGGGGAGCTGAAGCCCCTCCCACCACTCTGGTGCCCTACTGCCGGGGGTGCTGAAGCTGAAGAACACAAGCCGTAGAAAACAACTGTTCTTCCGCATACAAAAGTCTGAGTGACTGAGCTTCGCAGGGCCCCAGGCAATTACCCTGTTTGCTACCAGCCCTGGCTTTTACATGCAGTAAAACAGTTGCTGTGACACAGGCGGGCCTCGGAGTTATTATAGCATGTTGATGAGGCCTCAGAAAGAAAAAGGTTGAGAAGTCCTGATCTACAGTACAAATCACTGCCATTTACTTGTACAGAACTGGAAAAAATATAAATGTAGCTGTTTTATTTTCTTTTTCTTCACATTTTCTATGTCTGAAATGAAAGATTGCCAAGAATACAGCAAAATACTCTAACATATAAGATAAATATGAGTGAAAACAATGACCTATAAAGATGGCTCTGTGTGTGTGTGTGTGTGTGTGTGTGTGTGTGTGTGTGTGTGTGTGTGTGTGTGTGTGTGTTAAGTATGATGCCTGAGGTGCACTCCCTCCCGTTCATTCAGCTCTGATTTCTACATGGTGCAACATTCGAGTTTTATTGTTTTAATCAACGTGAGGAGCCTGTGATCCATCGGGGAAGGCTTTTACCCTAACCACTTTTATTCATAACTATGTGGGTGTTCAGCATCTGCAATGGAGTGACGTAATTTCACCAAACCTTGAAACACTGTAAAAGTTGTAGACAGATTATATTAATAATCATAAGCACACACTCTCTTTCATCCCTGTCAGAGGGTTATTGAAGTACTGGTATCATTTCTGGGAGAGTGTGGATGAGGTCACTTTCCATATAGAGCTATTTTGCCAGTAACAGTCTACATGAGCCCACAGTTCAACATGCCCTAGTAGTACAATTTACAATGGCCCCCTGACCAAAAACAGTATCTCCTCAGTGTCAGTAAGAACATTAAGGACAATCTTATATTTGACTTCCACATAACCATATTTAAGGATATTTTCTTGACTAAATATCAGTAGAATTGGCTAGCTCAGATGGCCCTGGAGTGACCTGTGGCTGATCTCAGATGAAAAGATTGCACACATCTGTACTAGACCTGATAGCTGGTAATGTTAAAGGTACATCTACACTATAATGACTATAGCACTTTCAATGTAGACACTCATTATAAAAGCAGAAGAGGGTCTTCTGTTGCTGTAGCAAACCCATCTCTTCACTCCTAGTGGATTCGGTGAGACTGCGCACCTGCAGAACCCTCCCCCCCCAGTAGAATTCCTGAACTCCCCTTAAGAAAACAGCAGGGGGGATGACCATGGGTGCAGTTTTGGGGGAGGATTGCCCCCCCCACAGAGGCAAGGCATGAAGGGGCAGTGACACTGCCCCCCCCCATTTCTGCAAGCACAGAACTGCTCAGCTGAAGGAGGCCGTATCTTAGTTTCCCTGATGCTGCAGATGAATGCTTCCTCCTGGCTAGCGTCAGTCATGCACCGCTTCTGTGTTCTGGGAGCCTTCCTGTTTTCTGTGCACTGGTGAGTGTTCATGGTGGGGCTGGGTAAACAGGGGTAGGGAAAATGAGGGAAGGGAGGATTGGGGGTGGGGGGAAAGGAAGGGGAGTGGAATAGGGCAGGGGAGGAGGAGTGAGGAGTGGGGGATGGAGAAGAAAAGGGGCTAGGGGAATCGCAGGAGGAAGCAGGAGCAGCAGGCATGCAGCAGTCCCTTGGCAGCAGCAGGAGCTCCCCTGTTAAGCAGGCCCATTGAAGCCTCACCCTGGCATGTCCTATCCCACTACACATGGACCCATCCTATGAGCCCTCACACTCAGACCCCCACCACACTGAGCCTCAACCAGCTGCATCTGGACCCCTACCCAATCAAGCCCCATTCTCCCAGCACCCAAACGCCCCACTGAGCCTGCCAAACCCAAACCCTCACCAAGCCCCATCTCCCCACACCCAGGTGCCCCCTGCTGAGACCCAACCACCTTCACCTGGTTCTCCTTCAGACTTCCATTTCCCATGCACCCACCGCATTGAGCCTCAACCAGCTGCATCTGGACCCCTACCCAATCAAGCCCCACTCTCCCAGCACCCAGACCCCCCACTGAGCCTGCCAAACCCAAACCCTCACCTCACCAAGCTCCACCTCCCCACACCCAGATGCCCCCTGCTGAGACCCAACCACCTTCACCTGGATCCCCTTCAGAGTTCCATTTTCCCTGCACCCAGAACCCCTCAACAAGTACCTGTGCATACACATCTCCCACTGAGCTGCCCGCACCCAGATTGCCCCCGCACAGTTACCTCTAACCCCACACACAAGAAGTCCCTGCACACTTGGATCCAGCTAGGCTGAGCCTGCCCACCCACACATGGTGCACCTGGTGCAGAAGGGCAGGACCTACGGGTGTTTCTGGGGCAGGCCCAACCCTTGCAATGTGTCAGGGCCAGATGCTGCCTCACTGTTGAGTCCCTAAACTGGGGGAAGTGGCAGCACCAGGGTGATCTCCATCTCACTGCAGCCAGTGGCTGTGCTCCCTACTGCCCCGCTGGACATAGATTTATTTATTGACAAATAAAATGTGCAACATTTTAAAATAGCGTGTTCATAATTTTTTATTTTTTGGTGCAGAATTCCCTCAGGAGTACTCTTCGAGAGTCAGTAGCAAGGTCAACTGAAGAATTTGAGTAAGCAAAGCTTTGTAAGACATCCCACAATTGCTTTCTAAAATGGTAAGATAAAGACTCCTATAAAGTATGCAAAATATAGCTGTATGCTGTTTTCATTAAGAAAGCAGCAACCCTAGTGTGAGGCTGGTTGAGCTGTATTAAAGGAAGCACTTGCACAGTAATTGGTTCAGGTTAGCATCCCACAAGGGGAGAAGTTTGGGAGAGAAAAGCTGGCATATATTTTAAATTCAAAATATAAATAATTTTTTTCTGCAATGCATCTCGTTGCTTAGAAATCTGAGGACTCATACTATAAAGTTATTTTTGATTAATATATTTGAACATGTTAAAAAGTAATGCCTTACAGATTCAGCAAAGATTATAGCTCTCCTAATTTTGGGTCAGGTGAACCTCTGTCAGTTATGAGCAATGAGCCATTAATGTTCCTTTTCAAAAGCAACCACTGTACTTTTTAAAGGTCAGAACTGTTCAATTGTGGGAGAAGAATTCTCTAACTCTTTCACACACCCAGCAAGGACTGATTGTGCCTGCTTTAGTTAAAGATTGCAAAAGAGGTTCTATTGCAATTCTTGGGAAGTACTTATACCCTACACAGTTTACAAAGGAGCCCCTTTGCAAATGATCATAAATTATCAAATTTGGGGGTTTTGGACTTAATCATCCTCTGCTTTACCTTTGCTGAAGGATAATTTCCAGGGAGTGTGAGCAAAGATATTCCAGTAATGGAGTTATAGAAAAGAGGAGAAAAGTTAATTTCCCATTGTGAAAAAAGAATTTTTTTAAAAATGTAACCAGACATTTTTAAGAGGGCTTAAGAACATTATCTGATGGTTGAAACTCAGCAGGGGCGCCTTCTTCTTTGAGCACTTCTGCCATTGCTTGGTGTACAGGGCTAATATTTAAATGAAGTTAGCATTTATTTCTGAATATGTTCGGTAAGCATTTTGTGAAGGTTTTTGCAGTGTTCCATAATGCTGTGTCCATTTTGTGACATCATTGAACATACTCTCTGCACATAGTCTGATAGATTCAGGGGCTGCTGCTCTCAGGCTCTTTCAGGAACTATTTCCATGAGGGATTGCACTCCTGATGCATAAAGCAAACACCTTGTTGTCTACCACCATGCCACTCAGCATCAGTGCAGCACAAGTGCTGGTGTAATGCCTACAGACCCTGGTTGTCAGCAGCGGGGATTGAACTGGGATTTTGGGAGCTTAGTGAATGAGCCTCTACTGCATGAGCTAAAAGCCAATTGGCTCTTAGCTAAACCTGTAGACGAGACTCATTTTACCTCTCTCTTTAAGTGGTCTCTGGGACAGAACACCACACCCAGAAGGTTCGTGGGTTACACTGGCACAATAGCAACAATGGTACAATTAGTGCATCCAGCACAAACCTGCAATGATCTTAGCCATCTGTCTAATGATCCCATTAGAAATTCATGGGCTCATAAAAAAATCAGGAATTCTGACATTGTTTGTAGGTCTCTGCACTTTTTTTTGCATTCAGTTCCTTTGCCTCTGAGCACATGGGGCCCAATTCTACCATCAATTCCTCCTGACCCGAAAACTAGACCCCAATCAGGAATGAAATGCTCTCTAATCCCATTATGAATTCTCTGAACTGTCCCTATGCTCAGAAACTATAGAATATTCAAGACTATGCTTTCAGGGTCAGCATTTTTTTTCTGAGTCTTTCATACATGTGACAACTAAGATACCTGAATCAGTTCCACCTCTGCTTTTTCACACGTGGAATCCTGGCTAGTGGGAGTTTTGCCACTGTCTTCATTGAAACCAGAATTTCACTCACAAATGTTATCTTTCACTTTCAACTTCTCACTTTTAAAATAGCCAATTAGTCTTTGATGATTATATTCTAGAGAACTTGGCTAAACCCACTTGGTCAGCAAACTTATCTTTAAGAATAGTAATAATTAAAAGCATAAAAGTTGCCAGATTGGCTTATTTTAATTCAGTTAGGTGCTGAGGTGTAAAAATAAAATGATGAGATAAAAGGCCTTTTTGCCCCTAGATCATTGCTTTAAATCTGGCCCTGGAAACCGACAGCTGCTTGATGACCTGTGTGAAATAAGAATGCACTCTCTTTCCAGTTTCTAAAGGGCAAGTGTCCATATCACTAAATAGTGCCAGGATAATTTAAATTAAGGTCTTGTCTACACAAGAAAATTTTGGCCTTGCAACCATCGTTGCAACTCCCTAGCATGCCTGTAACACATTACATGTCCACTATCAACACTGCACAAGTGTTCATGTAATGTATGTCTCTGAATGGGTTAAACCAGGGATTTCTGAATCTTGAAGCTTGAATCTCTACTGCCTGAGCTAAAAACTTCTTGTACATTAGGCAAGTCTGCAGCAAGTTCTTCAACCTTCCTTTGTATGAAGCCCACCCTCAGAGGGGCACAGAGCACCACACTGGGTGGGTATGGGTTTCATTCACACCATCAGCACCACTACATTTGCTCTGAGTAAAACTAACCAACATGTTGTCAACAATCATGCTGGTCTGCATTACTGAAGTGCCAGCATACTCAGCAAGCACTGACATGGCATCTGCAATATGAGGCAATTATCAGTGGGCTTATCTTCTACCTCCAAGTTCTAGCTGAATTCATATCTGCTGCAATTAGACGTGTGCTCCATCCCAACTGTTTGGCTTTTTTCCAGCATTGCCCCTGCAGCAGCTGATTGGCCCAGAGCAAACCAAGGAGCCTGTAACCAACATCGGTGATACCCACAGCCATACACACGTTATCCACAGTGCATGCCATTGGCAAAGGCACCCAGAGCTCAGGCTGCTGGAAGCAGGGTGAGGCCCAGCAGCTCCTCGAGGCGGGGGCGGGGGAACCTGGTGCAGGAGCTGACCCCAGGGCCCCTCCACCATCACTGAGTGGGGGAGGCATGGTGAGAACGTGTGGTGCTGTGATGGGGTTCGCTTACCCCACACTAAACCAGACAGGGTTAAGCCCCAGGTATTGACAGTGGAAGTCCTGCCTCCCTGGCAAGACTGCGCATGCTCCAAGTGCTTGACTAGTGTAAAAGGAAAGAGACCAGCTCATTCTGGGCTGGAGGCTGCAGAGGAAGGATCTGCCTGGGAAGCGCCTGTGAAGGGCCAGCCACAGCCTCTGACTATGCCAGGCATTGAAGCTGTTCACGGCCCGCCTGCACCCGAGTGACTGGAGGAGACCCTGGAGACGACTAGATCTGCTGAACACAGAGGACCCGACGTCTCATAGGAAACCCCAACACAGATTCTGGTAGGAAGTGACCCAGGGAGGGTGGTAGAGTGGTACCTGCCACCCAGGGAAACTCAGTGTGTTTCAGTAGGATCCACCTGCTGAGTAAGTGGCAAGCCGCTCCACCACTATTAGGGCCCTGGGTCGGGATCCAGTGGAGTTGAGAGGGCCTGAGCCCCCACTACTGGGGTTATCAAACCCCAATGCCATAGACTCTGGCCACTAGGCAACGCTACCAGCTGCCAAAGGGTTGTTTTGTAGACTCTGGCTGTTGGGCCAAGCTGCCCTACACCAAAGGGGTTGCCATAGACTCTGGCCATTGGACCATGTCACCCTGCACTGAAAGGCTGCTTTGCGAACTGTGACAGATAGCCCACGCTGACCTGACCCTAGGGGCGTGGACTGTCACAGGTGCCAAACCTGACTGGCACCACAACCCCCATGCACCAGGGCACAATGCCATTCACTTCTGGCCCTGCTGCCCTCCCACCCCCATCATGAGAGATGGGCTGCAGGGCAAACCTGAGTGGGCAGTGGGACAAACAGCACTACTCCTCCTTGCCATTGCCTTGGGGCCAGCTTCAGCACCAGGACTCCACGCTAGGGGCCTGCCTGGCCCTGCCTCACTTCCAGCAGCCTGTGTCCCCTCTGCTCTGCTTGCAGGACTTGCTCTGCGACAGCCTCAAGGCCTGCTACAAGCATGAAAGCTGCAGGGGAGCAAGCAGGGAGAGGGGAGGTGGCATGTCTGTGTGAGAGGGGGAATAACATGAAGTGGGGGTAGATTGTGCATAAAAAATTGTGAAATATGTTGAAAAAATTCTGGGGGAATCCTGACCAATCCTTAGGCAGGGCTGACCCTGCTCTGCCACAGCATTCCACTCCTCTAACAAGATGAGGGCTGGTAGTTGGACATCAGAAATGGGATTTCCTGCTTAGTTCTGTAGCCAACCAGGGCTCTGGGCCAGTTCTCCTCTCTGCTCATCTCAGCATTCATTGCTCATGGAAGGTAGGGCTGCCCTTGCACATTACTAACATGTGCATGTGAGCTGGGGCTCCTGAGTTTCTGTTCCCAGCTGAGCCTGTGTATCACCCTGTACAGTCACTTGTTTCCTCTCCTCATCATTTCTCTGTCTTCTCTATGTATACTGTAAGCATTTTGAGGGCAGAAACTATATCTATCTGTCTAGATATACCACACCTATTACACTGGGGCCCTGATCTCAGATGGAGCATGTTGGTGCTTCTGTACCAGTACTAATAAGAGGAGTGGTGAGGTGGAGTGGGAGAAAACTCTCATTACTTGGGTTATATTTTCCCTCTGCAGGGAGGTTTCACTCTCCAGAGATTCAACCCAGCACCTCCAAGAGCAATAAATTCAATTTACAAAATTAAAAACTACTCCAACAGTTACATACAGGGTAAGTCTGTCCAGTTGTCATAGTAAAAGATAGCTTTACAATGTAGACTACCCCCAGTTTTGCCCTAATTTTCCATTACAGCACAAATTTTCTCCATTATACAAGCAATGAAACAAATATTTGATCAAGTTATTTTTGGCACATTCGATCTTTCAATTGTATGTCTCATCTTCTATTCCTGTGAATCTTATTTCTGAGTGAGACCACTGCCATACATTTCATTGGTAGTGGAAGCATAGAAACATACAAAATCATTGTTTACCATCCCTGCAATTTTCTTGTCTCCTATTTGTAATGTTTGTCTGCTGTGTACATACTTTAAAATCTTAGTTACAAAGTAGGAAGGTAGCTGATACATATTTTTCCTCAATTTTCTCTTGATTTTATCTTTTTTTTTGTTTAAAATACCCAATTTCCTCATTTGCTACATCCTTTACACTAAGTGCTTTCTGTTTCTCCATGCAGCTGTTCATAACAGTGTTTCCTTTTTCTTCAAAACACACTGACTTCCATGATTATTTTTGACATTTAGATTCTGCTGGAATGAACATAGATTATATCCCCCTGTTGCTTAAATACCTTTCATAATGCTGGTCAAAAGCTGATGTCAATCCATTTTCTTTAAGTCAATCTGCTTTTCTCGCTATTCTTTGCTTTTTGAAGTTCAAGTTTTTTGCATCATTTTTTTTAATACCCTCAAGTACTTGTCATATTTGATGCTGTTATGGAATTCTTGGCCCTACCATGTTCATTCACTTGTGTCCTATTTATCATGCCTGACTTGGTTTCATAGGAATAAACTCCAAAAGTCTTCAGTGAGCTGTAGTCATTTGCTCAATGGAACAGTAAGGAAACATTCCTGTGCTTCCCCTAAATCAGTCAGACTGTAAATCTTATTCCATTGATGCCAAAAAAAATTAAATCCCTTAATCAGTATTATCTCATCTCACAGGTTTCATTGTCAGCTTTTATACACTGTATTCTGCACTTTAGCCCCAAGTGGAAAGCTTATTGAAGTCAATGGTAGTTTTCACATTGACTTCAGTAGGCTTTGGATTGGACACTAGGAATAAGATCCTTATTCCCATTCTAGCCCCTGTAGGGCACAGAAGAAGGGCCAGAGAGGCAAAAGGTGAGTGTGGTAAAAGCCCTAGTTCTGGCTAGGGTAGAATTTCCCAGCAAGGGCACAGTGAAGACCGCCATAAGGCTGCCTTCTGAAGATCCCCTCACAAAGCCTGGCATGGAGGTGGTGCCAGGAGTACGGAGGGAAGTTAGAGGTGGGACTTCAGCATGCAGCACTGCAGCAATTCCAGGCCACGCTGCAAATAGGGCAACCATGGGGCACAATTTAGACAGGTCCCCAAAGATGTACACCGATTGAAGGCCTGACCTATTATTGCTGATGCTTAGCTGGTGTAAAATCAGAGGCTTCATCAGAGCTAGGCTAAATGATACTAGTTGAGGAGCTGGATCTTTATGTTCAGTATTTTTATGTCTGCAGCAGGCCAGCTGGCTACTCACTTCCATTGCATAATATGACAGACGTGGGTTCACTAAACTCTTATTTTGGCATTTGTGGTGCTTGGACACTTCATAGAGTCTCACTTGCTTTGTCAGAAATGAGACTTTTCTTGGTGGAAACTAAGGTGGTTAGATTATGTGTTTTTTATGCTCCTCAACTTTGTGCAGAACTTAAATTACACATTGTTGGGTACTGTGGAAAAAACCCTAGCTAGATATCTGGATGGACAGGGGTAAGTAACTGCATGTGTTGATGGGATGAGTGGAAAATGGAGATCATCATCTAGACTGGCATGGATGATCAGCCACAGCAAGGGGAAGTTCATTGTCACTGCCCCACCAAAACAAATATACTTATCTTTTTTGTTTTTCTTTCTGGTTGTTTGACAGTGGTTGGAGATTAGGTACCCAAACTGAGTCCAACCAATCTAAAGAACATCTACCATCAGAGGTAGGTAGGTAGAGGGGTGGGTGTGTGTGTGTGTGTTGTGAGAGGGGAAGGAGAGGGGACAATTTTTGCCCTCACTTTCTTATGCGGGATCACTTTTTTTCCTACCTCTGTATTCTCCAGTCCCTCTTTGAAAAGCAGTTGCAAATATTGTCTTGCTAGGAGGTTAAGTAACATTCTCTAGGGTCTTAAGAGCTACTAATGGGTGAGAGAATGACCCTAATTAAAATTACAAGGTTAGAGAAAAAATATATTTTCAGTTTCATTCCTTGCCAACTGCAGCCCAGAAATATCATTTTGTTCAAATCCCCTCTGACTTTCCAGGGATTTGCCACCTAAAACCCTTGCTTGGCAACCTTTCAAACGTGGTGTGCAGAGTCTTCATTTATTCACTCTAATTTAAAGGTTTCGCATGCCAGTAATACATTTTAACTTTTTTAGAAGGTCTCTTTCTATAAATCTGTAATATATAGCCAAACTATTGTTGTATGTAAAGTAAATAAGGTTTTAAAAATGTTTAAGAAGCTTCATTTAAAATTAAAGTGCACAGCCCCCTGGACTGGTGGCCAGGACCTGGGCAGTGTGAGTGCCACTGAAAATCAGCTTGTGTCCTGCCTTCGGCACACATGCCATAGGTTGCCTACCCCTGCTTAGAGTGACCCTCTCTATCAGGGCATGCTAAGTACAGTTCTGCTGCCCTTTACTCATACAATAAGGATAACAACATTTCATTTCCTCTGCATTCAACACTAAAGTTAAGTTTAACTCAGAACAGGCAGAATTGATCACTTCAGTCTGCTGTTGAAATCTTCCCCCCCAGTTCTTCTCTAGATGTCAGGAGAGACAGGAGCACTGCCCGCTTTTTTGCCGCCCTAGGCGGCGGAAGGTCCTGCCCTCGAAATGCCACCCCTGACAGTGGTGGCAGAAGGTCCCGCCCCTGAAATACTGCCGATGACCGGGGCGGCCGAAGATCCAGTCGCCGCTGCCCAAATATTAGCGCCCTAGGCAACCGCCTAGGTCACCTAATGGGTTGCACTAGCCCTGAGGGGAGAGCACCTTCAGACCCTGCTTACATATTCATAATTCTGAGAACATTAATAGTCCTGCTGACTGTCAATGGGAACACTCATGTGCAGTCATATATTTAAGTGCTTTGGTGAACCATGGCCTATATATGAAGAATTTCATCTGTGAACAAAATCCTGCCCACTCCTCTGTGGACATGGATTGGCCCCACATGCACTGGCAACACTGAACAAGATTTTTAAGGGCAGTATGAAGAGCTGTACCCCCCCACACACATACTGCAGAGCCCAGCCTAGTAGGGCATGTAGCCCGGGTATCCCTGCAACACCAGGTCTCCCCCAACCAAGCCTGAATTTGCAAGTTTTGGCTATTTGGTTAGAGATGAAGGGGGAATTTCTGTTATTTCCCACATCTGACAATATACTTTCAGTGGGAGAGCTACAGAACTACACAATTGGTTTAATAGGCCTGATAGAAGTGTTCTGCAGACACTTTCCTCTCCCTATAAACTTTCTAGAATTCTAAGGAAATTTTGTAAAAACAGTTTTGTATGGGATTTCATTTTCCTTGACCATCTTATGAGCTTATGGTTTCCATGCCATGAACATCATGGCTGATGTACCAATAACACCACCATTTGAAATGCCAGATTGCTTGGACAGACAAAGTGGGAGAAGTAATGTCTTTTATCACCAACTGCAAGGTGAATGGTCCTGTGAAATGTGTTAACTACTTATGCTAAACAATCTGTTTCACGTTGTGTTTAGCTATGAAACTCTGATTAAGTTTCCTAGACCTGAAGAAGAGCTTTGTGTAAGCTCAGAAGCTTGTCTCTCTTTCACCAACAGAAGTTGGTCTAATAAAAGATATTACCTCACCAATCTTGTCTAGGACCCACATGGTTACAAGATTGTTTAGACATTCAATTCAAAGGTTGTTTTTCTCTCCAGCTGTTAGCATCTGAAAGTCTTGCCAAACTTGGAGAAATGCCCTAATTTGCAGTTCTTTGTTTGATTAATGGATAAAGACATCCTCATGCCTCAATACTGCCTACATGTGAAAGCAGAGATAGTTTCTCCCAACACAACTTCATAGCACAGTGCCAAATTTTGTGTATTCTTAGCATGATTACTGTGCAGTTATGGCATGTGCACTATTGCAAATCCCAAGTATTATGAACTCTGTATATTACAAAGGCACTGTGAAACTCTGATTGATTTGGACAGTTTGTAGTTAATTAAATTCATTTCCAATTCTATCTTCTCACTCAACTTCAAAGTATTCTATATTAAAAGCCTATTTTCAATTAGTAAGGAGGATGAAACAAAAAATTAATTATAAGAGGGGCAATCCCCATTTAAATCTTCATAGCATGGCAATTATTTATGTTAAATGTTAAGAAACTGAAGAGTTGTTCTTGATTCCTAGTTTTTTCTTAATATGTATCTCACATATTAAATCTAGAGCAGGAGGTAACAATTTTTAAACCAAGTTTATGTTAGACTCCAAAAGAGTTAGAAAAATGAGCACATTTGGTTGGAGTCAAATTAGGTGGAATCCTATGCACATGGGACCCGATTCTCCACTCTGCAACACCAGTTTTTCCTCACTGTAATTCCATTGACTCCAATGGGGTAAAGATTGCGTAACAAAGTGGAGAATCAGTTATAATATTCATAATACTTTAAGATGGAGAAATCAGTAGAATGTCGTTATCAAAGCCCTTTACAGGTGGACAAAGTGGGCACAAACTGTTACCACCAGTGTACGTTAGTAGAGAAGTCTGATTTGGTAGGATTTTGTACCCACTTTACACAAATGCAAATGACTACACAGCTGCCGACAGTTAAGAATTATGCCCTTTGGGGAGGTAGAGATGGATCAGAGTTAAATACTATAGTCTAACCAGTCACAACAAGGCATGTTATGCTGGGGGAAGTGGTCACTGCTGGGAACAGTGTGTGTCTGGTTCTCCCAGCTTCCCCTGGTTGCAGTAGCACTTGACTGAAGCCTCAAACTTGGACTAATACACAGTGACATTAAGAAAAGTCTGATTCAGCTTTTTGCATTGGCTGTTTATTTTTTCATTTATGTATTGTTAGCCACTATCTCCCAGGTACTTTGGGCCTCCTATACTTATTACTTGTTCAAAGGAAGTAGCCAATTGTCCTGACAAAAGAGGTGGGCATCTAGGCCACACAGAAATGTCTCTTCCTGTAACCTCCTCCAGCCTGAAGCATCAGGATAGCGAAACGTGCTGTAATACACTCCCCCAGCACAGACTCCAGAAATCCTAAGCAGCCCATATTTGCCACTCCACTGGTCCAAGGTATCCAGAAGTCTCATCACTTTGAAGAGGTCAATGTGGATAGTCTTTAGCCACAGTGAACAGCAGTTCATGGACAAAGATTGTCCCATTCAGCACGGTGGTTTGGACACAGGGTCCCCATCCTTGGCATAATTCCTGTGATGAGAACTAATCTCTGTCATGCTTTGCCTTCTCTGATCCTCATGTCTCCCTCTCCTTCTCAAAATACCCACCCGAAAGCTTATTTAAGGATTCAAAAACTTTTAGCATAATATGTTTGGTCCTGCCTCAGTGGGGGAGCGGAGGGGGGAGGTGGGAAGATAGATGATCTTTTGTGGTCCCTTCCAGCCCTACAGTTCTGATTCTATAATATGCTGTGTTCCTTATCATGTAGTTGTAGAAGCTGATGTTTGTACTAAAGATACATTTCATGAACATGGTCCCTGCCATCTTCTACAAAGTATGTCATGTGAGGTGTCAAGGAAAAGTTATGGTTTGCTGAATATAATTATCCTATTTGTATGCAGGTATCATTTTTGTATTTGGAGTTATAAATATTGACTATGCATCTGTATTTCAGATGTGTTTGCTCCTGGGTAACACCCACAAAGTACTTTACAGCCAGTCTAGCCAGCATATTGTGAATAGTCTATTCCAGTGGTCTCCAAACTTTTTACGCACAAGATCACTTTTTGAATTTAAGTGCAAACCAGGATCTACCCTACCCCTTCCCTGAAGCCCCAACCCGCTCACTCCATCCTCCTCTTCCTCTGTCACTTGCTCTCCCCCACCCTCATTCACTTTCACCAGGCTGGGGCAGAAGGTTGGGGTGCAGGAGGGGGTGTGGGCTCTGGGCTGGGGCCAAGGGGTTGAGTGTGGGAGGGTAGTCTGGGCTGAGACTTGCACAGGGAGGTGGGGTGCAAGTTCTGGGAGGGAGTTTGGGTGCCAGAGGGGGTTCCTGGCTGGGGCAGGGCATTGAGGTACGTGAAGGGGTTTGGGATGCTGACTCTGGGATGGGGCTCAGGGCTGGGGGTTGGGGTGCAGGAGGGATATGGGCTCCAGCCAGGTGGCACTTACCTTGGGCAGCTCCTGGGCAGTGGCACAGTGGGGCTAAGGCAGCCAGCATGCCCCTGCGGCCCTGGGGAGAGGAGGGGCATGGCTCTGCGCACTGCAGCTCCCATTTGCTGCAGTTCCCAGTTCCCAGCCAATGGGAGCTGCAGGGGTAGTGCTTGCAGGCAGAAACAGTGCGGGGAGACCCCTGCCAGCTGCAAGAGGGTGCTATCCGCTTCAGGGAGTGGCACGGGGTCAGACCAGGCAGGGAGCCTGCCTTAGTTCTGCTGCACCTCTGGCAGGGGTGGCTCTAGCCATTTTGCCGCCTCAAGCACGGCGGCACATCGCGGAGGGTGCTCTGCCGGTCCCACGGTTCTGGTGGACCTCCTGCAGGCTTGCCTGCGGATGCTCCACCGAACCAGTGGACCCTCCGCAGGGACGCCTGCGGGAGGTCCACTGGAGCTGCCTGCTGCCCTCCCAGCGACCAGCAGAGCGCCCCTGCAGCATGCCACCCCAAGCATGCGCTTAGCATGCTGTGGCCTGGAGCCACCCCTAGCCTCTGGACTTTTAGTGGCTAGAGATCGCTATCAACTGTCAGGGGCTCCAGGATTGACCAGTCAATTGTGATCTACCAGCTGATGACCTCTAGCCTATTCAATTGAATGGCCCATCAATAAACACAATGGGCCATGGGAAAAGCTTATCCTCACTTTATGATCTTTCCTGTGGATGCGTCGGTAATGGCTGATAGGACTCACTGAAGCATGCAAGGGCATGGGACTAGATCATGTGATACTGAACTCCATCTTCTTGCTTGGACTTTTCCACAAACTGTGCTGGGGGGGGGTTGCTTGAAACAAAGAAGTTCCATCCACATGGAATAAGCTATAAAAGGGGGAAGTGGCATCACCACTGACCTCACTCCCCCTACAACACAACACCTGAGGAACAAAGAATGAACTGGGGAAGGGGGTCCCAGGTGGGACAGAAGAAGTCCAGCCTGTGTAAGCAAAAGAAAAAACCTGCTTGTACTAGCTCATAGGATGAGATACTGCTTGATCTTTGCTGCTTGATTCAGATCCTATCTACAGGGGTGAAAGTAACTGAGGACACTTACTGGTATGGGGGGAGGTAGCTCTGGTATCCCTCAGCCAGCCCTTGGCCCACACCACCTAGGGCTTCAGGCCCTTTAAATCAACACAGGGGCTCCAGATGCTGCTGCTGCGGTAGCGGCAGTGGCGTCCAGAGCCCCAGGGCAGCTGCTCCCTTTGCCCCCACCCCCTTTTGTCAGTGGCTGGGGAAGGGAGGGGGCAAAAGGAGAAGGGATGTTAAAGTGCGGCAGGGTCCTTTGCTGCAGCAGCACTTTAACATTGCTGACCCCCCCGTCAGTGGTCCCACCAATGGGAGGAGAGGCGGGCACAGCAACATTAAGGACAGTCCTTTGCTGTGACAGCACTTTAATGTTGCTGCCTCCTCCCTCCACCCCCGTCAATGGCCCTGCTGGTACAGACACTACTGGCAAGGCCCCCCAATAGGGGAGGCAAAAGGAGCAGAGACATTAAAGCGCTGCCATGGCAATGCTTTAATGTGGGCTAGGTATGGGCCACTGCGAGTTCTTACTGGTACAGAGTACTGGCCCGTACCAGCTCACTTTCACCCCACCTATCTAGTTTATAAAGCTTAGATAACCTACTAAATAAAACAAAATGCAATCTGCTTTGATCTCTACACTCACTACCTATAAAATCTTTCTGTAGTTAATAAATTTGCTTTGATTTTTTACCTAAAACAGCGTGTTTTGCTAGAAGTGCTTGGGGAATCTGCTCGGCAACAAACTGGTGCATTGTTCTCTCCAGTTTGAGGGAGGAGAGGACTGAACAACAAATCTATACAGGCCAGGCTTTTGACCAAGGCAAGACAGTACAGCTCTGGGGTTCTAGTCTGTGGAGCTGGATGGGAGGAGGGTGAGCTAGCTGGAATCTGTCTTTTGTTAGTTCATGAGTATCTGAGGAGAAGCTTCATGTAACGGCAACTGGGTGTGTTATTACCGATGTAAAGGTTTGTGTGAGTGTGGGAGCAGAAGTGGTCTGCAGCTTGGCCCAGATTGGTATGCCAGAGGTACCTCAGTTCCAGGTTGCGCCTCAGGGAAGTCCGTCAAACCCCAATAGTTCAATTTTATCAGACTTAATCCCTGGCAAAATGGCAACAACTGAATAATTATTTTGGATCCAGCCCTTGGACTGAACTGCCACAATTATACTTCTACAAAGAAGTAGGCTGTATCATGTAGGTTGACAGCTGAATTACTTTGGCTTAATTTTGGTTTAGTGTGTGGACACTGGGTGGTGTTGGAGGTATGTGATATACCCAAGGTCAGACAAGATGATCTTGTGGTCTCTTCTGGCCTTAAAACATTTGGGTATGTCTATACACCTGTGGTTGGCCCATTCTAGCTCACTTGGTCTTGTGGAGCTCAGCCTGGAAGGCTGTTTCATTGCTGTGTACATGTCTGGGCTCAGCTGGTGCTTGGGCTCTAGGACCCTGAAGGGTGGTAGGGTCCCAGAGCTTGGACCAGCTGAAGCCTGGAAGTCTACATAGCAATGAAACTGCCCTGCAGCCCAATCCCCACAAGCCTGAATTGGCTGGTACAGGCCAGCTGTGGGTTTTTCTTTGCTGTGTAGACATACCATGACTCTAAAACAGTCTTTCTTCCCACTGTGTCCTCTAAGGTGCAGGATCACTTCTCCAAACTCTTGTTTATACAGGCCAAATTTCTAAGCTTTGCTCCATTGTACATAAAATAAACAAATGAAATATATTTACCTGTGCCATTTAAAAAATGACATTTTCCTAGTTTGCCGATTGTGCTGACTGTCATCTCCATTAAATATTGTCAGCTGCAAACATGACATTGCAGTGAATGATATGATGCCAGCTGTAATTAAAAAAAAACTACAGTGCTGTAGAGCAGCTTTGTTAACTTCATTTATTACCTTTTTAATTGTCATGTATTGGCAATTTGTCATTGGCATTGACTTCCTCCCTGACAGCCAAGATTACTGCTCTAACAACTGGCTAGTCCTTCATTGCCTCTTTCATGCTTGGCTCTCTCTCTTTTTCATGTTCACTTTTGGAATCATGGCACCTCCTGATAATAGACTAGAAACAAGAGGAGGAGGAAGGGACAATTGTTGCAGAAAGAGGGGAATAAATGGAGCAAGCAAACAAGGAAAAGAAATGAATAGAAAAATTACATTGGGGAAGAAGAGAAAGTTAAATGACTGAGGAAAACAGGTAGCTGTATGAAGAAAGGGGGGAAATGGAGTGAAAAAAATAACAAAAAAAAACCACTGGAGACTAGGGTGACCAGACAGCAAATGTGAAAAATCAGGACAGGGGGTGGGGGGTATAATAGAAGCCTATAAGAGACTCAAAAATCGGGACTGTCCTTATAAAAATTGGGACTTGCGGTCACCCTACTGGAGACATGGGAGTTGGGATCGAGCCCAAAGTAACCAATACAAATTGTTTCAATAAATGTTTAATAAATATTACAAGAGTATTTATTATCAGTTGATGTGAGGATGGAAGGGATATGCTGTGGCTGCTTGAGTGATACATTGGGAATGGGAGGTGACAAAAGTTGAATATTGTTCCCTATAATAACTTAAGGGACGGAAGAACCTAGTTTGGTATTAGGCAAATATTTTTAAGATTGTGATCTAACACTTTAGAATTCTGGCCCTAATTCAGGAAGGTACTGAAGAAGGTGCATAACTTTAAGTGTGAGTAGTTCCACTAAAGGCAATTCTTTAAATGTTAAATTCTTCTAAGATATTTAAAACCAATGATTTTATTCAAGGAAAATGAAACTTATCTTGTATTACCAGTAAAATAAACTTGCTATGCTCTTCGCTAAGCAATGACTCGATAATAAATGGAACTGTGAACTCCACTGTTAAAAAAACTTGTTGCTTTCTGTTGTAATGAAGGATGTTATGAGAAAATGCAAAAGTGCGTGTGGACTCATTTTAAGAGTGATAGATTGATAGAACTGACACTGATGTGCAAGCATTGTTTTACTTTAGTGGGGCAACTCAGATGCTTAAAGTTACATGTGTGCTTAAGTATCTTTATGGAGCTTGATTGTTAACTACTTTCTTGTTCTTCATCTCCCCCACACCCCAGCATGTACACATCTGTTACAACCCTGCATCCTGCTAAAATCTAAGGTAGGTACAGAAGAAAAATGTTTGGATATGGGAAGCACCAAGGATTGCCCTCTCTCAGATCCAAACACCCATGCCCAATACATACAATCTCTCACACTCACACATTTGTAATTAGCTCCGTTACTTATGGGCCTACTTTGGAACGTGAACCCCTTAAAATACATTACTTCACATTTTTTCCCATGTTCTACCCTATCTTTGTCAGATGATGCAGTATCACATCGCCACAGGAGAATAGGACTCAACAGCATACTATGCCAAAATTCATGAGCTCCTCCTATTTTAATCTATTCTAACAACTGTTCATGAACAATTCATTCAATCTGTCTTGAATTTGGAATGAAACATGAAATCAGTAACGTTTCCCCGTGGCTTAGGCTAAGTTATGAACAGTTTAAGCCTCGATGGCTCAAATCCCTATTAACTGAGGATCTAAGTAATTATTTCTTTTTGTTTTAAATCTTTAGGAATATGTAAATTCTTTGAAGGAAGAAGAATACATGCAGATATGTTCTAAATATACAAAGGGTTTTTTAAGCCTTTGCGGCATAAGAATGACACCCAACACTGACTCCCCTTTTACCACTAAAATTATAAAAATTAAAACATAAAAATACAATAAAATAAATAGCCCTACCTCTCAAAAATGGAGAGGTACCAGAGTGTCATAACATTTTTCCCAGATTTGGACCTTAGCGTCCAAAATATGGGTGTTAGCATGAAAACCTCCAAGCTTAGTTACCAGCTTGGACCTGGTAAAGCTACCACCACCCAAAAATAATACAATTTAACACATTCCAGCAACTACACCCATGTAAATACAAAAGAAAACAATATAAACCTATGGTCTTCCTATCTTTGTACTTACAACTTGGAAACAGAAGATTAGAAAGCCAGGAGACAGAAAGATCACTTTCAGAGCTGAGAGGGTCAGACACAAGACAAAGAACAAAGAACTCACACCCAAAACTTCCCTCCACCCAGATTTGAAAAAGTCTTGTTTCCTGATTGGTCCTCTGGTCAGGTGTTTCAGGTTACTCCTTTCCAGGTGAAAGAGACATTAACCCTTAGCTATCTGTTTATGACACGCCCCCCAAATTGCAGACAGTGGGGAACCTCACTGGCGGCGATTTCCTCTTAGAACTTTAAAATAAACAGAGTAATACAACACATGCACCTTTACATATACCACTAACAGACTTTTACATTTTAAGAACACTTTTTAACTACTGGATTCTGGGAAACTCTCACGGGAGAGTGCATCAGCTACTTTGTTAGAAGCTCCTGAGATGTGCTGAATTTCAAAATCAAAATCTTGGAGAGCTAAACTCCAACGAAGAAGTTTCTTGTTGTTCCCCTTGGCAGTATGAAGCCACTTTAGCGCAGCATGGTCAGTTTGTAGCTGGAACCGCCGTCCCCAAACATATGGGCGTAGCTTTTCCAGGGCGTACACAATGGCATAGCATTCCTTTTCACTGACTGACCAGTGACTTTCCCTCTCAGACAGTTTTTTGCTGAGAAACATGATAGGATGGAAGTTGTGATCCGTTGCTTCCTGCATGAGAACTCCTCCTATACCATGCTCAGATGCATCCGTGGTTACTAGGAATGGCTTGTTAAAGTCCGGGGCCATTAGCACAGGATCAGACATGAGCGTTGCCTTAAGTTGGGTAAAGGCCTTTTGACGCTCATCAGTCCACTTAACTGCATTCGGCTGGGCCTTTTTGGTCAGGTCGGTCAGTGGGGCAGCGATTTGGCTGTAGTGTGGTACAAATCGCCTGTAGTACCCGGCCAAGCCTAAGAAGGATTGGACCTGTTTCTTTGACTTTGGGACAGGCAACTTTTGGATAGCATCCACCTTGGCCTGTAGGGGGTTTATGGTTCCTCGACCCACCTGGTGTCCCAGGTAAGTTACTCTGTTTTGGCCTATTTGACACTTTTTGGCCTTAACAGTTAGTCCGGCCTGCCTGATGCGCTCAAAGACCTTTTCCAGGTGATGACACCCAACACCGACTCCCCTTTTACCACTAAAATTATAAAAATTAAAACATAAAAATACAATAAAATAAATAGCCCTACCTCTCAAAAATGGAGAGGTATCAGGGATTTCACAAAGTTCACTAGTGACTTTGCTATTGAAGTTACATGGCACATGTTCAGACACCATGGTACAGGCAGCAGTATAAAACCTGACAGAGAGAGACTTTTAAAACATTAATGAAATCAGTATAAAAACACAGTAAAAACAAGAAAACAAATTGTAAAACAGTTGCTCATCCCAAACAGTTCAAAGTGCATTTCCGATAACCCATCATTGAATAAATTGCTTAAAAGCATATCATATCTAAACTTCAAATGAAGTCATAAAACCACTAAAAAAGGAATGACATCAGCAACACCAGCACTAAATAATTTACATTGTTCTGCTTTTCAAAATGACCATCTTTGCTTGACCCAAAATAGAATTTGTCAGGCATATCACAGATCTATATATAACTCACAGTAAAAATAAACACAGTAGGAAAAAAAAATCAAGGGACAATAACTGAAAAATACCCTGAAGTAAAACAAATAATGGCTATAACCTGGAACAAGTAAGAAGCATATGACAGCCTCTTCCATGTCACAAAAAGGACACCTCATCAACATGGACACCCATGATACAGAGACATTTGTGGCAAAAGCCCCGTGAAGAACTGTCCATTGGAGATAACTCATCCTCTTTGCAGGGAGGGGCTTGTATACAGTTCACCGTGCTCGATGGAGAGAGTCCACCACCAGAAACAGTCTTCGCCATACTGTATCAGGATGATCAACAAGCGTTCAAAAATGATGCAACTTTACCACAAGCATATACACTGACTTATAGCCTAAGTATATTCAGAAGACCCGCTGAAGGCAAACAAGCTCCCAAGCTGGTCAACATCCCAATCCACAGCAGGAGCAACAGGCAAGAAAATAGAAACTTTAGTATAATCAGACCCAAGGAGATGGGTCCAGACTGGCAGTACTGCCCGTAGGAAAGGCTCATTCCTCCTCTGACAAAAACTGAGAAACCCAACAAATGGAATGAAAGCCAAGCTTGACAGCCAAGGTATCCACTGAGACTTATGTAAAATTAGTAAAATCTATTAAATGAACTAGTTTTGTTACCTCTGTTGCAGTAAAGAAAGAGATAAGACTCCTTGAAACGAGTCTAGGAATCCTCATGGCAAGATTCTAAACAAGGGAATCTTGTTTAAGCAGCCCTGGGTACTCCAGCCACCTGTGCTGTGGCTTCAGCTTAAAAAAAAAAAAAGTCTCCCAGCGTTAAAAAGGCTTTGATAAACACTAACACCTCAAAATTGAGATATCCAGAATTGGACAAAAAAAGTTCACGATCAAAACCCAAACACTAAAGAAAAGCAAAAGCCAGTTGCATCCAAGGAACAGGCTCAGCCACAAACAGCTGCCACAGGGTCTGCAGCTGAAATGTATTGGCTCTGTTTAAAAGAGAAGACCACCTTGTGGGCAGCTACGAAAAACCTCTGCTTCAGCCAATGATGGCCATCCCAGAAAACATTCCAAAAGAACCTTCAGAACTTTTTCTAAAAAAAGTGGAGGGGGATCCAAAACAATACACTTATGCCACAACTTAGCCATTAATAATTTAATTGCATCTAACACCTGCCCTTGGAAGGAGAGTTGAGGAAAACATCACTTCCACCTTTGCAACTTCTCTTCCAACTTTTCCTTTACTCCCTCCCAATTCTGACCCAAAATATCATCTAGGCTCAGCATAATTCCCAGTGCCTTGAAGTCAGTTTGGCTTCACAGTAGCAACCCTTCTCCCCACCCCCAGCAAAGTCAGGGGATGGGAGACCATCAAGCCCCCAGCACCAGTGTGTCACTTTTCTCCCAGTTTATGCGAGCTCAGGGAGCCTTCTCAAAAGAGTGCTGGCATTCAGTCAAAACCTGGATGCAACACTCATGAGTAATAAACAGTCTCATTGTCAGCACATGCAGAGATTTTCCCAGAGTACAAGCTGGTATGGGGAGAGAAAGGCCAGAAAGACACTTTCACAATATACATAACAAAGGCTTGATAGCATACAATACCCAGACAGGGAATAGCCCTGAAAAGGAGGCACTCAAAACATCATTCACCCAACAGACTGAAAAGGAGGCACTCAAAACATCATTCACCTTAAATAAATGAGAGAGAGAGAGAGAATACAGTAACTGAATGCAGGAGACAAATTTCAGTCTAGAGCCAAAAGCATATAGGGCATGAAACAAATACTCATGATCTACATGATCAAAAGCCTTCTCTTGGATCAAGGGAAATCAACCCAATGTGCAAACCAAACATTTGAGTCTGAAGTTATATCCTGAAATAGGAAATAATGTTATCAAAAATGGACTGGTTGGGGATGCAATAGGGTCTAATCATGGTGCATAACCTAACCAATCACATTTTTCAGTATTTTTGCCAATCTCTTGGGGAAAAGTTTATAGTCAGACCAAAGCAGGGACACAGGTCTTCAATTCTTCACCTCTAAGGTCCCCCTTAGGCAACAGGGTAAGAACTGCTTGATGACAACTGAGAGGCAACATCTTTTCTCAGATGCTCTCCTGAGAAACGTGGAGCAAGTCAGGTCCAAGAAGGTTCCAAAATGCCTTACAAAACTCAGTCAATAGGCAAGTCATTGATATCAAGTGCCTTCCCCCGAGAAAAGCAATTTAGGGCAGAAATCCATTCTGAGTGTGTCAGGTCCTCTTCAAGTCTTTCCACATCCAGTTGAGATCCGAGGAAGATTCCCAAGGAGCCACTGAGTCTCCGACGGACACACGCTCTGCAGCATTCAGGATCTGAGAAAAAAAAAATCACAGCAAATTTCCTAATCCTCACAGAAACTGAAAGTACTTGGCCCAATGATGTCTTGAAGTTGCCAATCATCTTCCACTCCATGTCTCTTTTCCAGGCTGAAGAAAAATTGAGGAGGCATATTCATTTGAGAAAGGCTGATATTGGGCCCTAATCAGTGCACGTTGATCTTTACTATTCAACACATACTGAAAGAGCTGTTTTTTATGCAGTCCAGTATCATTACTGCCATGAAAGGCTTTTTTCAAGTTTCACAATCCCCAACTTTAACTCCTCCATACTGCTATGTGTATTACTGACAAAAACATTTAATATTAACGTTACCCACGTCCCATCGTTGCCTCACAAAGGGGAAAGTATCCTTTGAGGCAACCCAGACCCCCCAAAATAATTGGAAGAGTCCCAAAAGTGAACATCTTGTAAAACGTGTTAAAATACCAGAACGGATGACAGTCTTGAATAGAAGGAAGAGATGACACAAAGAAGACTAATCATGATCTGAAATCCCAGGAGGGACAATATAACTAGAAAACAAATGAGACAAATGAATAAAACATAAAAATGGCCTGACGGGGCCATAGAGAAAGAGCTAGCACTAGCTCTCAATCAGATGTTCTGCGCCTCAGAAGGGTTAAAATGTCACCACACACCAGTCAAGTTAGAAGCCTGTCCACTATGTGGACAATGGATGCTGTTCCAAATTATTTCTAGCCAAATAATGTCAAACAAATTTGTCAACAGGGCACCCAGGTTCTGGAACAAACAAAACAAAAAACTGTCTTTCCTTACAGTAAGAGCATCAAAAAAGATATTGCTCAAAAATAGCTCAAACCATCAACAAACAGCCTGGAACAAATTCCTGAACCCCAACTGAATCAGGCTGTGCCCTGTCCACAAAGAGAATGACGACCCCTGCACTTGCAGTGGAACCAAGACTCCGAAAAACTTCCCTACTCCCATGAGAAACCCAATTGGTTTGGCTGCCTGCATTTGGGTGCGTCTCTTTCAAAGAATGAAATGTCCACCTTTTTCTGGGACAGGTACTCAAAAAGAGCCATTCATTTTTTAATGTCCCTACACCCATTCACACTCAGAGAGCCACACACAAAATTATCCATGAGACCAGTACTCAGAACAAATAATAAAAAGACAGACACAGAAAAAAGCCCAAAACCTCAAACAAAAACACCAACTTCTCCTATATCCATTAATCCCTAATATTTCCATTGGTCCAAGAGACACAACTTTGGCCATCAGTTTTTTTTCCAGTCTGTAGCGCTTCTCTTTGTCAAACTCAGACCCAGAGACACATCTCACAGAATACTGAGCAGACAGCAAAAACACATTAAGGTCAGGAAGGCAATCTGCCGTCTCAACTCCAAAATTTCCTTTTAGCTTTATCTAGAAACCTACCTACCAATAGTATCTGGGGCATATTCCCCCCAGGAAGTTCAAGATCAAAGAATCTGTGAATTCATCATCCCCCCACACTCAGAGTCACTACCAACCTCAAAGAAGGCAGGGGAGGGAGGAGAGAACTTCAGAGAGAGAAGAGGGAGGGGGATGCTGGAACCAAGGAGGCAAAACTACAAGCAAGAATTCCCAGGGAGAATTCTCCATGGCCCCAACTAAAGACCTGCCCTCAGCAACATCCTCAACAGCGTGCTCCCCAATTGCTCTAACCAAACTAACCCACTTCACAGCTTCCTCAGTAACTGGAGCCCCCTTTGAACTGAATGACCACCTTTTTTCTTTGGGGCTTCGACAGCAAGCCAGAGTACTCAGCCATGGTCACGGATTCCATATCAACAGGCTCAGCCTCCATTCTGTAAGCAGGCTCAAGCTGAGCCATAGCGCAATCAGGACCCACAGAACCAGTAATGCCATCTCCCCCCAGGTTGTAAAGGGGGCACTAATCCCCCAAAACCAACATCCCCAGAGACATTTGGAGGCTGTTGAGACCCAGTCTCTGCCACAGTCATCTCTCTCTGTACTTTATTCTCAGAACCCCCAACATTCCCAGATGCAGGGTCATCATTCCCAGCCTCTTCTGAGGGCACTGATGGACCAAACATATCAGACTCCCACAATACAAACAAGCCAGGTCCTCAGTGGAAACACAGTATAGTCACACTTCCCAATCCTGTATTTCAGGACAACTTTTAAAACTTTGGATGCATTTTTAGTATCATATAAACAGGACTGCCCAGAGGATTCAGGGGGCCTGGGGCAAAGCAAGTTTGGGGGCCCCTTCCATAAAAAAAAGTTGCAATATTATAGAATACTATATTCTCATGGGGGGGTTCTGGGGGGCCCAGGGCAAATCGCCCCACTTACCCCCCCGGGCGGCCCTGCATATAAATCTGCCTATGAAAGGATAAAACATGACAAACCTCTGGAATTCTCCTGAGAGGGCTAGTGATCTTACTATAACTTGCCAGGTCACTAGCCAGTGGCTAATTTCCTAAAATAGGGGTGAGAGGAACATTAAAGATAGTGACTAACAGTATGTGATAAGAGGGACACTAAGGGACAAAGCCACCCTGCACAACAATCCTCTCCACAACCAGAAGGCTCAAAGAAGGTTAAGCTTGGCAACAAGCACAATAACTGTGGCTCATGCAGGAGGCAGACCTCACATTTTTAAACTCAATCACCTTCCCCACACTAGAATTCATTCCTCCACAGAGGCAGAGTCTGGAGGCAAAATTCTCAAACCATTACAACAACAGGCTAAACCCTCAGTACCCACAAAAAACCTGAAGTTTGTCCCCTTGGCCTGGCCATGTCAGCCCAGGGGACAGGCAAAAGCCTGCTAAAGCAAAAGAAATCCTGAAACTAACCCCATAACTACCATAAAAAAACAAAATCGCATTCCCAACAGCAACAGAGAGGAGCAACAAAGCATATCGCCTCTCAGCAGAAAGAGAGAGAGAGAGAGAGAGAGAGAGAGAGAGAGAGAGAGAGAGAGATGTGGCCAGTGGCGCATTATCACCTAGGCCAACAAGGCCTAGGCTGGCAAATTTGCTCATGACCCCTCCCCAACTCTGTCCCTTCCCCAAATCCCCAGCCCACCTCCTCCTGCAGGTGAGCCCGCTTCCCTTCTTCCACCTCCCTTCCAGGCTTGCTGCAAGAAAGTGCTGGAAGGGAGGGAGAAGCGAGTAGTGGCACTCTTGGAGGAGGCAGAGCAGAGGTGAGCTGGGGCCCACGGGCATGGAGAGTAACCCGGGGGGGCCAGGAACTGCTCCCCTCCCCAGATCACCTCCACTCCACCGCTGCAATCCCCCGAGTACCACAACTCCACTTCTCCTCTCTCCCTTCCAGGCTTATCACAGGGGAGCAGAAGTGAGCTGGGGGGAGGAGGGCGGCAATTTTGAGGGCCTAAGGGCACTAAATTTGTTAATCTGCCACTGGATGTGGCAATATCCAAGAGAAGGTACATTGGGGAACTTGGTCAGGCTCATATTGTGCCTTTAATGGTCAGGAAATTCTCTCTACAAACTAAAATCAAGCAGCCACAGTTTCAAAGAACAAACAAGAATAATCATTTGGACTATAAACATATTTCCTTTTATTCTCTCTATTTCCAGAGCTAAATAATGTAGCAAAATATCGCACACTTACCTCAATCCTGCAAATATCTGCATATGGACAGATTGCTGAGCCTGCACAAAATCAGCAAAGTCAATGGGCCTCCATGCAATTCAGCAGTCCACTCTCATACAAGAAGTTGCAGGATTAAGACCAATTCTTTTCCCCGGTATTACTATCCATGCATATGCCTCAGATTGTGATTTGAGTTTCTTTTTGTCAAGCTTAGCCTTCAGGTGCTTTATATAATTAAAAAGAATATATCTGAAATAAAGTTCAGGCTCCCCCTGAATTCCTTTTTGTTTTGATCAGATTTATACAACTGAAATTGAAATTCTCTGGAGACAAACAGCACAGTTACATCTGCCCAGGCAAAACAGGAGGACACAGAAGAAAATCCACTCATCTGTAGGAAACATCTTTAAGGATTCTACTTTTCTCACTTCAGCTTTAAACTATTGTGCACCTGCAATCAGGGCCGGATCCCGGCACCAGCCCACCAAGCAGCTGCTTGGGGTGGCCAACGGTGAGGGGTGGCACATCTGGATCTTTGGTGGCAGGTCCCTCACTCTCTCTCGGAGCAAAGGACCAGCAGCCGAATTGCCACCGAAGACTGAAGTGTCAGCAGTAGAACTGTAGATCGTGATCGCAGCTTCTCTTTTTGCTGCTTGGAGAGGCAAAAACCCTGGAGCTGGCCTTGCCTGGAATGCATTTGGAAATGGAAACCAATACATGATACAGCACTACACCTGCAAAGGAGGCTTCCTTGCCAGGAGCACACCACATCAGTGCTTAAGGAGCTACGAGCTGCCCACTGGTTTCTTGGTGGAGTTTAAAGAGTTTGTTTTTAAAACTTATACAGCCCAAATGGGGTTGGAACCGCTTCTTGCTCTCTAAAATACTGCCTCAGTTAGAATCAGCACAGCTGTGTCCTCCTCGATTTAAAGCGAGGAGCTGCTGGCAGGGAGATTTAGATGAAGGGCGCTTGACTTTGGGGACTTAACTCCCCCAACTCTTGTTTTGAAATAGCCCAGATTTGCTGACCTATCTGCTAAGGCTTTGAGAAAAGGGCAGAGATGGATGAGGGTTGTAATTTTCTGGCAACGTGATATTTTGGGGACATGGGGGGTGGTGTTGGTTAGCATTGGTCATGGGAGTGAAAATACGCTGCTGGTTTTTAAATCAAAATAAATATAAACCCCTCTAGGGCTAAAAATTTTACAATGTTAGGCTTCCCCAATATGGTTATTGTTTTAAATCTCATGATTTTAGCGAAACTCATGATTTTCTTTGTGCCTATCTCATGATTTTGAACATGTGGGTTTGACAATACTAAGGAACTGTTGTGAACTATATCTTGGATCAAAGGTTGCGGAGGCTGGGGGACTCAAGGTATGCAGGACAAATGTATTGATGTCAAATGTCATACTGTGCATGTTACTAAGATTCAGTACACTTCTTCAGAGAGTTCAAAGGGTTAAAATGAACTGGTTTCAATTCATTTAAAGATTATATGTAAATACATTCTCTTTCCAATCAATTTATGC
Organism: Gopherus evgoodei; assembly: GCF_007399415.2. NCBI lineage: Eukaryota > Metazoa > Chordata > Testudines > Testudinidae > Gopherus > Gopherus evgoodei. The sequence continues at coordinate 26,400,123 of NC_044329.1, read as the reverse complement.
CAAATAATGGCATTTAGTGTAAGATTATATATGTAAATGCATTCACTTTCTGATCAAATTATTCCATAAAATAGTATTTAAATGTAGACTAATTTGGAACCATGCAGTCATTTTTGGACCAACTAATTTACATAAATATTTATTTTAAAAATAATCTACCACCTAAGGACAACCAAGCAGATAATATATGTAAAAGTGACCCACAAGAGAAATAAATTGTAGATCATTACCTGTGCAAACTGTACCTTTTTTAAAGTAAATTTAAAAGGTGATTTTTGATCTGACTAATAGAATTAATGTATTTTCATCTAGTTCAGGCTGTTATGAGAAATGGCATAAAATGGTAAGTAATAGTTTTCATGCAATTTTTTCGTTGCCATTTTTACTTCTGTTAAATGGAAATTTTGTGTTATTAATTGTTTGATGATAAATGGTGAATTTCAGGAAAATAGGCTGTCAAATGCATACTTATAACCACAACAGATATTTTTACATCACTTGTAACAATTTGGCCTCATAAGAGTTTTTTTGACTAAAATAAAAAATACTTTGCAATTGTCATTCTCCTCTATCTGAGAAGTCCCACCAACAGCATGTCATAAAGCAAAGTTATTAATAAAATAATATATTTTCCACTTATCAGATGTTCTCTGATCTCAGAGTAACCTACAAACAATGAATTAAGATAGACTTTTGTTTCAATTTTTGTCTTTGGCAAAATTTCTGTCACAATATGTGAAGTGTCCTATGTCTTGATGTCTGCACAGTTTTAGCAATTTTGTTTGGAACATCTTTAAAAGTTTCTTTATTAAGGTGTGGGAGAGGTGTATTTCTGAAAACAGGAATTTGCTGTCTGAGAAGCTGTCCACTAGCAGCACAGCTGTCTTTCTTGATTATGTGGAGGGATGCTCAGCCAGTGACTCAGAAGACATCTCATATCGCTTACACTATACCATCTTTACGACAAAGTTTAACAAACCTAAAATGAAAGCATAAATCTCAGTTTCTATAAGTTAATACCTATCCAGATACAGCAAAATATTATAGCTGAGCTGTTTGTAAATTCAATTTTGTTTCCAGGTTAGAACCTTAAAGTAGCTAAGCTTTCCCTGGTTGGACTTCCCAGAGTTTCACTTTCATAACACAGTATGGAACCATTTGGCTTCCAATATGGTTTTGGGATTTTTTCTGAAGGTGTTGCACACCTCTTGTCATTTTCTTGGTCAGTTATGTGGTGGCATCCGAAATCACAAAGCCCAGGGTAACAGGAAAATAGTAATAATCCCTATTACAAATTTCTGTTGTAACACTCTGTGATCAAAAGAAGTTCCAGTTTCTGCCTCTCCTGCACACTACTCACACAGTTACAGCAATTGTCAAGTCTGTGGGATCCCTGCAATGACATTTTAGAAAAAGTCGGCACACTGCAATGTGTAACATCTTCCAGTGTAATAGTTATGTGCAATTCCAGTTTTCTTAACTGAGTTCAGAACTAGAGCTGGACAAATAACTTTTTTTGGTTCACTGGCAGTTCTGAATTTTTTTTCATTTTTGTTTAAAACATAGGTTGGGATTGACTCAAAATGATACTTTTTGGAATATTCAGTGAACCAAGTAGTCAGAAAAAAAAAATCAATGTGAGTCAAACGCAATGTTTCTTCAACCTGAAATGAAATGTATCATTTTGACTGAACATTTTTAAAACTTCTAAAATAAAATTTGAGTTAATTTTGAATCAAAATGTATCATTCTGATAATGTCTAAATGAAACATTTTGATTTTTTCAGCGCTTTTGTTCTAACTAAAATAATTCCAGAAAAATGACATGAATTCGCAAAATCTTTTGGTGCCAACAAATCAGCATTTTTCATCAAAAAAAGGTTGGGCCACATTTTTTTTGCCAGCTCTAGTCAGAATTGTGCTAAACACAACTGTGCTCATTTCTATCAGAGTCCTAAGGTGGTTTTCTTCATGGATGTGGACAGGAATATTTTGTCTGAGAATTGTGCTAGATTTGTTCTATAAAAGCCTGCTACTAACTATCTGGTGGATCATATCATGGTTTGGTGAACAATTGTCGGTCAAAAAGTTACTAACATTATTTAGGAAAAACATGTTGAAGGACTCTAGCTAATGGAGTTCATGAGATTCTAATGTGACAGTGATCAAATTTTATTTACAGTTCATGTGGAACTGGGCTTCAAAGTCCTCAAACAGGACCAGCTTCCAACCATTCTTAGATTCTTTGCGATAGATTTTTCTTTTCCTGGCACACAATGTAAAGACTTTTTTTAATAACTTGGCACCTAAAAATGAAAAAAGGCTTCATAAACATTTTTTCTTTTCTGTTTTCTGTGCTGCTCGACTGCTCTCCCACTACATAACTTCATGTACTGCCAGTTTGAAAAGGTTCCTTATCTAAGGTAGGAACTGCAGTAAATTACAGGAAACAGGTTTCAGGGGAGCAATCAGCATGAGAGGCTCAGAGCAACCTAGTAGAACTAAATTTCCTTTGTGGCGCTCTTGTGTTAGCCTCCTGTCAGGTATTTAAGCATGAACTTTGAACATTTAAGGTTGTGCATTTTCAAACCATATGTTTAGGTCTGTAAGAGTATACTTAATCTCCCTTTCATTATCCAGAAATCCTTCCAATCTTACTTCTTCACCTGCCTCCCCTCACACACACACACACACACTTGGAGCAGCACAAAGGAGCCAGATCAGAGCAAAGGATCAGACCTGAGGTTTGCGCCTGATCCCATAAGTCAAAGGCAAAGCTCCCATTAACTTCATTCAGCAGAAGCAGGACTGGGACCCTTATTTGTTAATAACCTGTTCAGATAGCGACAGCAACAAGTGAGAGATTGGACTGACAACCTTTTACATGCAAGTATGACCTTTATACTCAATGGTGACATTTGTATCCTATTAGCAAAATACTGTATTGTATTTAAGCAATAATTGCATTTTCTATGGAGACAAATGACATGTAAATCAATAAATGATGAGGCTGCATGCCAAGCACATTATTGATTTTCCATCACATTCATCTCTGAGCTTAATGCTAGAGAAAATAAACTGTATGCTATGATTTTTAACAAGTTACATCTTTTGGACTGAATAAAAGTTTGTGGCAGTTGATAATGGTTTTCTCCAACTGAGAAAAACAAGATTTGAAAAAAAAAGTTTAACTACAATTGGAGTGGATGCAGAGTAACTTCAAATGGTTAATAAATCAATTACAACCCATATGGCACCCTTATTATCTACTGAGTCCTTCTGGTTGATCAGATCATGCACTCGTATCACTTGTATTTAACCACTGATTAAGTGCAAAATTGGCCCCCAAAAGTAGTTTGTTTTAGTAAAATTTACCCACGCCAAATCAAAGACTGCCATTGTAGTGAGATGCTGGAGAATGACACACATTGAGAAGTGTTTTCTTGAAACATTAAGTGTAAAATCCTTTGTGCTTTTCTGGTAGCTGTCTAATGATTTTTAAGTTCCAAAGCATTTACTGGAAGAGAAAGGAACAACTTCTGTGTCTTGGTCAGCTAGGGAGGTTGTTTGTACTTCCTCGGTTTTGGAAGTCCTGAAGGCCAATTCAGCAAGTGCAGCCAAGAATGCTGCTATAAATTTAATCCCCATTTGGTCTATGAATAACATTCATATTAGTGTCCTGCATCCCTTAAAAGCAGATCAGTGAGAATGAGGAGGAAAATATTGCAATATATACACACACGATCTAGAAATTTACAAGTGATCTCTGCTAAAAGAGGTGGCCAAGCTATTATTTGTAAATATGAGACAAGATGTTTACATGCCCCTCAGGGTCACTGGATATAGTTAATTAATTACACTCCAACTGGTGCATCATTGCAGTAAAAATGCTGAACTTTTCTAGTCCTCCTTCTAAATCAGCAATAAAACCATTTGTGGAGAATATTTAAAGCGATTTAGTCAGCCTGGTTTGCAATGTTGTTCTTGTATATCTCTCTGTGACACTCATGATTTATTACACTTTTTTCCATTTATTTACTTTGACTCGAGTATACAATCATGTGGAAGAAAAACACCTATCACTGTGGCCATAAATGTCAAGCGGCACAGCTCAGCCACTTCTCTTATGGAAGGAATAAGATTGCAATATTCTTACACCCTGACCAAATCTTTCTGTAAGTTTATGGAAGGAGCAGACTCAAGTGTTTATGTTTCTTCTGCATCTCTCTCATTCTCTCTTGCTTGGGAGTTATTTAATTTAACAACATGGACTATACACTCTGTTCCATCAGCTAACCAGTGTGGCTATCTTCACTACGGCCATTCTGGTAAGTGTCTGCAGTTGTACAGACCAAAGGAAACTTCACAGGCTCCTACAGTGGAAGCCCTGAGCTAAGAAACTTTTCATCTGACTGCACTGTAAATTCATTGATCTACCTGTGTCTCTGTATATATCATCACTCAAACAGAAGTAAAGAAAGATAACTCCTTTAAGAGAGTCTCCAAACACAAGTAGTTTAATTCTGAACAGTAATAATAATCATACAACATTCCTGCGGTAACCCATCAAATGATCTATGGCAGCTTGTTTTCACAATGCATGTTTTTGTATTCATGTGCCTTATTGTGTAAGTCGCCTCTATCAAATCTTGGGTTTTATGTATAATTTATGCCTGTGTTTTGTGAATAAGACTATATTCTTCACTCACCACTGCTTTAGTATTTATTTCCTATTGTTATATAAAATATTTCTTGAGTAGCTGAAAGAGGATTTAGGATAAATCAATTATACAAATAATATTGTGTATATTATTCATAGTGCAGGGATACTTTGAATACTATTACTTGCTGTAGACTCTGATATATGTTTTATTGAGAGAGAAAGAAAGAACAAGATCTCAGGTAAAATTTTCAAAAGTGTCCCTTGACTCTCAGCATGACATAGGGCCTATCTACACTGCCATGTAGCTCAGACCAATGATATGTGAATAGCAATGCACACCAAGTGCTCTGAAGTCACTTCACTGAGTTAGAAGGTTTTTAGTAGTCCTTCATTAATGTGAACTAGGAACCTTTTAGTTTGTGTCTACAGCATCCACAGATCAGCACTTTGGTGCACATTGCTATTCACATCTCTGTAGTCTGAACTGCAAGGTGGTGTAGAAGTAGTCTAAGGCCTATGTATATGTCTACATTGAAATTGGAGATGTGACAAATACCAGGGCTAATTTTGATCTAGTTAGCTCAAAAGACAATAGTAGTGAAGATAGCTGCTTGAGGACATATCCCACTAGTGGTGCTGCTGTGGCTTCATTGCTAGTGTTATTCCAGCTAGCTGGATCAAAGCCAGTTTGTTTATGTCTACATGTGCTGCAGTCAGACCTCTGATTGGGTTATAGACACACCCTCAATCACTTTTGAAAATGGGATTTAGACCCCAAAGTCACTTTGGCAGATTGAGTTGAAAGCAGATAAAATGATCCTCTTTGATTTGCATTATAAGTTATGATTGCACAAAATGTTGCATTAGAAACCAGACAGTGGGAAAACACAAATGGCTGGATCATGTCATTTAACTCACAGCCCTCTGTAAGTGAGGCTGTATGGAGCCACACTGCCTCCAGAGGAGCACTGAGAAAATTGTAACTAAGGCTTTATAGAAACATAGAAGATTAGGGTTGGAAGAGACCTCAGGAGGTCAGCTAGTCCAATGTACTGCTCAAAGCAGAACCAACCCCAATTAAATCATCCCAGCCAGAGCTTTGTCAAGCCTGGCCTTAAAAATCTCTAAGGATAGAGATTCCACCACCTCCCTAGGTAACCCATTACAATGCTGCACAACCCTTCTAGTGAAACAGTTTTTCTTAATATCCAACCTAGACCTCCCCCACTGCAACTTGACACCATTGCTTCTTGTTCGGTCATCCATCACCACCGAAAACAGCCTAGCTCCATCCTCTTTGGAATCCCTTTTCAGGTAGCTGAAGGTTGCTGTCAAATCCCCCCTCACTCTTCTCTTCTGCAGACTAAATAAGCCCAGTTCCCTCAGCCTCTCCTCATAATCATGTGCTCCAGCCCCCTAATCATTTCCATTGCCCTCTGCTGGACTCCCTCCAGTTTTTCCACATCCTTTCTGTAGTGGGGTCCCAAAACTCGATGCAATACTCCAGATGTGGCCTCAGTGCTGAATAGAGGGGACTAATCATTTCCCTCGATCTGCTGGCAATATTCCTACTAATGCAGCCCAATATGTTGTTCACCTTCTTGGCAACAAGGGCACACTGTTGACTCATATCCAGCTTCTCATCCATGTAATCCCCAGGTCCTTTTTCTGTGTGTGGATTACTACCCCTGATGTGCCATCCCCACCTTCATTTCACTGACACAGCAGTTCATATACTCCCCAGGAATTGCTGTATGGTGCTGCCCTTGTGCAACTGGGCAAGAGAAGGCTGCTTGTGCTCAACTGCTGTTCTGTAGTCACAACGGCCAACACAATTTCTTTTTTAGTAGGCTACATCTGCTGCTTTTAATGTATCAAATGTAAAACTTGTATCCATTAGTGACCTGATCCACCACTCTTGATTTAGGAAAACATCTCCCTTTGACTTTTGTGGGAGTTTTGCTTAAGTGAGGAATGTGGGATCAGGCCTCAGATTATATTTGTGAGGACTTCTCCCTGATTGACCATTATGGAAGTCCTTGCCACCTACTCTGAAGCATCAGGAGCTTGCAGCCCTCAGAGGCAGGTACCCAGACTTGATGGATCACTGGTCTCACCCACTATGGGAATTCTCATGTTCCTATTTTGCAATGATTTCTGAGTAATATTTGCAAAATAATCTTTGGTAAATAATAAATGAAAATGTGGTATCTAAACTCAACTTAGTACTGGAGTATCATCACTGTTAATAATGATCCACGATAGTTCTGCCTTGGTATTAGTTACATTAAAGTAAACTAAAAGTGCTTAGGTTGCATAATTGATCAAGTGGAAATACCCGCTGACAAATACTTCCGTAAGGTTGCAATTTCCCAGGGACATCAGCACTGCAACCTTTTCTCCATAAATTTAAGATTTAGCTGCTATATCTTTTGGCAGGCCTTACCATGTTTTCACAAAATGTTAGGCCAGTACAGACTTTAAGAGACATAGCAGTATGAGAATAGTTTAAACTATTCTCATATTTAGCACATGCCTAAATATTCAAACAGCCATCATAACTGCTGTAGGCTCATAAGGTAGCATCTCAGCTCCCAAAAAAACAAAAGGCAATTCCTGACCATTAATTTCAGTGGCAACAGGATATGGCTCTTAATCCTCTTCTTGGAGAGAAATTTCCTTTTGTGAGACCCAGAATTCAGTCTTCAGGCCCCTGCTCTAGTCTAAGTCACATGGAACCTAAGCACAGCCTAAGTTATGTCCACATGTGGATATCAGTTATGACATATAGCAAAAGCCCAATAACATTATATGACAAGAGGGTTCTCCTAGTCTGATTGACAGCTATCCTGCCTATACCTTGTTAGAATGGAAAAAAAAAAAACCAAACACTAACCAAAGGATAACAATCTTAAAGAAAATGTTAATTGAAATTTGCATGGTACTATTTAGAATTAGAAAAAAAGATTCCAGAGATCAGTAAAAAAGGGGGGGGAGAAGAGTGAAAATTTTGCCAGATGAGCACTGACTCCCAATTGGCAATGGGGAGGCTCCATGGTGGGCAATCCATTTTTAGCTATAGTAAGATTAACTTTGACATGAATAAAAAGCCATTGCTAATGTGAAGAAAGCCTATTATCTATCCTGAGCTGGGGATGGAGAGACATAAGCATGAAAGCATCATCATTTTTGCAGAGGATGGCTCTGCAAACCTCAGAATAATAAATAGGAGTACAAACAATTAATATTAATTTGAGTGCATGATGCATGGTGCTTATCATGTATTAATTTCAAAGTGTACTGATTGGTTAATTACAGCTTTCCATCACTTAGCAGCATGAACATGACACCAAGGTCCAGCTGCCCAATCCCAAACCTTAAAAATTACTTTTTTCCTGTGTAACAGAACCCCTAGAAAAGGGCTATATAGTGAGCCTGATTTTTAATCTGCATATCCCTAGGAATCACTGGAGAGCTCTGTGTAAAAACTGGTAATATGGTAGGGAGGCAAAATTGTTATTGTCAAGCAGTAGTCGTCTAAATCATCCTAGTGCTCTTTGCGAGGTATTTCTTTGGATGTTATGAAGAGAAAGAAAGGCCATAAGAAGTTCAAACAAACACTTAAGGTACATCTACACAGCAACTGTAATTCCCAGTTGAGGTTCATATATAGGCACTAGTTCTGCTTGAGATAGTGCTGTCATAAACAGATAGCTAAGGGTTAATGTCTCGTTCACCTGAAGCACCTGACCAGAGGATCAATCAGGAAACCGGATTTTTTCAACTTTGGGTGGAGGGAATTTTGTGTCTGAGGTCTTTGTTTTCTGTCTGCCTGCTTTCTCTGAGCTTTGGAGAAGTAGGTTCTGCTTTCTAATCTTCTGTTTCTAAGTGTAAGGACAAAGAGATCAGATAGTAAGTTATATGGTTTCTTTTCTTTGGTATTTACATTAATATAAGTGCTGGAGTGCTTTGATTTGTATTCTTTTTGAATAAGGCTGTTTATTCATATTTCTTCTAAGCAATCGACCCTGTATTTTGTCACCTTAATACAGAGAGACCATTTGTATGCATTTTTCTTTCTTTTTTATATAAAGCTTTCTTTTTAAAACCTGTTAAAGTTTTCTTTACTGGGAAATTTCAGGGAAATTGAGTCTGTACTCACCAGGGAATTGGTGGGAGGAAGAAATCAGGGGGAGATCTGTGTGTGTTGGATTTGCTAGCCTGATTTTGCATTCCCTCTGGGTGAAGAGGAAAGTGCTTTTGTTTCCAGGACTGGGAACGGAGAGGGGGAGTCACTCTGTTTAGATTCACAGAGCTTGTGTCTGTGTATCTCTCTAGGAGCACCTGGAGGGGGGAAGGGAAAAAAGGATTATTTCCCTTTGTTGTGAGACTCAAGGGATTTGGGTCTTGGGGTCCCCAGGGAAGGTTTTTCAGGGGGACCAGAGTGCCCCAAAACACTAATTTTTTGAGTGGTGGCAGCAAGTACCAGGTCCAAGCTGGTAACTAAGCTTGGAGGTTTTCATGCTAACCCCCATATTTTGGACGCTAAAGTCCAAATCTGGGACTAGAGTTATGATAAGTGCCTACAAATAAAGTGGCCACAGCTGCATAGCTTGTCTGAGTACATACCCAGCGCATCAGGCTGCAGTGTTGACATGCCCTCAAACTCTGATACCCTAATAAAAAAAGAAAAGCTAAAATTCCATGAGATTAACACCAGAAAATAATCATATGAAATCTGACCAGGAAGAGAGAGTGAGAATCAAGAAAAATGTCAGATTAACTGAAAGACTGAGAAGATTGTGAGACCTTTGCTTTCCCCAAACTGATGGACACTGAGGCAGACATTCTGATTTCAGCTCTCCCATGACTAAGGAAGGTGGGAGATACTGGGGAAACAGAGGCAGAGGCTCTCTCCCTGGGAAGCTGATCCTACAGGTTCTGCCCAAGTTTGAAGATTGGCTCACAACCTGGGTCCAAAGCCCAAGGCAAACCCTGCCCCTTTGATGAAACTTACAGGGACAACTCTCATGAAGCCTCATGGAGATTTCCCTTTAGCCCATCTCCTTCAGGTCTTCCTTTGTGAGGGAGTGACTGGGCCCTCAGATAGCTTCTTGTTCACTAAAGCCCCAGTCCACTTACCACTGAAATCAATGGAAAGTTTCCAGTTGACTTCAGTGGCATTGAATCTAATAGATGGGAAAACCCCTAAGGGGAACAAAGTTCAAAATCACAACTTGGATTCAAATTTCTGATGTTTTGAGAGAGGTTATAGAACCTTTTCTACTCCTGCTAGGAGTTTGTCTGCCTTTCTTTGGCAAATGACTGTGCGGTAGTTACAGACAGGGTTTGTTTCTCCAGTTCTCTTTCTGACTAAATAAATAGATTTATTCACATTTCCTTCCACAAGAAAAATTACAATTTCAAACTGAAGATGCCGTTGAAGTCACCGTTCTTTGACTGCTGCTCTTCCAGGGGTTGGATCCCTTGGTGATGTACTTGGCCTTAGCAGCTAGACAACGCACTTTCCCTGTACAGTGGAATATTTTTTTCCTCCAAGCCTATAATGCTGTTACTTTCAGGCATTAGTTCTGCAGCTGCTCTGTGGGACTGATCCAAAGTCCACTTCTATCAGTAAGAACACTTCCATGCATTTCAGCAGGCTTTGGACCAGGTCCCAGATGACTTTCCTGATTTGTTCCCTCCTGCCTCTTCCTTCATTCTTCCCAAGACACCCTTTCAATGATACAAAGGCTCATTCTTTTTTCTCTGCTCCTTCAGGAGCCATTCTTGCTTCCAGCATTCTCCCTCTGTCATCACCAGATTTTTGTTCACATCCAAATACTGCCATTTCCTCACTATCCAGGTCAAAATCAGCCTTAGAAGAAGGGTGGCCCCTTCTAATTAAGTCCCCTTTATCTACTAACAATCAAAGCTACCTCAATGTTAACAACTGACAGGAAAAGATAGAGTCTACAATCATCTGAAAACACATTTAAAAATATATTTTAGCCTGATATAGTTTAAAGTCTTTCACTTGAAAGAAAGCCCTTTTATAAATACAAATTAAGTCATGTAGATAACATACAGGTATTCATAAAGGAAGTAAGTGTCACAACATGTCACTTTTTTCTCCTTCTTCTTTAAGATCTATTCTGACTGTTGATTATCAGGTGCAAGACACATTGTTTAATGCAAAGAAGAATGTACTCTGCTGTAGGCTGGTTTCATGGAACTTTCAAATTATCTGACCTGAATGGACTGTTTTATATCTAAGCAGCAAATGCTGTCAAGCTTCCTGAGACTGGTTCAGCAGCAAATTTATGCTTTCCTTCTTGTTAAAAGCCTAAGTCATATATGGATGAAATGGATGTGTTATAGCTAGGGAATTAATTTATTCATACACTACTATGTAAGAGCCACTCTCAGCCAGAATTCATGCCTATGATAACTCTTTGGGAATTGAGATTCTAAAATAGAAAATATTGAAGAAAGTAAAGTTGATAACCTATCTGGAGTAGGCAGAATGGGCTTCTACCTTTAAGCATGTATGATTAAAGGATTGAATCCCATGCTTTTAATGCATTAGACAGACTGAGGACTTAAGATGCTCACTTAATCAACATAATATGAAGGGAGAAAAAATGAATGCTTTACAAAAGATCTCAGAGGGGGGGATAGGCTAGTATGGTGTAACTGTGCAGTGAGTTTCCTTCTGAGAAAATGGAAAGTGAGGCAGAGAGAGTTTGGGTAATGAAAGGAAAGATAACCTTTTCTTCCAGAAAGAGGTCTGCTGAATACTATTTTTGAAGTGTTAATTATGGATTGCTGCTTTGAATATTAAACATGGCAACCCCGAGAGAGTGAAGTAGTTCAGCAGAAATCACATAGTCCAACATTTTCAAATGTGGGCGCCAATAGGTAGGCACCCAAGTCAAAACTAATCTCAACAAGAAATGAGAAACATGCCAAATGGACCTGGAAGGTTATTTTTTACAAGGCGCACAAAGCTTAGACTGTGTGTAGTTTCTAAATTAGATATGAAGAGGTAAGGTATTCTATCAATCTGCTTTTTGAGATAGTGAAAACACTTTCTCCTTTACTGTAACTGGCTAAAATATTCTTTGATTGCTATTTCACCATTAATGGGTTGGGGTTTTTTTTCCTGTTTTTGTTGGTGATTACACACACACACACACACACACACACACACACACACACACACACACACACACACACACACACAATATTGCAGAATAGATGGCAATTATTTTAGCTGTATATAGGGGAATAGCAAAGTTGCATCTAGCTAGAATAAGTGCATAGTTCTGATCATCTTCACAGAAGTGAAACTGAAGATGACACAGAGGCCAACTCAATTAATTCATGGGAAAACCAGAGCAGCTATTTTCACAGCTCCAAACAATACAATTAACTATTAAAATTAAGGGTCCCTTTAAGTTTCTAGTGTGTAAACAAAGGGTTACCAAAAATATTTGCATTCATTCTTTACTGCTTTCACTATGCTAGCAGCTATTACAGTGCCATGTTCTAATAGGAATTTCATCATGCATTCAAACTGGTGAGCGGAATCATTTAGCAGTTACAACAAATTGAGCTCAGCAGGGTTTATTTCAAGAACTTCAGTGGTGTCAAGTGGTCAGTCCTTCATTTTTAATTTCTGGATATATGAGATGCAAATTGCCTGATCTCTCATCCTAACAGACAGTCATGGCATATGGCTTCAGTTACAAACATACTCTTAAGTCTGAGGTAAACAACATTATCAGGATGGAGATGGGGCAGGTTGGATCAGAAAGAAAAGATTAATTATCTTGTAAAACTATTTTATTATCTTAATTGTCCACATCAGTCATGTTTTCCTAATTAGAAAAGTATATTCTAGCATATACCTTCTGCCCTGATTTAGTGTAGCAAGGTCCAGCATTTGCATGAATGATGATTTTTCATCTTTGTAAGCTTGAGAAGAACAAATTGTCTATTTTATAAAAGCTGTGTATTTTATTATTAGATTTTATCACATACTAAGTGGACCACCCAAAGGTGAAGTACATCATTCCATGGCACACACTGTAATACTGGTCTGCTGCACAGACATTTATTAAACATTACCAAAAATTGATCACAGTTGTCATCTAATCTACCTATAGGAAAAAATGGTGGTAATCTTATTCTACTTTTTGGCACCTGTTGTCAAATGCTAACTTTTTACTGGCAACCAGCTTACTTGGGGCTGAATTTTGCCCTCAGTGATGAGAGTATCTTCTCATGAAGTCACTGAGAGTTGGGACCATATAAAGGACAGATCCCAAACTTAATGAAGTCAATGGAAAGACTCCCACAGCAGAATCCTGGTGCTTACCAACAAGAGATATAAAAGTATAAAATATTATTCAGTTCTTTTATACTGAACACAGGTGTCCTCCTTTCTGGCCTTTTCACTTATTCAGTGTCTTGAACCAGCATGATGAAGGGTCTGGGTTTTCCATTCTAAGCTACTGGTCACAAATGAAAATCTTGACCATAAAAATTTGTAAATTTCATTTACTTTGTTTTAGTTGAAATTTGAGCTGTATTGCTCACAATAAAGAAATGAACTTGGGATTGATCATGTTATTTTCTTTCTCTTGAATGGATGATTGTTCCTCTTGTAATCAGGTTTCTCATGCACATGCTGGTGGAAATCAGTGCTGGAATTTGCTTTCTGGGAGTATTTAAAATTGCAACCTTAACATTTTGTTTCTGTGGTGAGCATTACTGTTAGTAAAATTTGATCACTCTAACATTTGTATTAAGCAAACACAAAAACTGCTCAGACAGGATCAAAGTAAATTCATTTAAAAATATGAACATTCACAGAAATTGTTACACTATTTACCTGGCTCCAACATGCATTCTTTAATATTCAGACTCTGAAATACATCTCTATGCTGGTCAGATCCCTAAAGCAAGCCATTTGTAGAGTTCTGATGAGCCGTAAACTCTAGTTTCTGTTGCCAGTTTGTCAAGCTATTGATCCATAGCATCTTGCTTAGGGTTGTTTTCATTTTGACAGAAAAGCTTGAAGGAGATGCTGATCTTAAATGCAAAGGATCTTACTGTTTGGGGAGCTGACAATAAGCTTCTGTAAAACCTGAATGAAGTAGATTTTGTGTATGTGAAACTCCTTTGATGCACAAAGTAAAAGGCCTATAGATTTTAGAAACTGTGTTGCAGAGGCCAAGAGGGGTTAATTCTGATACATCTCCATTGGTGTTAGCAATTTTCAATCTTATTTTACATTAACAAAACTTCCTTAAATGAGAAGGATTCATGGCTTTGGATAAAATCAAAGATTATGAGTTTTGGAGATAGATTCTGATCTCATTTACCAGTCTGCATCTGGAGTAATTCCCATAGAATTAATCTGGTGTTAGATCAGAGTTAATGAAATCAGAATATGGCCCTTTATGGGCATCACTTGTGTTTATAGACCACCACTCATAACATCTAGGTCTTGACAATCCTTTGCTAGTTATCTTCTAGCCTGTTGCTCCATGCTTCTTGAATGCTAATCTTATTTCCTTCTTTTCCTTCTCTTTATAGTGAACAATGAAGCTCTTCATAGTTCACAGAGAGTCCCTCCCCAACGTCACTATTCCTAATCACTGAGGCATTAACATTGTGCTTTTTCACATGACATCCTAAAATATGTCAAACAACAACCCCTCTCCCTGATATGAGTGTACATGACAGACTTACTACTTCACTATAAAATACCCTGTGGGTATGTCTGACGATTTATAGGTTCTCATTGTATTTGTGAAAGACAAAGAAATTGAGAGTTTTACCTCTCTTTTGTTTTACTGAAATGTTGCTGACACATTCACCTAATCTTCATGCTAATACCACATCCCTGAATATGTGCTATGTAGCACCATGACAGAGAGTTCAATTCATGTAAGGGCAATGTGAAAACATTTGTAATTTTGGATAAATCATAAATAAATAATTTTACTAGGTTGTCCATTGGAAACTGAATATTTATTTCAACCATGCACCAGTTTCTAAATAGTTCTAACTAAGCTAGTTGTCAACACAGTACGATTATATTGCTGGTTCACTGCTATTCTGGAAGATGGTGAGGACTAATTCACTCTCACTTTGTTGGTCTAGCAAGTTACATCTGAAGTCTGGAAAAGTGAATTCAGTCAACAGCAATAACAACAAAAATACAAAGTTTAGACCCTTGATAAGTAAAAAGAGTAATATATTTTAGAGGTAGTTATACTATTTTCTGAGTGAGGCATGCAGAGTTGTAAGGAGATAGTTTTTCTTCCCTGAAGAAGATTTTGTTTTTATGTATAATTTAGATTTCTAGTCGTAGTTCATTTATCATTGCAATATTAAATCATTATAGCTACAAACATCTCTACAAGTTCTGGCATGACACTCAAAGACACCACAAAAGACTTCCAACACAAAAGTTAAATGGATTATAAACACCTAATTAAGAATAGCAGCCAATCTTGCATATAAAAGAGTTGTGTTTGGATGTGTTACATTATTATGGATCTCCATGGAATATATTTTTTCAGAAATGCAAGCCTCAAACCTCTCAAATATTAAAAGATAGCAATACTAAGTTAAAGAGAATATACGAGGCTATATCTTCACACCAATAAACAAGGGGGTTTTGGTCCTGATTCTGCAACTGGCTCTGCATGGGCAGAACCTGAGTCAACACAGATGCCCGCTGAAATAGGACCAGGGATAATTTTTGCACAATGCCTGAACTCTGGATATGTTCTCATTTTGCTGGGTTGTCATTAGTGGTTGACCCCTCTTCAGTCCATTCCTCTCTAATCACTGAACCCCTTCAGTTATCTTCAGTAATTATATGACTCCCATTACAGTAATATATGAATGTTTTGCATACTTTGATGCATTTATCCTCACAACACCCTTGTCAGGAAGGGAAGTGCTATGATCTCTATTTTACAGATGGGAACCGAGGCATGGAGAGACTAAGGCCAACATTTATTAAAGGTATTTAGACATTGCTCCTCTCAGCATTACAAGGCCTAAGTGACTCAGATGACAATTTTCAAAAGTGACTTTGATACATAGGAGCTTAAGTCCCATTGACTTTCAGTGAAACTTAGGGTACATCTACACTATGATAAAAGACCCTTGGCATGCCTGCAGCTGGCCCATGTCAGCTGACAGGCTCATGGAGCTCAAGCTGAAGGGCTATAAAATTGCAGTCCAGACATTTGGGCTTAGGCTGACATCAAGTTAAAGGCTAGTGCCCAACCACTGGACAATCCTTCCTCTTTTGTCCATCCTCACTTACCATACCCATTATGTTCCCTGATCACTTTGCCTGTGCATTCTACCCCTTCCTCCACCCTTGTCTTGTCTATGGTAGGGTGTAAGTTCTTTGGGACAGGGATGGTTGTATTCCTTTGCATTTGTACAGAATAGCATCTGATCCTGATTGTGATTTCTTGTTACTATGGCAATATTAATAAATATTATATTTTAGAAAATAATGCCTGAAATTGGGCAAATTAAGCAGGAAATATGTACGGCATGCATTTAATGCCATATTGTTTAGACCTTTTGAATTCAATGCAATACCTCACTAGGTTATATATTTCTTCATAGGATTATTTAATAAGGAAAGTCAACATTTTTTCTCATTGTTACACACTGTGGCACTCTGCTCTAGTTCTCTGCTCTGCTCTTTCCCTTCTTGAGCTCTCTCCCTTCCTCCACCACCCAGCAGGATTGCTCCCAGCATTGAGGATTAAGTTGCATCTCTGTAAAGCCAGGTACATGCTCTCTGCTTGTGTGGCTGGCCAGCAGTGCCTAGTGTAGCTCTCCCTAGTGCTGGCAGTCTAATCCCACAGGGCCAGGCATTGCTAGAAGGGAAACTATTGTGCTTCCACTAGCAGGCACAAGGGGGTAGGGAGACAGAGGGTGATGAGTTGGGTGGCCCTACAGATTTAGGGCCACCCAAAGCTGAAGTTTAAAGAAATGGCCCTTCCCTGCTTGTAAGGCCTGATCCACAGCAAAATAAATTCAAAGGAAAGATTATGTTTTTTGTGTGCGCTGATGGCTGAGATCATTCAGTTGAGCTACTCACTATTGGCAGAAATTATTGCACAGCAGAAGCACATCTGAAGATTCCCTGCTATGAAGTGAACTGGATACTGATGAGCTAAAAATCTGTGGTTAATCCACAAAAATACCTTATATTTGATACCACCTTTCATCCCAAAGAAATTTAGTAGCTGCATTTGTAAACAGAAATGAACCATGGTTGACTGAGTGCTGTGCAACACCCTATACAGTAGTTTAGGGGAGGAAGTGATAATGAATATTACATCCAAATGAAACTGCAAGGGGGCTGGAATTTAAGAACAGAATATAACCACCTGAGCTGGAATTTGTCCAGGACATTGGGGCTCAAGAAGTGCTATAGGATAGTTAATGAACACAAGCTTGTCAATGGAATGGTGATTTTTCCTAGATGCCCTTAAGGGATATATACTATATAAAACCTGGTACTTTGGAAAGCACTATGTCAACATATTTTAATAATGCTTATTTGCTTTTTTTGACAGCAAAAATTCCCTTAGCGTGTAGGCATTTAAAAAAGTGCATATGATTTACTCTAATGCTTGTCTTTTAAATAGATTATAACATGCAAAAGTTTAAATGGAAAGCATATTTCCCAGCAATTCTGGGGAACCAACACATCTGCTCTAAACATTGTCCTTTCTTCCTTCAATTCTCTCAACACCACCCTTATTCTGTATTAAATTAAAGATGTAATTCACTCTCTGATAAACAGTACCTTCATGCTAGCTGAAAGACAAGGAAAAAATATTTTAACTTTAATAGATTAAAAAATAACAGGTTACAGAAAGACAGTGAAATGAAAGAAATGGAATAAGCCCTACTCCACACTCACATATATGCATTCACAGATACATGTACTTGTACAAGCCCACACAGACACAGAACAATTACAGAAATGCAGACACAAGTACACATATGCAGACTGCAATAGGCACATATCAAAAAACGATTGAAGGAATCATTTCAGAGCAAGCAGCTCAGCAAGCTGTATTTTGATTTTGATTTTTCTATCTCCCATCCATTAGAGATGTACACATTACAGATTCAGGAGGAAAATTATCTCCAGGTGAAAAATACATAAGTTTGCCCTGTACTGAAAATGTAAAGATATTTCATCAGCTCTGCTTGAATATTTTTGGAGAGCATATCTATGAATAAATCAAACAACAATGTGATTATATGAAATGTGTGTTTATATCTATAATCCAGTATATAGTGGGGGTATAAATATATATACTGAGCTTTTTAAAGCCAGCTAGCAAAGGTGGGCACTCAAGTCTAATTACTTTTAATGGGTATTAAGTATCCAAACCAATAGACAGCTGCCAAAATCTCAGCCATAATATATGCACAGTAAGAAGAGCTAGTTAGCTGGGAATTTGGATGCTGAAAAATGGTCAGGGGCAGGGCGGGGGAGGAGGGTTGGTACTGTCTCTCTTGTCTATATTGTCTGGTATGGGATTTCAATTATCTGTATAATGAACTACAGCACAATTTTGTCCATCAAGATGATCACACATTGTTGCTTGTTTGTGTT
This sequence comes from Gopherus evgoodei, assembly GCF_007399415.2. Classification (NCBI taxonomy): domain Eukaryota; kingdom Metazoa; phylum Chordata; order Testudines; family Testudinidae; genus Gopherus; species Gopherus evgoodei. The sequence continues at coordinate 26,381,773 of NC_044329.1, read as the reverse complement.
ATAGATTTCACTGTTCTCAGTAACAGCTAAAAACTCAGTTCCCAAACCTCTAATCTCAGCACAGTCTGAGTTTGAACAACATACTACTATTCTGCTATAGTACATCTCTTGCTTTCACAATGATACTGACCAAAAAAAGTCAACACCATCTGAGGAACACTGCATACTATTTATTTCCAATGTGCCTGTGATCACTATAGTATCTAGTATGGCAAAGTACCTTCTTCTCAGCAGGCTCAGTCCTTTTTAACCTTGGAGACACAGGCTTGGGCAAGGCAAATCTTTGCCAGTAGCACAGGATCTGGCTAGTCCTTTCCCCAGTCAGTCCCTTGTGCTTGTTTTCCTTCCCTTCTTGGGAGGGAGTGCAGCCTACCTTCCCGGAAGGGTTCAGTGTCTTGCTGCACCCTGCCTACTGACGACGACAACTTCAACCTTCAACTTCTCCCTCTCCCACCCCTATCCCCATGCAGGGGAGGGTTTTAAAAGGTCACAAGCAGTTGGAGCCAGCTGAACCTAATTAGTTCCCTAGCAACCCCTTTTCTATCTAAACCTTATTTCCCTGTGGTTCTTTCTCCTCAGTGGATTGGGAGAGGCCTTTTAACCCCCTGGGACTAATTACTGCCCCCCACCCCGGTTTGTAGCTGTTTGTCCTGGGTTTACCACACTAGGCATCTCGATGGTAAATATTTAGGAAAACTCAAATATGCCATGACGTAGGTCAAGACTCACTCTCTCTTTCTCTCATTTTAAAGCAAGCTAATTTTAGGTGAACCAGATCTTTGCTAGTTAGGCCTCAACTGGAGTATTGTGTCCAGTTCTGGGCACCGCATTTCAAGAAAGATGTGGAGAAATTGGAGAGGGTCCAGAGAAGAGCAACAAGAATGATTAAAGGTCTTGAGAACATGACCTATGAAGGAAGGCTGAAGGAATTGGGTTTGTTTAGTTTGGAAAAGAGAAGACTGAGAGGGGACATGATAGCAGTTTTCAGGTATCTAAAAGGGTGTCATCAGGAGGAGGGAGAAAACTTGTTCACCTTAGCCTCCAATGATAGAACAAGAAGCAATGGGCTTAAAGTGCAGCAAGGGAGATTTAAGTTGGACATTAGGAAAAAGTTCCTAACTGTCATGGTAGTTAAACACTGGAATAGATTGCCTAGGGAAGTTGTGGAATCTCCATCTCTGGAGATATTTAAGAGTAGGTTAGATAAATGTCTATTAGGGATGGTCTAGACAGTATTTGGTCCTGCCATGAGGGCAGAGGACTGGACTCGATGACCTCTCGAGGTCCCTTCCAGTCCTAGAGTCTATGAGTCTATGAGTCTAGTGTCCTTAGCTTGAATATTAATAAAGAAAACTTTTAAAAATCATTTTTCAGGCAGGAAAATTCATTTAGTTTTGAAAACCTACTTTTCCACCAGAAACAGTGAGATGTTTCTTTCACAGCCAGATCTGTACACAGATTCTTGATTTCACTGTGTATATGGAATTTCCACTAACAGCTGCTTGTGCTGTTGGAAATGGGGTAATTTCACTATTGGTCAATTTCACAAATACTTGCTGTCATAAACAGATGGTTAAGGGTTAATGTCTCTTTTACCTGTAAAGGGTTAAGAAGCTCAGTGAACCTGGCTGACACCTGACCAGAGGACCAATGGGGGGGACAAGATACTTTCAAATCTTGGTGGAGGGAAGTCCTTGTTTGTGCTGTTTTTCTTTGTTCTTTATTCACTCTTGGGGCTAAGAGGGGCCAGACGTGCAACCAGGTCTTTCTCCAATCTTTCTGAAACAGTCTATCATGTTCAAAATAGTGAGTACTAGCTAGAAAAGGCAGATTAGTCTTATGTTTGTTTTCTTAACTTGTGAATGTGTATTTTGCTGGAAGGATTTTACCTCTATTTGCTGTAACTTGAATTTCAGGCTGCGGGGGGGAAGTCCCTCTAGTCTATATGATCTGAATACCCTGTAAACATTTTTCCATCCTAATTTTACAGAGATCATTTTTACTTTTTTCTTTCTTTAATTCAAAGCTTTCTTTTTAAGAACCTGATTGATTTTTTCCCCCTTGTTTAAGACCCAAGGGGATTGGGTCTGAACTCACCAGGAATTGGTGGGGGAAAAAGAGGGAGGAGGAAGGTTAATTCCTCTCTGTTTTAAGATTCAAGGAGTTTGGATCAGTGTAGTCTCTCAGGGTAGCCCAGGGAGGGGAAAGTCTGGGAGGGGGAAAGGAGGGAGGATGGTTTATTTCTCCTTGTTTTAAGACCCAAGGGGTTTGGGTCTTGGGTTCCCCCGCTAAGGTTTTGGGGGAACAGAAAGTGTGTCAAACACTATATTTTGGCTGGTGGCGGCGCTATCAGGTCTAAGATAGGAATTGAGCTTAGAAGGGTACATGCAGGTCCCCACTTTTGGACGCTAAAGTTCAAACTGGGGGAAAAATACCTTGACACTTGCATAAGGGTGTAAGTTAATGGTTTCACAGCTCTGCATCTTTCTTTTCCTCCTACCAGCTGTTGCAGCGTAGGGTTGACTTGATCTGACTACATACAGTAAAACCTTATTTAACAGGTTTCCAGTTAACTGTAAACTTGTTCTGTCCTTTGATCTAATAGTAGTATGTCATTTCTTTAGATTATTTAAAATCCTGATTATCTGAGGGCTTGTCTGCATGGACACACTCAAAGAAATTCATTTGAATTAGCTAGAGGTGTGAATTTAAAGTGGATTAAACTGCATTAAAGCTTTGTGTGGACTCCCTCATTCAGAATTAAACTGGCTTTAATTCAGCTTATTTTAATTCACCTCCAAAGAACCACTTCACTGAAACATAACAGATGTTCATATTCATACTGCAGAGAAAACAATTGGAGATTCAAAAATGTGTTATACATGTAGCCAGTGGGATAAACTCTTCCACTTGGAACACAGTGTCTAGCTGACGAAAGGGGAACACGCACAAATAGCCCTTCCATAAACAGAGCGAATAAAGACAATGTGGTTTATTTACACTATTCCTTGTTTTTGTATGCTTAGCAAGGTGAAAATTGCCATGGGCTACTACAAAGGAAGGACCGCCCCTCTCCAAAAATAGCACATCCCCCCAAAATTGTAAGGAATGAACATAGTGACATGGCACCAATCCAGGACCCAGACTCTCAGCACCTGAGAAATTTGAGGAAGCTGGATCCCAATCCACATAGTCTCTTCCTTACAAATGTGACATCCCTGCTCCCTTAAACTACATCCCACCATAATTTCATTCCTGACTGCCAGCCAAGTTGCAAATAAAAGGCCAGGTCGCAGAACATAAGTCACTGTCTTCACAGCTCAGGAGAAACTTGAGCACCTGCCACGTCCAGGGCCAGCCCTAGGTGTTTTGTTACCCACAGCAGAAAATGTTTTCAGAGGTGCCCACCATCACCACCACCCAAAAGGTACAAGCAAAAAACAGAGCTTTGATGCCCCCAAAGGGATAATATGACACCCTGAATGTTGGTTCCCTGAGTGGCCACTCTGATCGCAAACCCCTGGCCATACACTGTCATTGGATCTGAAGTTCCAGTGGACCTGTCTGACCCCCCTGAATAAAACACCATGATCATATATGCACTGAAGTTGCAACTGATAAACTTGAATAAAGTGACATTCATTAACATATATGTTAGCTGCTTAGATACATTATCAAAATCTATACAGAAGTGTCCATTTTAAAACAAACACTCTGCTTTAAACCCTGATGCTTCAATAAATTTTGTTTCTAGAAGTAAAAGATTTTCATAGGTTTCATAGTTTATGGCCATTAGATCATCTAGTCTGACTTCTTGTATATCATAGGCCATTAAATGTCACCCAGACATCCCTATATTCCACCCAATGATTTTAGTTAAACTAAGGGCTTGTCTACACGGTGCATTAGTTGTCACTGTTTACCTAAATACAAAGTATTCTGGGAAAGACTAAGTAGTATAAACAATATAACTATATAAACTGTACTCCCAGAATACCTTGCATTCATGCAAAAGTTTATGGTGGAAATCTACTAGTAGTTAACTGTTGTGACCTCTTGTCATGGTATAATTCCCCACTATGAACCTTAGCGTCCAAAAGATGGGGTACCAGCATGAATTCCTCTAAGCTCAATTACCAGCTTAGTACTTGTAGCGCTGCCACCAACCAGGAATTCCAGTGCCTGGTACACTCTGGTCCCCCACAAAACCTTGCCTGGGGACCCCCAAGCCCCAGTCCCTCTGGATCTTAAAGCAAGGAAAGTAAACCCTTTTCCTCACCGTTGCCTCTCCCAGGCTTTCCCTCTCTGGGTTACCCTGGAAGATCACTGTGATTCAAACTCCTTGAATCTTAAAACAGAGAGGAAAATCCACCTTCCCCCCTCCTTCTCTCTCCCCCTCCCTGACTCTCCCTGAGAGAGAAAGTAATCCTAACACAGAGAGAAATTAACCTCTCTCTCCCCCTTCCCTCCTTTCTCCCCACCAATTCCCTGGTGGATCCAGACCCAGTCCCCTGGGGTCTCACCAGAATAAAAAAACAATCAGGTTCTTAAACAAGAAAAGCTTTTAATTAAAGAAAGAAAAAACAGTAAAAATTATCTTTGTAAAATTAAGATGGAATATGTACAGGGTCTTTTAGCTATAGACACTGAGAATACCCTCCCAGCCTAAGTATTCAAGTACAAATTAAAATCCTTTCAGCAAAATATAAATTTGAACTCCTTCTTCCAAATTCACATTTGAACTCCTCCCAGCCAAATACACATTTGCAAATAAAGAAAACAAACATAAGCCTAACTCGCCTTATCACCTAGTACTTACTATTTTGAATCTATAAGAACCTGTATCAGGGAGATTGGAGAGAAACCTGGTTGCACATCTGGTCACTCTCAGAACCCAGAGAGAACAACCACCAAATTCTAACAGCACACACAAAAACTTCCCTCCCTCAAGATTTGAAAGTATCCTGTCCCCTGATTGGTCCTCTGGTCAGGTGACAGCCAGGCTCACTGATCTTGTTAACCCTTTACAGGCAAAAGAGATATGAAGTACTTCTGTTCTATTAACTCTTAACTATCCGTTTATGATACCTCTGTTCTTTGTATGTGTATATTTTGTTAGAAATAAGATGTGTGTTCTGTTGAGGTTTGCCAAAAATGAATTGTGTGGTATGTACAGTTAGTGATGCTATCTCTACAGTCTACTGACATCAGGAAAGTTATGTAGAAATCTAGATAAAAAAGGTGTGGAAAGTCGTATAATCTGTGGAATCTTCTATCTATAATGAACAAGGAGAATATTAATATGAGCAAAAGAAAACTCAAAATTTGGAACAGAGTGAAGATGTAACTGCTGCAAGACTGTTTTCCAGATTGGTAATATATTAATCTTTCTTTATTGTGTGAATCTATTTTTAGTTAAATAAACTAATTGACTCTTGTTATCTGATATCTTATCAATAAAGGAACTGAATCCTCATAACACTAGAGAAGTACACTAATTGGACTTTGTGGACCCGGCTGGTACCTACTGAAAGTTCCCTAGTGTCTATTAAAGTAGTACAGTTCCAAACAGTATTACATTAATATGCACTAGGAAACCTTAATGTGAAGTAGAACAGGACAGTTAATGCATGACATTCTAGTGTGTACTAGAATTTACACCTCCTAGTGCAGGCTAATGCACCTGAGACAATTCCTTCATGCATTTTGGTCCTCTGGAGACTAAACAATTGTATGTCTCGGGCAGAGAACAGGAGAGGTCAAGGTGACACCAGTGCTTGAGGCCCTAGGACCCCTAAATCCCCAGGAGCCCTAAATTTATATTCACATTATTGCTCCTGATTTTTAACCAAAATACCAAAAACATAAGCCCGTCAAAATTGCTGCTCCTCTGTACAGGCTGCATATTAGCAGCTGTTATATACATGATATCTTCTCTATCCACTGACCTGTTTTCTTTAAGGTGATGTGAAGACAAATTCTTATGTTTAGACAGCAAGTTAAGTTAGTGGGTGACAAGCTGGGGTGTAAATCTACGAAGTACTAGTATGCCACATTACTGTCCATGTGGACCTTGCTGCTACGCACTAAAAGTTCTTTAGTGTACACTGACCTACTCCCATTTGAAATGGAGTGCATGACAGCAGGATCCATATAGACAGTTAGTGTACAGCGTACTACTGAGCTATAGATTTACATGCCAGCTTGCCACCCACTAACTCGTTGTCTAGACAAGCACTTAGAGGGAGAAAAGATCTACACTATAATGTTCTCTTTACTGCTGTACTGTGTTGCAGACTTTGTGGAAACATGATATGGACCTTTGGAATGCAGAACTTCAGAGGTGATGTATGTTATGTGATATGTGGGACAGCACTGAAATCAATGGGATTTTTTTCCATTGTCTTTGATAAACTTCAGATCAGGCCCACAGTGTATTTTACTTTATATGCATTAGGCAGCAATGAAGCATTTAGGGAGACCATTGTCTCCTTTTCTATCTTATTCATTTGTTTCTTTTTCTCTCATTTGTCACTTGTTTTCTCCTTCATCCAATGTCATTACTACTGAGAGCTGAGGATACAATACTCAGTCCAGCTCCAGGCAGCTGGCAAGAATGGCTTTGAAATTCCATCTGCCTGATTCACTTTCACTTTTCAATGAATCAGGAGATTGCAATTTTTTTCTATAAATAAATAAGATGATGCTGTAGTTCTAAATACAAACCTCCTCCCCCCTCCATTTTGCGACCAAATGTCTGCATAAACATATTAAATTCAATTTGCTCTATGTTTTTACTCCACTGTTCTTAGCCACTGGAGCCGACTGGCAGCTGAAATTTCATCAGTGTTTGAATGATTCTTGGAAATTTTCTATTTAATAAAAACAGAGAGTCTGCAAATGATGTTCTGCCCTTCTATACGTTGAAGCTATTCTTTGGAAGTTATGGCTTATTGTTATGCTATGCTCATTGGCTAAAAACACAAAGTTTTATGAGGATCATATATGGATGTGTTTTTTAAACTAGGATTAGTGGGTAGTAGAAACAAAGAGTTTGATTGAAATAGATGTTATTGGGACATTTTCTATCATATCTAAAAACATTAAGGAGTCCATCTGAAACAACACATAGAGGAAGCAAGCACGTGATCTTCCGGTATGATCCATTTTATTATCATAGTTTTATGTACTAGAAGCTGGGAAGGTACTGCCCAACCCAAAATGCCTAGAAATAAACACACTTAGTGGACATACTGAACTAGAAATAAGATGGCGTGTTAGGCAGAACCCCAGAGGATCAGGGAAAGAAAAACTTATTCTCACTGATTTTTCATGTGCAGAGCCTTTTCAGATTCATTCTTCTCTAGTTTTCAAGGAGTCCAAGCAGATAAGTGATGTGGTGTCCTCCCAAACATCAGTGTTGAGGCAAATGCTACCACAGCAACAATTAGAAGAAGCAAGAGCACTATCAGTGGGCAAAGCCTGGAGGATATGAAGAGACCGGGAAAGATTCTAGAAAAGGACCACTTAGTGCCTGAAGCCTGTTCTTCACCCTTTTTACCTCTCTGGACGATAGACTGGAGGCAGAGTCTTTAATAATTAAAAATGCTGACCAGTATTATAAGTACAGAAGAATGATTCTTACTGAAGCCAGCCTTAATTCAGTCATTCCCATTTTAATTATTTCTAGACATACATTGATCTAAATGAAAGTCACTGCAGTTCCAAACTGATAGTAAAGCCCATCAAATGATTCATATTGAATAATTTTCCAATTAATTTAATGCATATTTCTATTACTTGTCCAGAAATAGATTGAAATTTTCACAGATGTACTCATTATTCAAAATTATTTGACAAATAGTTTCTGCAGTCAATTTTTTATATAGTGCTTATTTACAAACAGTAGTCCATGTTTGCCTGTTTTGATTGGATAAATATGTTACATTTTATCTCTGTGCCCTGGCTGGATGAGCAAAATTCTAAACAGATTTTTAATGCAAATACCTACAGTTCAAAATTTGGTTTAAGAAATATTATGTAATATTCATTGTACATCAGGGAGAAGAAATATTATGTAATATTCATTGTACATCAGTGGTTTGAGCATTGGCCTGCTAAACCCAGGGTCGTGAGCTCAATCCTTGAGGGGGGCCACCTAGGGATCTGGGGCAAAATTGTCTGGCAAGCAGTCCCCCTTTGAGTAGGGGGTTGGACTAGATGACCTCTTGAGGTCCCTTCCAACCTTGATATTCTATGATTCAATTCTATCAAACATTCTGGTCAATCAATTATCTTTGTTGTTTGAAGAAAGCAAATTCAAAAGTGGTACAAATGAACATTAAAATTGGCATCACCATTCAAAGGTAATTTGGAGGCTTTCACTTAGATGTTGCCATTTAAGATCTAGGAGCCTGATCCAAAGCTCATTAAAGTCAATGTATCAGCTGCTACTGAGGTTTCTTTTGCTAGTAAGAGGATAACACTGTGACAAACTGGGAAAACGTTGTATTTTTATTAATATTACATGAGATTTGGTTTCCCAGTTCAAATTTTGGATTGTTGCCTAACAATGCACAGAGGTAAATTAAAAGGGAGCTGTAAAGGGGGCTGTTAAAGAACTGATCAAGAAAGGTAAAACAATCATAGAGATAAGAGCTTCAGGTACATACCTTCAAATCAGGGTTGGGCCATTAACTGGGGGAGAGATACCTTGCTTGCTCCATCCAGGAAATGATGTTTTACTGTTTCCAAGACTAAGCCTGAGACCAAAAGGCCCTGACTAGTTACAAAGGTGCCCCTGGAAAAGGAGGGGTTTTTGGGGTGAGCTGAGAGAGATGGCCTTGTGCATCAGGGAACAAAGATGATATGTTGAGAAGACTCAAGACCGATGGAGAACATTGCAAGGAAAGTAGCCTGGTTCTCCCAACTCACAGATAAGCCAGACCTCCCAATTTATGGTTAGAGAGATTACATTTAGGTAAGGGAATATGAGCATAGGCCTTTGTTATTTTAAATCCAATTCTGAAAGATCTGTGCACCTACTGGTAGATTAAATCATCCTTTGCTTTGACGAAGTTCTTTCTATATCACTGCAAATGGATGCTGTCACAGTCTCCCAGAGGAAGAGTCTTGCAGGTACCAAACACTGTTAGACCTACTGAAGTAGTCATGGTTAATGCCAACAGGGGTATAACCCAGAGACTCAGTCAGCGAGAACCTGGATCCAAGAGAAGTGAAGGCATAGGCCAGTGACTTGAAAGGGGAGAACTCAAGAGGCTGGGAAGACTCTCAGAGGGGAGAGCCTGCCCAGGGACTATGACAAGACCATGACTTTGGGCCAAATCTGGATTATTGTTTTTATATGAGTTATCTTTGCTTATACAAAGGGTACCTTTGACTTTAGGGGGACTCCCTTTGTGAGTAAGTTGAGTAGGCTTTACCCCTAAGTAGAGATATGTAAACTAAGTGTTTCCCTGATTCCTCATTTTTAATAGATATCACACTATTTTAAAATACTCCCATGATGAGAATGAAAATGAGTCCCAAATTCCTATTATACTCATGAGGGAGGAGAAAACTTCTTTCTACTTGTTTTTCTTTTTTACCTCTATTTGTTTCACCTGTCAAAGACTAATGACTTTAAATATGTCTCTTTAAACTGAGTCATGAAATCAACACCATTGCAGGCAAAATTAGCTCAGTAACATTTACAGTAGCATCAGCCACTTACCCTTTGCACATTTTCCATTACCACACTGAATCTTGCATCGAGATACCCCGGACGAAAACAAGTGAGTTGAGATATTATCATGTATATATTGCATGAAAGCTTAGATAAAATTTCCTGATTTTTAAAATTCTTTTGCAATGAAGAAAAAAATCTAACTCAGAAATCACTGAAGCTTTATTCCTGTTCTGTCCTCAGAATCATTTTATGTTTCTATAGCCAGATAGCCCACGTTTCCCAGTGTAATGCTATTGATGTATGTATACACACTCCCTCCACCCTAGAGTCTTTTATATTATCTAATATGTATATCTGTATGCTATGAGAGAGAAACAGACTGATATAGTCCATTGTATCTCTTCTTCATCTGACACTCAGCACTGCTAATTGTTTACTAAACTGAAGTCATAATAAATCCTGACTTAAACAAACTCAATGTACATCTGTAAAATCCTTCACGTTTTTGGTTCAGTTGAACATTTTTGCAGCCTAGGCATAACTCTTTAAGGACTTTAGTTTTGTGTTCCTGTCTGTTAATCAGGGCATGCAGGTGGATGGATTTTAAAGAGATGGGCTACAATTTAGCATGCTAATCCCTACCCCATAAATAATAGGCTTTGTGTAGGTTCAAATGCATGCATAAATGGCCTTGTACCATATAACTAATTAATCAGGATTCGCCCTCTTCAACCTAACTCCTGGGACTCAGCCCATCACTTAATCCTCTCACCCTTCCCTCTACAAAGCAGAAGGAGAGTACCAAAAGGAGCACCTCAGTCTCTGAAGACTTGGGGTCTCCACTTCTCCCTACAGGTAAAAAGTGCCACCAGCAATATCCTGGGAATCTTACTTGCATTTGTCTCTGGAAGCCCTTTGAGTCTTTATGGATGTTGGCTACAAGTTGCCATTAACATTGCCTATTCCTAACATTCAGAATTCTTATTCTGACTCCATTTGACATTGAATTGGACCTCCGAGAAGGCAAAAATCTCAACATCTTGCCATTTTGGCCTAGATAGGAAAAAAATCCTTCCTGATCCCAAAACAGGGGATCTGGTCAGACCAGCAGTATCCTGGAAACACAGCTTGGCAATACTCCAAACATGTAGAGAGAAAACAAGGCAGCAGCAGAGTAGGGTTGCCAATTGTCTACTCGCAGAAAACTGAATACCCTTGCGCTGCCCCTGCCCCGCCCTTTCTCCGAGGTCCCACCCCTGCTAACTCCATCTCCCCGTCCCTCTGTCACCCGCTCTCCCCACCCTCACTCACTCGCTCATTTTCACAAGGCTGGTTGAGGGGCTGGGGTGTGGGAGAGGGTGAGGGCTTCAGCTTGGGGTGCAGGCTTCAGGGTGAGGCCAGAAATGAGGAGTTCAGAGTGCAGGAGGGGGCTCCATGCTGAGGCAGTGGGTTGGGATATGAGAGTGGGTGAGGGCTCTGGCTGGGGCCAGGGGTGAGGAGTTTTGGGTGCAGGAGGGGGCGAAACTGAGTAATTTGGAGTATGGGAGGGGCTGGGACAGGGAGTTAGGGTGTGGGGGAGGTGAGGGATCTGGCTGGGAGTGCAGACTCTGGGGTGGGACTGTGGGGTGAGGGGTTTGGGATGTAGGAGGGTGCTCCTCTCTGGGACCAAGGGGTTTGGAAGGCAGAAGCGGGATCAGGGCTGGGGCAGGGCATGGAGTGGTGGGGTGAGGGCTCCAGCTTGGGGTATGGACTCTGGGGTGGGGCTGGGGATGCAAGGTTTGGGGTGTAGGAGAGTGTTCTGGGCTGGGATTGAGGGTTCAGAGGGCAGGAGGGGATCAGGGCTAGGGGCTTGGAAGGGAGTCATGGGTGCAGGCTCTGGGTGGTGCTTACCTCAAGCAGTTCCCAGCCAATGGGAGCTGCAGGGTCAGTGCTTAGGGAAGAGGCAGCATGCGGAGCCCCCTGCCTGCCCCTATGGGTAGGAGCCACAGGGGCAACATGCCAGCTGCTTCCTGGTAGCCACATGGTGTGGAGGCTAGCGGGGAGCCTGCCAGCCTCGCTGCGTGGCACCACCAACCAGACAGTCAATGGCCCAGTCAGTGGTGCTGACAGAAGCCACCAGGATCTCTTTTTGACCAGGTATTTCGATTGAAAACTGGACACCTGGTCACCCTACAGTAGAATCAAGAGAGCTTCTAGATACACAACAGTTTTAAACAGAGGGAATATGAGAGCAACCAGCACCCCCAACTACCCCCAGCTTGCCAAAAGAAGGTAGAAAAGCCATTCCCCTTCCTTAAAGCACACTTATGTGCCCTCTGAGGCATGAAGAAGGGAAAGCACCAGTATGCCTGAGCATAAGCTCTCTCCTTTGGGCCTCACTAGGGACTCCTGGGGTTAGCTAGCTCTCTTTCAGTCCCCATCACTGCTACTGAGATGGAGTCGGGGGCATTTCTGAGTCAGCTAGGCCTTTTGAAACATGAGGGTCCAGATCCAACAGCAGTGACTTCAAATTGGTTTTGAACGTGGCCCATAGTGCTCTGTAGAACACTAGATACTTAGCCTTCTTGAACAGAGCTCCAGTTCCAGGCCTACTTGGTTTCTCTAATTGATCTCAGAAAGGAAGTTTTGTTTTGGTTTGGTTTATAGGATCAGTTTATGGGACAAACTAACCAGAACATGTTTAAAAAAAATAGCACAGAGCTAAATGATCTGCAGAAAATGAGCTGCAAAGAGAGACAGCATGCCTTTGTGGCAGAGCCAACTAGTGAAAAACAAATCATAAACAAAATATTTTAATAGACATGCTTAATGTTTTTATTAGTGAAAATGCTGAAAAGGCTGGCAATTCAAGTTTACATCCAAATTGTCAAACATAATTGTTTGTGTATATAGCATAAATAAAATCTTCGTTTTAAGAGTCTTAAGAGCACTAAGTAATGTAACACTGGCTTTTGCAACATTAAAAACAAATAATAGACTTGTGTAGAGTTATTATGTTTAGAGAAACACAAAAAAGCCATTAGATTTCATTAAAGACAAATTGTTAAATGTTTTCTTTTTTGCTGCTTTGATCTGCACAAAAGATATAACTCATTTCTTGGGAACATTTTCTGTTCAGACTAGCTTCCTTAAAATATGCTTTTGAAAGTGTGCATTAAAATAAAAGCTGTATTCAAATGCAAACACTCAGCTCATAATTTCTGAGAGTTGATAATTGTATTAATCGGGTAGCAATCTGTGCATCTGTGATATTGTTGTGACCTCTTCAGCTGAACGCAACTTCTAATAGGCACTTTGAAAATTCAAGAGTCATTGACATGAGTGCAAGAATGTACTATTTACAATGAAACATGTTCAGCTGGTAAACAGAATGAAACAAAAAAGGGGAGAGAGAAGAGGAATTTAAAATAATCCCAAAGATGAAGCAAACACAAACTGGCATCAAATGAAGCATAATAAGGAAATTAAGTAGCAAAAGCACTTTGAATGGCTCTCCTGCTGCCATACAAACAGTCCAATGTGAAATTTTAACTTATCTCACTAAGTACAGTATATTCTCTTTTGAAAAGCCTTTTTTCTAGCCTTAGCACATCTGGAAGTTGAGCAAGGCTAAATTCCATTTGCAGAGGGCTGAAATACAGCTTGAAAAAATATGAATGTTGAAGGGCAATGTTGTGATTTAAAATCACTCAGTTTGTACAAAGAAAATATTTCAAGTAAAAAACAGGAGTTGTGGAATGAAACTCTGCTGTAGAGTCAAGGTTATGGTGTATATACGTTACCTAATGTAGGTCAGATACTGTTGTTCTCACTCAAGCAAAACTCCCATTGACAAACTGAGAAACGGTAACAGGATCAAACTTGTTATGGTACGAGACAGGTCATTCCCTAGAACTCTATATGCTCTTGTGGTCAAACAGATTAAGACAGAAATCACTTACCAAATGAAACTGAACAGTGCCCTAAGAAAGCAAAGAGAAGTGAATGAAAGCAGGAGATTTCAAGCCTTTTTGTCAGTTGTTTAACATGCCATTTTAATTCTGTTCAACTGAAATCTCCAAATGCCAGCTCCATACACCAGAAAATAAACCATGAACTTTTTAACCAATTAAACTAAATATAACCACTTACTCCTTTTAGCCTGGAAATGGAGTATACCCTGTTTCTTATTCCTTGTTAAAAAAAACTGAACAGAAAAATGTCCTCCCAACATCCCAAAGCTCACTGTAACATTATTTTAAAAGTATCAGAGGGATACCTGTGTTAGTCTGGATCTGTAAAAGCAGCAAAGAGTCCTGTGGCACCTTATAAACTAACAGACGTATTGGAGCATGAGCTTTAGCGGGTGAAAACTCACTTTGTCGGATGCATGTAGTGGAAATTTCCAGGGGCAGGGATATATATGCAAGCAAGAAACAGGCTAGAGATAACGAGGTTAGTTCAATCAGGGAGGATGAGGCCCTCTTCTAGCAGTTGAGGTGTGAAAACCAAGGGAGGAGAAACTGCTTTTGTAGTTGGCTAGCCATTCACAGTCTTTGTTTAATCCTGAGTTTATGGTGAGCTCCTTTGTTTAATCCTGAGCTCCCTTGGTTTTCAGATCTCAGCTGCTAGAAGAGGGTCTCATCCTCCCTGATTGAACTAACCTCATTATCTCTAGCCTGTTTCTTGCTTGCATGCATATATCCCTCCCCCTGGAAATTTCCACTACATGCATCCGACGAAGTGGGTATTCACCCGCGAAAGCTCATGCTTCAATACATATGCTAGTCTATAAGGTGCCACAGGACTCTTTGCTGTATTATTTTTAAAGTAATTTTAGATGCAGTTGACCTTAAAAAACATTATAGAAAATCAGATAAAAAAATCAGGATAGAATGTCTCTTATGCAGGCAGATAAGAAATATAGGGAAAGCTACTATGGGGTGTAAAAATGAATGTCTTGAAAGAGGTATTGACCTTATTTAATTATTAACATCAGTATTTCAGTTATGCTTGGTGGCTTTATTGGGATCAGGGACCATTGTGTTGGATGCTGTACACAGAGTAAGAAGACAGTTTTTGCCTTGAAAAGCTTAAAACCTAAAGCCTCATTTTCGCACTGAGCTCCCTACAGAGTTAGTGTGAGTTGGAGGCCTAAATTAAGACAAAATGCAAGAATGGATGTAATCCACAATATGAAAGGTTGAGCAGTGGGTGTGGAGAAAACAGCAGTAAGACCATGTGATGACACTGGCCAGCTATGGGCATAGCTAGATGGCTCTGAGTAGCTTATTTTTTAATTAAAAGATATATATAGAACATAAAGGAGATGCATATCAGAAGAGCCTGCCCGGCAGCCACTTTGCCATTATCTGCACACAATTTACATCAGGCTTGATAGTAATAAATCCAGTGGTTGAGCAGATTCCCGCAGTGTTTGACAATCACAACCAAGGTGTAGTATTGAAGGTTCCCTTCATTTTCTTCTAATCAACTTTCTAGGTTTGTGATGAAACCCATAGTTTCCAAGGACATATAGTAAAGCCATCTTTTACTGCGTATGTGCCAATGTTGGAGTGACCCAGTCACATTGCCATGATGTGACAAAGCTAGGAATTGAAAACAATATTAGGTTTGGGGTTTTTCTTAATATTAGATTTATCACAAAGGGTGTAAAGGGAGATAACCTATACCCCTATTCATGTGGAAAACTCCCCTCAAAGTCTCCCCCATGATAAAACTCTGGAGGGGATAGGTCCTTCAAATGGTAAAGAAGGATCCCCGATTCCCTGGAAACTCTGAATCAAAGTTTGTGATGATCAGTTTATGGGTTGCTTATTTGTAACACTATTTCTTGAAAAGCTTCCCTTTACCCCCAGTGCCATCTACTATCATCAAATGCTAACAGCTCCATCACCTGTGCCTGATCTTGATTTCCTTCTCATATGCACAACTCCCTCATCTTCACAACATCAACAGGAGATGTTCCTTTAAAAGCAGGATTTCAAATTCTTTTGGTGATCATATCAGAAAGAAGCGAGTAGATGGTCAAGAGGAATCAGACAGATATTGCATCAGCTGTAACCATATCTATAAACATTTAACTGAACTCAGTACTATCTCTGTGTTTACTTACTGTACAGAAATATAGGATTCCAAACTTTTGCTCGCCTCCATCATTATTGTGTATTACAAATGCACCTCCTGAAGACTTGTACTACTTTGAAAACACAAACCAGAAAAATAAAGTCAGAAAAAAGTCAAGCCAAACCATAGGTGCTACTACTGAAAAGGCCTTATCAGTCCATCTGCCTGCTAGTGCAGGGCTGTTTGCTGCTGATATATACTTTTTCTTAGTCATCTTTTAAATATTTTAATCAACAGGAGTTCTATTCACTTCCCTTGGCTGATCATCCCAGTTTGCTACATCTATTAGGAAATTTATCCAACATCACCCTAAATTTTCCTTTACTTTATTTCATCCTCAGTTATCCTCTCTTATATAAATTAAAACAAGTCCTCTCCTTGCTTTGATTATGCACATTAAATATTTGTGCAAATCTATGGTACTCCCTTTATTTTAAATACCCATTAGACATCATTTAGTCAAGTCATATATCTTCATACATCTTTTAAATTTTCCTCAACCTCAGTTACTTAATATTTTTGCACGTGTGTAATAATTTCTATAATTACCATCCTAAAATAATTGAGCATGTTTATAAAACAACCCCCTCCCCAACAATATGTATTATCAACCAGTCAGCGAAGCACTGCCCACCCACTGCCAGGGCCGGCTCCAGGCACCAGCTTATCAAGCAGGTGCTTGGGGAGCCAACTCCGGAGAGGGGTGGCACTTTCACGTATTCGGCGGCAATTCGGCGGAGGCTCCCGCACTCCCGCTTGGAACGGCTTATTTTTGTTTTTGTTTTGTTTATTCAGTTTTTGTTTTGGCTGCTTGGGGCGGCCAAACCCCTGAAGCCGGCCCTGCCCACTGCCTACCCACTGATGATTTGGGTCAGTCGCTGGACAAATAGTTTCAACAGATTTTTAAAAAATGCCTATGTCTGAATTTCCTTCCCCTTGTAGCCATTATTTTGGAAGCTAGAGTTCTTGAAGCACTCCCATCACAAAACAGCAGAAAGGTACAGTATATATGTTGGAGTTACTTGACATATTAAATTCAGGGTGGCTCTAAGTAGTTCCAGGAAATACAGTCCTGATTCTTGGAGCTGTGTGACTGAACAAGGAAGTAGATGAAATTGTTTATTTTGGGACCAAATAGAGTGACTGGATTTAGACAGGAGTAATCGGAGTAGAATTATGCCCTTGTCTTAAGCCCCTATTCAGCTAAATACTTAAGCAAGTGCCTAATTTTAAGCATGTGAGAAGTGCCACTGGAGTCAGCAGGACTTCTCCTGTACTTATTTGCTGAATCAAGGTGATAATGAACTATATATATAGATATATATTAGTACTTGATATAGTTTTATATATAGAATAGTGAACATATATTTTAGTATTGCTATACCAACATTCTGTTGCAACCAACAAACTGATCCTGTGAGGAAATGAGTGTCTTCAACTTCCATTAAAGACATGGTAGTTAGAGGATGCTAAGAATCTGAGATTACTGGTCCCCAGGTATGTAGTGTTATTATATGGTTAGAGATATTGATATCTTTATATGTAGTTAATGTATTTTGATTGAAATAAAAAAACCTGGAAACTCAAATGAACATGGACAGAGTGTAAACTCTCACAGCAAAACCAGTAAAGAATATAAAAGCAATGGTACAAGGGGAAAAAAAGGAAAGTGTCCAGTTAATGGTTTAAGTTATAAAGGAGCAGCAACCCCATTCTACATTGATTTCCTATTCAGATGGATGAACACAAGCATGCTCCTCACTTTGTTGTTAAACAATGCTCCAGTGGATTGGGGGAGAAGACAGCTATAAAAATTGAGAGTTTAACTGGAAGAGACAAATGGAAGTAATGAAAATTAACTCAGACAGTTAGAAAGTGAAATTGAAAAGGCAGGGAAATGAAACATAAAAAGGAAATTCAAAACCACAGTGCAATGCACCTTTGGATATTAGAGCAGTGGTAACCAAGCTCCTAAGTGCTGCACTGATGAGCAGAAGCTTCATTAATCTTTTGTGACAAGTGACTTGGGAGAAAGAAAATTGTGCTAAGTTTGAGAACCTGTAATATCTCTGCTACCAAAGGCCATTTCTAAGAAACAGAAATTGTTGAAACCCATGTTTCAAATGTTGTAAATCCTACCAAGAAAGCACTGAAATGGCTTTTTAAAAAAACTGCTACCATACTTTTTTTTAAAGACCTAACATTCATAATTAATTTTTTTCACATCATAAAGCTTGATGAGGCAGAGCCCCAGCTGGAGTAAACTGACATGGCTCCATTGATTTCAACAGAGCTATGACAACTTATATGGACAGAGGCTCTATCCTGGTACATACGTTTTTCTACGAACATTTAAAAGTCACATGCTGTTTCCATGGAAAACATAACATAGATTTGCATCTTTTTCCATACAGTGAAAAGGATGTTCTTTCCTTATGTTCTGCAATGAAGTTCTTTATGTATTTATTTAGTCTTATTTACAGTAGCTCTATGAAAACATGTCTATAACCATAATACAGGGGGAAGGGGAAGAAATCATGTCTCTGAGATCTATGCATGGGGAAGAATCTGGGTGCAACTCTTTCTACAACTGCACAGAAATGGGGAGAGATGGTCAAATGCTTCTGTGGTAATATCCTCTCCAGTGCTTCTGGACCTAAATGTCCTCCATGGTTCTGTAACCTATTGAGGGGGAGGAACAGGGACCAGGTGATGGATGGAAAAGTAGATGGCTTGAGAGTACAGATCAAGGGAGATAAGAACTGTCTCTCCTCTCCCCCTGTGTGCAGTGGAACTTGGCTAGAAAATGTTGAGAGAAGAAGCCTGGGTATATGGTTAAATCATCAGCTCAGGCTGCAGGGTATCTGTGCCCAGATCCTGGGTTTGCCATCAATCTCGTCTGTGTGACCTTGGACAAGCTACTTAATCTCTGTATGCCTCTATGTATGTGAGATCTAGAATTGGGAACTGACCTGGTGTTTGTCTCAGGGATCAGAAAAGGACAACTGACATCACTTCATTGATGGGGACACAGATAATATGCTTATTGTATTGGTGATAAAGATTCCTGTAGAAGCTCCTAAACTGCTTCTCTTTACATCTCAGGGAAGTTATTTTTTCCTTATATAATTACACACCCAAGCTGCACCCTTAACATCTGTTAGCCAGGGGGCTCCTAAACTAGTGGAAATATGTTGTCAAAGCATCTACACTGGAGAGAGGAGAAGGTGGTGAGGAGATGATGGTGGGGAAAGTGGCCGTTTAACATAACCCTTTTTGGGGCTGCAGGGCTAGAGGATCATTCATTCTATGGAAGCACCAAAGCAGAGCCTGGGTCACTAACTGCAGTTCCACACTTATCAGGTACTCCTATCTTTAGTTTGGCATCTCTGGCACCCCACACCTCCAACCATCCTATAAAGCTATTGAATTAAGTGACTTCTCCCCGCACTGGTGTTCAACCTCCTTGATACAATGTATAACCCTCCTCCTACCAGTATGCCTAACCCAATGTAGGCAACTCTATTTCCTATCTCCAAATTTGGAGATTCTCCCATGCACGCAGCATGTTTCTGCCTTGTTTCTACTTCCTGGTCTCTGGAGGAGATAACAGGCAGTAGATCTCCTGAGGACTCTCTAAAGTCTGCCAGCTTCTGCAGGAAGATGTTAAGCTCTACTCTTTGTCTCCAGCATACCTGGCTTTGATAGTGTCACCAGAGAAGGTCTGCATTCAAGAAGTGGGGCCACTTAGAAGGAAGAGAAGGACATCTTAAAAGTAGTCCCTAAGCTTGGTCTTTTATGCTAGCTGCTCCACTTTAATTGTGAATGTGTCTTTATCAAAGTCAGAAATAAATGTATTAATCATTTAAATGTATATCATGTGGATGTTAAATCAAGCACCCAAAATGAGTGCTTGAGTTCTGAAAAGCAGGAGGAGTTAGATGTTATCTCACAAAACAACACAAAGGAGATTACTGGTCAATTAAACCTTATGGGAAATGGATACAAGCGAATAATTTTTGTTAAAAACGTGAAAACTAAATTGAGCTTTGCACACACAGCCTCAGTCCAAATGGACGTGTGTGAGGAAGCTACAGGCAACTGACTACAGTTGTGTCAGTTGAACATGACTGTTTCTGAGTTTTACAATAAAAATGGAGCACGCCTAGGATTATAAGGCATTCAAATGGAGGATCCCAGCATTGACACCACAAGGTGCTACTACAATACAAATACTATACTTTATTTCTAAAAGAGACAGGCTTTATTTTTCACATAAAAAACAAACTGTTTCTGTATTACTTATTTATCTGAATTGGGAAAAAAACAAAAACAAAAACTACTGTCCCTAATACTGTCCCTAATTATATGTAGTAGACACCCTGGTCACTTAACTCCCAAACTTCACTTCTAAAGTCCTAGTCATTGGTGGTTACAGGTCTTACATCCACTCCTCAGATTAGCCACTACTACAAAATGATGAACATGAGCAAATCTGATTCCAAGCAATGAAGGGCAGTGGCACAAATGCACTTCACATTTTCTGCAAGGTTAAACTAATGCAAAATAAATCCCTCAGGTTATGTAAACAAATTATAGTAATGTTGTCTGACAGCATGCATTAAATAGGATTAATTTAGTAAACATAAAATATGCAGGGGACTCATTCCATTCCCAAATAATTCTGTCTGTACACTGACTCCTGAAACTCTGATAATACAAGAGAGTACAGAGGGAGAGCTGCAGAAAGGAGAGTATTGTGAATGTCTAAAAGGCAGGGGAAAACTGGGCAGTTTGGGGAGACAGAACGTTAGGATCCAACATTTTGGGGAGGGAGAAGCAAATTTTTGAGGCTGTACAGCCAACAGAAGAAATTCAGATACCTTGCAGCTCTGCAACCATACAGGATGTTCCATATTGCACAACAGTGATTCAAAGGCTGCTGTGTAAAATCTTATGTCTGAGCCTCAGCCCATCCAATGATGTCCTAAAATGGACTATGCATACTCAGATGGCTCAATAGGAAGTGATGGGTGGTATGCATGGGAATAATCTTAAAGGAGGCATCAGTGAGAAAATTGTAATGGGTTCACTGCTTTCACTTACGTGGGTGTAAACTAAGGGTCAAGTAGTTAAAATGCTACCAAATCAATAGAACTGGTTAAAAAAATAATTTTTTTCTATGGGAAATATAGATATATACATTTTTTGCAAGATCATGGCTTAAAAGACAGATTTTACCATCTGTTCCCACAGGCTGCATAGTTAAAACACATGCCACAGGGGAATTCCTCAGTAAAATCGCAGCACAAAAACACAGCTACATAATTAAAATAAATAATATGAGTGTGATTTACATTATTCTATAGCCCTATTAAAAACATTATGGGCCATGTACAGTTGGTAGAAATTAGGATAGCACCATCAAAATCAATGATGCTAAACTGATTTCACCACCTGAGGATCCGGAGTATCATATGTTGAAATGGCTTCTGAAACCTTATCCACTCAGTAGCCTCTGGGACCTTATCCTCTTGGTTCCCAAGAACTCATCTCAACTCCAAACTCACCACTGAGGTTTCTTTATTGGCATACAATCAACCTACAATTGAATTGATCAGGATCAAGCATAGGGAGTGGGTACAAGGCATACCAAACATTCAAAATTACACAGAACCCTCCCCGACTTCTCCTTGTATACATTTACACATTCAGTTACATACACTTGTTTGGGGATTGGCTTAGTTACTTTGCAGGAACCAATTCCTGTACAGCATGCTTTGTCCACTTGCTGTTCATGTTTGACATTACTCTTTACTTCATCTTTACATTCATGAATTATCTGGTCTATTATTATCTTGTTCTTAGTAAACGGTTCCAAGGGTGTTCTTCCTTTTATCTTAGCTAGCTCAGTCATTCTGTCTTTTAGTTTTAGTTATTTTATCATAAACATCCCATTTTTAGCCTGCTGACCTAGTTACTTCCCTTATCCTGTCTTCCAAGAAATGAGGCCTCCCTCTTGCTTAATTACTCATGCCAAACATAGCTTAAACCTTATTGGAACTAGTGTACTATTGTACACAGTCAATTTTTCAATTGTTTACAATTCCACCATTTAATCTTTTATTTATTTATAATCTGTATTTTTTACAGATTGATCTGGAGACTAGAATCAGTGAGATCCAGCTACCTGGGAAACTTCATCTTGTATAATTTGTTTGGTATTAACTTGTGAAGGCACATACAAAAAAGAAAGATAGGCTAGGATTTTTAAAGGAGCTGATAGGAGTAAAGGACTCAAATACATTTCAAATTCAAGGAGAGTTGGGTGGCCAGCTCCCCAGACTGCTTTGAAAACCCCAGCCTTAATTGTTTTACAGTGGGTAAGCTTATTTTCGCATAACTCCAGAAAGAAAGAATGGACTTTGCTCAAACCTTTTCTACACAAAAGGAAAAATTAATATAATTTAACTTGCAACCCAACCAAAGAGGAGGCATTTTCACCAAAGCATAGGCATGTGAAAACTGGCATTTATATGGAAATCTGAACCATACTGTAACTGAAAGTAGAGTCTTTACCACAAGCAAAATTTATAATAATAACTAGCAACTCAGTCCACAATCACAATTCATAGTTATCTTTCCTCCAAAAACATATAATCTCTCAATTATGCAGTAGCAGCATTTTGCTGTGTAATTCTGTGTATTTCCTTCTCTTCTGTTTGCATATATGCCTGCCCTTTTGCTCTTAATAATCATGAGAGTAGAGACTCTTGCAAGCCAAATTGCTCTGCTCTTCTTAGAAATAAATAGGTTTAATCTTACTTCTTAATCTTCATTTCAACTTTCATCCTGAATTTCCTGTTCTCAAGTATCAAGACTAAATTGATTTGATGCTTAATGCTTGCCAAATAAATAATGAGTCTCCAAATTAGCCCACATGTGATAAGGCAATGATCCCATTATTTCTAACATTCTTATAATCAGGCAATGATTAAATTATTTCCAACGTCCTTAGTGTGGATGTGAAAATATGTTAAAAAGATCTTTAACAAAGTTCCTCACAATGTGTGTTTTTTTTATTAAATGCCCCTAATTTGAGCATTTTATCACATGATTACAGTAGTTGGGCTGTAAGAGCTTATTTTAATGAGGATGGGGAGAGTTCAGTCAGTGGGTGTTCTGGGTATCTCTTTGACATCTTTACAATCATTTATCAATTCCACGGTGATGAGCTTATGGGCCACATTTGGGAAAGTTGATTAATACTTTTTAAAATATTCCAGTCATTACAAATTGCAGCATAACACTCAGCTTCTTTCCTCTGGCACCCAGAGTGAAACAAAGCTCTGCGGATCTCCATCTGGGCACATAGCAAAGCATAGGCACCAGCAGAGCAAAGACCTCCAAACTCAGATCAGCACCGGCGCTGCCTGCATTTCTGTTAATGGGAAACAAGGTTTGCATAAGATTCTCAAGAACTTATCTTAATTGATATCTTGCCTCCACATTGGAAATCTGAGTGTAATGCCATCTAAATAAATGATTTACTTACTGCAGTTTTAATGCATGCCTCCAGGACATTATTATTAATATCAGATACCAATTGTGGTGCTGTGAATCAATATTTAATGCCATTGACTATCCTTTTCTAAAACAATCCAAATATTCTGTACACCTCCATGTATTGAGTTGGTAAAACAAAAATAAAAGCACTGATAAGGATATTAAAAGGCAGTATTTGATGTAGGTCTATCTGGGCCATTGATATTGTATCAAGCTGGGATACGTGCTGTACTAGTTAGAATGACATATTTCTCTTTTTTCCTTGAATCAGAGGAGACAGTTACAGGAGAAAAGAAATCAATGATCCTAGGCTTACAGGGCCAACATCTGCCTTTAGTGCTTAGAAACTGTGGTGATATAGTTCTTAGACAGCTGCAACTCCTACTGAAGTTAGCAGCGTCTTAGTCATACAATACTCTGCCTCAGGGCCAACCCACTTCCTTTCCCATCTTCCTGAGCCCTAGAGCTTGCTTATTTGGCCATCTGAGGATTTCTTCTGCAAGAGGAATCCTCGAGTGGTTTGGAACTGCTGTAGCCACTCTCACCACACCCTCCTCCCTGCCCATGGGAACCCAGAGGGTATGGAAACCTTGGCATTTCCTAGCTATTGGAATGGTCACTTGGAGTAGAGGAAAATAGTCTTAGTTTATACCTCTGTAGGCAGAAGGGCTCAGGATAATTGAATGTGGCTAAAAGAATATCTTTGTACGCTCTCCTCCTGATCTGCGCTGAGCACAATTGGCCATGGTTTAGGATCTGAATCCATAAGTTTTACTGTGCAGGAAACATTAGATCCCAATCCTCCTAGATATTGATTAAAAAAAACAGTCACAAAGTGAAGAAATGCATTAACCTTGAGCAGGAACCATGGAGTGCAATTCGTACCCAAGACTCCCCTTCAAAGGGGATGCCACATGCAGTCATGTATCTATTCAACAAAGCAATGCAAAACAAATGCAAACGAAGCCAAGAGAGAAGTGACCAGGAATGTCCTATGAAGCTATCCATAGTTCCTAGACTTGATATTTTACATTCCCCCAACTATAGGCAAGACCACAAAATGGAAGGCACTCTCCTGCACAAAGCACGATGTGACTGGACACAGATTGCAAACTGTTATTGAGCAGTCACACACAGCAGATGGCATGTGTCTGGCTGGAAAGAGGAAGCTAATGTCTGCCTTGTGATGTAAATGGCATGCCATAATAGTAGAACACAGATGGAAATCCATAGGCTGGACAATAACTGCCTTAGGGATATAGTGAGGCAAATGATGTGGGAACAGCACAGTGTGTCTGCCATGAACAATTGCAGCCACATGGCAGTGGTGAAGTGTTTACTAACTGCACACACATTCAGAGGCACATATCCCATGGCATCAAATTGCTATGTGTGTGACCTCCTGTTGGGAAGTGCCTGGGTCAGCTGTTTCAGTCTGCCTTTCCACCTGCAATCCTGGTCTATAGGTTCCCCCACACCCCAACCTTCTGTATGTGAATCACTCAGTGTTCTTCCTTTCTCTTCTTCTTGCTTACTGTGACACTGCCGGCCTGATACTTACATTTTTCAGGCCTTATTTCTGGCCTTTCTTCAGCTGCAAACCTTTGGTACTATTCATACATTCTGCTCCATGTGCACATTAACGCCAAGAAGCCATGAGCTACTTTGCCTTGTGCACTGATTGAGCCTGTTCCAACCATATGTAGTCAGGGGAGAGTCATAGCATGTAGGGATTTTCAAATGCTCAGCCCCCTTTTCCTGTGGCCATGATCTCTTTTAACAGTTTGCCTGACCACAGAATGTTTTGTTCCAGATACAACGCTTCCTCCTTCCCTATGGAAGGCACTGTCTCATGCACAGCTGCTTCAGTGTCATTCAGCCAGGAGGGGAGGAAAAAAACGGACTGGCTGAGGACTGCAAGAGAATATTTAGCAGGGAGCTGACAAAAAAAGGAGCAGGGAGAGAGAAACAGGAAATCAGTGTGGTGATGGGTCAGAAAGAGAGAATGAGAGAAGGTATGGAAGGGAAGAGAAAAAGCTTGAAAACAGAGAGAGGGAATGAAGATGGAGGAAGCAGAGACACAAAGTGAGAGCAAGAAGAGAGTGAAATAGAGAAAAACAATGTGGAGAGAGAGAGAGATGTACGAAAAGGGAAAAATAAGGAAGGGGAGAGAAAAATGAGAAGATGAAAGATAAAAACCAGTAACAAGCAGAGGAGAATGGAAACCTTTGAGAGTTTTCCCAATTGCCATTCCAAAATATGAAAATGGAGAAAAACTAAAGTAAGCTTAGCCAGAGTTAGAAAGAAGGATTAATTTACACAATAGATAAAAAACACAATGAGAAGCTTGCTTATTTCCTCTGTCTCAGTGTGGTTGGGTTTTTTTTAAGTGTTTCAAAGCAAAAGCGATGGGGAAAATGTCACAAGTTTAAATAAAGATTAAAATATGACATTGCTAATTATGAAAATTTTTGAAGGAACAAAGAAAAGTGGACTCAAGGGATCAAGAAATGGCAGTATACGCTGATGCAAACAACTGGAGTAATTTTGAAACGCTAGATGAAAATAAGCAGAAAGTGGAGGACAATAGGGAAGAGGTTAAATATAATTTTAAAAAATAAAACCATTATAAGCATGAACAGATTCTGTGTGGACTGAGTACATGCTGGTACAGACAAAGGAGAAATAATGCAGCTGAGTTTACTATCCATCATGCGAGTGTCAGAGACCTTATAAAGAAAAAAACTCACACTTTCTTCAATATTTCCAGCATTTTTCTTAGAACAATTGCTAGTTGATATTGCTGAGGAGACAAATAAATATTCGATGGGCTTTTTCTCAAAGATGGCCTCATATATCACTTAGAACTCCCAGCTCAAAGTTTTGTCATGGAATGCTGAGTTAAATAGTAATTGTTTTCACCATCAGAACTGGCTCTTATGCTCTTCATCAATAAGGCCATTATGAGTGATATGGTGTGAAAACTGTATGAAAAGAATCCTTCCTCAATACAAATTCTCCAACAATAACACAGTGCATTTACTAGTATATGGCACCCTTCATCTGAGGATAGTAGATAGATTTAAGAAAAGCTTTCACTAGCCCTGTGTGGTATTTTTTAATTGAAAAACTGTGCCTAGCTCATTATTTTAATATCAGTTTTGTTTCTTCATAAACATTAACTTAGTGTATACTTTCAGACGGGAAGAGCTTTCATTTTAGATGAAGAAAATAAACCAACCAAAAAGATTATATTTATTCTCCATGAGAAAGCAGAGAGTGTGATTTTTCTTTCTGTGTGAGTCTGCATTGAACAGAACATGAAATGGCTGCCTGTCTCTATAGACAGTAGAGTGCATTGGGATTTAAGGTGCAGTGCACAGAAAGTCATAAGTCTTACAAGTAAATACACCACTGAATGCATTTTACCGATGGTTGAACTGAGCTGCAGAGAGATTAAGTGATTTCCTGAAGGTCACACAGTCAGTCAGTGGCAGAATCAGGTTTAGAATCCATGGGCCCAACTCAAAGTGATGCAAAGAGATCTTAAACATCCACTAAATGGGCAACTGGAAATTCCTCCAGCAGGAGGGAATTCTTAGCTGGTGTAAATCTGTTGCAGGTGGCTCTTGATCATAGGAGGTGGAAGCAGGCATCCCAGATACTGGTGAAAGTAGCACTGGACCACACTTCACTCTGATGAAATTCATTGGTAAGCCATAACTTGTTGGAGCAGCCTTTAAGATGTTCAAAATTGCACAGGGAATCAGCCTAGCCCATAGCAAAGCTCTTGATCAGGACACAGGAAGTGACTAAGAGCCATTTTTGTCCCCCTCGCACTTTTACCAAGCAGCAAACTAGTTTTAACTCGAAGCTCCTGCTCTAGCTATTAGAAACACTCATTCCCTTTGGAATCAGATTCTGCCAATGTGGCAGTTTCTTCTGTCATGTGTTCCATCTGCACAACTCTGCAGAGGAATGAAGAGAATAAGAAGCTTTTACCCGTAGGGCAAGATAAATCCAGGCTCACATTCATTTAATGAGGACTACAAATCCCACTAAATGCTCTATTCATTTATAAACCTTTGATAAAGGAGGGAGAGGGGGATGGGAAAGAAAGCTGTATATATCCAAAATGCCCCATACAAATAACATGCCAAGTTTGACTTAAGAAAATGTGCTAATGCTTTGAAATGCCTGTAATAAAGCTTTAATAAGCACACTGCATAATATGTGTTTAAGTGATAATGCTGAAGAAACAGAATGTTTACGGGACAATTTCCAAGTACTACATTCATGCTTTTGAGATGCAAAGACATTCATTTTCCTGTGACAACATTCTAATGCAATTACTTTATTTCTTTTATGCTGTGTAACTGATGGAGGTTCAGTTTCTGTCTGAGGAAACTGAGACACTTGCTAAGATTGCACAGCAGGTCAGCAGCAGAGACAGGAACAGGACCCAAGTCTCTTGACCCCCAATACTAATAGTCATACTAGGTCATACTGCTTTTGGTTGATCTCTCATCTCTTGCTCTCTGGAGTTCCTCAGTTATATTCTCTGGTTCTTTAATATATATTACCCGAAACTGGGCCAGCTAGTAAGCTTAGGGAGGATTAATGACCCACCAAAGTTTGGCAGAAAGCAGCACGTTTATTATATTGATAGCTAAGCTTAAAAGAAGGGGGATGAGGTCACACTCTATTTGCATACTCATGCACAGCACTGGAGATGTCAGAATCCTTCAAGGTAAGTGTCCCACAGCACAGCGATGGACAGTGCGATGAAGGTAAGTTTTCCCGAGGCACGATGGACTGCAACGTGGCGAACCACTAGCCAGGCAGTCTGGGTGAAGGGCCTTCATAGGAGGTACAATCTTGTGAATGCACTGTTAAGCTCATGGCCCCTTCCCCTTTTAAGGACCTGATCCTCATGGTTTGCAACTAGAGATGACTTGGCCACATCTGGTTGGTCCCACTCCACCTCAGGCAGTGTCCATGCATTGGGCGTGTGATCGCTGCCTAATTAGAGTTGCAAACACCCTGTCTACCTGGGAGATCTTCTGACCTTCCAGCTGTTCAAGCCGCATTCGTCCCACAACCATTCCAGGAGGGGGCGGGGGGAAAGCCACTTCACAGGTATTCAAAGAGGGAGAAGATACAAAAAGGGGTGGGGGAGGAAGGTGTAACAGACCTTTTGAACCTACAGGTTATACAGAGCATACAGGTCACTGCTGCTCCTACAACAAAATACCACTTTCAACTCACTCACAAGCTATTGCCTCCCTCATATGCACCCTTAGAACAAATATGACCTCCTCCAAAGTCATGTCTATTGCACATTTCCCTATCCATCAGGATTGTACTTGCTGCTTTGGATAAACTGTTATCATTCCTATTTTTCCTAGGACACTTCCACAATTTAAAGAGTTCTTTTGAAGTTGGGGACACACAATAGTTCTCACTTGCATCTTATTTCCAAATGGACATCCCCTCTCCAAGGCTGTCTGAACTTGATTCATAGCTAAGACATGCTTTTCATGCTAACTGTCCTGACTGGAGGTGTCAACCCAACTCCAGTTTGTTATCTATCTTTTGGGGTTGCATTTTCTTATAGCTCCATCATAACTTTATTTTGCTCCTTATCACATATGACAGACTGACAGATGAATACCTATTTGTCACAGTCACCTAAGTCACATGGCATGTTTCCTATTCCCTTATTGGATAAACAGGTAGAACTCTGATGGGTGGCATTCCCTGCCATATGTTCCCCCTGACCTGAGGGGAATTCCCTAAGAGGTCTTTATAAAGTGATCATAGCAGAGGCCAAAATTTGCCCCAGGGAGTTAAACCATTTCTTCTGAATTTAGGCTACTGTGTATAAATCTTCCTTATGAACCTTTAAACAATCTGTGTTTTTTTTGCATTTCTACCTCAAGCTTAAGATATAGTGCTCTAATGCAGAGGGAAAGCTGCTAGTAAGTTATTTCTCTTACACAGAGCTAACCATATGCTAGTTGGTGTTATCAGCAGAGACCTGTTGAACTGGCAAACTATGGACACTTACTCTTCTAACCTGCTTACAAACACTGTAAGAGCTGATAAGGGACTCACTATCCAAAGTGATAGACAGCAAATGTTGATTTTTCCTATTCCTGATGCAATCGGCTAGACTATGTTGCATTCTGTTGCGTAGTCTAGTGTCACAACACAAGAGGACGTGAGGGGGTGTAGCATCATGGCATTAGAGATGGGCAGCTGGATTGGCTAGTCACACGAATTCCAGTCAACCATCTATGTTCACCTCTGTTTAATGTCTACAGCTCCTTCCATCAGTCAGCCTCATTTGGAGAAAGCTGCCTCATTTATATGAGCTAACAGCGGTAAGTATTGGTAAAAGTTTTACTTTTGAGCACCTAAGCCAAACTTTCATTGAACAGATCTGTTTACTTCCCTTTTCCCACTATAAGGCTATGTACATACTACGGCTTATGTTGACAGAACTTATTTCACTCAGGCGTATGAATAATCCACCCCGAGAGACAGAAGTTACACTGACATAAGCGGTGTCACTGCCACATGCAGAAGTGGTTTTATTATGCCAATGGGAAAGCTCTTTCCTAGGCTAGGTCTACACTTGGGGGAGAGTAGAGTGTCAACCTAAGATAAGCAACTTCAGCTACATGAATAGCATAGCTGTAGTCGGCATATCTCAGGTCGATTTACCTGGCCGTGAGGATGGTGGCTAGTCGACCGCTGCCCCGTCGACTCCACTTCTGCCTCTTGCTGCAGTGGAGTTCCAGAGTCGACAGCAGAATGATCAGGGATCGATTTTATCACGTCTACACTAGGTGCGATAAATCGATCCCCAATAGATCGATCACTACCCACCGATCCAGCAGGTAGAGTAGACATACCCGCATTGGCATAGAGCATCTTTACCAGATGCATTAAAGTAGCATGCCATTACAGAACTGTACATATAGACATGCCCTTAGTCTCACTGTCCTGAGCCTCACCTCACCATGACTACTTAAATCCCATTGTAATTACAAAAACTGCACTGATAGAAAAATAGCAGTTCATCTGCCTCAAACTGTGTGTGTGGGGGGGAAACAGTAACTACGTCTCAAGTGTAAATAATGAGAAAGAAAGAGACTTTGTGCTTTTTTAAAAGGTCCTTAATCAATCACAGAAAAAAGTCACCCTCAGCACTCTCAAGAAATCCAGTAAAAAGAAAAGCTTGTTAGATAGAAAGTGCTTGACAAATCTGGTAACGAACCTTTCCCACAGGATGCTTTAAAAGGGGCTAAAATAGCTAACACAGGCAGCAGAGACTCAGAATTGTAACTGTTCAGACAGTGCCCTTGCAAAAAAGAGCAACTAAGACATGTAATTCCATTCTACAAGAACACAAAACTGAGATAATAGAAAACATCAAGTCAACTATTCACTGAATCTGCTAAAATAATTATTTATTTTATCATCATTTGATTTGAAGGATCTAACAGAGCCCTGTCAAAATTAAGCCTTTGAAAATTTAGGCAACAAGAAATGTCCTTTTATTGAAAAAAAGTTTGATTTATCTGAATTTTCAGCAAAAAATTAATCTTGAAAACACCCAGAATTCTAGCTTTTCATTACAAAAAACCCCAAACATTTCTGCAATAACAATTAAAAAAATTTTTTTTTAAATATTTACCATTTTCTGACCAGCTCTACTTTCTAGCCCATTAGGCAGAAATTGAGTTTACAGTCTTGTAAGATAGGTCACCTCCATCAACAGTTTACAGTCTAAACAAAACCAGACAAACAAAGGAAGAATAAAACATGTCAGTCAAAGGTTTCCAAAATTCAAAATTTCTATCCCCATAGCAAAGGAGCAGTAAATTGGTTATTTTTGTTCCACATTTCCTTCCAGAGATAGCAACCACCACAACACTATTACTATGCACTGAGTCACTGTGGCGCCAGGGAGCTCATAAAAATCAGAATATATATAGACCTGGTATATCAATCTAGTTCATCCTCATACCAGCGCAGTGCCCTGGTTTACCAAATACAGACAGTCTTCGACTTTACAACATCTGAGTTATGACGAATGGCACTTATGTTTATAAATTGTCATCATGGGTTTTGACTTTACGACACTGAATCTGACATTGATCCTATGGGAAATTCGAGTTATGACATTTTCGACTTATGACACGATTTTCAGGAACCAATTGTGTTGCAAGTCTGAGGACTGCCTGTAGTGCAATGGCTCTCAAACATTTTTATTGGTGACCCCTTTCACATAGCAAGTCTCTGAGTGTGACTCCCTTTATAAATTAAAACACTTTTTTATATATTTAACACCATTATAAATGCTGGAGACAAAGTGGGGTTTGGTGTAGAGGTTGACAGCTTGCGAATCCCCCCATGCAATAACCTTACAATCCCCTGAGGGTTCCAAACCCCCAGTTTGAGAACCCCTGCTGTACTAAGAAAATACTTTTTAAATTTCTTTTATACAAAAGAACCATCATTTCTACTTAAATTGGCCAAACGATGTTTGATTTTCAGTCTGACAAAAATTGGGCAAAATTTTACAATAGAAAAAAAAGCGGTAACTAAAGTCCCTGAAATTCCTCAACTTGGCAAAAGATTCATGAAGTGGGATCTAGATTTCTGTAAAAGCAGCAAAGAATCCTGTGGCACCTTATAGACTAACAGACGTTTTGGAGCATGAGCTTTCGTGGGTGAATACCCACTTCTTCAGATGCATGTGGTGGAAATTTCCAGGGGCAGGTATATATATGCTAGCAAGCAAGCTAGAGATAACGAGGTCAGTTCAATCAGGGAGGATGAGGCCCTGTTCTAGCAGTTGAGGTGTGAAAACCAAGAGAGGAGAAACTGGTTCTGTAGTTGGCAAGCCATTCACAGTCTTTGTTCGATCCTGAGCTGATGGTGTCAAATTTGCAGATGAACTGAAGCTCAGCAGTTTCTCTTTGAAGTCTGGTCCTGAAGTTTTTTTGCTGCAGGATGGCCACCTTAAGGTCTGCAATAGTGTGGCCAGGGAGGTTGAAGTGCTCTCCTACAGGTTTTTGTATATTGCCATTCCTAATGTCTGATTTGTGTCCATTTATCCTTTTCCGTAGAGACTGTCCAGTTTGGCCGATGTACATAGCAGAGGGGCATTGCTGGCATATGTTGGCATATATTACATTGGTGGATGTGCAGGTGAATGAACCAGTGATGGTGTGGCTGATCTGGTTAGGTCCTGTGATGGTGTCGCTGGTGTAGATATGTGGGCAGAGTTGGCATCGAGGTTTGTTGCATGGATTGGTTCCTGAGCTAGAGTTATTAAGGTACAGTGTGCAGTTACTGGTGAGAATATGTTTCAGGTTGGCAGGTTGTCTGTGGGCAAGGACTGGCCTGCCACCCAAGGCCAGTGAAAGTGTGGGATCATTGTCCAGGATGGGTTGTAGATCCTTGATGATGCGTTGGAGGGGTTTTAGCTGGGGGCTGTATGTGATGGCCAGTGGAGTCCTGTTGGTTTCTTTCTTGGGTTTGTCTTGCAGTCAGGAACACTATCCCTGATGATGCCACAGCACAACTGGCTGCTGAGCTCTGTGTCTTTATACTTACACACAACTATTTCAAATTTGATGACAATATATATCTCCAGATCAGTGGCACTGCTATGGGCTCCCGCATGGCCCCAGAATATGCCAATATCTTTATGGCCGATCTGGAACAACGCTTCCTCAGCTCTCGTCCACTCACGCCCCTTCTCTACCTATGCTACATTGATGACATCTTCATCATCTGGACCCATGGGAAGGAGACTCTGGAAAAATTCCACCACGATTTCAACAGCTTCCACCCCACCATCAACCTCAGCCTGGACCAATCTACACAGGAGGTCCCACTTTCTTGACACCACGGTGCAAATAAATGATGGTCACATTAACACCACCCTATATCGAAAACCTACCGACCGCTATGCCTACCTTCATGCCTCCAGCCTCAATCCCGGACACCTCACACGATCCATTGTCTACAGCCAAGCACTGAGGTACAACCGCATCTGCTCTAACCCCTCAGACAGAGACCAACACCTACAAAATCTCCACCAAGCATTCTCAAAACTACAATACCCGCACGAGGAAATAAGGAAACAGATCAACAGAGCCAGACGTGTACCCAGAAGCCTCCTACTGCAAGACAAACCCAAGAAAGAAACCAACAGGACTCCACTGGCCATCACATACAGCCCCCAGCTAAAACCCCTCCAACGCATCATCAAGGATCTATAACCCATCCTGGACAATGATCCCACACTTTCACAGGCCTTGGGTGGCAGGCCAGTCCTTGCCCACAGACAACCTGCCAACCTGAAACATATTCTCACCAGTAACTGCACACTGCACCATAATAACTCTAGCTCAGGAACCAATCCATGCAACAAACCTCGATGCCAACTCTGCCCACATATCTACACCAGCGACACCATCACAGGACCTAACCAGATCAGCCACACCATCACTGGTTCATTCACCTGCACATCCACCAATGTAATATATGCCAACATATGCCAGCAATGCCCCTCTGCTATGTACATCGGCCAAACTGGACAGTCTCTACGGAAAAGGATAAATGGACACAAATCAGACATTAGGAATGGCAATATACAAAAACCTGTAGGAGAGCACTTCAACCTCCCTGGCCACACTATTGCAGACCTTAAGGTGGCCATCCTGCAGCAAAAAAACTTCAGGACCAGACTTCAAAGAGAAACTGCTGAGCTTCAGTTCATCTGCAAATTTGACACCATCAGCTCAGGATCGAACAAAGACTGTGAATGGCTTGCCAACTACAGAACCAGTTTCTCCTCTCTTGGTTTTCACACCTCAACTGCTAGAACAGGGCCTCATCCTCCCTGATTGAACTGACCTCGTTATCTCTAGCTTGCTTGCTAGCATATATATACCTGCCCCTGGAAATTTCCACTACATGCATCTGAAGAAGTGGGTATTCACCCACGAAAGCTCATGCTCCAAAACGTCTGTTAGTCTATAAGGTGCCACAGGATTCTTTGCTGCTTTTACAGATCCAGACTAACACGGCTACCCCTCTGATACCAGATTTCTGTGCAACTTAAAATAAAAAGCCTCAGTTGACAGTAAAATAGCTTTTTGCTAAAACAAAAAATCTTAAATTACTTATATCAATTTTCTGTTTGGAAAAGCACATTCAGTGTAGACAACAAACTTCCCCTAGTAAATAATTTGGCAGAAATCTGGGCTGTTGTCCACAAAATGAAAAAAAGCCTGCAAAAATAAGTAGCTTGATTACTAGCAAACTGAGTGGCTCATCTCCAGGGAATGCATATGATAACACTGGTCTACAGCCAAAATGCTTCTGAAATAAATGTAGTCCAGCTTTACTAATTCTGGGTCACTGAGAACGAAAATGATGCTTAAAATTGTTGATTGGCTCTAGTTTTCAAGATATGCTATTGGGTCAGTATATACGACCCTTGACTTGGGAATAGCGGAGGATAAGTGAGTTATAAAGGGAAAGGATCTCAATTTAAACCAGAAATGACTAAAACACATCTTTGACTGGATCTATGAATAAATCTATGACTGGGTTTGGACAGTACTTTCTTTTTAGGCAAAACAATGAATGATGCAATCTGAAGCTGGTATTGCATCATACATGATATGAATTGCATCATGTTATTCCTAGAAGTCATGGATGATGCAATCATAATGAAGCTTACATCACTCTGCTGAACAAATTGCCCTATATCAGCTCTAGAAATCATACAGTGTCATGCTCTCTTATTTGTCAGTGTTTGATTTTGCAAAGGGACCTACGGGTAAAAGCTTCTTATTCTCTTCATTCCTCTGTTTAGCCAAAGTGAGCAGAGATGCCTCGTGCTTGTGTGAACAGTGCAGATAACTTCTGCTATGTTTGTGGTGAAGTGACTTTTGCATCCCAAAAGCACAGTATAAGCCTATCATCTTTATTTTGGCTGCAAAATTGGAGATCAGGACAAGAGGTGGGCCCCACACATATGCTGCAACACTTGTGCAACAAATCTTGGCCAGTGGTTGAACAGGAAAAGGAAATCTATGCCTTTTGCAGTGCCAATGATTTGGAGAGAGCCAACAGATCATCCCAGCAATTGTTACTTCTGCATGGTGCCTCCAGTTGGGAAAGGTGTGTCAAAGAAGAAAAAGTGGACTGTGCATTATCCAAACATTCCATCAGCTATATGCCCAGTACCCCACGGAGAAGGACTGCCGCTTCCTGATACACCAGAATCATTCTCACTTGAGTCAGATGAGGAAGAGGAAGAGGATGAAACTTCTGGTCCTGAACCATCAATGTCACAGGATCCACATTTTCTCCCATCCTCCTCCTCTGAACCACACCACATAACACAAGGTGAACTGAATGACCTTGTCAGGGATTTGGAACTCCCCAAGA
The DNA here is from genome assembly GCF_007399415.2 of Gopherus evgoodei. Lineage (NCBI taxonomy): Eukaryota > Metazoa > Chordata > Testudines > Testudinidae > Gopherus > Gopherus evgoodei. The sequence continues at coordinate 26,345,907 of NC_044329.1, read as the reverse complement.
GTAAGGCAGAGCTGTTGGGCTCCAGACTACAGCAGTGGAATCTCCTGGCAGGCTATCAGGGCAAATGGAGCCCATCAATGCTTGCAGACTATTGCTGGACAGTGACAAGAGATGCTCCATTTAATGAATACAAGAGACAAGCCAAGAAGCGCCGAGTAGACACTGAAGAGGACTAAACTATGTACATAATAGTTTTTTGCCTTTTGTTTCATAATAAATTTTATTTATATAACCCTTTTGCTGATTTTTAAAGTGTTACATAAACAGGACAGGTGAAATATTATCATGTAAAGCAACCATAAACACATGAAAAGACCTAGGTTTACAATTTTTGATTAAAACCCTACTATCTACCCAATATACATAGACATAAAATGTAAAAACTTAAATATCTTAGAAACAGTAGCCAATCAGTTGTTTTAATTGTCATATTTGAATTCAGCACATCAAAATACATAATAAATATCGCATTTTATCTCTGAAACAGACGACTTTTCAAAAATTGTAGACCAGTGTTATCTAGAGTTATATCTTTATCAGATAAGGGTAAAATGAGATGATCCCTTGATATTGCCAGTTAGATTTTTATTGTAGTTTTATCACACACACACAGAAAGGCAATTTTTGTAAAGTTGCATATTTCCCTTGCCATCTTAGCACACTTATCATATTCCACTGAATTCAAAACATCACTAGTGTAATAACCTAGGACATAAGGGGAGGATGGGCAGGTTGACCATGATTTAATTCTAGTTTGCTTAATATGACAGCCCTGGTCAAGCTCCCCCCATGGATACTCACCATTTATCTCTTCATAGACGTGTACTAATTGAAGTACACAAACACGGGCTTTGGAAAGGTTTGTAACACAGTTACTTTTTAGAGAGAATAGGATATAAACAACCTACATGCCTTTCCCTACCTCTGTTTCCTCACTACCCTTAAGTAGTTTCTGGTCAGTGCCCAGCCCTCATGGCTTCACTCATTCATGGAATGTCTTTTTTGTCCTGGAGCCAACTTCCTTCATCTCTCTCTAAAATGGCTGGTGAGAGATTTGTGTTGTTGTTTTTTTATATAACTTTTGGATTCTTTTGTCAGCCTCATCAAGTGATCAAAGTCCCCCAGCAGGTAATCCATTGCTTTGCTCATCCATTGTATTGCCCAAGGAGATGTATTCAAATGTTAATGAGTTTTAGTAGTCCACTCATGCAACCCACTCATGGCTACACAACACACACTAGTCTACTAAGCATTCCCCACTACCAGCAAGTGTCTTGGGAAAAAAGTTTACTCCTTAAGGTAATAAGCAGAACACGATTAAATAGGGAAAGTGAATCCCATATTTCATAAAAATAATGTCAAAATCCCCAACATTTTCCACAGTTAGTGCTGCATCAAACTCAGCTATCTCCATTCAGGGGTGTGGTATTAATCTTTTTTCCTGGTTTTGCTTTGATTCTTTGGGTTTGAGCAAAACTGCCAACTACCGCTGGCTAATGTACTTTCCAAACAATACCATAAACTTTCCTACATTCTCTTGAAAGTCATCCCAGGCTCACTCGAAATAGCCTATAATCTGATTCAGTTTCTCCAAAAAGGTCTGCAACAGAGGGAGGCAGGAAACAGTTTTCCCATCTATGAAAATTTTCCCGGTTTTGAAAAGCATTCCCATCCCACATCAGGACCAAAATCAACATGTTTCATAAATCAAATATTTGAAGAAAAAAAAAACAGTTGGCTCTGATCAATTGAAATATTTTGTTTTGACAATTTTGAAACATTGTTTCAATTTTGAACTTTTGTTTTTCACTATAATTAGCTTACTTTTCTAAATTAAAAGTTTATTTGAACCAGAAAACAAGAATTATTTTGAAAATATTGAAACAAAACATTCTGACAATTTCTAAGCATTTTTAATAAAAAACATTGAGTCAAAGAGCATATCAGAGCAGACCCTGCCCCCCACCCAAAAAAAAAATTAGCATTTTTCCTATGAAAAAACACTGCACCAAAAAAATCCCAACTGGGTCTATTCTTGTGTTAAATCCTGGTGCCACTGAAGTCAGTGGCAAAATTCCAATTGTCTTTAGTGAGGGGCCAGGATTTTACCCTGGAATATGACTCAAGTTTTGGATTGGGGTTAATGCAGAAAGAGTGCACTGCTGTAGTGATGACCCATTTTCTCATTCCAGTACAGCTATGTCCCACTTCTAATCCTCCACATAATCTCTCATTAGCCTGGATCTTCCCCAGAATGGCTCCTACTGATATACATGAGATCCTAGTACACTAATATCTAGCACAAGAGGGCACAGGACAGAGACGAGGAATAAGTCTTTTTGTTCAGTTTTCATAAAATGGTCAAAACCAGCTTGCAGTCAGACCCTTTCTATTAGATCCTGCCTAGGCAGACTCAAACTGATCTGAATCCTTCCATTCTAGATGATGCTATATCAAAGTTGGGGTAAGGCAGGGAGCAAAGGGAAACCAGAAACTGAGATGAACTTCAGGGAACGAATCAGTTGGTTCCAGCTGGAAGCACTGGATGATAGTCTATGCTCATACCTGCCCTGACTCATCTCATGTATTGATATGGCCTTTTATTCATAAACTGGTGCATTTGGCAAGGGAGTTCATAGTTAGTTAGTATGAAATATAGGGGTTTTACTTACTTCTTTAATCCATAGGAATTTTTGCCCCTATTTGAAAGAAACAGTTTGTTTTCTCCAGGCACCTGCAATTTCTTCTCAGCCATTGTTTTACTTCTGAGGTGATATTGGGTCAGACTATTACTTTATAAATAGAAGAAACCAGGTGCTTTTTGGTATCAGTGTAATTAAGCAATTTAATGAAAATCTGTTAAACTGTGTCCATCCTTCCATGTGAATGTTCAAGGCTGAAATCAGCATGTTGCTGCCTGTGTATGTGAGTGCATGCTGCTTAAATGTAACTTTGCTGTCACCAACAGGTTTTCACGTGAATTAAATGTTTTTATCTCAGTGGTTTTTCACTGTATAAGACAAGCTAAAAATAAAGGGCCTGATTCTGCCAGACTTGCTTATGCCAAAAAGTCCCATTTTCTTCATTTCAGAGATGCTACTCATGGTGAGTAATGGGGTAAAATCTGACCCAGAGGAAGCAGATAAACCTAATATTTTTCAGAACATTTCATGCTAAAGAAATGGAAAATAATTAAACAACCAAATAGTAAATCTTGGCAAGCAATCTCTCCGATTTTCAAAAGGGCATATGGAAATACATCAGGTAGCATGTCAGTTCTGATTTCTCAGAGACTCCCAGTTTATCCCTCTGTTCTTATAACAGAATCATCCATATCCACGACCTGAGACAATTGATTGGCCTCAATTAACTAGCTATTTTTACAGCTTTTGCTTTGCTTCTGCTGGATATGTTATGTAAAAGATTTTACTATAGACTGATCTGCCTGCCTGTCTGATGTGTACTAGGTGCTTGTCTCCATGGTATCTCAGTGCTTGACCAGAAAATAAAAAAGGTAATTCATGAAGCCAAGGAAACATTTTTGAAAAAAGAATCAGTAAAGAAAAGCCATTGATAACACATTAGAAAAAGATTTTAGGGCAAGGCTGTGCCTTTAGGCACCAGTCTGAGCAAGGGGTGATGTGTAAACTGCCTCACCCCACCAGTAGCCTTGGGAAGCACCATGCACAATTCTTACCCTTTCTCCACTTGCTTTAGGCTTATATCTTCAGCAATTTATAGCAACCCCACACAGGCTCAGACATGATGGCTGGCACATTGTGGAGGAGGGTGGAGTCAAAGCTCAGCTCACTACCCACCACTATCCCACTCCCTGCCCACTTACTCCACAGGTTGGGAGACCAAGGCTTTGTCTAAACTAGCACTGTTGTGGTTTTTTTTCACATCCCAACCAATGTAAGTTTCACTGACAAAAGCGCCGGTGTGGGCAGCACAATGTCGCATGCCAATCCTGACTGGAATTGAGCAGGAGGAAGGAAGAAATCATGGCTTAAGTTCATACATATCTATAGAAAATGTTCAAAAACTTCTGACAAAATCGACAAACCTGGATAGAGATTTACTACTACTGCATCAAATCTAGGAGCATCATCAGACCACTTTAACTGCACCAATATAATTAAAATAGTATGACTTCTATGTTTAGACAGAGCCTTAGAATACTCAGATGTCCACTGCTTAACTGGGAATCAGGATGAGAGGTGGGAGAATAGGTTAATATATTTTAGAGAACCGTCATGTTAAAACATCCTCACTTCTGCTTCAACTTTATGCTAAGAGATTAATGAACTGAATATGTTCAGGAACATTCAAAACAAAATAAAAGAAAGGAGTCTGCTTACCACCAGGTAGGTTTTCCCTAGCATTCCCTGCTGTTACGTTAACCTTGCTGTCTTTCAGGATAAATATCTGAGGAGTTATTTGTACACAGTGCTGGAATGTTTACCTTTTGATTACAGATCTTTACACACTATTCATTATTATTGAATGCCAGAACGAAATGCAGCCTAAGGGCCAGTATGCAATTTCCTTCACAAAGAAATACAGTAGAAGTGAGGACAGGGGTTAGACCAAGAGAGATGGTAGATTGGAAAGAAACCTGAGAAACAAAACCCAAACAAACAAACACACACCAAAAACCCACACACAAACCAAAAAAATAGTTTCTGACTATCTCTGTAGCTGCATTGGACTGCCACTTTACAAAACAAACTAATGCATGTACTGTTGGTTGATGGCATATAAAGATTGACTGTGGACCCTATGTGTAATAACTGTTGGACTACTTCATCTGTCCTGTATCTTCTTTCAGAGGAAACAAATGGGTTACAGAATGTTATGGACATATTCATATCCCTTCCAGGTTGTTGACTAGGACCCTGTTACAACCAAAGGAGATACATTGCTTAAAACAATCCTTCCTGGGTTTTGTATAGAGCATGGTACATGCCAGGACAGGACCTTGGGAGTTTAATCAGTGTGGTATGATATTCATGATTGATAAAGCACACAGGGCCTGATCCAGAAATCCACTAAAATCAATGGCAAAGTTATTTTGCTCAACATTCTTATGTACCTCTCAGGGCCTTGAGTGAAGGAATTTGAGATACAGCTTATTACTTATTTAGAAGCATATGATCAAGGTGATTTCCATGCACATTTTCTCAAGAATATTCAAAACTAGTGATGAGCAAATCTCAAAACATTCAGAGTTCCAGTTTGATTTTAATGTGCTCCAAAAATGTTGGCTGCTTATCCAAAGCTTATCCCAACTAGTGGAACCTTTTAAATCCAGATGTGTCTCTTGTCTGCTTGTTACATCACCAGACTCACCTTGCAGAAATTCCAGTAGACTCCATTAGAACTTTATAACATGGCTTCTGTTTTTACTGGTATCTTGATTTCTGAGGGAGAATTTATACTCCAAGGAACCAAACTAGTTGCTGTGCTCCAAAGACTGCCTGCTAACTGGAATCAGTTGGAAATGTTCACGTGGAATGTCCATTAGGGTGAGATGATATAAAATACGATAGTGCTATGTGACTTCATGAACTGACATAATTAATACTGAAATCTTTTACTGTAGAAATAGGCATGCTTGGTATTAGATTTAACCATAGGAGACCAGGCAGTAGCAATTTTTCATCATATAGCATTACATTAGCTTTAATTCTTATTAATAAGATACCAGAGTCATTAACACTATTAAAAATCTAATTATGTTAGCAATTTTCCATCATGTCATATATGAGCAGTTAAGTATTGGTATTTGTTTTTCCTAATGGGATTCAAAAGTCTAATTAAAAGCCTCTCTTTTGTGGTTAAGTGGAATGAATCTTTGCAAGAAACAGGACACTTTTAATAGCTGCAGACAGCTTATTTCCATATATGTTACAGTTCACCAACGGTCCCATTCTCTGCAATGTAAATGACCAAATAAGGATAAGACAGAGGTATGGGCCACTGAGGATGAGTGGATCAGCCCAGAAGTCTGCTCTAATTTACACCATGGAGAGTAAGCTTGCTGGCTGCCACAGCAATATAAGCTTTGCTGCAGCAATATAAGTGTGCAGCAAACTTTCATCGAACAGATCTGTTTACTTCCCTTCTCCCACTATAAGGCTATAAGTGTGTTTTAAAACACTATTCCTTCTTTCCTCTCCCCCTTGGCCAATTCCTGCACTGATGACAGTGATGGAGCCATTGGGAAGATCAATGACAAGTTAATGTTTAGTTAACATTTATTAAGAGCAACATGTTTTCTAAAAACTGCAGACTAAAGGTGTCAATTAGACGACAGAAGCTCCATGAAAGATGAAAGAACTATTATTGTGCGGATGCACTGATGCTTTGCTATCAGTGATTTATTAGTGATGAGATACCAAGTGCTTAAGCTTATCGGTAGCAAGTGAAGAAAGTATGAACTAACAATTATTGCTGTTGGTTTTTTAGCGTGTAGCCTTGTCCCCCACGTGACCCCATCGGTACATCCAATGTGTTCTTCTGAACTTACATTATGACTTCAATGGGAATAACATTTAAAATGCAAATTCCAGCATTAAGATAGCCAAACTGCAAGATTAAGCATGATGAAACCAGTCTTACCTTAAGTATACCATAGGTAACAGTACCCAGCAAGCCAACTTCACTGTAGCAAAAGGATGGACCAGATTCTCCACTTTTTTGCATACTGGTGCAGTTACTCACACCTGTGACAAGTAACTATAAAGTGGGTACAAGATGCTACACAAATCTGAATGGTAGCAATTTACACCCACCTCGCAAACGTGCAAATGACTGCTCAAAGTGCATGGCAGTGGACAATCCAGCCCTGTTAGTCATCCAGTCTGTGTGTAGCTAACCTGCACACAAAACCAGACTCTCTACAAACCTAGCAAGGAGGGAATCTTAAAAGACCCACAGTTGGGAAGATTATCCAAACATCTGACCTACTACAGGCTCTCTTGCTTCTACAAACTCCATTCTTACAATGAAGGACTATTGGTCCTCTCTGGTGTCCCTCTCTGGTGTCTATATTGGGTGAATCACTCCCCCATTCACTGTTTGTTAGGGGGGTATGTGGGAGAGAGGTGATCTTCATAGATTTCCTTATATCTCAGTTGTCCTTCCATGATGGAGACAACTTAGTAAGTGGCTCCCAACCCCTCACTGCAGCAAAGAACAATGAACAGAGCCACATCCTCCAAGCAAATGAACCAGACTAGTTTTTACTAACTCTCCTAACCATGTGCCAATCCAAAAACCAGAATCAATACCATGTGGCTCGTGTTAGTACTCTTTCCATTCCACTAATATCTTAGAAGGATGTTAAACAGCAGCTACTAAGATTAGACATTTTTAACTTAGTGGGTCCAGAAAACTTTCATTCAAAACTTTTTAAAGAGTGGCTAATGACCTCGCTGGACTGTTAATGTTGATGTTCAATAAGTCTTGAAACACAGGGGAAGTTCCAGAAGACTGAAAGAAAGTTAAGGGTGTGGGTAAAAGGATAAACAGGATGACTTCATTAATTATAGGCCTATTAGTCTGACATGAGTACCGGGCAAGATAATGGAGTATCTAATATCAATCTCAGATAATAAAGAACTAAACAAAGGTAATGCACTTATGCCAATTATCGGTTTATGGAAAAATAGAATCTACCAAACTAACTATATCTTTTTTTGACGAGATTACAACTTTGGTTGATAAAAGTAATATGTTGCTATAATAGACTTTTGTAAAGTATTAGACTTGGTATCACATGATATGTTGATTTAAAACACTAGAATGATATAACATTAACATTGCCCCCATTACATGAATTAAAGTTGGCTACCTGATAGGTCTCACACTGTGGTTGTAAATGAGTACTCGTCATTGAGCGGATGTTTTTCTAGGGGGATCACACAGAGATCAGTTCTTGGCTCTATGCGATTTATTTATTTTTTATCAGTGACGTGGAAAAAAAACAAAATTGTCACTAACAAAGTTTGTAGATGATACAAAAATTGAGGGAGCGGTAAATAATGAAGAAAGGTCACTGATACAGAGAGATCTGGATCTCTTAGTAAGCTAGGTACAAGGAAACATGATCCAGTGTCTGGAAGTAGAAGCTAGATAAACTCAGACTGGACATAAGATGTACATTTTTTATCAGTGAGGGTAAATTAACCATTGATACTTTTATCAAAAGTCACAGTGGATTCTCCATCATTGGCAATTTTTAAATCAAGATTGAATATTTTTCAAAAATTTACTCTAAGAGACTTAGAATGCCATATTTCTAAGACTGAACTGCATTTGTGCAGTATCACCAAAGCACGTTAAAGAAGAAAAGAAAGGACAACTCATCTCAAGCTTTTTCAATCTCCACCAGTGATGTACTGGACAGCATTGTTAACATAGGATACCGACTTCATATTTATTTCCTTGCTTCTATCTAAGTTCCCCTTTTAAATTGGGTACCACTGTCATTCCTGCCACAGATCTCTAAGAATCCCATAGAAATGACAGAAAAGAGCATACTGTTTAGAATGCACTAAATTATGCAACAAGTGTCAGGTACAGTCAACAAAAGTTCCCTAAGGGTGGCTCATGAACCCTATTGGGATTAAAAAAATGTCTTTTTTGCGGGGAGTGTCTTGAATTGGATTCTTCTTTCCCCTCCTTTGTAGCTCTGTAGCTTTCAGGAGCTAAAAAATCACTTCCTATAGAAGTACCGTCCTCAGCACTTTGTTGATGATCACACTTTCTGCCTTCGCCTCTCTTGCTGTCTCTGTAACTCCCACAGACACACAACACTTCAATCCCTTTTGCTTGCCTCACACACTAACTAAAACTCTTATTCCACAGGAGTACATGATGCTGTGATCTTATTATTTGTTCCATTTTTATTTCATGGTAAGTGCCACTGGCTTTCCATTTGTCTGGGCTTTCAAATCTATGAAGCAATGAGGAATATTCTGAAGGGAACATTCACACTCTGGAAGAGGAAGCGAAGGAATGGGAATATGAAAAGGTCTTTTCTGCATGATTCCATGATGCAAATTAAGCATCTTAAAAAAAAAATCTCTTTCTTAAGATGCTCATTGACAAATCAAAATGCAGGACAAACCTCCACCACATTCCAATCGTGGTATCACGATGCAAAAAAAATCATGCAATATAAAATTGGAGTGACAAAGCAAGCATCCTTGATCATAAAAGAAAAGGAAATAGTTCATTCTATGGTTCTGATCTTAAACAAAAATTATATATTTATTTATTTGATTAATTAATGAGGCAAATTTCCTTTTAGTAACTAGGACAAACACAAAAAAGACAGGCCTGAAAATGTTGGTATGGGTGGCAACTCACAGCAAAGTCACATCGACACATTATGCACTCAGACACAGAGACACACACATCCAGGTCTAGAATGAGAAGTTGATTCACTGGACGAACAGCTGGAAAACTGAAAGTTTTGGCCCGTAGTGGAAGGGCTCACACAGGGGTGCTGGAACAATTGTCATAGTGGTGATGCTGAGAGCCATTGAAATAAACTGTAAATCCTATATATAATGGACACTATTTCAAGCGAGGAGGTGCAACAGTATGCCCTGCACCCCTAGTTCCAACACCTATCCGCTCACAGTATTCACCATGAGCAATCTGATTAATTTAGTTCTTTCTTTTGTTTACGGATTGCCCATGAACAAACTGTTGTTTTTTTCTTTTTTTTTTAAATAAATTTGCTGATAAAGGGTTTGATCTAAATCCCACAGTGGTCAATGGATATACTCCCACTGACCTCAGAATGCTTTGCAGCAAGTACAAAATGCAACTCTTTGGCTAATACTTCAGGTAAATAAATTTCAGCCACTAGGTGGCTCACAAACTGCTAATTGCAAGTATTCATCCCATATTCACTGTGGGTGAATTTGAATCCAGTGCAAGGAACCTGCACAAAGTCTATGCACTTAAGTCCTACTTTGAGCATTTAAATGAGACTTGGTTGGTGCGTAAACCTGGGCTGCCTTCTGTACAGGCTGAATTTCATCATTAGAATTATGTGACTGGTCACTTGGTATTATTTCTGCTCCCTTACTGGATAACAGTAACTTGTATCATTTCCAGCTCAAATATGTGTGTCCACGTGTGACCAAATGTACTCAGGTCAGGTGAATACTAGCTTCCCTCAAACATGCATGTTAACAAAACCCTGCCTCTCGGAATGCTCCCAAACAGTGAATAAAAATGGGCTGCAAAGGCAGTGAATTGTATTCACTCAGTTTATTGACACTAATGATCATTATAACATCCACCCAGATTTAGTCTGAAGCTTCTACATTGCAATTTGCAGGTTTGGTTCTGGGAAGCTGGTCCCTTTTACTGAATTAGTCAAAGTTTATTTTAATTTACAGATGGGCTTAATAGTACAAAAGAAAAGTTTAATGTTAAATGCCACTCCATTGGAGGTTGTAAAATCCATTCCATATAAGTAACAGCTGTTATTGCTGAAAAATATGTATGTATTGCACAGTGTGCACGTAGAATACTAAATGAAACATGAATGAATAGCTTTCCATAAGAGGCCTCCTGCCTTTAATTAACTAATCAATTTTCAAGGGTATGAATAAATGTTAATAGCAAAAGTTTAATGCCAATGCATAATAAATAAACTTAAATATCACTGGCATATATTTTGAAACATCAAAGGAAGCAGAAGAAAAAGGGAATTGTAAACGTGAGAAGTCTGAAAGAAAATGAAGTTTAGGTGACCTAATTAAAGGCTTTTCCTTGGCAACAGAAAGACATCAAAGTGCTGCTTCTGAAGTTCCTGCATCGAACAAACAGTCTCAAATTAAAAGATTGCATTAATTTCGTGGAATGAGTCAGAGAACTACAGCCTGTTTCTGTGGCAACATGAGAAAATTATGGTTAGTTTTATAATCAAAATGGTCCAGTTATGTAAGAGAATGTATTTTTTATTTTCACCTTTTCACTCACTGAAAGATACAAGAAAGAAACCTCTCAGAAATTAATGATGCATTTTCCATGACTGACAGCTGGAGATTGGGTGCTCGACAATACAGCTACTTGTTTTATATTGTTCTCACTTAATAGCTTTATGAAGCAAGATGAATAGTTGAAGTCTTCACTTTGGCTGTGATTCAGAAGGATCTAAACTGCTGATGTCTTTGTGGTTACAAGACCAGATTGTGGATCTTTGGCAACTGATTTTGTTAGGAATGGAACTGAAGTCGACCATCCTAGAGGGAGCTCATGGAAACATTGGTCTGTGACCAGGGGCGGCTCCAGGCCCCAGAACGCTAAGCGCGTGCTTGGGGTGGCAAACCACTCGGGGCGCTCTGCCAGTCGCTGTGAGGGCGGTAGGCAGGCTGCCTTCGGCGGCGTGCCTGCGGGAGGTCCGCTGAAGCCGTGGGACCAGCGGACCCTGCACAGGCAAGCCGCCGAAGGCAGCCTGCCTGCCGTGCTTGGGGCGGCAAAATGCCTAGAGCCGCCCCTATCTGTGACAGAGCAAAATGGCCAGATTCTTAACTAATATAAGTCAGCTTAGTTTCCATTTAAGCCAATGGAGTTTTGTTAATTTATACCAGCAGAGACTCTGGCGCAAGGCTCTGGGAACATAAATGAAGTGGAATCATAGCCACACCCTTTGAAAACCTGCAGTATGTATTCCCATCTGCCAGAGGCCAGCTCTGCTGATGAGTGAGGACGGCAGAGGCAGGAGATTGCTTTCAAGAGATTGCTTCTGCAGATGCCATCTCCCCAATCCATGCTGTGTCAGGCACAATTGAGTCCATAATGTTAATTTTAATAGATATGAGCTAAGGGAGTGAAATTATATCAAATCCATCAAATTGGTTCATTTCATGATAAAATTAACATCATGTTTCAATAGCAAAGTGTTTTCAAAATCATTTTGCTCATCCACCATATACCTCAAACTTTCAGGACACAGATCAAATATACGGAGTGCAATCTATGCATCAAACATTCCTAGGTCATTAATCAGAAGGAGCCTAACCTCTTGGAAATACAGCTGTCAAGAATGGCTGGTTTCCAGGACTTCTTATAAATAGTCTAAATTTAAAAAATGCATAAACACAAAGAGGGTAATTTTCATTGCTGAAGTTAATCCTTTTTTTTATGTTTTACACATCTGCATGCATTTTCATCTGGATTGCATAAATGTATATAAATGTGTTCTCTCTTTCTGTTTGCAATATTCCTTTGTACATACATCGCACACACACAATCCATTGATTAATTTTTATTTTTCCAAATTTCTTTAATGTTGTCTCTCTCAAGAGCTCAGACTTCTATAGGTGTGCCAAATACATTTGACTGCTTTACTCCCATAAACTGATCAGTTTATGCCATCATTTACACCACTGCTTGGGACAGAGTGCAGGCACCAAAGAGGTGAACCTGCACTCTGATCTCTAGGACACAAATTGGTTCCCCCAGAGAAAGCTGACTGAGCTACTTAGATTGTCAGGCTGGGTCACAAAAAGAGACAGCCGATCAGTCCAGAAGGATAAAGAGGGAAAGAAAGGAAGTGCAGGGAGAGAGGAACACAGAGGTGTTGGGGAAGGGAGATTCGACTCAGCTTGCTCTGCTTCTCTTGATGTTCAAGGCATGAAGATCTCCAGGAAGTTCAGTCATTTTGCAATCCTCAACAATATGTGTTGTGGTTTGTGGATGCCGCACTGACATAGTGGATTATCTCTAAAACACCACTGAAACTCCAGTGCAGCACAAATTCCATGTCCGATATGAAACCAGTTCAGAAGGCTCCATTGCCTTTGTGGTAAATCAAAGTCAGGTTGACAATGAGTGAGGTCCGAGACAAGATAATTATTTGTCACTTTCTGTGTGGACCATGAAGCTTACCATATGTCCTCTACCATAAATTACTCAACTGATAAACTTATCCACAATGGGCAACATGAAGGCAGATGACCATGTGGTGGATTAAACAAGTCTTTAGCAGTGGATGTGGCATATCATGCAATTTTGTCAGGAGCTTTGCTACGCTTTCCTCTCTGTGAAAACTGGCCAGAGCAACATTGCAGAGAACTGGATGAGATGGAAGAGGAGTAGATTTAAGTGTGCCTGAAATAATACACAAGGTGGAATTAAGTTGTATGTCAATCATCTTTGTGTGAGATGAGCAAGCCCAAACTGGAGCGCAATACTCAACTCCTGAATGTCATTCCAGCCAGTTTTACAAGCAGGTTGTGGTGCATTTTGACCTTAGTCGCTGTATTTGTAAGATGGTTATGATATGCGAGAGTTCTATCCAACATCATGCCTAAATAGACTGGGTTTGAATCATGCCTTTTTTGCTGACCATTGAGAAATATGTTCAGCTCTCTGCCCACTTGTGCATGATGTAAGTGATCTGACTTGACAGTCTGGCTTCCATTTGTTATCAGGTGCCACTGATGACAATAATTCCCCTTAGCCACTATATCTGGGTTCAAAACACTCAATTATGTCAAAGAAATGTGACTGAGTGTAAATCCTTACTATTATTTATTATTTGTATTACCCTAGCACCTTGGAGCCCTAATCATGGAGCAGAATCCCACTGTGTTAGGTGCTGCACAAAGAACGCAGAGATGATCTCTACCCCAAGGAGCTTACAATCTAAGTATAAGACTAGAGACAGTAGATAGAAACACACAAACTGACAGGGGAATACAAGAAAACGATAGAGTATTGGTCAGCATGACAGGCAGTGGTCTCAGCACACCAGTGGCCTAACTGATGTCAAGTTTGTTTTGTAGGTATCATGGCAAAGAAAAGTTTTGAGGTGGGATTGAAGGTGGATAATGAGATGGCTTTTTGGATGTTTACAGAAAGCTCCTCCCAAGCGTGTGGGACAGCATGGATGAAAACACAAAGGTGCTTGTTTGAAAATTTAACAAGCGGGAAATGTAGATGGGCATCATGATTGAAAGCAAGCATCAATAGCAAGTAAGAGTAGGTAGCGTGAGGATTGACCATGATGACAGGACTTGAAAGTGAAAACAAGCAGTTCCTGTTTGATGTGACAGAGAAAGAGGAGGCAATGGAGGACACAAAGAGTCAAAACATGGTCAGCATGATGAGCTAGGAAAATGTTCTTTGAAGAAGTATTCTGAATGGATATGAGTGGGGCTAGCTTGCATTTGTCAAGACCAGAGAAAAGGATGTTGCAGTAATTAAGATGCAAGATGATTAGAACCTGGATGAGAGTTTTAGCTGTGTGAATGGATGAGAAACACTATCTTACAGATGTTGTGCAGCAAGAATCAGCAAGATTTAAACATAGCTGGATGTTGGGTTCTATAGAGAGGTTCAGTTCTAAGATGACATGCAGTTTATGGGCTTGAGTGACAAACAGGATGGTGGTGTTGTCCACTAACTATGTTTGAAAAGTCCTCCAAAATCCATGGATGAAATGTCTCCTCTACTAAGCACAACTGCTAACTATTATTTTTATTAATATCATGGTTGATTTAAAAACAACAGGGATCCTATGCATTCCAAGTTCTACTTTAGCTAGACCTCTTGCACAAATGTACCTTCAAATATTATTTGATGACTAAATATAGGGCCTGATTCCCCTCTCACTTTCCGCAACATAACTTCATAGACTCTTGATTTACACTGGGATGAGTGCAGGAAGAATTAGGCATCCAAGTCACTAAGTCACTAGGGTCCAGATCCACAAAGTTGCTTGGCTCCTAATTTCCATTTCCAGATCTGGGCTTGGTTGTTCTGCATAGGGGTACAATGTTCATAAATCGGGATCCAAATTCTGCTCTCAATTACACCCATGTAAGTCTAGATTAACTCAATTAAAGTCAACATCATATTACCAAGGTGTAACTGAGAGCAGTATTTGAACCTACATTTTTTAACATTTATTTTAACATTTCATTTATTATTTATTAACAAACAAAAAAGGTATTATAATATGATTTGGGAACTCAAGCATATGAGCTAGTTTCAGAGACTTTTAGATCAGTGAAGCTGCTTTTAAAGTGCCATCAAAGCATTTTTGACTCTACAGAATTAATCATGAAATCTGTTCCTGCCAGCTCACTTATCATATCCCAAATATTAATTTTGAGCAAAATTAAATTGGACACCCACTGACAGCAACATTTTGCCCTTCAGAACTCCCCTTCATATTGATTTATTAACGGCTGCCAGAACAGCGTACCACAGCAATTTATGATGGCTTTCTGGATGCTTCTCTATGCTTACAAATAGTCCTCAAGAGTGAGAGTTGTTATCTGACAGCATTCTGATCCAGGTGCATATTTCAATTTGCTTGCTGTTATTTGGATTTTAAAGGATATAGGGGGAGAAAAATAATTTTATTATCAATAGGAATAATAGAATATCAGAGTTGGAAGGGACCTCAGGAGGTCATCTAGTCCAACCCTCTGCTCAAAGGAGGACCAATTCCCAGACAGATTTTTACCCCAGTTCCCTAAATGGCCCCCTCAATGACTGAGCTCATAATCCTGGGTTTAGCAAGTCAATATGCAAATCACTGAGCTACCCCTATAACATGGGTTATTTATGTTAAAATTTCCAAGTGGAGATTCTCTGTATTGTGTTGCTTTGAAATAAAATAGACCAAGCAATTTTTCATCAGGCGTTGTTGCAATTTCTGAAACAACAGCCAGCAATTAGTTTGTTTCATGCATCAGCAACATCTTCTTTGAATGACACGCAGCCAGAGAGTTCTGTGCTGAGCACTGAGAGGAATCGGTACAGAATATCCAGTGCTGACCAAAACAGATCACTAGATTTTAATATATTGGCTTGCGTGTATGTAACTCATTACCTTCTGAAAAATGTAATATTAGACATACTCTTTATTGGCTGAGCCAGATGATGTTATCCTTTCACTAACCAAGTAGTGGTCTCTTCATCTGAAGGTAAAAACAATGGGACAAAATCTTAGCAATAAATAAGATCAGATTTTGTCCCTTAAGAGTTTTACACCCTATGCCCTATGCTGATGGCTGGCATGTATCTATATGTAACCATGAAACATTATTGCCCTCATGTTTGTTAAATAACATCTAGCCCTCAGCCTGGACATGAATCCTATAATTGGCAAATCAGTAAAAGCAGCAGAAAGGTCCTTGTAGTTTAATAGCATTTCCTACTCCCTCACTGATACTGTACATTGACGTGATGCTTGAATAATACAGACCAATCTTAAACTGATCTTGCAGGTATAACACTTTTTTTTAATCCACTCCCTTCAACTGTTCAACTCCCCCATGTATTTAATTTAAATGGCTCACCCTCACTTAAAATCTTTATGAGCCCAATCCAACTGGCACCAAGAGCCTCCCACTGACTTCTGTAGGTAACGTTTTTGAATTGCATTTCCTCTCCCTCGATATACTCATTACAATAGGCTTAAGACAATTGCAAAATCTGAATGTTGCAAATGGCTTCCATTTGGCTGCACCAAAACTCCAGGCTGAAACTCTCTAATTTTTGATATGTTTGGCATATGGATTCAGATCTCAATTTGGGGCTTGCACCAGTCATTAATTTGAATCCTTCCTTGTAGAGTTACTCGGGTGTTTGGGTTTTTTTACCTCTTTCTCTTCTTCTGTAACCTTTCTGAGAAGAATAAACCCTTCTAGTCATTCTTTTAGATGCTGTCTTGCCACCTTAATATCTGAATCTGACAAAACTGTAAATCATCAACAAAATGGCTACAATTCATTAATATTCCTGTCTTCAGTCCAATAAAGCACTTAAGCATGTGCTTAACTTTAAGCATAAGACCACTAACTTCAACAGAACTACTAATGTGCATAAAGTTAAATGTGCCTAAACTCTGAGTGCAATCCTCATTGGTGTAACCAAAGGGTCCTTCCTAACCATTCCACATCCAGCATGCGTTCCTTTACACGTAGGATCCTTGTTGTTTACATATGCATACACCATTGCAACAGGCTACTTGACACATTAATTGCAATTGTGTTTGCCATGAGAAAGACAAAACCCCTTCACATGACAAATCATATATAATAAAATATATGCTGAGTGAATATACATAACTGAGAAAATAATAGACGAGAAGAACGCATGTGGTAGAGTGCTAAAAATGAGTCTTCGGAAATTAATTGGAAAGTAATGCAATTTATATATGGTCAAAAGCAAAAATGCTCCAGATTAAATCAGATAAAGACACCATCCATCTCAGTTAGAAATCGTTTTTTTTCAAACATGATCACGCATATAGGTAACTGCTTGTCCAAACTTGGTCAGACAAAAAAGTTCTAAACACAAAAACATATTAATAAAAAATATACCAAAGTGTGTCTTTTTTACAGATACTTATGGTCCATAGACTTGATGATAATCTAATTTCTGTTGGGAGCTAATATTTGTATTATATATATTCAGATATCATAACTCTAAATCTATGGGAAAACTGAATATAAAAGCTTTCTGGTCCTGCTCCTAGCTTATATACCCTAAGGTAAATCCACATCTTCCCTACTCACCTGCCTACAGACACAATACTTTGTGCTGCTTTGATGTTTCAGATGGCGATCGTCATTAATTTGGGACTAGGGAAGTACACAGTCTTCTTCTTCTTCAACTTGCAGAATCTGGAGTATCGTTCTTTTTCCAATCTTCTATTTTGTCTGTCTCTTAAGCAACAGTCAGTACCACTTTCCTGATAGCAAAATTAGCCCCATCACAGCAGGTGACTTCATATTTTTACTGTAAATCTCCAGCTGTTAGACACTTTCCTACATTCTTCTGCACACGCACACACACACACACACACACACACACACACACACACACACACACACACACACACACAAAATGATAAACACCAAGGCCAGTGAAGGCCACAATTCTACAAAAAAAAAGAAAAAAAAAGAAAGATAAGCCTTCATCTCCCACTTCAGCTCCACCTACTCTTATTATAAAAGAAAGCAGGAGTTCTATTTCCTTCTTTTTTTTGAGACCACATACTGATAGTAACACTCAATAGGGCTGCTCCGTTGACTCAAGATGCCAGTTTTCAATTATCAGGGCTCTCTATCAGACTCTTTTTGAATTGCCACTTTTCTCTCAATTAATTATAAAATTTCTAAAGAGTTTTGCAAACCCTAGTTGAATTTGTAAGTTTACTATGAGAGCTCTCTCTTTTCTGACTTCCCGATCCATCTGTTTTTAAACACTTTTTCTTAATACATATTTCCAAGAATGGCTCTAATATATAACCTCCTGTTGGCAATGGATTACTGGCATCTGATGTATCATTATACTCCTCAGAAATAATATTCATTTTTAGGTTTGTTCTTTCTTTTTAGAAAAAAACACCAGACAGTAAAAAGGAAAGATAACTTGTAATGTGTGAATCTCAAAAGCTTCAGAGCATCATAGTCAAGAATTACGAATGGAAAGGACAGGACATCAACTCATCTGTCTCCATGTCCATGCCCGATTATTTCCTGTAGCATGCTCTTCAGTGTTGAGTTTTAAGTGCTAGTCGTTTCACTGCATCCCTGGGGGGTCTACTCCACTCACTATTCCCTCTTGATAACAAAGTTTTCTTGTTATTACCTCTAATTAACTATTGTTTAATGTCATCCCATTAATCTGAGTTACTACCTTGGACATCTTAGACATTTCATCATTCTTTCGGAAATGTATTCCTTTCAAATACTTGTAAAGAGTTATTATATTCCCCCACCGTCATCATTTGGGCTAACTGCTCTTATTGAATTCTATCTTCTTAAATTCACCTTGTTAGTTCCCTAATTATTTTTGTTGATCTTTTCTAACCTGCCTCCAATTTGTTGACAGCTTTCAATTGTCGAGATGACCAGAACTGAAGGAAGCAGTACTGCCAATTCTACATGTTCAAAATTCACACATCAGGATCCAAAGAATCATGAGACTAGCTTAAAACATATGAAGTTTGGGGTTTTTTTTATTAGCTTCTAGATTTTGAGCCTTTAGGATTCATATTTTCAATTTTTTCTCTGCAATTATGGGAGCTAGAATCTTAATTTTTAATGAAAATTGAGATTCTCATGTGATCATTTGATTCTAAAGAGCTGTGTCTTTAAAGGAATAACCCTGAATATTGTGAAACTTGCAATAAAAATGGCAAGAGTTAGCAATGCTAAGGAAGAATTGTAGGGGTGGTATCTTCATTGCTATAGAAAAGACGATTATTTTCCTGATTTATGATCTGATGACTCTGTGTATAATTCCCAAAAGCCCATTAGTTTTTTCCTCCATTCTGCATTTTAAACTTGTACTTAATATGCTATCTACTCTCCTCCCAGTTCCCTTAAAGTATTGCTGTCTTCCTTCCCATTAAATATCTGCTTCTCATATATATTTGCCTGCATGCTTTTTTTATTTCCTGTCATATTTCTAACCTCTCCACTTTTCTTTGTGTTATTATCTGACCTCACACATATTCACAGCTCTTCCAACATTTAATACCATCTGTGAATTTATTTAGTATGCTGTTTACCTTCTCTTCCAGATTATTAAGGTGTTAAATGAAACCAGGCCTAACAATGATCTACTAGACAACTTCCCATACACATTCATTTACCAACCTACCTGAGAGACACAATGCTCCAAACTAATTTGAATTCATTTTTCAAATAAGATGTAGCGGGGTAACAAACTAAGTTCTCCTTTCAGATATACTGGGAAACTAAGCTGATTTCAATGAAGTGCCACCAGCGTAAAGTGTAAGGAAAATGTAGCCAACTGTATTAAGAGCCCAGATTTATCTATACCTCTTGCATTTTCTTATAGCTCTAATTTTTGGGGTGTAAATCCACACACACATGCCCTTAAAAAAAAGGAGACACTCTTTGCTGGCATGTTTTGTTCTTAACATGCCTGTAATTCTTATTGTTTTATATGCTTTGATCAGATTGCAAGGCACCTATAGAAGGCATCAGAGTGCCATACAAAAATCACATTGCACAACATTTAACCAGTCTGAAAAAAAAAGCAATGAGCCCAGATGCACAAGTATCAAACATCTTTGGGACAAGGGTAAACCCAATAGCCATCTGGGATGCCAGCAACAGGCTGAAGGGATCAATTCCCAATAGTGTAAAGTAGATTGAAACAGAAAGGGGAACTCTCCTTGTACCAGTCCCGTAGGAGGTGGAGCTGTCCCTTTGCTTCCTTCAATCTTCATTGCCACTTAGTTCAACCCCTGTCTGTAGCCATCTTACCTGGGCAATGATCCTGTCATATATATTTTTAACACACTGTCAGGCCAGGATCCTACAGGGAGGGATTAAAGTAACAGGGAATGGAGAAGAAGCACAGCTCCCTCCCCGCTCCTCTGCTGAAGGAACATGGAGGGTTCTTCCTTTTCTCCATGGCATGGGGGACAGCTCCCCTCTCCAGGGCTCGTGCAGGGAGAGCCCCTGTCCTGTATTAAGCTACTTTAAATCATTGGCTTCAAGGTACATAAAGGATGAACCTGACCCATTCTTCCTCGATCAACTCAAGCAAAAACTGCAACTGCCAATTTCTCAATCTTTTGCCGTCTTTAGTAAACATTATTTTCACTAGAAAAATGTTCTTTCAGCAGGAGTTGGGGGGCATGGATCAGTGTTTTTGTCACACTCCCCATCAGTTCCCGGCTCAGTCTGGGGAAGTCAATGATCCAACCAGTGGATCAAATTCAGTGATGAGGCCACTTGAGGCATGTTATGCATATGCTAATAAGCAGGAGTCGAGCAGAGCAACAGTGACATCCAGTGGCCAGCAATGTTAATCTCCCAGCAAGCATTACCTTTGTTGGAGGTGGGCCCCCTTGCCTTCTTTAAGAAGGGTGATGTGAATCGAACATTAGCTGCTCTGTAGACACCTCTTTTTTTTCATCTCTACATTAAAACTCTCTAAATAGTAGAATCCATCCCTGGAAACTGCTTTGAAACATGGGTTTAAGCACACATTCATTCTATTGCTTACTAACAAGTGAGTCTCTTTGGGAACGTGCAGATGAGCAGGAATTGTTTTAACATCTCATTTATAAATGGACAGAATGTGCAAGTGAAGCATTTGCCATCACGGGCACAGCTCTCCTGAGGTTGCTGTGCAGTAACTACATCCTACTAGAAACATTACTGAGTATTTGTACTTCAGCACTTTGTATGCAAAAGGAGTGGAAAGGTTATGACAAGTATTAAAAATTGAGTCACTATTTAAATTTAAAAGGAAGCAAAATTTACATGCCCCAAATTGGAGCCCACTCAAGCTTCAAGGCTCAAGTAAGCTAAATAAATCTGAGCTTTTTATGGCATAAAGTCTAAACTCTAAATGCCTACTAATAGTGGAGGTGAGTAATAGGCTTCTGGGGGTTAGTGGCAGCAGGTTTTATTATGTAATCTTTAATACATACTTAGCTTCATCTCACTTCTCTAGGATGGGGTGGCTAGGAGTTATTGAGTTTTGATGTTAGACAGAATTTCTTTCCTTGATGATGACACAGCACAGCTGGTTGCTGAGCTCTGTAACTTTATTCTCACACACAACTATTTCAAATTTGATGACAATATATACCTCCAGACCAGTGGCACCACTATGGGCACCCGCATGGCCCCACAGTATGTCAACATTTTTATGGCTGCCCTGGAACAATGCTTCCTCAGCTCTCGTCCACTCATGCCCCTTCTCTACCTACACTACATTGATGACGTCTTCATCATCTGGACCCATGGGAAGGAGACTCTGGAAAAATTCCACCACGATTTCAACAGCTTCCACCCCACCATCATCCTCAGCCTGGACCAATCTACATGGGAGGTCTACTTCCTAGACACCACGGTGCAAATAAGTGAAGGTCACGTTAACACCACCCTATACCGAAAACCCACCGACCGCTATGCCTACCTTCATGCCTCCAGCTTCCATCCCAGATACACCACATGATTCATTGTCTACAGCAAAGCACTGACGTACAACCATAACTGCTCCAACCCCTTAGACAGAGACCAACACCTACAAAATCTTCACCAAGCATTCTCAAAACTACAATACCTGCACAAGGAAATAAGGAAACAGATCAGCAGTGCCAGACGTGTACCCAGAAGCCTCCTACTGCAAGACAAGCCCAAGAAAAAAACCAACAGAACTCCATCACATACAGTCCCCTGCTAAAACCTCTCCAACACATCATCAGAGATCTACAAACCATCCTGGACAATAATCCCTCACTTTCACAGGCCTTGGGTGGCAGGCCAGTCCTCGCCCACAAACAACCTGCCAACCTGAAGCATATTCTCACCAGTAACTACACACCGCACCATAGTAACTCTAGCTCAGGAACCAATCCATGCATCAAACCTCAATGCCAACTCTGCCCACATATCTACACCAGTGACACCATCACAGGACCTAACCAGATCAGCCACACCATCACCGGTTCATTCACCTGCAAGTCCACCAATGTAATATATGCCATCATATGCCAGCAATGCCCCTCTGCTATGTACATCAGCCAAACTGGACAGTCCCTCCATAAAAGGATAAATGGACACAAATCAGATATTAGGAATGGCAATATACAAAAACCTGCAGGAGAACACTTCAATCTCCCTGGACACACAATAGCAGATTTAAAGGTAGCCATCCTGCAGCAAAAAATCTTCAGGACCAGACTTCAAAGAGAAACTGCTGAGCTTCAGTTCATCTGCAAATTTGACACCATCAGCTCAGGATTAAACAAAGACTGTGAATGGCTAGCCAACTACAAAAGCAGTTTCTCCTTCCTTGGTGTTCACACCTCAACTGCTAGAAGACAGCCTCATCCTCCCTGACTGAACTAACCTCGTTATCTCTAGCCTGATTCTTGCTTGCATATTTATACCTGCCTCTGGAAATTTCCATTACATGCATCCGACAAAGTGGGTATTCACCCACGAAAGCTCATGCTCCAATGCGTCTGTTAGTCTATAAGGTGCCATATGACTCTTTGCTGCTTTCGCATTAGACTGTCCTGTTCTGAAATGTGAGTCCTCTGTAAGTCAGAATTTCTGCATTTGCTAATCAGAAATATAATGAAAAAAAAAATCCTCTGCAATTTTTGCCTAGTCAGATTTATCACAGGTAGATTTTGTGCTAGAACTCTGCACGCTACTCTAGTATGTATGAAAAAGGAGTGTAGTGGGGGAAATGTACAAGTGTAAGCAGAGCTAAACAGTGGAAGAAAACATCAAAAGGGAAATAGCAAAATAGAGCTGGTCAAAAGTTTTCAGTAAAGAATTATTTTCCATTAAAAATGGCCTTTTTTACTGGAGAGGGAGGAGGAGGAATGGAAAGTTTCATAGAAAATGTTCATTTTTTTCTATTTTTTTTAGTTTTTGGAGAAACTGACAACACACGTGTCAGTTTTCGGGCATGAGGGTGGGGAATGAGTTTTCAAAAACTGAAAATTTGTTGTTTCTTTTGAAATTTTTTGCTGAAAATATTTTTTCTGTTTCTGACCAGGTGTATCCATGAAACCAGAGTCTTCAAAACAGTTGGAGTCTTATGAACAGATCCTGGCTGTCACACTGGCTATAAAAGCAACTTAGCTAGCTGATGGAGGGTCTCTCTCTTAGGGAATCCCTGGGTGATGCAGCAGTTCTTGTGCTACTTCCCACTCCTAGGCCCTGACCTGGGGACCATGGCCAAGAAAAGGGGGTCATCTTGGCTGTCAGAATCCCTGGAATCTACTCTAGGTTATATTAAGGACTGGGGTGGACCGCAAGACCAGAGAAGTGACAAGGTGGTTAAAAGCCACTTTTGCTTCCCCCTTGTCACATCCTCTGCTGAATGATGAGCCCTCAACATATGCTCATACCAGCTGTGACCCATGAAGAAGACACAGCATTTGTACCCTTGTGTCATTAGTCTGTCCCTACAGATGCAGATAAGTCATTCTAGTAGTGAGTGAGTGAGTTTACTATCAAAGTGATATGTAAGTTCCTACCAGCAAGGTTACCTTGACACCATAATTAAATGTGGATAGCCCAGATTGACTAGGCTACCTACCACCTGGAACAGTTCCACAGTGCAAAGCAGCACAGATGCAATAGTGATGACAAAGGAATATTTCTTTGCCTCCTTCATAGCCACAACACGGGATTTAAAATATTCTTTATGTCATAACTGATCTGAATTGCCATGAAAGCTCTATCACTTCTGCTCTAGTCATTTCTCTCCTGCTTCATCCATCTCAGGTCATACGTAAACTATGTGGTTGACAGATTTGCCTTTGACTCATATGGTAGGTAGCTCAAGTTTTAAAGCAGAAAATCTCTCCCTTATGATAACTGTAAAGACTGGTGTCTGGCCATGAAATCTTTAGAACTCATGTTTGTTCCACATGTGTAGGGAAATGATGTCACCAGAAAGGATGATCCTTTATACTTAAGATTCTTAAAGGGACAACATCTCACTTTACACAAGTGCAAACTGTGTGAGTTTAACAACTTTTAATCTTTGAGTCTTTCCATGAACAAATGATGGATTTCCTGCTACAGACACTGCATTTTCTTTGGGAAAGACACTGAGGTGAAAAAAGTTTGACATTTGCATATTTTGTTCTTGAATCTATTTTGTTTTGCTGATTTCGCCATCAGTGAAAACAGCCTTGCATAGTTCTTGTTGTCACCTTGTTTTGATGGCTTAGACTGACTAGTTAAGCAGCTGGTAAAATGCACCAACATTCAAAAGTCTGTCTGAATGCTAAATCATAATTCCGGGTAGAGAACAACATAGTACTTTAGGGTTTAACTAATGCCTTCTTTTGAACCGTGTGTCATGTTTTCTGCTCAAATTAATTTAAATGTCAAAAGCAGGTTGGATAGATTTTTATTTGAAGATGTTCCAAATATTTAGACAGTTATTTGAATCATGTTTTGGCAAAATGATTATGCTTCCCAATCTGAAAATATACAGTTTCAATATACCTCGCTTTAACCCTCTTTCATAGAAATTACTAAAAGCTTATACTCTATTTACCCCAACTTTAAAAAAATAAATAAAATATATGTAATGAATTTAAAAAAAATATTTGAAGTGCAGTTAAAATTCTGGTCTAGTCACAAACCTGTCATTGAAATGCATAGCAAAGAGCTAGTGCAGCAATACACAGCTTTTATGAGTCAGTCTGCTAAATGGATGAAACATATATTTTAATTTAATGTAAACTGTGCAGCTAGAAATGTATGAGAATGAGGCTTTTTTATTTCCTGAGGAGAAGCCAAGATCTTTGAGCTTAGTGATAAGTTTTCTTGGCTGAAATCCAATCTAGATTTATTGGCCCCGTCCTTGCAATATATATCCTGATAGGAATGTTGTGCTCGCTGGTATAGATTGGTGAGAAATATCAACCAAACACACTTCTACTTCTGCTCACTTTTGTTAGTAAGATCATCTAACTTTTACTTTGGGGGCACAATTCTGTAGCTGCTACTCACTTTGAACCCTATTAATTTCAATGGTGCTGTAGAATAAGGACCTAGGGCCAGCCTTTTCAAATCTGAGTGCTCAAAGTTAGGCTCCCAAGTCTGTATTTAGGTACCTACAATATTATCATTGTTGTTATTAATAATTATTATTGTTGTACCTACAAGTCCCAGTCATATACCAGGGCCCCATTGTGTTAGACACTGAACAGACACAGAACACAAAAATAGTGCCTGTCACCAAGAGCTCACAATGTGAGTAATGTTGCCTGATTTCAAATGCATTGAGCATCTCCAGCTCCCACTGCTGTCAGTGGGACTTGTGACATCTCAGCAACTCTGAAAAATCACCATTCACTCAGAGGACTAATTATGAATTTTGGAGGTAACTTCAGACACCTATGTTTCAAAGCTTTGGCCTAGATGTTTATCACTGGCAATGAAAAGTTGGTTCTCTTTTCATTCACAGTATGTATATTCATTGAGGAGCCATGTGAAATCCAAGATGAACATGCTGTAAATCAACAGTGGGGCAGGACAACAAGTTTTTGAGCCCACTTAGCACTTGTTTGGAGGAGGTTACTAGGATTAAAATAGAAAAACCCTACAGCACATATGGAAAACCTTACAGAATTGCATTGGTAGAGTGAGCAGTTCTGCCTTCCTTTTTAAGATCAACTTTTAATAGGAATGCAATCCTCTCAGAAGATAGCATGGACTATAAGAAAGGAAGCAGTAGGCATGACAATTGGAAGAACCACCTACACTAAAAGAACCAGTACGTAGAGGAGTGAATCTCAAAAGAAAATAAGTCCTCTGACAGGGTTTATCCCTCCTTAAGCAGTAAGGTCCTTTCTGCTCCACTGCTTGTCCCATCTATGGACACAGAGACTAGACTAACCAGGTGTCTGATTTTCAACTGGAACACCTAGTCAAAAAGGGACCCTGGCCCACACCCCCCATTAGAGCCCTCACCCCCTCCCCCACCCCAACCCCCTGCCCTAGCCCAGTGAAAGTGAGTGAGGGTGGGGGAGAACAAGCCAGCAAGGGAGGGGGAATTTAGTGAGCGGGGGCAGAGCCTCAGGGAAGGGGCAGGGCTAGGGTGTTTGGTTGTGTGCGACTAGAAAGTTGGCAACCCTAGTAGAGGAGGACCCACATTATCTTCGTGGGCTGTACAAGTATCTCTAATTAGCTAGTCTCCAGCGCTCTGCTAAAGGGTATTTTGACAGGTATGTATTTGAATTGTCTTGCTGGATGCCTACAGTGATTCCAAAGAAAACGTAACCTCCCTGAAAGAGGTTCTCAGATTGGGGGCATTCCTGTCTGCTCTTTTGCTCATTCATAGCATTCCCAGCCTGTATGCCACATGCTGCGACTAAAAACCAAATGAAATAAAAATGAAATTAACCAATAGACCAATGTTAAAGATCAGAATTAGAAACAGCTAAGTGTTTTTTGTTGAAAATATACAAGGGCATAGTATTGCTGTAGTGGGTACTGATGATGTTGATATTGATATTAAGGATATATTGGTATTTGGGGAGATTGCACCAGAATGTTTCTTCAGATTTTTCTAAATATTGCACTTTTATATTAAAAAAGAAAGAGAGTGTTCATGTCCTTATTAATTTATTTCTAGTGGCTAAACTTTCAAAACTTTTCTCTCAGCTTCTGAGTGCACTCTACACATGTGCAGCCATATGTACAGATCTCCAGGGTGACAACTCAGGTCTTTGTGATATGAGCTGAAAGGAGAATGTCCATTAATTGATGGTGGTAGAAACAGGGCAGCTGGTACTAAACACAAGCCTGTATTCACTCTTCAGACACTCAACTGTTAGAAGGCAAGACAGTCACAAATATTAGATTAGGTTGGATTCCTGCCAGTGGATAACAGTAGTACAGGGGGAAGGATATCTCAGTGGTTTGAGCATTGGTCTGCTTAAACCAAGAGTTATGAGTTCAGTCCCTGAGGGGGCCATTTAGGGATCTGGAACAAAAATCTGTCTGGGGACTGGGCCTGCTTTGAGTAGTGGGTTGGACTAGATGACCTCCTAAGGTCCCCTCCAACCCTGATATTCTATGACCTGCAGCAAACACATTACATCTCCCATCCCTCCAAGTCAAGGCATGCTTGAGCATCAGTCCTGTAGTGAGATTGTACCTATGTACTCAGGTAGGGCAGCCACTCTGGTGTGCTAAACTATTGCCAGTTTCCAATGCATGCTTCTTGGGGTAGAAAAAAACCCACTTGATTCCCATTAGGCCCAAATATCTCTCTCCATCCATTACCTTTGGGAAGACAGGAATTTACACAGAAATCAATAGTGTGTACAAATGTGTGTGTGTGTATATAATCATTAGCCTATCACAAATAAAACACAATAATTTGATGTTTCAATTATACCAGAAACCTTTAAATTTGAAGTGGGATTAGTATTATCTTGGAATCAGAATACACTGAATTTTCAACTCTCTGTATAAGACTTGAGTAAGGGATGGGAGTAGTGCTGGCAGGAACATTTGCAATCAGAGAAACAGAGACTATATATATATATAGTCAAAAATGCACTCCAGACTCAAGCCTTTAGGTCCAAAATAGGGTACCTCTTTCTTGTTGCCAGGGTCACTGATGCTTGGGTGTGGTGTGTGCCAGTCTCCACTGCATCACTGGGCATCTGTTCTTGCCAGGCTGGTTGTGCACTTGGTCTGCTCCCTCAGCCAATCTCTAAGTTCTGGTTCCAATCTATGTTTGGGTCTGTTCTCTGCTGCATCAGCAACATATGCCACTTCTCCTGCCATAGGCCTACTTCCAGCCAGGGTTCTGGGATCCCAGGGGCTGATCACTTTTCTTCCCTCATCCTGATTAGTCAGAACTTTAGGTGTTGGTAAGGGCAGGGCCAGTGCAAAGATGTTTTGTGCCCTAGGCAAAACTTCCACCTTGTGCCCTCTCCCCCCCCGCACCCCTGCCCTGATGCGCCCCCCCATGGACGCTCCCCCCTCCGCCCTGAGGTGCCCCCCCCTCCACGGCAGCTCCCCTCCTCTGACCTGAGGCACCCCCCTTGTGGCAGCTCCCCACCCTCTGCCCTGAGGCACCCCCCTTGTGGCAGCTCCCCATCCTCTGCCCTGAGGCACCCCCCCACACCGCTGCTCACCCCTGCTCCGCACATGAGCACTTCGAGACGCCGTCACTGCTTCACTTCTCCCACCTCCCAGGCTTGTGGCACCTAAGCTGATTGTGCTGCAAGCCTGGGAGGCGGGAGAAGTGAAGCAGCTCACCCCTACCCTGCCTCTTCCCTGAGCATGCCGTCGCTGCTTCACTTCTCCCACCTCCCAGGCTTGCGGTGCCAATCAGCTTAGGCACTAATCAGCTTAGGCGCCGCAAGTCTGGGATGCAGGAGAAGTGAAGCAGCCATGGTGTGCTCGGGGAGGAGGCGGGGCAGGAGTGAGCTGGGGCAGGGAGTTCCCCTGCGTGCCGCTCCCTCCCCTTACTTGCTGCAGGCGGCCCTCTCCGTGCTCCCCTGCTCCATCTCTCTCCGCCTAAATGCCGGTGGTGACCAGGGTGGCCGAAGATCTGGCCACTGCGGTCGCTGCTGAAGAAAATGGCGCCCCCCACAAATCCTAGCATCCTAGGCGACCGCTTAGGTCTCGTAAATGGTTGCACTGGCCCTGGGTAAGGGTATCCCTTTCACAGTATTAAAGTATGAGGGTCTCCATACATATAGGCACTTCAGTCATTAACTAGTCACATGCATACCTTTGATATACTAACCTGCTGTGACTGAAATCTTTATTCTTGTTTATCAATACCAGGAAATTCCTGCAGATTACCTCGCCTCTAATATGAATGTGAATCACATAACTCCACCTGTTCCTTCTTGAAGCTTTATTTGAAGCTTTCCTCTACCATTTTTTTTAAAACTAAGATTCAAGGTTGACAGAGCTGCAATTCATTTACATTTCATAGTCTCATACAAGTCCTAAACTTTTCTTAGATGGCAAGATTAAAGCTCAGTAGTGTAGTTCCACTAATTTATTGTATTTAATCGGAGACACTGGAGAACTCATCTCCTCATGTCCCTTCACATCTGAAGATTTATACAGGCAATTTATCTCTTTTAAGTAAGAATAAGGCTTAACTTTTTATCAGTACTGCCGGCTTCCTAGACTATCTCACTGGAATGTGATAGGGTACAGTATGCTGTGTGTTATCTGGAATTGACTTTTTATTTTTTACTAGAGGAATGTTCAAATAAAGGCCAAGCATTACATGTTATTTAAAAACTTTGAACTCAGGTTCTAGACTGGCCCAATGGGACCTGGATGAAAATTTATATTTAAGAGTGGAGTGTTACTTCGATAGAGTATTCCCTTGATTAGACAGTGGGAGCTAGTCTGATAGAATCTCAGTGTTTTAGCTTCACTCTGACTCCCTTCCCTTGAATCTGGGTATTGAAATTTAAAGCATCTTTTCAAAGAATACAAAATCTCAAAAGAAAAATGCATCTATTTATTTTTCCAGTTTCCAATCAGCTCTAGTAAATATACTTTATTCATTCACCTGGACTGATTAGTTCTGCAACACCAGGTCAAGAATTTTGACTGTTGACTGAGCATAATTAGCACTCAACTACCCTTATAAAGTTTTTCCTAATATCTAACCTAAATCTCTCTTGCTGCAGATTCAGCATATTACTTCTTGTTCTACATTCACTATACATGGAGAATAATTGATCACAGTCCTCTTTATAACAGTCCTTAACATATTTGAAGACTGTTATCAAGTCCACCTTCAGTCTTCTTTTCTCTAAACATAGCCAGGTTTTTTTAACCTTTCCTTATAGGTCAAGTTTTCCAAAGCTTACATAAGAACATAAGAATGGCCATACTGGGTCAGATCAAAAGGTACATACAGCCCAGTATCCTGTCTGCCGACAGTGGCCAATACCAGGTGTCCCAGAACGAGTGACTCTAACAGGTAATGATCAAGTGATCTCTCTCCTGCCATCCATCTCCACTCTCTGACAAACAGAGGCTAGGGACATCATAACCTTTTATCACTTCTTTTGCTCTCCTCTGGACTCTCTCCAATTTGTCCACACTTTCCTAAAATGTGGTCCCCAGAACTGGACACAGTATTCCAGGTGAGGCCTCACCAGTGCCAAGTAGAATGGGAAAATTACCCCCTATGTCTTACATACAAGAGTCATGTTAACAGACCCCAGAATGATATTTGCCATTTTTGCAACTGCATCATATTTTTGACTCTTATTCAATTTGCAATCCACTGTAGCCCCCAGATCTTTTCAGCAGTACTACCACCTAGCCAGTTATTTCCCATTGGTAGTTGTGCATTTGATTTTTCCTTCTTAAGTGAAGTACTTTGCACTTATCTTTATTGAATATCATCTCTGTTGAATTCAGAGCAATTCTGGAATTTGTCAAGGTCATCTTTATTCTAATCTTGTCCTCCAAAGTGCTTGCAACCACTCTCCATCTTAGTGTCATCTGCTAATTTTACAAGCACTCTCTCCACTCAGTTATCCAAGTCATTAATGAAAATATTGAATAGTACTCAGACCAAGGATTGGCTCCTGCAGGACCCCACTAGATATATCCTCCCAGTTTGATACTGAACCATTGATAACTACCTGACAATTTTCAGAGTGGTAGCCATGTTAGTCTGTATCAGCAAAAAGAACGAGGAGTACTTGTGGCACCTTAGAAACTAAGAAATATATTTGGGCATAAGATACAACCACATTTGCTCCAATCCCTCAGACCTCTATCAAGACCTCTATCAAGCATTCTTAAAACTACAATACCCACCTGCTGAAGTGAAGAACTAGATTGACAGATCCAGAAAAAATACCCAGAAGTCACCTACTCCAGGACTGACCCAACAAAGAAAGTAACAGAACGCCACTAGCTGTCACCTTCAGCCCCCAGCTAAAACCTCTCCAGCGCATCATCAAGGATCTACAACCTATCCTGAAGGACGATTCCTCACTCTCACAGATCTTGGGAGACAGGCCAGTCCTCGCTTACAGACAGCCCCTCAACCTGAAGCAAATACTCACCAGTAACCATACACCACACAAAAAAACCCACTAACCTAGGAACCTATCTTTGCAACAAAGCCCGTTGCCAACTCTGTCCACATATCTATTCAAGGGACATCATCATAGGACCTAATCACATCATCCAAATCATCAGTGGCTCGTTCATCTGCACATCTACCAATGTGATATATGCCATCATGTGTCAGCAATGCCTCTCTGCCATGTACATTGGTCAAACCGGACAGTCTCTAAGCAAAAGAATAAATGGACACAAATCAGACGTCAAGAATTATAACATTCAAAAACACTTCAACCTTCCTGGTCACTTAATTACAGACCTAAAAGTCACAATTCTCCAACAAAAAAATATTTAAAAACAGACTTCAATGAGAAACTGCAGAACTGGAATTAATTTGCAAACTGGACACCATTAAATTAGGCTTGAATAAAGACTGGGAGTGGATGGGTCATTAAACAAAATAAAAACTATTTCTCCATGCTATTTTTTCCCCTAATGTTACTCAGACCTTTTTGTCAACCATTTGAAATGGGCCATCTTGATCATCACTACAAACATTTTTTTTCTCCTGCTGATAATAGCCCACCGTAATTGATTAGTCTTGTTAGAGTTGGTATGGCAACACCCATTTTTTTATGTTGTGTGTGTGTGTGTATATATATCTAGCTTCCTACTGTATTTTCCATTGCATGAATGTGAGGAAGTGGGTTTTAGCCCACAAAAGCTTATACCCAAATAAATGTATTAGTCTCTAAAGTGCCACAAATACTCCTCGTTCTTTTTACCAGCAATTTAAGTCAAAGCAATCTGAAGCTGATTTAATTTACACTTGGCAGCCAAAGTGGCTCCTGGCAGTCCCAAATATGGCAAAGGTGTCAGACAGCCACCTTTGTCTCAAACTCAGGTTGAATTCTGTGCGCACACCAAGACATACACAAGGATTAAGGCATGTAAATATTTTACTCTTTGATTTTCTTTGGTAGAGGAGAGTTCACTTGGGATAGATGTTCTTATTCTACTTTATTTGTATCTTTCTTTCCTTCTTCCTCTCTCAATAGTGGGGTATAAGTAGGAAAGCTGTAAGAAGAATACTGTAGCTAGAGATCTAAGACAGAGTGGAAATAGCACAGGATTACTCATATTTCATCTTGAAGTGTTTAAGGCTTAGGGACTGTAATGCTACTAAATAATGCTTCAAGCAATTCAACCGTTGGTCTCTAGTTAAATGAGATAATTGAATTCTTGTCAGTTGTGCTCCTATTAGCCTCCAGCTGTTCAAAGGGATGGTTTAAAATTAAAAGAGAAAAATAATAATAAAAGGCACTAGAGCAGACATTGGCTAACACTATTTTTTAACTCAGTGTTAAATTTCTACATTTGTAATTGAAGCATACAAGAGTTTGGGGAGAAAAAAAACTAATATGACTATTCCTCTTTTCTTGGTCAAACATATGCATGAAGTTAAAAAAACAAACAGAACAAAATGCCATACAACCATAAAAGAAAGATTAGAAGCATGGAGGTAACAAATTATTGAGCAGAAAACAATATTGGTTGTTGTGGTTGTATACTTTAATAGGGATTTTGAAGGTCAGGCTTGACAAAGCCATGGCTGGGATGATTTAGTTGGGGATTGGTCCTGCTTTGAGCAGGGGATTGGTCTAGATGACCTCCTGAGGTCCTTTCCAACCCTGATGTTCTATGATTCTATGAATAAGATTAATATTGGGGACCTGTGCCGGGTTGCATCACAGAAACCCCCCCTGGGGCTGCCAACTGATGTGCCAAGACTACTTCTGCCCCTGCTTTCCATGACAGCTTGGGATTCCAGCACCCTGTCTTGCTTAGCCAGACATGCCAGTTTGCCCCAACACAGACACAGGGTCTGAACCACATGCCCGAAAGCTGCAGACTTAACTGAAAGCAGCTTACAGAAGTGTTCCTGTCTTTAACACTCAAATGCCAAACTTCCAATGGGCTCTTAACCCCAAATATATCTGTTTTACTCTGTACAAATTTTATATAGGGTAAAGTCAAATTGTTTGCCCTCTATAACAGTGAGAGAGAAAAATGCACTGCTGTTGGCCCCTCCCAGGTATTAATACATACTCTGGGTTAATTAATAAGTAAAAAGTGATTTTATTCAATACAGAAAGTAGGATTTAAGTGGTTCCAAGTATTGCAGACAGAACAAAGTGAATTACCAAGTCTAATACAGTACGAAAACTGAGTACAGATAAAAACCTCACCCTTAGAGGAATTCCATTAAGCTTCCTTCCTTCTAGTCTGGGCCTACCAATCACTCACACTCCCAGTAATTACTGTCCTTTGTTCCAGTTTCTTTCAGGTACTCTTGGGGGTGGAGAGGCTCTCTCTTTAGCCAGCTGAAGACAAAATGGAGGGGTCTCCCAGGTGTTTAAGCAGACTTTCTCTTGTGGGTGGAGACCCCCTCCTCTCTCCTATGCAAAGTCCAGCTCCAACATGGAGTTTTGGAGTCACATGGGCAAGTCATATGTCCATGCATGACCCAGGTTTTACAGGCAGCAGACATTGCTTACCTGCTACCTTGAACGTCCTCATGTAGACTTCTTATGTGGATTGGAGCCTTCCAACATTGTCCCTTAAGTGCTTCTTGATTGGGCACTTAATTTGCACATTCCTTTCTCAAGAAGCTGACCAAAAGCTTTACAAAGGCTACTTAAAAATCAAGCCAGTACACAACCAATATTCATAACTTCAAATACAAAAATGATAGATGCATACAAACAGGATTAATCGATTCAGAAGATCATAAACTTTACAGAGATATGTTATATGGCATATGTAGCATAAAACAATTCTAGTTATGTCATATATACATTCATAAGCACATTTCCATAAATGAGGTGCACAGTCACAACTGGTCCAGCCAGATCAGATAAAATAAAAACAGACCCTACATATTACCTACCTCATAAATGGAATCTGCATTTAGGGCCCAGTTCCTTGCTAGTAGACACACATGGATGTCAATGAATAGAGTTTCACCAGCAAATAATTTGGTCCTCAATTCAGCTTTGGTTTAACTCCGCTGAAGGCAATGGATGGTGGTTTTCCAGCACAAAGAATCTGGATCTGCAGCTTTTTGTTTCTGTATTTGTTTTTTGGCAGGGTGAACCTCAATTTAAAAGAAAAGATAAAAAGATGAAAGAAAGAGATTATATTATATTTTAATCTCTCTTGTATGCCTGTGTATTTTTCCTTTTCAGCTGGGACAGGCAGTGATAATCTCAGGTATTTCGTGAGCAAACACACACTTGCAAGATTTCCAGCCTTATGTTTGCTGATTCAAGATGTATAGATAAGTACTTAACCCAACTTCTGAACCAGAGACAGAGCAGAGCCAAAACTGCGGCTCCAAACCCAATGAACTTTTAAAAAAATTTGGTCTTGACCCAGATGCCAAAGCTTGTCCCTCTGCCTGGGATAGGTGGAAAGTGTGAACCCCAGATCTGAACATCCCAGAAAATTGGGAAGAATAAATCCAGATCTCACTTTTGAAGTTCAGACCCTTAATAGCATGTGGATGGCCTACATATAAACAGACAATAACAATGAATAGCTAGGAAACCTCCTCCTTCCTTCATCAAGGAAGATCAGATAGTCAGCAGAACTGGTGTCTCATTCATTCACGTGCATTTATAGCCCTAAGATTATCCATATTTCATCTGCAATTTTACAGATGAGGCCACCACTCAATTATGAAAACAGAATATGTGATGGTCCCCTCTTGTGTTTGCTCACATTTTCCTCTGATTCTTCTCTGATAATCTGTGCCCCAAAGTGACACTTTGCACCCAGTATTCACTATGGTGATATAATTATGATATGTTTTGTACAAAATATGCATTGTGAGGTATCATTTTAAAAGTTTTAATCGGTTGAACATTAATATCCTGTTAAGTTGTATGTGCTATCATTGTATATGAAGTTACAAAGTTTTGTTATGTATGTGCCACTGAAAAATGTTGTGAAGTTGGGAACACTCACAAGCAGTCTTTCAGGTACAACAGTAAAAAGGCCAAACAACGTTGATGTCCCATTGCGGAGAATACAAACACTTACAAGGATTATTCCAGGAACTGTGAACAATGGAAACCTTTCAGAGATAGCACACAGCAGTGGAGACTGTTTGACTAATGTCATAGCAGATCTTTCCAGAAAGATGGAAGAAGATGTAGAAGGGCAAAGTGACATCATCACGGGGTCTCACTCCCCCTATAATACAATACCTGTAAACACCTGAGGAACAAAGACTGAACTGGGGAAGGAGGTCCCAGACGAGAGAGAAGAATTCCTGCCAGTATGTGCAAAAGCGGTAACCTATTTGTACTAGGTAACAGGGTGAGACACAGCTTGATTCAAATCCTATCTAGTTTATAAAGCTTAGATTGTGTTTTGTTTTATTTCTTAGGTAATCTGCTTTGATCTTTACGCATACTACTTACAATCACTTAAAATCTAACTTTCTGTAGTTAATAAATCTGTTTTGTTGTTTTTACCTAAAACAGTGTGTTTTGCTAAAAGTGCTTGGGGAATCTGCTCAGGGACAAAAACTGGTGCATTGTCCTCTCCACTTTGAGGGAGTGGTGGACCGAGTAACAAACCTATACTGGCCAGACTTTTGACCAGGGCAAGACAGTACAGCTATGGGGTCCTAAATTGTGAAGCTGTAGGATTGAGCTCATTGGAATCTCTCTATTGTTAGTTCATGAGTGGTTGAGGAGAAGCCTTCGTGTAACTGCAGTTGGGTGTGTCCCTACCTGTATAAAGGTTTGTGTGAGTGCAGGACCAGGAGTGGTTTGCAGCTTGTCTCAACCTCACAGCATGAGTGGGGACTCAGATTGGTATGCCGGGGTACCCCAGTTCCTGACTGCACCCCCGGGGAAGTCCGTCACAAACACTTCTATGGTTTTCTTTGGTTGTTGCTAGGCCTACTTTTTGACATTATGACTAAATTTTTTTGTCCATTTTTGCCATGTGAGTTTTATCAAGGGATGACTGAGCTGCATAACAACTATTAGGGTTACAAGCACTTTGGGGGACAGGATTAGAATTCTAATTGATGTTGACAAATTTTAAACTTGGTCTGAATACAACAGGATGAAATTCAGTAAAGACAATTGAAAAGTATTTCACTTAGGAAGGAAAAATCAAATGCACAACTACCAATGGGAAATAACTAGCTAGGTGGTAGTATTGCTGAAAAGGATCTGGGGGTTATAGTCGATTATAAATTGAATATATATCATTCTGGGGTATATTAACAGTAGTATTGTATATAAGACATGGGAGATAATTACCCCACTCTACTCAGCACTGGTGAGGCCTCAGCTGGAGTAGTGTGTCCAATTCTGAGTTGCATAATTTAGGAAAGATGTGGACAAATTGGAGAGCTCAGAGGAGAGCAACAAAAATGATAAAAGATTTAGAACACCTGATGTGACGCTATATAAAAGAAACAAAGAGTCCTGTGGCGCCTTATAGACTATTCACCCACGAAAGCTTATGCTCCAATACCTCTGTTAGTCTATAAGGTGCCACAGAACTCTTTGCTGCTTTTACAGATCCAGACTAACATGGCTACCCCTCTGGCTACCCCTCTGATATATAAAAGAAAGTTCACCATGTTTACACGTATCACCACTGATGTACCATTGTGATAAATCTTGTACAAAGTATGTTGTGTAAGGCATCAATATCCTGTTTATATGCTTGTATCATCATTGTATATGAAGTTATGAAACTTTACTATGTGTTTTTTTATCTCAAACCTGATTACTTCTGGGTAACACCCCCAAAACAGATCAACACATACCATTAATGAAGGCTCCATTTGGATTCAGTAAAAGTTAATTAATCAAAGCAGTTTGACCATCCCTGATTTAGACTAGCAAACTGAGTGACCTATTTCGCAAAGATTCAAGCAAGACAGTATCTTTATTTATGTGAGTCGCCCCAGTGATTTAAATACGACCACTCAGCTCAGTAAAATTACTCTAATTCTTAAGTATTTGCGGGACCAAGTCTGACACCTTATAAGTTTAAAAGAAATGTGATAGGCAACTACACTTCCCCAGAGAGGTTTTGTCAGCTATAGCTTTGAATTCTCAAAGGTGTCCTCCATAATTCCTATCAGCAATAACCCGGACTTCTTATTTCTTATGCACTAGCTGAAATGGTAATTCCCACCTCAGCATCTAAATATTTTTGAAGGCCAATTTTTTCCATCAGATAATGGCAAAGTTTTTCTTGAAACTGTTTCCCATTTTACCTCCCCTCCACCACCCATTTGCTGTCTGCCATCACCATTCTGTACTATTGTTTGACTCTGAATTTTTTTAGTAATTCTTAGAAATGTAGAAGAAATGGTGAGTGGAAGAGCTTTAAAATTCAGAAACAAAATCTAGGAGAACTGTGCTATGAAAAAACCAAGATGCAGGAGTTGTTAATTAACTGTAGAGATATGGCACTAGTGATTCAAAGTACAATTTAAATAATCAGCACAATACATTTACTTGACACATCTGAGAATTAAGTGCCACCACCTTTTCACTAAAGCACTAGACGATATAAAATTATTGGGAAAAACACGTTCATTAAATTCTACCATACCGTGAGATACAGATTTTAACCAAAGTATTTAGAATAAAATATTCATGTTTCAGACTACCAGGGCAGTAAATTCTGACAGCATGTGATCTTGGAGAGTACAGAATCTGTGCTCAAGGTCCCAGAGAAGTTATGCTAATTGTTTTTTTGCCTTTGGTTTGAGTGGTTTTTTTAAAAGATGTTAAAAAAGCTTTAATTTGATTAAATAAAACAATTAAGATATTTTAGTCTATAAAGGTAATATCACTTTTGTGTCACTGTTTCATGGGCTTGTGAGACTTTTCCATTTACAGGTTGGACTGAAAAATGCACAGGGAAGGAAGTCCCAGTGCTTCTCCAGCTATTTGTTCCACACATAAAAAAAAAGATGTAGTACACCTGTACCCCGATATAACGCTGGTCGCAGGAGCCAAAAAATCTTACCACGTGATAGGTGAAACCACATTATATCAAATTTGCTTTGATCTGCCGGAGCATGCAGCCCTGCCCCTCCCGGAGCGCTGCTTTACCTTGTTATATTTGAATTTGTGTTATATTGGGTCGTGTTATATTGGGGTAGAGGTATATCTGATTCACAGACACATAGCATTTCCCAATTGTTTTATAATAAATATAATCTTCCCCTTATCAGACTTATTTTTAGATAATCTACTCTTCATGTACCTGTATGCATATTCTTCAAGCTCCCAGGGGTAAACTTGTGTGCCTTCTATAACATTTTGAAGGAAGATAAGTTTATTAAAATTCTCAGCTACTAGATCAGCCCTTTACTTTCTCCCTTGAGGCCTGACCCAAAGCCAATCTTAGGTCAATGGAAGTCTTTCCATTGACTGTACTTGACTTTGGATCAGGCCCTACAAAGGATGGGAGCTCTATGAAGGCAGAATACTAAACTGTGATAGGGAAGGATCACCTTCCACTGTCCTGAATTGCCCATCTGTGACTGAATAAGGAACTATGTTGTTAAATCCAAAAGGCACCATGTCAAGACATTTCTAGCTAAAGGGACATGTAATAATAAGCTTCTCTCTGTGTGCCCTCTTTTCTCATTTTTGTTCCCAGTTACAGCAACCACCTCGAAGACTGGCTCAAAGCTTTACATATTTTAAAATGGCTTTCTGCAAAATTACTGAAAATTATTTTCTTACATTTATGCACTTTTGGTGACTGGAAGGTGGAGACCCATATTCAAAAAAGAGTTATGCAAGTGTAGCTGAGAGCAGAATTTGGCTTCATGAATCCAACTGTTTGGCATCATCTTAACTGCAGATCTAGTAATAAACAATGTGTGTGTGATCTTCTCTCTTGGTTCTTGTAAACTTCAATTGTGCTTGCAGGTGCTCAGCAATGTTGAAAATCAGTCCAGAAAGGCATAGGCCAGGAGTGTGCATCCAGAGTACCCACAGAAGCTGTGAATCACAAGAGTGTTGAAGTCAGTAGGAGACATTCGGTACTACTTAAGATCATGACCAAGGGGCCCAACTCCAGGAGGTGCAGACTATTTCTTGAGAATGAAAGGTGTTCTGAACATATCAAGTTTATACCCTTATATTCGCTTTCTTTATATTCATCCTCACATAGAATATCAGGGTTTGAAAGGAGCTCATCTAGTCCAAACCCCTGCTCAAAGCAGGACCAACCCCAAGACAGATTTTTACCCCCAGTTCCCTAAATGGCCCCCTCAAGGATTGAACTCACAATCCTAGGTTTAGCAGGCCAGTGCTCAAACCACTGAGCTATCCCTCTTTCTTTACTTCTCTACTACCTACTAAAATTAAACTGGAAAACAATATGCCTAAGCTATTTCAAAGACAGAGAACCAAGTCAAACTCATCCAATCCAAACTGGCAGATTTTTCCATTTCACTCATTTTTACCCCATTAATCCTAAATAAACATCGCAAACAATTTTTTTTGTACTTCAAAAGCCTTTTTTTTCTTGAAAAAAACAATGTTTGGAAAAAAACCATAATTTGTTACGCCCATAGACTTGTCTTGTACTGTAAACAAAGTTGCATGATAAGGAAACTAATTAGACAGAAATATTTTTTTTAAAGCTCACATTTTTGTAAAATAAAATACTTGCTCAAATCATCAAGTTAAAAGTCAGCTTGTAATATACTATATATGAGCTGAGAGCAGAAATAGAATTCCTGGACAGATTTATGTGCAAAATAAAAAATGTTACCTGTCAGAAACAGCCATAAAAAATTAAATACCTGTCTAACGTGAGACTTCAAGTATTGCAAATGCAACATTCATTATCATAAAGACACTAGCATGATCTAATTATGTATTCTGCACTAAATTTCTCAAGTAACACAATTTAAAAATGACACAACTAAATCAAATATGTTCTACTTACCTATTGAGTGATTGTGAAATTGCACATAAAAAGCCTCCTTTATAGTCAAGTTTGAGGTACTACAACTTTGCTGTGGATTTTATTGAATTCTGAAATCATTCTGAGCTAGGTGTGGAGGTGAAATGCAAATATTGGATCACATTTTCAGGATTCACCATCAGTTTACCATTCTATTTGAGACCTTTCCAACAGCAGAGTGTCTTCATAGCTAAACACAAATTAGTGCGTCATTATATGAATGAGCTAACTTCTTGTTGTTCATGTTCATCTCACACATATTGGCAAAGTGCTCTCATTTTCCAAGTGCATTTGCCTTTTCCTAAATTGTACATAAAAAGATTAAAGTCTTTAGAATTCACAGTGTGGCTGAAATGGAAAACCAAGGCAAAACTTTACAAAACAGATCTGTTCTTTTTTTTTAACCCCAAAATATAATAGAACAAGAATGACAAACCATATGGCTCAGATTTACAACTTTATGCTAATAAAATAAATTAGCCTGCCCAGCTAGCCTCTAATCCAAAATTTAGAAAAGTAAATGCACAAAGAGCAGCAATATAATCTGGTTAAAGGACCACACTTTAAAATTAACTTCAGAAACCTAAAACTGCAAAACTCATACATTTCTCTTTGCAACCTGCTGGATTTGGATCTCTCAAATAGCCACCTGGGAAGCTCACTTTGAATTTCAATTTCATGGTAACTCCATTACTCCAAATTAATCTCAGTGGAAACCCAGTGAAACTGACCTGGTTCATAATGAAACATCAAGTTTTGCCATCCCTTCTCTTGTCTAGCAAATAACTCATCTCCTGTCAAACATACCCCAACATAATCATTAGTTATTTTCAGGGAGACCTCAGTGACAGACACAGTATCAGAGCACAGGCAAAGGGCTCAGTCTTCGAGGCAAAACTTTCCTTGAAGTTATTAGGAATTTTGTCTGGTCTGGAACCTAAGCAAGGATTCTAGGGAAACAACCTAAACTAAGTCTCATTTTTCGCTTTCCCGTCTTATGACAGAGCACTAAATGTTAAAGAAAGGATCAGACAAAATTTTGTACCATTAGCTGTTTCTCATCTTCTTGGGTCAAGTGCAAAGCTTGTGCTTTATAATCTTTCACCTTGTTTCATTTGTACTGAAGCTATTCCACCAATGCTACCATCTGCAAAGGGCTTACCCTGACAGAGAGTGACTGCTGACATATCACGTTTGTTCATCCTGTGTAATACGAATAGGTTTTCCAGGAACCAAATATACAGTTTTTTTCCTGTATGGTAGCCACACTTACCTATACTTTCCACTGCTTCCTCCTTGTGCTGGTTTGCAAGTGGATTTCTCTTTCTCCTCCTCATCTTGCCCTAATGGTCACAGTTTCTTCAGATGTTAGTCTGAAAATTATTCTCACAATGCCTCTTATCATAGCCTGTGACATCTGGCCAGGAGTTCTCAATGGGACTTGTAAAAAGATGGTAACGTGAAGAAAATAGTCTAATTATGAATTATTATGATGATGACGATCATGACTACTCTTGGACACTCTGAACAATGATCAGAGCCCCATTGTGCTTGACAAGTCTACTCAAGACAGTCCCTGTTTCAGAGCTCACAATTTATTCGAGACATGAGATAACAGGTGAATGAAAAGATTCAACATGACTGTAAATTCTTTACAACTTTTAGTCTGATATGAATAAAGTAAGGGCCACATCTACAGAGACATCTGCATTCTTTGACTTTACTTTCACTGAATTCTCTTAACACAAAAATGCAAATGTATCTTTCCTAGTGTGGAAAATAGGGTGCTGAGAGAGCATATTACATAAATAAAACAACCATGTAATTATATAATGCCCGATTTATAAAAAAAAGAGTATAAGTGAGAAGATAAAAAAGGCAAGTTAGGAAAAAAAACCAAAAAACCTGCACTAAAATTCAATTTTCACCTCAATTTCCAAACAAATAGGTCAAATGAACAAACATGATAGACATGAAGAGATCAGGCCATCCCAGATGCCATATACACACAATACATCTCCAGAAATGGCTACCACAGAAAATCTGATTAATAGTTATAAAAGGATTTTTCTCATATTTTGTAATATCCCAGGAAAGCAGCCGTCTATAAATCACTGCATGACACAGTTTCGCTTTCCTAGTTCATCGGCATAATTATTTCAGCTGCCACTGCTGCTCTCAAGAGTCATTTCTTTTTCAATTTATAAAAATTATGGAAGGATTTGGTGTACCCAAGAACCAGTAATACCCAAATTGGTTCTAAGGGCTGTCTCCAACCATCTAAGGGTCACTGTCCCGTGAAGGGACTTTGGCTGCAATTCAGCAAAGTATTTAAATATGTGCTTAACTTTAAGCATGTGGGTAGTCCACTGAATCAAGTATTGTATAATATAATGCACTGCTTTACAGTGATACTCAATATACCTGTCTGTTAATTTGGCCAACCCAGTTTGCATCATACTGTAAATTTGCTAGCGAGGTGACTATTATGTATGTGCCTTGAAACAAATTAAATGTGAATGCTAACAATTATTCAGGTACAAACCAAACCAAACTACATTGTATCTCAACTTGTATGACCAGCCCAAACTTATGCCATTGCCCTGTGATGAGAAGGCAACTAGGGTGGCTGTCTCACTCCCATTCCAGCTAAAAGAGCTGCATCCTCATAAAGAGTCCTAAAAAACACAATATCCAGCAAGGGAAGAATTTGTCTGGTCCAGGTATGGTGGAAGTCAGCCAAAAGATTGGCTTTGAGGATCCCCTCACAAGCCCAGTCAAAGGGGGCATGCTAGGAGCAGGTTCAGATTTGGAGGAGAATGGTTGATTTCAGAGTAAAGCCCTGTGGAGCTTCTGGGCCATACTGCAGCTCGGACGCTGCCATAACTTACAGGCCTTCTAGTGCTTTTCTAATCTTCAGAGCAATTCAAGTTCAGCCGAGTACTTCAGAATCTGCCCCCCCCCCACCGCCCACCAGCCTGGGCTTTGAGTTCAGTAAGGGCTGCAGCACAGTCTCACCCCAACGTCTTTCCAGTATGTATACTGGAGTGTTCACAGTATGGAACTGGCTTGTGCTGTGCTTAAATTATTGTAGAGCACAAAAATCTGACTTGAAAAATAACTTAGAGTGAGTTGATCAAGCAATGACTACCTCAGTCACCAATGTCAGAACTTCAAAGTGGAATACAGACATCAGCAACACAGTAGAATTCAGTCTGCTGCCTATTGTACTTCATTCTCTTGGGCACTAGTTTAAGTCTAGTAATGCATGTAAACCATTGTATTTTCCAGCCACTGACTAGTTGCCTATCGTATGTTTGTAGACAAAAAAAAGGCACAACGTTCAACTCTGGAGTATCCCT
Source organism: Gopherus evgoodei (assembly GCF_007399415.2). Classification (NCBI taxonomy): domain Eukaryota; kingdom Metazoa; phylum Chordata; order Testudines; family Testudinidae; genus Gopherus; species Gopherus evgoodei. The sequence goes on along the minus strand of NC_044329.1, from coordinate 26,301,908 downwards.
TGGCAGTGACACAATTTATCATTACAGACATTCAAGAGAAACAATACTTATTTCCCTAAACGTTCTAGCAGAAAGAAAGGCTGATCTTTTACACAATGTAGTATTTTAAAAAAGTATAAATATGTAACAGCTGCAATGGTTCACTGAACTATGATATTAGCACACACAGTTTTATGGCTCTTGAGAATTGCAGTTCAGCATTCAGTACTACCAGCTGAATAGTCACATTCAAAACCATTGTCAAAAGCAATATGTCTTGATTCCCTAGATTAAGAGTGTCTCCTTGATTGCCCTCTGTTGTGGGACAAAAAAGTCCAGGGGAAAAAGTATTTTGACAAACCTTATGCCAGTGAATATGCAGAGCAGCCACTGAATAATACAGGACTTGGCAAAGGGAAAGCCTTTTGAAACAACATAATTACCATTTCCAAGTAGAGCCATTGTTTTATTTCCAAGGCTGAAACTAGAGATCAAACACATTAAGAATGAACCTGAACATTTTGGATTCTCTTTTATGTTAGCTGCATGCTTCTTGGTTTTCACCATGACTAGAAGCAGCAATACCTAAATACTAATAGGAATGATGTTCTTGTGGTATTTTCAACCTATCCAAAATCCCAGAAGTACTGAAAAACTCTCAAGAAAGCACAAGCTCATGAGGTTTGGGGGAATAATCCTGTACATTGTTAAATACCTCCTCAAACAAGTGCCCTCACCTGTCATGGAAGTCAATGATGCTCAGTACTTCGCATAATCAGGCCCTTGAAATAAGCTGAGTTAAGCCTTTCAGTCTGAACCTCAAAACATACGGGGTAGACTTCTGCACTCACTTATACCCTATTGAACCCAACAAGCATTGCACTAGAAGTTAAGTCAGTGCATTTTTGGAACTTGAGGTTTGTCCAACAATGCCTGCAACATCTGTGAAACAAAAAGGGGGAATAATTTAGATAAATAAGAAAAAGAAAAATCACACCACTAATTTGTCCCAGATACACGTGACACAGAGAGAGAGAGAACAAAGTTAGAGAATAAGCTTTGTAAATATTTCATTCAAATGAGCATCAGACACAAGTTAGACTAGTCCATGAAGATAATTACCTTCCTAGAAAAGCAATTAAATCAAAGGCTTTTGTCCATTTTTAAGCACATGGTAGTATTTGAAAGACATGATTACAGAATTAGTTCCAATGTTACAATAATTTCTATTTTTGTACAGTACTTACTAATCAATATTAAGTCCTCCATAATAATTGAGAAGTGAGCAACTAGCATTGGAAAACTCAGACTCCAACCATGTGCACCCAAGCATTATATTTCATTAGAAAAAGATTAGATTTTTTTTTACCTATTCATAATGAATTGGGTCTTTTGAAATTAGTGTTATCTTTCAACACTGTTAGTCTGCTTTATTGGAAAGAAGGTTCTATCTTTTCATTATAACTTTTGGCTGCTCATCTCAACTGATTATTCATTTTACTTGAATCCTTCTTCAAGAGGTGTCAAGGACTCTTTTTGTCATAGAAACCATAATTTGCATTTAAAAGATGGAAATAAAATCTTCAACTAATTATAATCAGTGACTATGTCTGTATGCAGATGTCTTTGAATATTCACAAAAGAGGGTACAGCAGTCACCATTCTATTTTATTTCTCGGTGTTTTCACGAAAATTGTGTTTTAATATTACTCTTCTCCTATGCATCACATTCTGATTCACACAGGCCATTTCTGCCTATATTTTTGTTTGATTTTTTTGAACATTCTCTGAATTCCAGTGTTGAATAATTTTGATCCTTTTATTTTAAGTTTAATTGGCTTATCTTTTTCCTGTTTGTCTGTTTTTGGCTTTTATGTTTTTTATTTTATGTGAGCAAAGTACAAGATCAAAGGAAATGCAGACATCTTCTTTTACAGTTCAATACTAAATGTAGTTTTCAGACGCTGGGAACAGATCTACTGTAGTGTATAGGTATGTAAAGGGTAAATGGCGTGTATATATGTATGTATGTAAATATACCTGTGGAAATATGTGCCGCTTAATATGAAATAAGAAAGAACATTAGTAACACATTACTGTGGTTTTGTTTATTTATAAATAATGGTATAGCTCTAAAAATTTGAGGCCAAATCCTATTGCTGTTGCTCATTGATTTCAAAGCATTTTGCCTGACTCAGAACTGAAGGGTCATATCTGGCATACTCACAGCACTCAAAACTTTCCTCAAACTCAGTAAGATCTAACAAGGACTGAAGGATTTTTATCCATTGAAAGTAAATAGTCGATAAGGTAATAAGACAATTAAGAAGGTAAAGGAGAGTGGTTGTGTCTGAGGGACACTAATGAATATTGATTGTCTTAATATTTCTAGTAGATAGGGAAAATAAAAAGCCTTTAGAAAAAATTTACATTTGACTGACCCTGGAAGCACTGACTCTCATTCGCCCTGACTGCATCTCAACCTGCAGGTAAAGACTGAGTCCCTGGAGTCCCCTGAGTCCCAGACTCCACACAAGTGAAAGGGTGCACACTAGTGGATTCCAATGCAGGACTGGGCCCATAGGTAGCTCCACTGACTTCAAAGGGCTAGACTGTAATTATACAAACTGAGTGAGGGGCAGGGTGCAGCTGCACTGCACAAGAATAGATCAGAGAATAAATTGTGAATTAATTCATACTTTTTAGTAAGGCAGTTTATCCCCACCTGTGCACCTGGCCAGCTACTCTGAAATGCAAGAGGAGGTAGGATTATAGAACAGCATCAAAAATTTGCTTAGGAAAAAAAGGGCAAAAAGGCTTGAGAAGTCCTATCAGCCAAGTGGAGGAAAGCTTCAATAAATACATCCAAGTATTAAAAAGAAAGATAAGGACAAATATAAAAGTTTTGGGTTAAAATAAGTAATGTCCTAAACCTTGAACAAAACTCAAGCTCAAACACTAAGTAACTGTTTCCAACCCCCTCTCCACACACAGAATGAAATATCCATTATAGGAACAATCCCACAAGCCCCACCTCCCCTTCCAGAGTCTGATCCAAAGCCCATCAAAGTCAGTGGAAAGACTCCCAGTGGGCTTTGGACCAGGACCTTCATGCAGAGTTTTCATCAAATCAGTGGGAGTTCCCTGGGCAGAGGAGATTGCAGGATCAGGATATTGCTAACAGATGTTAAAAATATTAAAATAACACCATTGCATCTCTGATCATTTTAGTTGCTGATTTTTGTTACACAAATAGGCCCTGATACTACCAATGATTGTGTGAGTTGACCCCTGCACTCATGTAAAGTCGTACTGAAAGCCCTTCTATCACACACTCCTACCCTTCAATCCATATATATATAGAGAGAGAGACATACAGAAACACTGCGCCGAGGGAGGGGGAGAGAATCCCATCCTGTGTGGGTTGAGTCTACCTCATCCTTCGAACTGCCCTCTGTCTCTAGGCAATGAGACTTAAGGGCTGAAGTCCATAGAGGTGCCCTGTTTCTACAGCCCAATGGCTGAAGTCTATGTAGTAGCCCTGATACACAAGACAGTAGGGTCTCATAACCTACATCAAGGGGGTTAGCCCTTCTTTGCAGAGCAGTGAGGCCTAGAGGCCCAAGTCTATAGAGTTGCTCTCCAAGCAGGGCTTTGTGGCCTAGCAGCCAGTTGGGGTTTCTGGGGGCCACCACTTGCGGGGGAGAGTGTCGCAGCCAGGTAGGGGGACCAAGGCCCTCCTCCACTGGGTCCCACCCCAGAGCCCTGTCAGTGGTGAGTGTGTCCGCCACTGGATCAGCAGGGAGCAACCCACAACACGTTGACCCTCCTCAGGACAATGGCTAGTTCCCCACTGGGCTGCTTCCTACTTCCTTCTCTTGGTGGCAGTCTATGTGTCTTTGGGGTCTCCAATGCAACTCCCTGTAGCTCCGACCTCCCTGTGACATCCACAGATAGCTGGATATCTGCTTGTGTCCCAGTGCCTCTGGCTTCTGGGGTTCCTGGGCTGGACCCAATAAGGAGTGTCTTTCTTCTCCAGTGGTCAGGCCCAGATTGAGCTAGGTTGCTTCCTCTTATACTGATGCTACATCTGGAGCATGCCCAGTAGGGACATGGGGTCATGGCTTCCTCTGACCACAGTGAGGAGTTAACCCTTCTCTGTCCAGTGCAGGGTGAGTCCACCCCATCTCTCACACACACACACACACACACACACACACACACACACACACACACACACACACACACACACACGTTATATATAAACTGCAGCTAACAGAGCTTTCCCCAGATGCAGTGGCATGCAAGTAGACAACAAAGTTGTAGGATCTTTGGCAGCCTTTCAAATATTTCAGTCAATGGGAATATGGTGTCTAAATCCTCTAGGAGGCTTTGAAAATCTCAATCAAATTTACCACTAATGGAAAACACTAGCTGCAGAAAGGACTAACAAAATCATGTTTATCAAAATTAAAGCAGTTTTTCTCTAGCTCAAAAATGGCTGCAGCCCTCAAAAAAGAATATGGAGGGGAAACATATAGGAGGTTGAAAATCTATGTATGGAATATCAACTAAATTTTGAATTGAAATCATTCCATTATTACCACTTCATAAATGGTTTTTACAGTGGAAGTACTCACAAACTATTAATTAGAATGGTGATATTAGAATTCTTGATTCCTAATATTTAAAATTTTTCTCACAATGATTATGACAGCAATAGCAACAATATGTAATAACCATAATAAATCTTGTTAGTGCATTATAATGATGATGATTATTGCTATAGGTCATAAATTAAGACAGAAAAATATTGTACAAGATGTTCTATGAACATAAATAGAGATGAAGAATGTTTTCCCAGCACAATGGACAAGGCAACAGCTGCTTCCTTGGTGCAAAATAGAGGGATGATCATATAAAGATGCAAATGAATATTCTTTCACAAACCACAGTGAAGGTTGGATATTGCTGGTATGAATTTTAATTTTTCTTAATATGGTAAGACAACACTCACAGGGTACTGCAAGCCAGAGGAAGTTTTTTTCTTTTCACACAGAAAAAAGTTCTAAAGCTGATGAAACGGCAAAGGAACACTTTTGTTATTATTTAAATGATGTTTTAAAATATACTTTCGCAATATAATTACAAAAGTATGTGTATGTGCACATGTGTATAAATGATACACATTGTATCACATGTACACACTCACTCTCTCTATATACGCAAACCCACTGCTGCATGTGAAGGTGAAATCCTCAAGAGAAGTTGCAGAATCATATGATAACTTTTTCATGCACCTTTCACTGTCTGACTGCCTACTTATTCCATGTTCCCCTGAGTCTTATTCTAATATTTCACTCAGCTAAGCAGATTCAAACAGCCACCATTTATTCTAAAGCAACATCTTGAAGAAATATTCCTTCTTTTACCCCCCTAATGTGGAATTTCACCATTCTTACCCCTTCCAGAGGCTCCAGTTGGGTAAGATTCAGTACTGAGCCAGTGCAAGATTTTAAGTCCAATATCCTTTGGACTTCTAGAATAAGTCGAACTACTGACTTCATGCCCTTGGGATAGGAGATTCCCCCTTCTCAGTGAGATCCAGGTCTCATTCATAGCCCTGACAGACCCAAAATTAGCAAGTTTAAATCATGGCAATTTATATATAGAAAGCCATTCTATCAGTCAATCAATTCAAGCCTTTCAGGCTTCCTTATTTCAAATCGTTTGCAACTTGAAAATGAAAACGTACAAAATGCAGCAGCTTGCTTGTTTAGCCACACAAATCACACATTACCTGAGTGTTTTGTTGTTTGCTCTGGCTGTGCATTCAATAGACAGTGCAGTTCAAGATCTCTGTCCTGAAATTCAAAGCCCTCCAGGGGACTGGCCCTAGCTATTTGAGAGGTTGCCTCTCCCTCTACAATGACAGTGTCCCATGCCAGCTATGTTCCTTCCTGTATGGAACAATGAATAGATGAAGAGTTTCAGGGAAATTATTTCTAGGTGAGCAACGTGACCCACATCATCTTAAATATTTCTGGATGGTCCTATAATTGTTATCTAGTCAGTTCCAATTGGATGTGAGCATTCATTCCTCTAACCCACTCTGATGCTGAAGTTGCCAATTTTTTTACCTGAAAATATTCTGTAATGAAACATAATTAGAGTTTACTGGGATATGCCCCAATACACATGCATAACGCCCACTATTCTCAGTTACTATCACTATGAGTTACATTCACACATGGAAGGGACACTAACAACCCACTGAGAAGTACATTATTCTATAGTAATGTTACTCCTTTTTGTAGCATTCCAAGTAACACATTTAGGCTTTGGAGAGACTACAATATTTTATAATTCACGCACTGTCTTTTTTTCTACTCTATCAATCTAGATTAATGCAAGTTGATGAGGACAAAACCGAATCTGAAATAGAACAAAATTATAATATCACCACAACTCTAAAAGGAAAATGGCAGGAAGCCATCATTTGAAAACATCTAAAGAAATACAGCAATAAGGTTTAAACTTCAATTGAGAAACAGCATCTGATTTTGCTTTCAAATGGAAACCTACAGAAGACACAAAACACAAGAGTCTAAAAGTATGCTAATCAGTCAGAGAATCTGTGGATGCTTCCTATGTATTGATTTTTTTTCATATGCAATTTCAATGAGGTCTTAAGAAAAAGAAGAATGGTTTAGTCTTTGTTTTTTATTAGGAAATAATGAATAATTCAATTTTAAAGGAAGGAAGAGTAGGAACAATTGATTCAATCATTCCTTTTCACTATGCCCTATTTATACTGGAGTCTCTTCTTATAGTTGTTTTCAGAAGAGGTAACTTTCCTTTTCTTTATGGAATTAGTATTTTGTATTTATATAAGTTCCTTTTCTTCCAGGTGTCAGGAGCCTGGCTGCAAGCATGCTAGTGAGGCTGGAGCCTGGGTTGGAAGGGACTTGAAACTGTGGTCCAAGTTCAGTCAAAAGCGTCAAGGCAAGAAGCAGCAGTCTGTACCAATGTCATGTCATAGGATCAGGTTAGAGTTGAGGTCAAAGAGCGGCACTGGGTAGGAGCCAAGTGAGTCAGTTGAATTAGGGTTAGTGGAACAGAGGCCGGGCAAGAGGTCAGGAGCAGGAAGGGGAGCAAGAACTGTCATTGAGGTCAGAAACCAGGAGCAAGGAAAGGTATCAGGACTACACCACAAGATCTGTTTGCAGCAGCAAGCGAGGGATAAACCTCGTTGCACAGACAGCCTCCAGATATTTTCTCTGGGACTTAAATAGTGAGTGTGGGCCAATCAGGGAATGCAGTAGAGTCCACAGTTCAGGACCTCTGTAGGCAGGATACCCAGTGGTTCTTGAACCTGTAGGGCTCATAGGCTTCTGTTCCCTGCTTCACCAGAGCTGTTGTACAGTGGTATGGAAGGCCCACAGATTTTATGATATTCTCCACCTGTCTATTCCTGTTTAACTTGTGGATTGTTGTATTTAGGTGTGAGGAAGTGGCTGAGGTGGGAATACTTGTAAGCTGAAGTGAGAAACACTACTGTTACCAACATAGCATATTTGTAATCAAAACTGAAGTTTATCATAATGATACTCAGTGTTTGATCCCAACAAGATGGTGGCAACTGTAAATTTGTTCTAATATAAGCTGGAATTCATATCAAAAGATATTTCTCCTGAATACTACACTAATGGACATAGTAAGACTAGGAGTCCTAGGGCCTACAAATATATAATAATAAATAAATACGTCAGACAAAGAGAATTTCATAAACTACATATGGGTTTCTATCAAATTTTACAAGCAAAATTCAGACTGCAGACTTTAAGAACATCTAGCCCAATAATCTTGCTCCTATATGGATGTATATAGAGAATGTGAATCACACCAACTGACACCTGAATAACTGTAGACAAGATTGTAATCTGAAGAGCTCTCAAAGGTCTGCTGGCAACACCACAGCAGATACATATTAAAGGGATGTCAGGATTTGGCTGAAATTACTTCCTTTAAGGGGGTTATGTACATGGGATTGCCTTCACACACAATGCCTGAGAGATGTGTTTTATGTCACATAAAACAGATGTACAGACACAAGCTGTCTCTAATAACAGAGTTTGAAAACCTGACCCACTGAGCAAACTTTAAGAAAAGCTCTTTCAAGTCTCATGTGTTAACATGTTTAAAGGACTTCTAGCTGCAGCACTATGTATAGTATTTGAAGGCTATGTTTAGCTGCACTGTTATATAGGAAATAAAGTAAAGAGGGAACATTAAAATATGATATACAGAAATATAATCCCTATTTTTTTCTTTTGCATGTATAGTGGAATGAATGCCTAGGAACTTCTAAAAATACAATTTAACCAAAATAAAATGATTTCTTGTATATCAACATCTGTGGCTCATATTTATAGCTCATATTTATAGCTGTCACTCCTGGATCCAGACACCAAAGTACAGTTAGATTCTGCTTTTACATCTGAATGACACATTTGCTGTAGTAAAACTTACCTCCTGCTTGCTCAGGGCTTGTCTTCACTACGGAGATAAGTCAACCTAAATTACTTTACTCAAGCTATATGAATAATGTAGCTGGAATCAATGTAGCTTAGGTCAACTTACTCTGGTGTCTTCACAGCTCCGAGTTGAGAAGAGGCTCTCTCTGGTCGAGTTCCCTTACTCTTCTCTGAGAGTTGGAGTACCAGAGTCAACCGGAGAGCACTCTGACATCAGTTTAGTGAGTTGTCACTAGACCTGTGAAATGGATCCCTGCTGCATTGATTGCAGTAGAGTCGATTAGAATATCATATAACCAGTTTTGCTGGTCTCCCTACACACAAAATTAGGAGAGCATAGCTCCCTTGCTAGGACTCTACTTGGAACCAATTAGAAAGAAAGCACATAACTGCAACATTGGCTATGTTACACCTTCCAGGTGAGGATCTAAAAAGATCTTCTGAATGTTAAACCTCTCTCTCTCGGTCTCTCTGTTTGAATCATCTGTACCAGCTGAGGTCATCTAATGCTGCCCTGTCTCACCATAGACAAAGGTGATACCTGGTGGCCAATTACCTTTCCCTCCAGCTCTTTGCCGAGAACCTAATTTTTTATTTTCAAGGTCAGGATACATAACTGATAACTATGGACCAAATGGAGACTCTGTGAGTATGCCCATGCAGGAGAGAAGGGATGCTGGGTATATAAAGAACAGTACAGAGAATATAAATTACTGTACATAGTTCTGTGTAATCTAATATTCTGAATACAGCAAGTATTCCTCTTGTCAATACACAACATTTGGGATTTAACATGTATAGATTCTGGGATCTCACTGAGCGGGCAAATTATTGTTACATAGCAGAAGAGTCAGAAGAACTGGAGTTCTGGAGAAGAATTGCATAGAATGCTGTTGCACAATCATACTTCTCTCACATGGATTTCACTCAAATTCCTTAAGACAAAAAAATTCAATTGCTCCTAACTACAGATCATAAATTATTAGAAACTGAAAAAGGAAGAGAGGAGTATTATATCTCAAACTATAGCAGCTATGAATGGCACACTAGGTAATTTTAAATAAAATTGAAGTCTCACTTTGTTCAACTGCCTTTATGAGCTTTCAGATTCATAAAGATGGACATTTTCAAGATGAAGATCTGCTAAGAACTCAGACTGATTTGCTTGGAAGACTTTTATGACTAAGCCACAAAATGGTCCATTGTTCAAGTTGTCTTCAAGAAGAAATACATCTGCTTCCCAAATCTGTAAATAATGGGATATTTACAAACCTGGCTAGAAAGAAACAATTGAGAATGACAAGAAGAAAGAGAAAGAAACAAGATGAACCTCAGTGATGATTTTCAAATGTGACTAATGATTTTGGGTGCTCAATTTGAGACACTTTATATGTCTGATTTTCAGAGAGAGGGTGCTCAGCAATTCCTGGAAATTGAGGGGTCTCAAGTTGACCACCCAACAATTTGAAGCACCCAAATAGTCATATTTTTAAATCTTGGCTTTCATGTCTAGCATTAGTCTGCTGAGAGATCACCACAATCTGCTATTGGATATGTTTCCCTTCCTGTAATGGCATCTCTTGAAGATAAAGTGGTTACCTGCCTTTTGTATCTGTTGTTCTTTAGCCACTGGGGCCACTTCAGGCAATGAGGACTCTAGGAGATGCTGGGATTCCTTGCTGCGCCTGGGAGTCAGAGGAGGATCTCTGGCTGGCTGGGTGATCAACCTCAGCGGTACCCCATGAAGCCCTGGAGCAGTCACCTAGCTTGACATAGGTTCTTTTCCTGAAGCCCCTTTCCCTTCTGGTGCTGGGGGCTCTTCTTCTTTTGTTGCGTCTTTGGCACCAGCGAGATGGAGCTGTGCCGGGCAGAGCCCAGCGCTGGCTATGCATTGCACTCCAATCCTGAGGTGCTCAGCATGGGATCCGAGCGGGGGGCTCTGACACAGGATGAAGTGCAGCCTCTCCATGAGGAGGGCCTTCAAGAGGATATCCTGCTTCTTTTGGGTTGTAGGGAGAAAGTTCTTACAGATTATGCACTTGTCTTTCCTATGGGACTCCCCCGAAGCACTTCAGAAACTGTTGTAGGGGTCACTAACAGGCATCAGCCTGTTGCATGAAGAGCATAGTCTGAAACCAGGAGACCAGGGCATGCCTCACACCAGGGTGAAGTCTTAGCCAGGACTCTAATGATGCAAACTACCTAACACTTAACTTAAAGGCTAAGTAAAAACCTAAACTACACACAAAACAGACAATGGCCTGTTGAAGAACCGCTAATGCTCTTGCAATTGCAAGACAAGGCACTCCGACAACCGTCATGGGTTGGAGAAAGGAACTGAGAGGGCATAGGGTTGGCGGCATCTATATATCAGTGCATAGGCACAGTACTCAAGGGGCACCACAGCTGACCCTATGGATAATGCTAAGGTAAAAATGTTGGACAGCTCTGCACTTGGGCGTGCACAAACCTAGAATGGAATTGACATGAGCAAGCACTTGAAGAAGAAAGTTGCATTTTGCATCCAGAGGGGCATCCCCAAGTTATCAATAAAATTCTGCAGGGTAAATCAGACAGGAAAGGTTTAAAGGGTGTGGAGCACATGCAACTGCACTCAGTATTAGATCCAGGCACTACATATAGAGAGCATCCTTCATTAGTAAAACATGTTTTCAGAAAAAGGCCCTTTCTTGAAAGTTTATCTGTTCCTGATGTTTATTTTCCACTATGTCGATGGAATTCTTTTTTCTGGAAGTCAATTGGACCTAAGTCAATGAGATATGATTAAATGCTTTACTGAGTCCCCTATTCAGTATGTGCTTAAGTCCATTCCCATTCACACACTTATGGGTATGCTTAATTTAAAGCAAGTGCTCAAGTCCCACTGACTTCAATGAGATTTCATTCAGGAAAACACTTGAGCATCTGCTAAAATCCCACTGGAGCCAATGAGAATTTAGTACCCTAAGTGAAACACATCCTTACGTGTTATCTGAATAAGGATGCGCTTGAGAAAGTGACAAAGTGCTTACCTGACTAAAGTGGTGTGGCTTCACCCCTCTCTGTATCTGTATACTGGGTTGGCATGGATTCACAAGTGATGCAGCTATTTTTCTGCTCATTCATCCTGCTGAAGAGTGTTGTGGGGAAATTGACATGGACACTTTCATCTTTAATAGATTATCTTTGGGTTAAATGATAACGTTTTCCTTGAGGCAAAGGTGCGGTAAACTGTGATATTTTTCCATAATGAAATTGTACCATCAGCCATCCATTTACCACTGGAAAGAGGGGGAATTGCACATGCACAAAGAACAAAACCCAACAACTTTGTTTACAGCAGACATGATACTTTTCCTTCTTGATCAAATTCATGAATTTTGATTACGAAGTACCTTAACTTATGAACGAAAATCTGACAATTTTCATAACTCTGTTCTCTGGGAAGATATTATAGTATAAACCTCCTCTCCTGAATGTCCCAGGTGCATATTGCAAGTGTCTATAGCTACTATAAAGGTAGGAATTAATTTACTATTTAAATTGCAACCCATCTCTAGTTGCAGGTCATTGAGATACAAAAGGTTATGATATTTGACTTTCATTTTTCTTCTCTTAGAATACTAAATCTTCAGACTGGAAAGAATGCTGTATGAAATAGACTTGCATGAAGAATGTACAGTGACTAAGTAAGTAGTTTGACCTCAGCTCTTTAATCCTATTCACCTAGGATCACACTGAAAAATTTGGCTCCACAATGCAAGTATGAATTTTTTTTAAAGTTGGGGAAAGTTTCAAAGTGAAATAGGAGCAAAAAAGATTAAAATCTGGTTCATCTTTAGGTCCAAAATATTAGCCCTGAATAAAAACAAGGACAAAAATGCATCAGTGGCTTTTCCCTTATCTTTAGAAAAGAAAGAGTGATTTTCAGTTTGGGATTATAAGAAACTGGAATCAGATTAAAAATCAAATAGATTTGAAAGGAAAACCGTTTTTCAAATAAATTGAAGACAAGCATGAAAATAGACTAGAACTATGGGCCTGATTCTTATTTACCTGAAATTCCCTGTATGCTATTCTATCTGTGCATACTGGCCAATATTACATTTGCTCTCACTTTATATCTATTTTACACTGCCAACATGGTACATACAGGTCACAGTGTAAATGAGAATCAGAGCAGCTTTTCTAGTAAGATTAATAGAGTCATAAATTTTAAGGCCAGTAGGGACCATTAAATAATGTAGTCTGACTTTTGAATGACACAGACCACGGAATCCCACCCAGGGATTCTGCATGAAATCCACAACGGCCATTTCAGCTAGAATATGTGTGTTAGAAATACATCCTATCTTGATTTCAAGACTTCAAGTGATGGAGAAGTCACCACATCCCTATGTCAACTGTTCCAACCGTTAACTACTCTGATTAAAAATGCGTTCCTTGGTTCTAGTAAGATTTAAACTGGCACATTTTTCAATGGCTGCTAAATTTGCTCTAGCAGTTTTGCGACAATTTGTGCCAGGCAATGTCACGCTTAGGTATCCAAGTGAAGGCCAGATTGTGAACACTTTAGTGCCACTGGTGAGCACTTACTAATACAAGTAGTTCCATTGATTCAAATAGGTCAATCCATATGTGCAACTGCTTACCAGTGCAAGTAAGGGATTCACAATCTGCTTCAGTGGCTACTGCTGGGAAAGCACAACATTATTATTTACTCTGTACATTATGTCATGTATCAGGGCGCCATTGTGCAAGGCACTGTGCAAATACAGAACAAAAAGATGGTCCCTGATTCAAAAAGCTTACAATCTAAATATAAGATGTGGGAAAGCAGATGGAGGCAGACACACTGGGAAGGGGACACGCTGAATATGCCTACACTGCAGCTGGCAGGTGTATTTCCCAGCCCTGGAAGAGACACACATGCTCATTCAAGCAGATTGATAAAATAGTAGTGTGTCTACAGTGGCATGGGTGATGGCTCAAGCTAGCCACCTCGGTACAACCCCAGATAACCCCTTGGTACATATTTGGGTATCCAGCCCAATTGCTGCCCATGCTGCCCCAGTCACACTGATATTATCAGCACAATAGCTTGAGCAGAGTTAATCCAGGTATGTCTACCAGAGCTGAAAATTACACCTTCCAGCTGCTGTGTACACACCCCACAGCATAACTTGCTGCCCCCTTGCTTGGCTATTTGGAGCAAACCCAATATTTAGCCCACTGTGAGCCCTGGAGCAACAAATTGACAAACCACCCATTCCATTACCTACCTTCTGATTACCCATTGACTAGCTTGTAACGTGGGATGAGATTTACTCTAAAATGTCCTGTGCCAGAAAGTGTTTTTCCAGAAGAGAGAAGGCAGTTTACACAAGTGTGGATCCCCATAGATGCCTATGTATTCCTTTAAAAAAAATCTGCTTTTGAAGAGAAAAAGCATTCAGCAGGTTGAAGGAGCTTTCAGCTTCAGCTCTCTCTTGTCTATTCAACTTTTAAGACTAATAGCACATTGTGACACGTCTTGGTCTAGCTCTTTCCTTTCTCCCCTGCAATCAATATGTTAAGTCCTTTTCCCACCAAACTCGGATTTCTTTTTTATTGTACAATGCTCTGAACAGCTGGAGGTGGAGCGTCTATTTTTGCCTATACATCTGTTATTGATGTTGCTTTAAATTATTGATTACGCTATTTATTTTATATATTCAAGCCTTTTTAAAAAAGCCTTGTCTCAAGTGACTTAAATTTATCTCTGTCTTCATCTCTGCTGTGAGCCATAATTTAATCAATGGCTTCCACATACATTATATATTTCATTCATCATAGGTGAACATAACCTACAAATATGTTTAATTTCCCCTTGAATATATTATCCCCTTTGATTGTGTGTTGATGGTCTAACTGTTACAGAGAAGGGTTAGCCATAATTTGTTACCATTAAAATCTTATTACAGAGGATTATTTTCAACCAGTTTTTGAAATGTAGCCTTTATGCTAGAAAGCAGGGAAAATATGAAGGTCTGATGACCTTACTGCAAGGTGCTTGTCTGCATTCATACCAAGGGTATTGGATAGATTTACTACCTCAAAGAGGTGTTAGAAGTGAGTTAGAGATAAAAGGAAGAAGATTAGCTAGACTCAAAGGGGCTGTGAATGATCATTTTTAACTATATTCAGCAAAAGAAAACAGAACTGTTTCTTATGACAAAAATGCTGTAGAATAATACATTAGAAATTCAAATTATTTATTTTTGCAAAATAAGCTCTGTTAATTCGTGATTTGTTATAGATGCAAAAAGTAAGTCTGTGCTTTCACTTTGAAATGTCAGGTATATCTTTCAGTGGAAAGTTTATTAGCCCTTAAACAGCCTTTCTCTCCCCTTGCTTTTTGCAACCTCTCTTTTTATCTTGTGTCACATTTATGTTTAGCTAATATTCCACAGCATCTTCTTTCTGCCTTGGAAGATTTATATTTTATATGTTATTTAACTTTTTTCTTTTCTTAGTAGTTTAATGAGCTCTCTTCACCTCTACGAACGTTCAAAACAATTAGATCTGAAGCACTATGCTTCTAACATGGTAGTAATGACCCTTCCAAAGAATGCTAAGAGACAGATTGGGATGCCCATATTCTTGAAGAACAGTCTTTTATGCCATAAGTAGTCCCACTGAATACTTGTGGAATAAGGAACTACTCAGTGTGAGTAAGGGAATCATAATCTGGTAATGGACAAGAGTGGAAAAAAGAAAATATCATTACTCCCATTTTACAGAGGAGAAACTGAGGCAGAGTCTCTGAGGCCTTGATTCAGCAAAGCACATAAATATTTGTTTAGTTTTAAACACTTTCTTAAATCACTATTAGCAAAACATGTAAGCACATGCATAACTGAAGTTGAAATAAAGTGCGTAGCTGAATCAGGGCATTCCTGTTTTAAAAAAGGTCTCTTAAAAAATCTCTGGCAGAGCTGAGAACTGAACCTATGTTTCTTGAGTCATGATCCAGTGCCTTCATCACAAGACCATGCTTCTTTGAGAAGGAATCAGATTGTATTGTATTTATTTATTTATATTTAAAGTATGAAGGTCAGGCAATCTAAGTGAAAACAGCCTCTCTATACTCATCTATACACTTACACATCTGAAGGTAGCTGAAGTCCTGTATTAGGACTAAACTATAGCTACTAGTAATTTGGTATTTTCCCTTCTTATCCTAACTCTTACTACAGATAAGAGGGA
Organism: Gopherus evgoodei; assembly: GCF_007399415.2. Classification (NCBI taxonomy): domain Eukaryota; kingdom Metazoa; phylum Chordata; order Testudines; family Testudinidae; genus Gopherus; species Gopherus evgoodei. Next base: position 26,286,144 of record NC_044329.1, on the reverse strand, counting down.
GATAGTCTTAGGCCAAGTGAATCTGTGAAACACAGAAACCATAAGAGGAAAGTAAATATAGGATAAAAGGAGGGTAAGGGGAGGGATTAATCCGACTGTCACTGAATTTAAATGGAGTTTTACCATTGACTGGAATGGGAGCATAAGGAGAGACAGAAAGAGGCCAAGGCTGAGATTTTCAAAAAAGACTAGTGATTTTTAGGTGCTTGACTTGAAATATTTTATAGGGCTGGAATTCCAGAAGGCAGCTGTTCAGCACTTTCGGAAACTCAGGGCCCTTTAAGTGTAGCATTCTAAAGGTGGGCACCTAGAAACTAAGCCCCCAAAATCAGTCACATTTGATTTTAATTTCTAGGCATATTTCTCTTATTAAAGGGGCCAAAATGTCAGGTCTGTACATATCGTCACCATTAAATTCTTTTCAAATGCTTCTGTGAGTGATTAACATCACTGCAATGTTCGTAGTTTTCCCTGTGAATTTCCCTCACACTAAGCTCAGAGAATAATAATACAATTACCCTATGTTCTTGCAAAGGCAAGTTGTAAAAATTTTAACAGTGAATGTGAGGGGCAGGACAGATACAAATTCTGCAGCTCTCAACAGTCCGCTGTGCTTATATTTACACATTCATTCAGTTGGGATGCTTCTGTGCTACACAGTTAACCTTGCAGCCATTGCCATTTTTTTCCCTATGGCTTCAAAGAAGTCAATAAGTAATTGATAAATTTTGTGCCACTCTGGGCAATTAATAGGAGTTTCACAGCATTGGCTGCATCAATTTTCGTGTTTGTGAAGAGCAAAAAATTGATTTCACAAGCTTACTGGTGCATATTGATTCAATGCCTGTCCCTAGGCCATTCCCATTTAACGCTTTTGTGCAGTCATTGAAAAAATCTCAAGACTGTCGAATAAAATTTGGTTCTTTAGCATTATCTGTTACCCTGGTTTGCAAGTAGTTTTAGCCCCAGTAGTATGCAGAAAGCTTCAGATATCTGGGCCTTTAAATGTTCTTTATATCTAGAAAATAAGGGCTTGTCTACATGCTGGGTGCTACAGACGCACTGCTGTCCAGCACACAAGCTATTCTGCTGTACAGCCCATCATGTAGACGCTTCCTATATCAATGGAAGAGGTTTTTTCCCATCAAGGTAGGTAATCCATCTCCTTGCGTGGCGATGGATAGGTCAACAGAAGAATGATGGCTGGATCTTATAAGAGAGAAGGGAATTATATCCTTAACCACACACACAAAATAGTGAGGTGTGACTCTGTCCCTAAATAATCAGGCTTCACATGGAAGAAGTATGATAAGGGGCCCTGGGGTGCAGAAATCCAATTCCCTGACATTGGCCTAGGACATGGGACTGAGTTGCAGCCTCACTGAGCCACTTGTGCAATGTGCTGGATGGAAACCATACATCATCATCACAACCTTGACAGCTGTTAAGCAGCAGTATCTCCATTTTATAGATGAGGATGTTAAGTGCAAGCACCATTCTAAGCCCTGCCTGGAGGCTTCACAGAGACCCTTCCTCAGCAGTCTTCACTGTTTTGTAAGGCACTCTGGGCCAGCTACTCTGCAGTGGTCCACTCTGTGCAGCCTCTAGACTGGGCTTAGAAAGGTTTTTGCACTTAACATCCTCATCTATAAAATGGGGACACTACTGCTTAACAGCTGTCAGGGTTGTGATGAAGCACCATTTATTTATGTTTGTATAGTGCTTTGAGATCCTCAGATGGAAGATACTTTAAAAGTGCAAAGGCTTATTAGCAGTATTTTTAATGGCACAGACAGTGACATGGTAGGATAATCACTGATCTCAGTTACACAGGTGTAAATCAGGAGAAAACAGTGATTTACACTTGTGTAATTAAGATCAGAATCATGAGAGAATTTTAAAATTAAATTTAAATTAGATTTAAAGAGCTACTTGTCCATAAGATAAACTGTACATATGACATTACTCCAATATCAGGATATAGCTCTCAAGTCAATAATCCCACAGTTGCATAAGTAAGTTTTTTTTTTAAACAGTGATAATGACATTAATGTCCACATAAATGTTTCTATTTTTCATCAAAAGGTAAAATAATCTTAATGTATTATAGTTTCACTAGAAAAAATTGTCCTTAAATTTAGAGGAATTTGTTGTCTCAAATACTTTAAAATCAATATTAGTTTTTATTTCTGAATATTTTTCATTTTATTTTCTTGTTAACAGTCAAACATTAGAACCCGCAGAGCGCTTTATAAAGTAAGGTATCTTTTCTGCTTTTCAAAATCTAATCACAAAAAAATTGGCTTCTTTGCTAGACCACTCTGATTTTATTAAAATAAGAACATAAATTATTATGACAGTACAGTATAACAGAAATAGAGATTTTACCATTATAGATATACAGGAAGAAAAGCTGAAAAAGGTGAAAAATCACTCACCAGCTGTACTTTAAAGTTGATCACAGTCAGCCCCAAATCTAAATGAGAAGAATATATTTCTTTTCGAAGTTACTTGGACACCTTTATGAATACAATTAATATTTCACTATATTTCTTTTTGTCCAAAATTGTCCTTGCTCTGTAATTTAAGGACTTATACTTTATTTTGAATACATAGGACTCATTTTATTAAAATATCATTCAAACGACCTACCAAATGAGTGCCCGGCAGAGTTCTGTTTCACTTATATATAGTTAAGGTTCTTTAAGGACCAGTTCTACCCTGATAAAACAATACAATCAGCTTTTTTTCATGGCCACATGTAATAATCCTAATGTAGAACACAGGCAACATTTACTGCAATATGTAATTATCTTCTAAAACGTGCACACACGCCAGAAGTATAAGAGGGAAGGAATATGTTTTCAAGGCAAAGATTTGTTATTAAATTGAAATAGAAAATTAAGTAAAGGATTCCTAGTAGCTGGCAAGTGATTCACTTATTAAATGAATTGTTGTAGCATCAAAGTTGATGATATCTACTGTACGTATGCTCTGTGACAAGCTGCTGGGGATACCCAGGGCTGAGAGACACTGTACTAACTCTCTCCAACTCAGTGCACAACACATTGGCATGTCTGCTTTGCCAGTAAACTCCTCAGGGTTCTCCTAGCCCAAATCAGAGAACTCCAGCCCCTCAGAGATGTGGCTCTGCAATGCACAGCCCCATCACTGTACATGTTCAGAAGATTAAGTTTGCTGTCCCTTTAAAGAGACAGAAACAAGAGCTTGTTATCTTAACTGCTGTTAACAATCACTTCAATTGAATCAAAGTACTGGGTTAGTTTAGATAAAAAGTAAAACAAGTTTGTTTAATTAAAAAGAGAGAGGTTTATGTAATAAGGGTTGGGTTTCAGAGCCTGACCTCTAGCTCAAGATGGAACTTCAAAGCACAAAACTTTTCAAACTTGTTACTATCATAAGTTCAAATGCAAAATATGATCATGTATGTACACATACATGCAATCCTCTAGAGCTCTTCTCTGGGAGGATTTATCCTTCCCAGTCTTTGTGGAATGGTGTCCAAATTCTCTGTAGGACATGCCAGCTCCATAAGTCTGGGGAAAAATGACAGTCCCACTGTCTCCTTCAAACTCCCTTTGAGTCTCTGCAATTTCCACAGCTTGCAGCAAATTCTAGTCCTTCTCCTCCTTTTCTTCCACATTCTAATCCAACAAACTGGCAAAATCCTTGGAACATCTCATCTCTGCATTGCTCCATCAGTGATTTTTCCACTCTGGCTGCCACTCCTCTTATTTATAAACTCCTTCTCCTCACCAAATCCATTCATTACATTCTCAGAAAGTGACTGTTGGTCTGTCTTTCCAGGCTGCTTGCCCACAATGGAAATCACCCAAGTAGCTTCAAACAATTAAAGAGCACAGCTAGTGCCCACCACAACCAATTGCTGGATGATTTTGGCCAGTAGAGTCCCCTCCCCACACGCACACCCTCAGTCTGGCAAGTTTGAATGCACACAGATTCCCCTAAAACTAAAACAAAGAATGTCTCCTCCTCACTGTTTCTTCCCTTATTTACATCACTAAATGCTCCAGTGCAAACACGACTTACACCTCAATTTTTGGGGTGCCAAATAAGAGTACCTTAATGGGGCCTGATTTTCAGAGAGTGCTAAGCATTCACGCTCTGAAAATCAGGCACCTTTCCAGTTGCTCAAGTTGGGTACCCAAAATCACTAGTCAATTTGAAAATCTTGGCCTAACCCTGTATCACACAGTCTTCCTCAGGGTGCATGTTACCCATCTTGTGCACCCAAAACTGCAATGTCAGTGAGAGTTGTAGTGTGCAAAGATCAGGTATCAATAAAGCAGATGTCAAAAGTATAATCAGATGTTAAAGTCATTAGTAAATATAGAAAATTTCAAATCACACAAGCAGCAGCAAAAGATCCATGAAAGTTTTAAAGGGACTCTACCACCAAATGGTTCTACCCTCGTTAATGGATACTAGGGCACAGCGTTTGCAGGGCTGGAATCTGTGATTATACTGGTCATACTCAGAGATGTTCCCATACTGATTCAATCTGTTCATGTTGTTGGCATCCTGCCCTATCACCTGGATGGTGGACACTGTGGCTAGCTGAGCAGGTTATGAATTGATCTATTTATGGATTTATACTGTCACATGTTGCACCGTGCAGTGAAGCACTACAGCTCAATCTATTTTGATTTATTTATTCATTAATGAAACAGAGCTGATACTTCAAAAATCTGTCTATTTAGACTGTAAACTCATCAGCTTCCCTTTTATAACTCCATTGAAGTCAATATAAGACTTAGAATTTTCTTTTATGTTTCAATATATTTTGGCCATTTTTCAGTTACTCTTTAAAAAGTACAGAACATTCAGTCATCGTGACAGCATCACTAGCAGCTCCACACTAACCCTTGCATTCAGTTTCCCAATTGAAATGAGGCTTAAATTTCTTTGTGAGGCATAACATTTACCTGCCATTACCAAAATTACAACACTTACTCCAAAGGAGAAGACTTTGGACATGTCTACATTGCCCCGCAGTTTGGATGAGGGGTATGAATAGTAGTGCGCACCGAAGTGCTATGATGTTATTCCCCTGTGTGGATGCGGATGCAAACAAAAGTCCCAAATTGAAGAAGACTACATTAATGCCAACTCAGGATCTTTTAGTTTGTGCCTGCAGGATCCACATAGGAGAGTTACAGCAAAGCACTTTGGTGCATATTGCTATTCTCAGCTCCTTAATCCAAACTGTGGAGTTCTGTACACGTACTCTCACCATCATATCCTCAGCTGGTGTAAATTGGTGCAGTAGTACTGAGATCAAGGAATGGTGCTGTGTTGCATTAACCTCAATGGAACTACACTGATTTACACCAACTGAGGCTATAGAACTTTAATTTTCTGAAATGTTATAGGTAAATTCCTGTGGTAGTTAAAGAATTCAAAGAAGTTATTACAACTTCTTTATGAAATTTTAGGGCTAGGGCCCAGATTTTTATAGGTATTTTGATGTTGCTCCTCTCAGTGTTGCAAGGCTGCAGTGTTATGTGAAGTAGACTGTTAAGTCCCATTTTCAAAAGTGACTCAGCACTTAGGGCCCTAAGTTTAACTGAAAGCCAATGAGACACAGGGTAGGATTCAAAAAAGGTACTATTTAGGTGCCTACTGCCATTGAAATCAATAAGAACTGGATTCCGAAATATCTTTGTCAATCACACCCTAAGTTCCTAAATCACTTTTGAAAATGGGACTTTGGCCTCTAGGTCGCTTAAATGCTTTTAGAAATTTTACCCCAAGAGATTAACAAATAATTGGAAAATAATTAAATTCTAACATTCTAATAAGAAAAAAAAAGTAAAAGGATTCTGTACCTATCACATAATTCACTCATGGTAGAAAAGAAATTACATTTTAGTATGTTAATGGTATTACAAATTTTACATTTACTCAGTGTGTGTGATTTATAAATAAATTAAAACAATCAAATGAAATATTCTGTTTAATCAAATTAATTCAAAATAACTTTCTTTTTAAAGTGATAAAACCTGCTTTTCTTTAGTCTTTTATTAGATTTCTTTCTTATTTTGACAGTTATACATGGAAAATTCATTTTTAACATATTGTAATGTCCACTTGGCACCATTTACTGTTTTAGCAAGCTGAGCTTCTGAATCAAATTTATTTAAATATTATCCCTGCTATGGAATTTATCCAAAGCCCAGTGAAGACAATGGAAAGACTCCTACTGACTTCAAGTGACTTTGAATCAGCCCTGTATCTCCAAAAAGGCAAGTAAGATTAAACCTCAAAAAACCATTGAACTCAGTGGAAAGATTCACATTTTCTTTAATGGGCTTGGGATCCAGCCTAAAGTCTTCTTTCAAAGTTCAAGGTTTTCTAATTCAATTTAAAACTATGCCAACATAAAGTAGAATATTTCAAATCTATTAGAACTGATTCATAGATCTCAGTTACCCAATACAAATAGTATTTTTAAAGATGGAATATGCACACAGTGTGAAAGGATTAATAGAACATTATTTAGAATAAAATTCATCCTACCAGTGAACTTTTGCTGTCCACTGTCCTCCAGATGAGCACACAATACTGACCTTACTGAAATGCTCTTTTTAAGACAACTACATAAGCATGTAAACATTGTGTGTCGTTTGTGTGTGCAGACAATAGGCTGTAAGGCCAGCTCATTTCTTCTCTCAGTAATATATATGGGAGTCACTCCCATTGTACACTGTATCTTTAAAATTCTCATTCTCTAGCTCTAACTTGATTCTGACATTTTAATTGCCAACTTAGAGCAGGGCTCTGAGCGTAGTTCTTTGCACTTTCTGCTTTTACCCCTTGTATCTGATAGATTCTATCTAGCTACACTGATTCAAATATAATCTCTGCAGTGATGATTCATAAATGTATTTCTCCATCACCAACCATTTTTCTTCCAGCTGCCTTTTCCTTCTCCAGGTCTAGACACTCTGGCCCAGGGTCTTCTACTAAATAATCTGTCTAAAAATTCCTCACCTAGAGTTTATTAAGTATGTATCTTGAAATTATAGATTTTTTTTTATTTTAATTAAAGAAAAATTTTGAAATTGCAAAGTTGTTTCTATTTTGCAAGGTTAGAATTCACCTTTTTTTCATTTTTTTTTCAAAACTGTTAGAGAAATTTTAATCAAAATTTTAATTGGAATTTCTATTTTATCATAAAAATGGTTACCAAAATTTCCCCAAACCTTGGTTTTCATAAATCAAGTATTTTGATCATTATTATGGTAACAAGTTTCAACAAAAAAAGTTAGAAAAAATATGTGTAAAAATAAAACATCTTCCAAAAAAAATTTCTGATGAATTTTTTCCTTTCTTTAAAAAAAGCAGTTTAAACCAAAAATGACCTAAGTTCAAAAATACCAGTTGGAATGGAAATTGTTTGGATGACAGAAATTTGGATTTCTGTGTTCCTGGAAAGATTATGTAAAGGAAGATGGATTGTTATGATCAGAAAAAGTAATTAAATAGATGTGTTTTTAAGAACTAGCAACAGTGCGATGGAAAATTCTGAAGAACTGGTGAAAGGTGAACCGATCTATTACTATATGATTTATTGTAATATATTTGTTTGGCCTGAAAAATCTCTCTGCAATTTATAAAATGCCGATTAATAATAAATGTGTGTTGTTTTAGTATTAACTGAGTTGAAATCAAAGCAGTTAACTACTGTGTGTCTTCTCAAACGAGTTAATTTTTCAACTGAGATATAGTTAATGGCTTCTGGAGCATTTAAAGAGCTTTTAATATGCTAGCAAAAATTCAATTATCATGCAGGTGAATTAATTGGACAGCAACTGTTTAATCAATCCAGGTATCCATATACATTGTGTCTTCACCAAAGTGCAGTTCTCTATACTTCATCAACAACTAAGCTGAATAAAATGGAAATGCTTTGGGGGAGATTTTTCTATTCTCTGGTCATCGCTTCCTCCCTCTTCCCCCATTTCCTATGTAGATAAAGATTCTCTTCATTCTCTCTTAACCAGCTTCTAGACTCTCATATTTTCTATCTCTTTCAAAGATCCCCTATCCTCTACAGACCTCCTAATTTTCCCTCTCAAATTTTTGTCTTGGTGCACCGGATTTCCTGTCATGCACAATGTCTTCCAATGAACAGCCCTGAGTCTGTAAGAGACACAAACTCTTCCTGCAGGAGAGGAGGATTTTAAAAGTCCAGAACTTCATACAATAAGATTAATATGGGGGCAGTTGGGTCTGTGCTGGGTCCCAGTTTTCCCTTGTAATTGTTGCATGCCCTGTGCATGTTTTCCTGAGGTTTTAGTAATAAACCTAAATATTACTAGCATGTGTGGGAAGATAGGAATTATAGTGCCTAGACCAGTGGTTTTCAAACTTTTTTTCTGGGAACCCAGCAGAAGAAAATTGTTGATGCCCACGACCCAACAAAGCTGGGGATGAAGGGTTTGGGCTGTGGGAGGGGCTCAAGGCTGGAGCAGAGGATTAAGGTGTGGGGATAAGGGTTGCAGGGTGCAGCCAGGAATGAGGGGTTCAGAGTGTGGGAGGGGGCTCTGGACTGGGGCAGAGGGTTGGGGTACAGGAGGGGGTCAGGGATCTGGGCTGGGGGTGCAGGCTCTGTGGTAGGGCCAGAGATGAGGAGTATGGGGTGCAGGAAGGACTTGGGTTTGGGAGGGGGCTCAGGGCTGGGGCAAGGGATTGGGGCACAGGGTTGGGGTACAGATTTACCTCTGGCAGCCCCGATCAGTGGCGCAGCTGGGTCCTGAAGCAGCCAGCAGGAGGTCCGGCTCCTAGGCAGAAGCATGCAAGCAGCTCTGCTCGACTCTCACCTGCAGGCACTGACCCTCCACCTGCTCCCATTAGCCGGGAGTGTGGAGCCAGTGCTTGGGGCAGGGTCAGCATGTGAAGCCCTGTGGCTGCCCTGCCTAGAAGCCAGACCCGCTGCTGGCTGCTTCTGGGGCGCAGTGCGGTGTCAGAAGTTAGGCACTAGCCTGACTTAGCTGGGCAGCACGGCCAATGGGACTTATAATGTCCCAGTCGATGGTGCTGACCAGAGCGACCCAGTGCCTTACATGCTGCGACCCAGTACTGGGTTGCAACCCGAACTTTGAAAAATGCTGGCCTAGACTCCATACAACAGTTCAAAGGGATGGTCCTGCACTGGGTCTGTATGCCCATCTTGGCACTGGGACACCTTTGAAGAAGTCTGGGTTATGAGGGGAACCATCAGGCAGATAGTGGACAAGGCTAACTATACTTCAGAGAGGACGAAATGCTCATTTTCCTATAATTGGTCACCAGGACACCAGGATTCTCCAGCAACTCAAGACATTCTCAGAAGATACAGATAGCTGCTCAGGCTTTTTCAAAATCCAGTCTTTTTGCTAGACCATGTAACACATCAATGGGAAGCATAGAAAAAATTACGCTGCAGAAAGAAGCTGACCTAATTGTACATTTTGCAGCTAGGAGTTAGTATAATTTTACTGTATAAAGAAACTACAAAGAGCAGAAAAGAAACATTAGACACTTTAATGTATCTAGTAAATCCAGCTCTTCAGTTTTATCTGAACAAACAAAGTTAACAACATTAATAAACAAACCAAAAGGTTCCGTTAAGTAACAACTGTGCTGGCTTACATGACTAGCCCCCAGCATGGTAGCATTGTGATCCATTCAAATATAAATGGGGAAATTTTGCCTTCAGTTTCACCTATGCCACCCTGCTGAAGGCAATGGAATTGCACAATTATATAGGAAGATGAAATATAAACCTACAAGATGAAATTCACTGACTCCTGCATAAAGCCTGAGTAATTGAGTCTTCTATCAGGAACTAAGTCATGATTGGGTGGGGTGGAATTTTCTTCACAACCCACAGGCAAGCTTCAGATCTGTAATGCAGCCCTTCTGTGGTCATTATTTAGCCTATGGAAGAATAACATCCACTTCCCCATGCACTCCCTACAGAGCGATCTCAGAAGGGTCTAAGAGAAGATCCTATGGTTCCATTCCATGATCCCACCCAGTCAGCACTATCTTGTACTAAACAGTACTGCACCTCCTTATATGGCCAATACCAGGTAGAGCAGGCTCCATGTGGTAGCTCCAATAGTCTTTCCGCCTCCCTGTACAGAATATGGTGACCAGATGTCTCGATTTTATAGGGACAGTCCTGATATTTGGGGCTGTTTCATATATAGTTGTCAATTACCCTCCTCCCCCATCCCAATTTTTCATACTTGCTATCTGGTCACCCTAGTACATAGTTAACACAGTTCCTAAATACTGTAGAAGGCTTTCTATGGGCCCTGCTCTTTGGGGTGAATTTCATTCATAGAGTCTAATTCTGTCCTCCTGTACACATCTATAGCTCTCACTAATTTTAATGGGAGTTGCGCCCTTATATCTGAGAGCAAATATTGAACCCCTATGATGTATTTTAGGTACTGAATCTTCGCTGTTTATCCTGAAAACCATCTTAATCCTGTTGTCAATACTAGCTTTCCTCTATATTCTCACTCTTTAGAGATAAAGTAACAACACTTTTTTCTTTCCTATTTGTTCTCCTAGCTCCCTTTCTCTCACTCAATCTCACTCCCTCCCCCGCCCCCTTTCGATTATAAAATAGAAATTTTCTCTCTTCAGTCTGGTCTGCCTCTTCATCAATCTAGCTTCAATGATCCACATGTCTGAAAAACTGATAACCGCAGATGGTCAGGATTTGGCTTGTATGATAAGAGAAGTCTCTAGGTCTCATTTTTTAAGGATCTTAATGAATTTTGTAGCCTATGGTTTCATGCAATTTGATTTTTTTACTGTTATAACAAATGCTTGTCAGCACGGGGAATTTGCCAATGAAACCCTGATAATGTTCTTTATTCTGAAATTCTCAACAAATGCAGAACTGGATTATACCAAATCTGCTCAATTAATGCTATCCTGCAACTCACGCTGGTCAGCCAGTTCTTGATAAGCTCTTCACTGAGATAACAAGAGCTTAAATCATTTTCTCCTGCTTTATAATTTGATGATTTATACAGAAAGTTTGAAAGGCTTAATTCTGTTTGATCAGTCTTTGTGCATATTGTTTTCATTTGCTTGATGCTAATCCAGCAATTTCCCTATCCTTTAAAAATATCATAATAGAATTGAACGGGTCATGTCCCAGCCTTAGAAGAACAGATGTAAACTGGAGGTGTTCAAATGTTTTGTATTAAAAAATGAAACTAACAAGTATTGGCTTTTTAACATTTACCCAAATGGGTGAACAAATATCCTCTGGATGGTGCAGCTTGCTGAAGTTTTGCTTTGCTAATGTTCTAACATTTGTGAATTTTGGGACATATAATTACTGAATGTGCAAAATGAGTGAAATTTTGCACTGCAACCTATTTGGCAGTATTTTTGACAATGATAGGAAAAACTGTGACCTAAACCTAGCTCTGGGCACAATTTGCTCACTTCAGATATGCTCAGCCTCATTACAGCTACAAACTGAGAGAAAAACAAAACAAAACAAAAACATATTGGCTTTAGAACATACCTGCTTCTGTTCTTAGTGACAATTAGATACAATATTAATGGGGCCTTACAAATGAAAGATAGAGAAAATATAGCATAACAGTGAAAATTATAAATCAAAAGTGGGAATTATTTTATATTTGGAGTTAAGATTTGGCAAGGCCTTTTCCTGTAAGGCTACTCTTGTGAACCATTGTCATAAACAGATAGCTAAGGGTTAATGTCTCTTTCACCTATAAAAGGGTTAACAAACAGTGACCCGAAACACCTGACCAGAGGACCAATCAGGAAACAAGACTTTTTCAAATCTGAGTGGACGGAAGTTTTGGGTGTGAGTCCTTTGTTCTTGGTCTGTTCTCTTTCTCAGCTCTGAGAGCGCTCTATCTCCAGGCTTTCTAATCTTCTGTTTCCAAGTTGTAAGTACAAGGATAGTAAGACAATAGGTTTATATTGGTTTTTTTTGTATTTACATGTATGTAGTTGCTGGAATGTTTTAAATTGTATTCTTTTTGGATAAGGCTGTTTATTCATTTTTTCTTTTAAGCAATTGACCCTGTACATTGTCACCTTGATACAGAGACCTATTTTATGTCTTTTTTCTTTCTTTTTATATAAAGCTTTCTTTTTAAGATCTGTTGGATTTTTTTTTTTAGTGGGGGCTCAAGGGGATTGAGTCTGCAGCTCACCAGGGAATTGGTGGGAGGAAGAAGACAGGGGGGAAGAGAGAATCTCTTTGTGTTAGATTTACTAAGCCTGACTTTGCATACCCTCTGGGGGAGGGAAGGGAGAGATTTGATCTCTCAGTACTTGTGTTTCAAGGACTTAAAGCAGGGAAATCTGGGAGGAGGTAAAGAGGGGGAAGGGAAGTGGGTTATTCCCCTTTGTAGTGAGACTCAGGGCATCTGAGTCTTGGGGTCCCCCCAGGGAAGGTTTTGGGGAGACCAGAGTGAGCCAGACACTGAAATTCTCTGGCTGGTGGCAGCGATATCAGATCCAAGCTGGTAATTAAGTTTGGAGGTTTCATGCTGTCTTCTCATGTTCTGAACTCTAAGGTTCAGATCTGAGTAGGAAAGTTATGACATGAGTGGCAGCGGTGTGGAAATATAAGAATCCAGAAGCCAGTAGGAATATTAATTTCTTTTTCTCTGCTAGGGCTTTTAAGCAGAGAGAGAAAGAGTTTGGTTTTAAAAGGAACCAGAGAGAATTTTTTTTCTGTTCTCTCAGTTGCAGTTTGGCTTGCATATTAAGCAAGGAACTATTAAGGTCGACAAAGGGTCTTTTGTTAAACCATAACACTCCGATTGAGTGTCAAGTACCCAGCACAACACACATGCAAATAAAGTGGTTTACTTTACATTGAAAAGATTAGCTAGAGGGAAAAAAAAAGAGGCACTGTTGCTAGGCAAACCCCAGGAGACAACAGAGAGCCAGCAGTTCAAACAATAAACACCAGAGGGCACCCCAACACAAGAAAACAGGAACCATGACTTCCAAGGCAAAAATGGGGGCAGAGAAACAAATCAAAGTTTCTGACCACAGGCGACAAATGGAAAAAAGAGAAAAAGAGGTGGAGCTGAAAGAAAGGGAAGAAAACATCAAACTGTCAGCCTACAAAAGAGAGCAAGCAGCCAAAGATGCAGCCCACCAACGAGAGAGGGAGAAACACCAACAAGAAATGGAAAAGCAACAAAAACAGAGTGAAGAGAGGGAAAAAGAGAGAAAGCATGAAATGGACTTGGCGCGGGCCAGGCAGGATGCTCCCGCCAGTCCTAACAACCCTACGCCAATGATTGTTCCACATCACAGGAAATTTCCCACCTACAAGGCAGGTGATGACACTGAGGCCTTCTTAGAAAATTTTGAAAGGGCCTGTCTTGGGTACAGCATCCCTGAAGACCAGTACATGGTAGAGCTGAGGTCACAGCTCAGTGGACCCTTAGCAGAGGTGGCGGCTGAAATGCCAAAGGACAGAATGAACGATTATAAAGTGTTTCAAACCAAGGCCAGTTTCAGAATGGGGATAACCCCGGATCATGCCCGTCGGCGTTTCAGAACCCAAAAGTGGAAACCAGATGTGTCATTTCCCAGACACGCCTACTACGTTGGGAAAAATTATGAGGCCTGGATATACAGCTTTCTTTTTAAGAAAAAAAATCCAACAGGTCTTAAAAAGAAAGCTTTATATAAAAAGAAAGAAAAAAGACATAAAATAGGTCTCTGTATCAAGGTGATAATGTACAGGGTCAATTGCTTAAAAGAAAAAATGAATAAACAGCCTTATCCAAAAAGAATACAATTTAAAACATTCCAGCAACTACACACATGTAAATACAAAAAAAAAAAAACAATATAAACCTATTGTCTTACTATCCTTGTACTTACAACTTGGAAACAGAAGATTAGAAAGCCTGGAGATAGAGAGAGCACTCTCAGAGCTGAGAAAGAGAACAGACCAAGAACAAAGGACTCACACCCAAAACTTCCCTCCACCCAGATTTGAAAATGTCTTGTTTCCTGATTGGTCCTCTGGTCAGGTGTTTCAGGTCACTGTTTGTTAACCCTTTTATAGGTGAAAGAGACATTAACCCTTAGCTATCTGTTTATGACAACCATCAATTCTTCTAGGTAGCAAAACAACTGAACTTGACAATGGGAGACATATTAATGGCCTACAGCCTTACAGAGATGAGCATTGCAACAGGGTATTAATTAGGCTGAGCTACTGTAGTAGACTCACCCTTCTTTATTTTAGACATAAGGCAAATCTTCTAGCATCCTTCATATTTTAGTATCCTCCATTATTTTAACAGTACCACCACCTTGCATTTCTCTTCTGCTCCCAAATCAAACTGTGCTTCTTCAAACGATGTCACACAGATTGCAGAGTTTCATTCACTACTGTATGACTCTACAATGGCATAATCCATTAAAAAGTAAAATAACTTGTACTTTTCTTTACAAAAAAATACAGAAAGATATGTTTCTCTAGTCAGCTATGATTAGTCCTAATCTAGCTCTCCAGAGGAGAAGGACATGACATTAAGACATTGAGCTGCTGTATTCCAAAAGGCTTATTCCTAATAGCATTGAGAAAAAAAATTGATTCTTTTGATCTTGTATTTTAATCTTAAATTTTAATTTGTACCATAAAATTTTAATAACTGTCCTCTAGGTTTCAAAGAGAACAGTACTAAGTATTTCATGCACTCTGCATATTACACATGTAAAGCCAGATCCCTTTGTATCTGCAGGAGCTTTGAGGGCTGCTTATTAAATTAGTAATGATCATCAGTCAATAATTGTCAACCCCTTTGAGCATAGATTGTGTTCTGAGCCACCGATCAAAAATAAAGTTAGCATTGTCTACTTTAGAGCTTTTATTTTCCCAAACACCATGAACTATAAAGTAATTGTACATATCATTTCCAATGGTATTTTCCAATCATTTAATATTTCCCTAGTGGTTTACTTACCATGGTTAGGGAGATTAAAGTGCAAAGCAGCTGCTTGTATCCCTCCATGATTTGAAAGGATGATAATGAATTTCATACAGTACAAAAGAAACATGTGGAAGCCAGTGTTCTAATTTCACCATACAGCCAGTGGGCAACAATCCTTTTTATATACAATGAGCCCATGAGAAAGGAAAGTTAGCTCACTTAAGAGGTAGTTATTATAACCTGAACATTGGTCTTGGCATTTTGAAAAGTGACCAAGGGCTCTATTTTCCAGATCAGAGAAGCAATTTTTCTCTGAGTAAAGGGAGACAAAATGGTACTTTAGCTGCCTTGGATTCTGGTTCATAACATTCAATAGCCTTTGAGCAATGTGCTTTGGACAAAAGCACTTGCGTTTCATTCCCACATGGAGTAAGACAGGCCTGGGCAAAAGAGTGGTCTCAGTATATACAGTTGATGGCATATTCTGGAACAGCATCTGACTTTTTTATACTTCCCCTTGGTAGTAAATGTTATTCCTGCTGACAGCAGAACTACACCAAAGAGTAGGGACTGTTTAAAAAGTTGAATTCCATTTCATTTTACAATATAGGCTGCATGTCTACAGAACTGAGTTTAAAAGGACAGGGAAGGTTCCTAATATTTGCAAGATGTACTACTGTAAAAAGCGAAGGCAAACTGGAGATTTCTCAAGCAATAAAAGTTTCTCTCAATTCCTATTCCCTTTTATATTAGTTACTATTCATTTTGAACTTACCTTACATTTTGCAGACAATAAAAAGGGAAATAAAACTTCTTTTCTGAAAATTGTTCTATCCTACCACTCTATTTTTCAACCAGATTTGTCTACCTAATAGGAAAGTGTGATGACCCTGTGCTTTCAGAGACGGTTCATGATTGAGCCAAATGCAGATAAATAAGGACTGTGGCAATTTTCACAAGCGACAATACTAAAGCTATTCTGGTTGCTCCTCATTTTCATAATGCTCCCAAACCTGCTGGATTTTGGGGAAGTGGCCAGAAATACTTAAGAAGTGAACAGCTCAGGTGACATTAACTTTATCCTCATAAAGCATCAGAAATTGGGCCAGAGGAAGGTGAAGTGCAGATGGGCTGATGAAGTGTAATCTGCAAGTCCAAAATGAGATTAATGCACTAGGCAGCAGTGCAGCTACCCTGAGGCAGCTACTCCAGCCCATGTACTGGAATAGCACTAATACCTCCAGGCTACTTCTGCAATGTACTGGGACCAGTGAATATGTTTAGACAGTTCCTAGAGGCCCTTCCTGAGCCTGACCCCATTGACACTCTTATATTTTCTAACATGGAGACCATAGTAAAGAACCGACTTCCCTGATACTGAGATGGCACTTCCTCTATTGCCCCTCACAGGAGGAGGGTGCCTGCCTCCTGGAGAAGAATCACTTTGAAATGTCATTAACAGATAGTTAAGATTTAATGCCTCTTTTATCTATAAAGGGTTAAGAAGTTCAACTAGCCTAGCTGACACCTGACCAGAGAAACCAATGGGAAGATAAGATGTTTCAAAAGGAAGGAGAGAAGTTTCCTTTGTTTAGAGTCAGTTTCAGTTTTGACCAGAGTGGGAAAGCTCCAGAAATCAGCCTCTTATCAAGTAGTGAGTATTAGTGAAGGGAATAAATAGGTTTAGATTTATTTTCTCTGTAACTTGTTTTGGGCATTAGGGAATAATCAAATTGGGTAATTTTTGTGTAACTAAGTTTTTGCCCAGGGGAACATCCTCTGTGTTTTGAATCTGTTGTCTGTGAGATCAGCTTGTATGCTATCTCCCAGAGGGTTTCTTTTACCTTTCTTTTCTTTAATTAAAAGCCTTTTTTAAAGAACCTGATTGATTTTTCCTTGTTTTTAGATCCATGGGGATTGGATCTGGACTCACCAGGGATTGGTGGAGGAAAGGGTGGGGGAATGAGTAATTCTTCCTTATTTTAAGATCTAAGGGGTTTGGATCGGTGTTCACCAGGAAATTGGCGGAGGAGTCTCTCAAGGCTACCCAGGGAAGGAAAGGTTTTGGGGGGGGCGGAGAGACAGAGTTTCCCAAATGACTCAAACTATTTGGGTGGTGGCAGCCAGACCAGATCTAAGATGGTAATTCAGTTTAGGGGTTCACATGCAGGTCCCCATATCTGTACTCTAAAGTCCAGATTGGGGGTGAAACCTATGACAGCCCTTCACAGGAGGTGGGTGCCTGCCTTCTGGAGAAGAATCACTTTGAGAGAGTCGTCCCTGAAGGAGACTGGGAAGGGGATATGTGGGAAGGGAGAGAGATGGAATCTACTCCAGTCTACTCTATGGAGAACCCTTGATGGATAATTTCTAAGACTCAACTGTCTGTTGTGATGGAGTCCCAATTCTGAGTGAAAAGTACAAGGTGTTCTCCAAAAATAATGGAGGTAGAGGATGGTGGGCAGATCTTGACCATGGCATCAAAAGTAGCCCTTAGCAGGTGGCTGAGAATAACGAGAGGTCATGGCAGTAGAGATGGATGAAAATTGAGGTCTCTGAATCCTCTGTTGTTTACATGGGAGCTTGGCTGGGTGTTGACGGTGGAAAGTCTGTGGAGGGGGCAGCCTTGGTCTATACCTCTCTCTACTGCTTCCTCCTCAAGGGCAGGGTGTAAATCCCCAGGGAGCACAGAATCAACTTCAAGTCTTTCAACGCGTGAAGGGATTCATCCATTTTCTCACTGAACAAATGCATGGTGTGTTCTGGACCTCCCTGGAGGGCCCCAAGGAGTGAAGCCAAGATTCCAACCTCATGACTGTGCCAGCAGTTAAGCCTCTGGATGTACTGTCAGATGCGTCTACCGCAGCTTGAAGGGAAGTCTTACTTACTAATTTGCCCTCCTCTAAGAGAAACTGAAGCTAGGCCTTGTCAGGGGGAATCAGCCAGCTTGGAATAACTGTTAAAGTCATATTTTGCTAACAAGGCCTGATATGGAATTGTAGGCTTGCAGAAGAAAAGACCTTTCTCCCTAAAAGGCCCAGCCTTTTTGAGCCCTTGTCAGCCAGGGTGGTCTTGGGGTACTGAGACCTTGCTTTCTCTTGTACCACCATGGAGTTGGGCATTCAGCGGAAGAAGAAAAAGTCCACCTCTTTGGCATGGACAAAATAGCATCTCTCTGCCCTTTTAGGTGTGAGGACACGTGAATCTGAGGTATGCCAGACCTCTCTGATTAGCGCCATGATTGCCTTGTAAACTGGGAACTCCACCTTGCTTGGACCTGTAGGCTACAGAACATCCAGGAGTCAATGCTGGGAGTCCTGGACCTCCTTCAATGTTACCTGGAGGTCACTGGCTATCCTCTGTATTGCTTATAGTCATCTGGCAGAGATGGTGAGGATGGAATGACATCTTCATCAGGAGATGGAGATACTTCTGTCAGTATCTGCGGATCCGGGACTATGTCCTCCTCCTCATACTCTATTGGATCTAGTGGGTGCCGAGTAGAAGAAGTGTGGTATGTCTTGTGAACTGATCAGGGGGCCTCCTCCAGAGGGGTTCCCAGGGTCTCAGTAAGGCCAAACGGAGAGATCAGCTGGATATGAGGAACCCCACAGCATCAGTTACCAGTGGTGGGAAGTCATATCTTGGAGAATGGCTCTCAGATCTCCCTGACTGTTTATCAGGGCTCATCTCTTTATGAGGAGATGACAAACCAGCTGAAGCATCCGATGTACCCGAGTCTGACAACTGCTCTCTCTCCATTAGTGGGGCAAACACTACCAGAGAATGGATGCTCCTTCCTGAGAGTGCGACAGAGGAGGTCTCCAGCGACACCAATGCAGTTTTATCCTCCGGTAAAGCAACGTCTCTCAGAAGGACTGGGCCAGAAAGTAGAGGATACTGAAGGTAAGGGAGGAAAACATCCTCTGGTGTAGTGTAAGAATCCATATTGCCCAGCATTCGAGGCATTCTGACAGACAGGGCTGACAGTTCTGACATGACCTGGGTAGTTGTAGCCAGGCAGTTCTTAGGAGGATGGGATGGTATCGAAAAAGCAGGATGTCCAGAACTCCTAGATGGGGCTGGTGAGTGTCAGTCTTTGTGTTTTGGAACTGGAGCCACCAATGCTACGAACGGATTCCTCTTTTTGCATGTTTTATCCTCCAAGTTGGGGGTCTTTTGCAGCTCTAGGTCCCTCAGATCTGTATGCACAGGCTCACCCTGGTTGGAGAGGCTCAGGTTTTTTTTTTCTTTTATGGGCAGATCTGGATGGAGATCTGTCTTTGCGACCATGAGAATGCCCCTTATTCTCATGGGAAATCCAGCAAGAAGAGTCATTGGGCTTAGCAGCTGTAGACTCTGCTCCTAAACTCATGCCCAGAGGGGCACTGCTCACCTGATGAGACTGATGGACGGGGGGGATCTCCCTAGCCCAGATCAGAGTGAGGTCTCATAGCCTTCTCCATAAGGCATTTTCATAATTTAAGCTCATGAGCTTCATGAGTTTGTGGTGGAAAAGAGCAGCAGATGCTGCACTTTGCAGGAATATGCATCTCTCCTAGACAGTAGAGACAGGGTTGGTGTTCGTCACACACTGAGAAGGAGTGAGGACAGGAGGCACAGTTCTTGAACACCAGGACCTTGGTCATAGTCTCAAGCTGCCAGGAGGGAATCCCCAGTAAGGGGGAAAAAGCTACCTATACTAAAAACTCTAACTGTGCTAATATGAACTACAATCTACTTACGCATTTATTTACAGAGTAATAATAGTAAAAGCTGGAGAAACCTGTGGACACAGGGATTTCAACTCAGGCCATGCAGTGGTAAGAAGAAACTGAAGAGGTGTTGACCTTCACTGCTTTCTATGCCCTTGGTCTGGAGCATATAGTGAGCTACTGAGCATGTGCGAGCCAACAGATGCTTTGGTTAGAATTTCTGGTCTTGGGCGCACGGTGCACCTGAGCACTTAGGTGTGGAATATTCATAGGGACCAGCACGCGAAGAAGAATCTTGACATTTGGTACAGTTGCACATTATTGGCTGTTATTGGAGTGGGGGGAAGTAATCCAAATGTAATATTCAACCATTCCACCAGAGGTCACCAAAAGGTCATCAATCTTTTTTATTGGCCATCATCTGTCCAAGTACTCATACACATGTGTTAGAGCTAACAATGTACATAAATTAGAATAATTGCTTCTGTAAGCTGGTGTGGGTAATATTACTTCATTCCATTTGATCCATGTTTTGAAAAAAAAATAAGGAGCACTGCCAGGGGGCTGAAAAGTTACATAGATATGAATAAGAAAAAGATTAAGAAAAGAGCCTCCTTGTATTTATCACTGGTGGCTCTCTTTGATTAATATAAGAAAGCTAAATAACATTTCAATATTTAGAAGTCAGAGCTCAGAGAGAATGACTCAGGCACCCACATTGACAATGTTATCCTCCTCAAGAGAGGACCACTATCAGCTACTGATAAATAACAATGCAAAGAGAGAAATATTAAGTTATAGGTAAGGGAGAGATGTTTTCAGATGAGATATCATTTGAAACAGCAATCAGGCAAAGGAATAGAGAAAGGTAGCCAAGACAGCAGGAGCTGCAAAGGAGAAGGCCCTTGCACCATTAGTGGCGAGGCTGTTCAAAAGTACAGGGCAAAGGCTAGTTCTAGTACAAGGAGCTAGCAGAGGGTAGAGGGTAGTTGCTGAAATCCACTTTGGGGTTGTATGATGGATATCAGAGCTTCTTCCCTATCCTTCCCCCTTAATCCAGTTTATACACGTTCTTGTTCTACTCACAAGGGCTGCATGTGGATAAAATATACGGTTGCAGAGAGATGCCCAGCATCAAAGCCTGTCACAAATCTCTCTTCTCACTTCTGAACTTGTCTGATTTTATTCTGCTAAAAACCTCTGACTTTTGGGTGTCTCCACGTTCCTTTGTATGGGCAAGTACATCACTCACAAGACAGCTGTCGCTGTTTTTCCACACATCGTAATTCAACTTTAAATTAAATTGTATTTAATACTATACAAAAGAACATTCAGAACAATCACAGGTGAATAACTTCATCAGTTCCAACTACCAGGAAAATAGTTTTTTCTTGTTAATCGGCCTCAAATAGATTCGGGGAATGGAATTTTGCATTTTTAGAGTAAACCACTGCATTTTTTTCCAAAGGTATTCACACGAAGAGCATTTTAATTTTCCACACTATAGCTATGTTGACCTTTGAGACCATGCAAAGTAAAGTATTTATGATCCTGGGCTTTTTTATGGTATTGTTTCAATATTTTTTTGTAACATTTGTATTTCTTGCTGATGTTTTTGGCATTAAAAATCACTCAAGCTGTGCTGAAATATAATGCTATTCACTGAACCATAGTATGGAAGGATAATTCAGTTCACAGAGGTTATTCTAACTCATCATGTACACAAAAGCCTCAAAGAAAATGCAGAGGATTCTCAATTCTTACATGTGCACTATTCAGTCTCTCTTCTTTTTCTGAATAACTTGACCTAGAGAAGATTCACTTACATAGAGAAATATGCAGCTTTGTCTGCAGAGCAAGGCAGATAGAACAAAGATCCAAAATGGTCTGAGAGAAATGACTTGTATTGTCTTCCTAGACATCCAATTTCTTTTAATTGTGATTACGGTAACCCCAGGTCTAAAAGAATCACCATTTCTATCTAGTTAGAACAGTGCCAATTATCTAGTGAGTGCTCATCACTTCTCAAGATTCTATAACCAAAGTTACAATAGGTCAATGCTCTAATTTTCCTCTGCACTCTGTTTTGCTTTTCATTTATTTCTATCTTCTCTCTCTTCCTCTACTACTATGCCTTCTCTTCCCTCTTTCTCCACCCTCTTGACTTCCCCTCTTTTTCCTCTTCTTCCTTGCTGCTTTAAGTTGCACCTGTAGAAAAGTCACATGAGAGAAGTGAGATTTGCACTTCATCATGAATTCAGTGAGGTTTGTGGTCATTCTTTCCCGCTCCAGGAAGGAATCCTAAAACTGTGACCTTGTTGCCAAGAAAGTCCTGCCTCTTGCTGTTATAAGCTTTACCATTGCGGATGACAGCTTTGTAATTCCTGAGAAGGTGGGAGTCAGGAAGCTATATGTCTTCTGTGAGATATGCTGCTCTATTCTAGAGAGGTTCATGAAGTTTAAGACTGAAACCTTCAATCTGACCCAGTATTCTGAGAGTCAGAGTGAGCTAGTGTTGCAACTGGATACCAGGTTGATGAGCATTCAGCAGCTGATGTTGCTGAGAAGTCATATCAGCTGCATTTTGCACTAACCCAAGCTTACTTAATGTCAGTGTTCAAAGGGTTAGTGAGCTGCAATAGTCCAGCTTGGAGGTCACAAAGGCAGGGAGTTAAATTTTGCAAATCTCTATTTGTTGGTTGAAGCAAATTGCTGCACCTGAAGACTCTCAAATTCTAGAATATTTGAAAGTATATCCGGATCCAAATTTAACAGCTTGAGCTCTTCTTTACTCTACACTGTCACTACGTCTCTGATAGTCAGACATCCATAAAAATCAAGTCTGAAGGTTATGTTAATACTAGCTTTCCATTCTACTAGCAATCGCTGAAACAAGACTAGACAAATGCAGAGCCATTTCGGTCTTGGCACCAGCTTCTATGCATTTGAGCTATGAATTATAATGGTGTGCTGTATTATACTGACTTTTTCAATATACTGCATGTTGATTGGCTAGCTATTCCACATCAGCCCCAATTATTCTCTATACAATGCTATGAAATGGAGTGCAATTTCTGGCTAGTCAAAACACAGAATATCTAGTAAGTTAAAATAGTGCAAAATGGTGATTCAGTTCAAATATTACAACGTGTATAGATTGAAACATTTATAGTTCTGGCTAAAAATAAGAGAATATTATCGAAAATAAAGAAGAGGGAAACTTAATTCTGTCCCTAATACAACTGGATATAGGTCATAAGCTTTGCATTCTATCTAAGATATCACACCATAAATTTTAAATAATCAATGTCCACTAACGAACCAAGTATTAGATAAGGAGTCCCCCATGCACCTTTATATAGGGCACCATACATTATTAAAGATCAGAAACAAAAGGAAATATTTAAGAGGCTGTTCATTGCATTTTACATTATGTTAATGAGGTCTGATTTCTGAAATATGTATTAATATGCAAGGAGAAAATGACTCATCTGTTTTCTGGTAGTTGTTTGGAAGATTCACAGATTACAGATAAACACACAGATGGATAAAGTGATGTACCAGGTTAAGCAATATAGACACTAAGACATTAAGCACAGAGCTGGTCAAACAATGGGTCTACATTTTCATAAACATTTGTTAAATTTTAATTGGGTTTTGTTCATCTAAATGTAAAAGTTCAATGAAAAAAGTAAACACAATTTTAAATTTGACTTTGACTTGACTTTGGCCAAGACACAAAGGGTATGTCTACACAGCAAAAAAAATGAGTCTCAGAGCTCAGGTCTACAAATTTGGGCTTGCATGACAGTGCTAGAAACAGTTGTGTAGATGTTCAGGTTCAGGCCAGAGCTCAGGCTCTGAAACCCATCCCCTTCCTTCAGCCTCAGAGCCCAAGCCCGAATGTCTACCCAGCTATTTTTAGCACTGTAGTGCAAGCCCAAGTCAGTAAATCTGGGTCTCAGATCCGCTGGGACAGGGGGGCGGTTTGCATTCTAAACCCACAGTTGATTTTGGTTTTGCAATAATTATGAGGCATTTGCAACAAATTGCAATGTGAAAAATGTAAAGAAAACATTAGTTGGAGTCGGACTGGAACTATTAGAAAAGGTAAAAGTCTAGACCCAATCTGAAGGCCTTTCATATGTAGATCTCCCACTAAATTTCCATCAATGCAGGACTGGAAAATTTTGTATTTCTCACATTTCTAGTCAAGATGGTTCTACTGTTGGTATGTTTGCCATAGCTGAATGGGTCATGAAAGATTTACTTATGTTAGCAACAGTAGTTATGATTACTCTCACACTGGGGCTGGAAAGAACTTTTTAAAAATACATTAACATTTGTAGAAGTGGATGTTATTAATAGGCAATACTTAGCCACAGTTACCACACCAGGGTATCTGAAAGCTCACACTTATTCTCAAAGAGAAATATGGTAGCTCCAGTACTGCTGTGCTGTGTAGTCAACACTCATGATATCTGGCATTTTTCTTGCAACCTCAATTCCGTGGTTCAAGAGATTATGTCAGAATCTCAGCTTTAGTTGCAGACAACAGCTGGAAAGTGTGAACAGTAAGCGTTCGAAAAGTAGAAAGCAAATGAAGAGAAACAAAAATGTATTATCTAAAAATCCCAGGATTTTAAGCCAATTTTATTGTATTTTGGGGGCCTGAGTCATGACTCCTAAACATATGGTGTAAGCAATATTGAGGATGGGTACAATAATAGTTGATAAATTCTGAGTTTTAAATGATGCCCTTTAGGGAACAAATTGTAAGTGTTCCTCAACATGCTGCACTGACAATAATTACCTGAGCAAACTGATGTCTGGTCTACACTACGCGTTTAAACCGAATTTAGCAGCATTAAACTGATTTAACCCTGCACCCATCCACACAACGAGGCCCTTTATATCGATATGATGGGCTCTTTAAACCGGTTTCTGTACTCCTCCCCAACGAGAGGAGTAGTGCTGAAATTGGTATTGCCATGTCGGATTAGGGTTAGTGTGGCCGCAAATCGACGGTATTGGCCTCCGGGCGGTATCCCACAGTGCACCATTGTGACCACTCTGGAAAGCAATCTGAACTCGGATGCAGTGGCCAGGTAGACAGGAAAAGCCCCACAAATTTTTGAATTTCATTTCCTGTTTGCCCAGCGTGGAGCTCCGATCAGCACGGGTGGCGATGCAGTCCTAAATCCAAAAAGAGCTCCAGCATGGACCGTACGGGAGATACTGGATCTGATCGCTGTATAGGGAGACAAATCTGTTCTATCACAGCTCCATTACAGAAGACGAAATTACAAAGCATTTGAAAAAATCTCCAGGCTATGATAGACAGAGTCCACAGCACAGTGCTGTGTGACAAGCGTAACGGAAAGCCAAAGATTCAAATGGACGCTCATGGAGGGAGGGAGGGGGTATTGAGGACTCCAGCTATCCCACAGTCCCCACAGTCTCTGAAAAGCATTTGCATTCTTGACTGAGCTCCCAATGCCTGTAGGGTCAAACACATTGTCCGGGGTGGTTCAGGATATATCTCATCAATTAACCCCCCACTCCCACCTGTGAAAGAAAAGGGAAAAAAATCATTTCTTGACTTTTTTCAGTGTCACCGTATGTCTACTCATGCTGCTGGTAGACGCGGTGCTGCGGCACTGAACAGCAGCATCCTCTCCCTTCCTCTCCCCGGTGGCAGATGGTACAGTACAAAATGACTCAATTAGCTTCACTTTTGCTTTACAATTTTTTTAACTAGATTAATACAACTAACAAATAAATCTTGCATTTTATTATCTCTGTGGTTAGTTTTATTGAAAGACTTTTATCAACCATGTGACCTCAAGATAAAAGTGATTTCAGACTGTGAGTGCTCCTGGCTATTCTCGGTTAGGTTGGCCGGGGGTGCCTGGGTAAAAATAGGAATGACTCCTGGTCATTCCCAGAAGATAGTACAGAACGGCTGGTAACCATCTTCATCATAGCAACTGGGGGCTGAGCTCCATCACCCCCCCCCCCATTTCATGTCTAAAGAAAAGATTCTGTACTGCCTGGACTATCATAGCAGCTGAAAGCTACCTCCCCCTCATTTTATCTCACTAAGTCAATGTTTCTTATTCCTGCATTCTTTATTACTTCATCACACAAATGGGGGGACGCTGCAATGGTAGCCCAGGAGGGTTGGGGGAGGAGAGAAGCAACGGGTGGAGCTGTTGCAGGGGCACACCTAGAATGGCATGCAGCTCATCATTTCTGTGGGATCTGACACGGAGCGGCTGTGCTCTCTGGTTCTCTGGTACACTGGTTCTCTAGTACACTTGCCCCATATTCTAGGCAGGACTGACTCTATTTTTAGATCAAACATAAAGGAGGGAATGAAAAGGGGAGTCATTCCCATTTTTGTCTTTGCACCCCCGGCTGACCTCAGCGAAGGCCAGCCAGGAGCACCCATGACAGCAGCAGACGGTACAGAACGACTGATAACCGTCACCTCATCGCCAATTTACAGTGGCATGGCAGATGGTACAATAGGGATGGTAACCGTCTCTGCTACCTTGCAAAGGCAAATGAATGCTGCTGTGTAGCACTGCAGTACTGCATCTGTCAGCAGCATCCAGTACAAATACGGTGACAGTGACAAAAGGCAAAACGTGCTCCATGGTTGCCATGGTATGGTGTCTGCCAGGGCAATCCAGGGAAAAAGGGTGCAAAATGATTGTCTGCCGTTGCTTTCACAGAGCAAGGAATGAGTGATGACATTTATCCAGAATCACCCGCCACACTGTTTTTGCACTATCATGCATTGGGATCTCAACCCAGATAGCTACCCACAATGCAATGCTCCAGAAATCGATGCTAGCCTCGGTACATGGACCCACACCGCCGAATTATTGTGCTTTGTGTGGCCGAGTGCACTCGACTTTATACAATCTGTTTTACAAAACCGGTTTATGTAAAATCGGAATAATCCTGTAGTGTAGATGTACCCTGACATTTAAAGGGGTAGGCTGAATTTGAACTGGGATCTTGAGTTCCCACCCATCTTTGTGTATCATGTCTTGGGTCTCTGTCTCTTTTAAAGACCATCTTGTTGACTTTTCTGGATAACTCCAGCTAGCTCAATGAGTACAGGAAGTCCCTCCCGGGCAATTATGAACTAGGCAGGAAGTTCCTCCTCTCCATGTGTTATACCTCAATAAACATATTCCTGTTCTAACTCTGAATTGGACATGTCTCTGTTTCTTTGACAACACAGAACCTTTAGACTTCACAAGGACAATCCTTTTCTTCCACTCCATAATATGAAACATACCTTTAGAGAATTCACTGAAAGAGGAACAGTTCAAGTAGCATCTTGTGCTTGGTTTTTGGGTTTTTTCCTATTGGGATTTAGTTAGCTTGTTTTTGAAATGTGAAAAATGGTACTTATTATGTGGAGGAATAAGCTCACAGATCACATGAAATACTTTCATAATTCATTCATAAGATTTGCTTTGTCACAGTTATTGATCCATTTGTTATGAGTATGATTACACCATGACTATGAAGCTCCATCTCACCAGCAAATCCGTGCTAATATTTTTAGATGAAATCTCATGGGTCACTTTGAATGTTTTCAGATCATTGCACCAGTTAAAATTAATGAATCTGTGGCATTTCTCACAAAGACAAAATGTGCACAACCTGGGGACTTTGTAGGCTTAAAGTAAAATTTTCAAAAGGGTCTGAATGACTTAGAGGACTACACCCCAGTTTCATGTAATTTAGGTGTTTAGAAGCCTAAATCTCATTGATTTTCCCTGTGACAGGCTCCTACAGTGTCTATGTCGCTTTTGAAAGTGGGATTTAAACACTTTTTTTTTTGGTTTAAATCTAATACTGTCCTATTTGGTAGCCCTTGTGAAATTCTCTCTTTTACCCTGTGCATAGCTGTCTTGCATATCTGTATTTAAAACCAACATCAAAACTGGCAGCCTTACTAACATTTGCTTCAGAGAGACCAAGGATTAAATGGACACGGAGGTAGAACTCTCCTCTCATTTGCAGGGATAGTCCCCCCTTAGAATCTGTTGGCATCTTGGCAGAATAGGGAAGCTTGAACCGCTGCTGCTCATGCTACACTTTTTCTGTGGATAAAAAGTTGGCTTTGATGTTAACAGGCATCTTTCATGAATGCTCAGCTTGCTTAAAAATAAAAGTTCTATGCAACAATATTATAAAGCAACTTTTAAACCCAAACTTTTATGCTGCCTAAATGTCTTTTGTGTTTCTCAGGCTAAAATATATCTTGAAAGCAGGTTTTCAAACTCTAATCGAGTGTATGTTGTCCAGTTTCTGCTCATTTACTTTGGAACACCATCAGCTACGGAGTCATTGCTTCATGGGAATACTTGAAGAAGAATCCATATTGAAAGTTTTGTGATGATTGTTTTACTTTAGATTCATAAAGGGACTGAACAGCTGCAAACTTTATGAGATCTAATCTAAATACCTGCTCCTGTATTTCTGTGCTGGGAGATATTTATATTATCTATTCTGCTCTATACTAACCATCAGGCTGAATGCTCCCTGGAGCTCTGCTGACTCAAAATAATAACTTGTAGGGGAGCTCTAATGACAGAACAAGGGGCAATTATAGACACAGCATGAGGCTTGGAATAACTGTGTGATGTATTTTGTGCAGTTGATTGACCTCATGTTCAAGTTCATTTGTGCTTCACTGTTGTAGATATGGCCTATGCCTCAGGGCATATGATTTGTTAATTTCAATATACAAAGACAGAGCAGATTAGATCAAATCAGATAGCTCAGAGAAAAACAAAGCAGCAACAATGAAAGCAGGATAAGTGATAGCGAGACGTGGGGGCTCTGAAAAAAAAATCCTTTTACTGGCTTCAGAGGACAGAATGGGAAGTTATAAGGATACAGATTATTCATTATTCTTTTTTCTTTAGATAGTCAGAAAGGCTGCTCTCAGGAACTTTTAAAAGTCAATATAAGCTAACTTTAAAAAGGGGGAAAGTTTCTGTGAGAATCAGTCCTTGGACTGTAACATTTCAAAGCAAAATCATTCGACAGTCCTTCTCTCAGGCTAGTGTTGTCAACAGTTCCATATAATAAAGGCTGTCTCTTATTTAAATAAAAAATTTCCTGTCCAATACTAGGTCAATACAAGCCACCTTTTATCCACTATTTCAGAGCTGCCAGGCCCGGAGAGGTCCAGAGTGCCACTCTGGCACCTGAAATGCAGGAAGGAACTGTGCTCCAGCACTTCACTTTGCAAATTGCCGCTGTTTGCCAATTTAATCTGGGTGCATGGGATTGCAGCACCATTCAAATTTGGCCTGGCCACCCCTAACTTGGCATGCAGCACCCAAAGCTGGAGAAATCCTAGGCTAAAGAGAAGGGATTTGCCCCCAGAGGCTCAAGTCAAGACTGGGGATATCTAACCTCTGTTCCTTATTTTTGAAATATACTGTGCTGGCAGTTCTCTCTCCTGATCTTGTCACTCTGAAATACATTCCTGCTGTGATATAATTCACTGACTGACATAGAGGACAGCTTTTCTGATGGGCTGTTTATAATCCTGACTCCAAATATTTTTGCGTTAAAAAAGAACAGAAAAATGTTGGTATACCCTCACCCCATCAATATTAGTGTATACCACTAAATTAACATAAATTCTCTTTTGTGATTATGAACAAAATTACAGAGCGAGTCTAGGCATATAATGATATTGTTTGGAAAACACTGTTCAACAGCTGACATGCATTTCCCAGAAATGTACCTTAGATTCTGAATTGGTTGAATAGGGAGTTCAAAACCAGCACCTGTGTTGGTGAGGACTATTTATGAGCAGTATCATCCATCCACCTTCAGCAATCATTGTCAACATAGATGCTACTTGCAGGTATAAATCCAGGAAACGCAATCTGAGCAATCTAGTTACAAGTCAGTGCACCAAGGAGGAAATTCAAGCTTGATCATGCAAATACATACATACATTCATAAGTTTATTATATGAGTAGTACCACTGTTGCAGGGTCTGAGTCTCATTTACACTAAGGCCCTTTTACATCACTTGGCAGTCTGAAGTATTTTTTAGTTAAAACTTGCAAATCTATTCACATCCAGTTTAATACCACCTTACATTGTCAGAATTAACACAGAGATATACCCATCTCAGAGAGCTAGAAGGGACCTTGAAAGGTCATTGAGTCCAGTCCCCTGCCTTCACTAGTAAGACCAAGTACAGTCCCTGACAGATTTTTGCCCCAGATCCCTAAGGGACCCCCTCAAGGATTGAACTCACAACTCTGGGTTTAGGAGGCCAATGCTCAAACCACTGAGCCATCCCTCTGCCACTGAGTCAAGGGGTTGTATTGTAAATGAGAATCAGGAACTACGTGTGATTGTGCATTTGTAGAATCAAGCCTAAAGTTGGCTTAATATTCAAGTGCTAATGACCATGTTTTCAATAATATGCATCCATACTTTGATACATTTTGATTTGTGTGCATATATATTGAGATTTTGTTTACAAATATGGTATTACTCACACATAATCATGGCCAGCTAGGTACTTAGCTGGCCAAGTGTGCTTTCAGATATCCAATTTGCACACACAGTCATGGTATTTGCCCCATAAATTGGGCATGCACAAATGTGTGCACATATTTTTGAACAGCTGCCACTAAATGGACACTCTCGGGTTAAATGTGACCTAAAATGTAGGTACTGGAAGAATAAACCTTTATAAAGCTAAATCCAATAGATATGTTTCCATGAAATTAATTTTAAAAATCCAATGGAATTTTTACCACATAAACATTTTTCTGCAGTATTAACAACTCAAACATTGCACCAACAATGCAGTGCATCTAATCAGAAACTGACTAGAAGCAAAATTGAAACTCACTACTTTATTTTCATGGTCCAAAACCAAACAAACAGCATGAGCACTGGAAAGTAAATTAGATTTTTAACAATCTATTTTAAAGAGCACAAGTATTAAAAGTATCAGTGGAAAGAAAATAGTTGGGGATTTTAACAAATAAATGTTAAGCTGATAATGTATATATAAAGTTAAAAGTTTGAAATGCTATTATTAACCATAAAATAATATAGTCTAATTCAACAATTGTAAAAGATTTAAATATCTTAGTTATAACCTACACTCACAATGCCAGCAAAAATTTAGGAATAAATTATTTAAACATCTAAGTATCAGAGGGGTAGCCGTGTTAGTCTAGATCTGTAAAAGCAGCAAAGAATCCTGTGGCATTGTTAGTCTATAAGGTGCCACAGGATTCTTTGCTGCTTTTAAACATCTAAGTTACAATTTGATATTTCCCCTTTTCTTGAAGTGCAACAGGGCAAAAACTCCTTTGTGCAACAGGTGTCTTTTTTTTTGAGGGGGGAGGGGCTGTGGTGCTCTATACCTGATCCTCAGGCCTGGTCTACACTGAGGGGGGAATCGATTTAAGATACGCAACTTCAGCTACGAGAATAGTGTAGCTGAAGTCGAAGTATCTTATATTGACTTAGATTGACTTACTTTGCGTCCTCGCAGCACGGGATCGACTGCCGCAGCTCCCCCGTCGACTCCACTTCTGCCTCTCACCCTGGTGGAGTTCCAAAGTCAACGGGGAGTACGTTTAGGGAGCGATGTATCGCATCTAGATGAGACACGGTACATCGATCCTCGACAGATTGATCACTATCCACCGATCTGGTGGGTGGTGTAGACATACCCTCGGTGGAGAATCTCCATCCTAAACAGGGCAGCTCAGTGGCAGCACTCCAGGGCATGAAATCCTAATTAATTAAACCATTGGAGGGCATGTGCTCAGTTTGTTAACTAAAGAAACTAAATGCGGATGTACATTAAGCCTAGTTTCTGGTTTTCCAATATGACAGGGATTCTAGAGAGTTTCGTTTGTGGATGGTTGTGTAAGAAATAGCCAGAGACAGTCTCTTTCCAGAAACATTCCTTTGTAATTTGGGTCTGTAGACTTGCACATATAGGAAAGAGAATGTATATTTCCATAGGCTTAAAACCTAGAACACAGCATCTTGCTTTACCATCCTAAAACACTACCAAAGATAGAGACACTATCAAAATGATCCGTGGAACGAGCATAGCATAGAATAGGGCATATCTATCTATCCACCTATCCCTCTGTCTCTCTTTATATGTATACATACATTGTATAAGAGAGTATATGTTTGCTATAATCTTCCTATGGAGCATGCTCTATTACACAACATTGAAAAGTAATTTAATGCTTATGAAAGGTAACAAACAGCTCTAGAGACTAAAGTCCTTCATTTTTCCATAAAACAGGTACCATTTAGAGAGTACATAGGGCAAACTTGCCACATGCTGCCAGTTCTGCTCCAGAGCAATCACTTTGAGAATCAGAGGATAGTTTAGTCTCCAGGCAACTTGGCTGGATCTGTCAATCACTGCAGACTGATAGAACTGGGAAAGTCTGATATGCATATAATACCACTATGAACTCTGGACTAAAACTACCAATATTTAAAATATATTACTGATGTATGTATGTATTTATTATAAGATCGCACAGTCTGATGGGCATTGTGTAAATAAAAAGAAATACAAATAATAAATCATTTTCAAATAAGCTACCAAAAAGCTGAGAGATGACAACTTCCAGTTACTTCTCTCCTGGGCCAAATTCAAACCAGTGACAGCTAGGAAAGGTCACACACACTGCACAGAGTTCTCGTAAGATACTTTGGCCACCATTTTATCATTTGAAAGGCTGTGCAGAAATTCTTGATATTCTATACATTACTTACAAAAAATTAACTGCATTAAAAGAACATTCAGGTTGCATAATGGAAAGCTCAGAAGTCAGGAACCGGTGACAAAGATAATGCTGCCTGTGCATACTCAGTTCTTCTAGAACCCTGCCTCATGCAGGGCGCAGGATGGACTGTGCTCACCAAAGGAGGCAACTATGAAATATTTCATTTTATCCTCAATGCCCAGTGAGTGGCCCCATATCTCATTACTGCATACCAGCCAAATCCTGCCCAGCATATAGAAGGGTTTTTCTTTCTTTATAGAGCTGTGACACCTCCAGCCTGCCCTGAACTCCCCAAGGCATCCCAGCCTGACCATAGGGGACAGTGTGAAGAGTCCCCAGGAGTGAGGGCAGTGGTTGCTCTGTTTTGTTCCAGACAAACTGAAAAGAAACATTTAGATCTTTCCTCAGAGTTACTGTTCTGTGGGAAATTTTGAGTTTTCTCATTTTCATTCCATTTATTACTCAATGTCTGGTTCTATTTAAATTCTGAGTTCTGACTAGCTCCCCTGGGAGGTCAGGATGCAGTTTTCCCTGTTTTACTGATGGATAAATGAGGCACCAAGAGATGAAGTGGTTTGCTCACAGTTACACAGCAACTCTGTAGCAGAACCAGGAAAACAAAGGCAGTGAAGTGCCTTAGTGGCATGTGAATTCTTCCAGTGTATTCCAGTCCCGTTCACTACACACCATACAAGTTCTGCAGTGGGAGCCTGATCCAAAGGCCATTGAAGTCAGTGGAAAAAGTCCCTTTGATTTTAATAGGTTATGAAAAAAATGTGTTTGTTTAGTCTGGAAAAGAGAAGACTGAGAGGGGACATGATAACTGTTTTCAAGTACATAAAATGTTGTTAAAAGGAGGCGGGAGAAAAAAATTGTTCTTCTTAACCTTTGAGGATAGGACAAGAAGCAATGGGCTTAAATTGCAGCAAGGGCAGTTTAGGCTGGAAATAGGAAAAATTTCCTAATTGTGAGAGTGGTTAAGCACTGGAATAAATTGCCTAGGAAGGTTGAGGAATCTCCATCAATGGGTATTTTTAAGAGCAGGGTAGATAAAAACTTGACAGGAATCATCTAGTTCAGGGATCAGCAACCTTTGGCATGTGATTTGCCGGGGTAAGCCCCCTGCCGGGCCAGGCCTGTTTGTTTACCTGCCACATCTGCAGGATCAGCTGATCGAAGCTCCCACTGGCTGCAGTTCGCTGCTCCAGGCCAATGGGGACTGAAGGAAGCGGCGGCCAGCACAACTCTTGGCCCACGCCACTTCCTGCAGCTCCCATTGGCCTGGAGCAGTGAACCGTGGCCAGTGGAATCCACTATCAGCTGAACCTGCAGATGCAGCAGGTAAACAAACTGGCCCAATCCACCAGGGTGCCTACCCTGGCAAGCCACGTGCCAAAGGTTGCTGATCCCTAGTCTAGATAATACTTAGATAATACTGCCTTGAGTGCAGGAGACTGGACTAGATGACCTCTCAAGTTCCCTTCCAGTTCTATGATTCTATGAGCAGGCTCTGAATGACAAAAGGTTGCAATGGACACCATCACATTCACAAAATACCATATAATGCATGAAGTTCCAAGGTGCTGTGGATCCTAAACTATTCACTACACAGCCATGCCTAATTCACTTTCCATCATGCAAACTGGATGAGACAAAAGGTCCTCCCACGGAAAAGCAGCATGGCATCATGGAATAAAATACTTTATTTTTTTAGTGCGTTATTTTGTAACCTATAGATATTTTTAATGGAGTTTCCTACATCTTTAAAAAAGAAAAATGAAGAAGGAAAGAAATTCCACCATGTTTAACTGTTTGCTAGACAGAAGCAGAATGCCCCATACTGCCTGGAATGTGCAATTGATCAGACAGGAACCATGCAAGCTCATCTACATACAGCTAGCCAAAACATTTCCAATTTTGAATTTTTGGATGAAAAATTGACCCATTTTTGGTACACATTTTAGCCAAAAATGCATTCTGTTTCTCTTTTTTTTTTGACAAACTTCAGAGCTGGTCAAAACATTTAAACTTTTGAAACATTTTAAGAAGAAAAGGATACAGTTTTCAAGTAAATTTTCATTATCCCCCCCACCATTTTTAACTACCTCTACTTCCATATAATAGAAAAGAAGGCAGACCTGTTTTGAAGCCTGTCTCCTACTTTGCACAACTCCACTGAGCCTTTCCTAAACTATGCACACGTGCCCAGAACAAATAGAAGGTGTGACAAAGTTCCTCCTCCTTAGTGGGTCCTGCGCTTATTGGCAGATTTGCTTTCCTCACAGATTCACCCTGTGGGTTGGGACCTTCCCCTCTGGTAGAAGCCACAGTCTAGTCAATTCTTCCTGTGTTTGATCAGGAGTTGGGAGGTATGGGGGGATCTCAAGCCTGCCCACTACTCCAGGTTCCAGCCCAGGGCCCTGTAGACTGCAGCTGTCTAGAGTGCCTCCTGGTACAGTTACATGAGAGCTACAACTCCCTGGGCTACTTCTGCATGGCCTCCTCCCAACACTTTCTTTGTCCTCACAACCAGACCTTCCTCCTGATGTCTGATAACACTTGTACTTCTCAGTCCTCCAGCAGTATGCCTACTCACTCTCAGTTCCTTGCATGCATTTCCTCTCCTCTGGCTCCCTGGCTCCTTTGGGCCTGACTGGAGTGAGCCTTTTTATAGCATCAGATGGGCCCTTAATTAGAGTTAGGTGCTTAACAGCCTCACCTGACTCTTAGCAGGTTAATTGGAGTCAGGTGTTCTCATTAGCCTGGAGCAGCCCCTGCTCTGGTCACTCAGAGAACCGAAAACTGCTTATCCAGTGGCCAGTCTACTACTTTGCTGTTCCCAACTGGCCTGGGTTTATCACAAAGCCTGGTAGACCATTGGAGACTGTGTCACAAAATCCAATACATAAGCACAAAGAATACTTTTGAAATTCCCTATAACTTTGACAAATCACCATCAGTTTTTAAATAAACCCAACAAAAGGCACATCTGCAAATTAAGAACTACCTATGTCCAATTTGAAGTTTCTACCATCTACCACCTTCCTGCTAGATCTGTTCAACAACATTACAAACATTTTTATTTAGTTATACTGGAAAGCCTGTAATTTTTTCACTTTAATGAAAAATAGATTAATACAGTTTAGATTTATTTCCCCTCCCCTCCAAAAAAAAAAAGAAGGTATTCCATGACTGAGAAATGTCAGCCAGGAAGGTGTAACACTAAAAAATGTTCTAAGAAACAGAAGAATGACCCCTTAGAATGGAAATGCTTGGCCATCCTTAACTATAGGCATCACTGTGCACTTCACACATACATCATCTTTGAAAAGAAAGGCTGCACTTTAGTGAATAGTCCTTGCATTCAGGCTCAATTCTCCCCTCTTCTACTTGGCAGAGGAGAAATGGGGGCAATCCAAGGAAAGGTCATATCTCCACGATCCAGTGGTGGCTCAGTCCTGGTATTAGTTACAGCAGTTTAGGAGCCCCTCTAATTTACTATGCTGGCATAAGGTTCCTCCTCATCCCCTCAAAACCCCAATACATCCTTTACATCAAGTGAGCGTGAGGTGACTGGTGTTGGAGCTACCTCTGCAAATCTTATACCAGTGAGGAGTTTCCCTCATCCAGGAGAACTCAGGCCATTTACAGCTAGAATCCAGCCTCTTTTCACTGATGCACAATTCACAGATTCTTATCTGGCCCACAGTCTTGGATGCAGGCAAAACTCCCACTAATCTATGGGAACAGAATCTAGGCATAAATCATTCTGGGATTTTTCTGCTTAAAGGGGCCTATAGAAATGAAACATTTTTTGTTAATTATTAAACATAGTTAATATCTATCAGGACCCAGAGTTTCATCTGATAAAGTCTCTTGCTGTTGTGTTTTGTTTTTTGGTTTTTTTTATAAGAGGATTGATTGATTTATTGACTTGTATAATAAGAATTACACAGATAAACTGTACAATGCTGCGGTCTGAGACTGGATTTCTTTTTATCCCTATCATGAGAATGTCAGCGAGCCTATTTCTCTTATTTTAAAGGTCAATTTCTGATTACAATCTGGACTGAAATGAAATAATTTAATGAGACATATCCCAAAGATATGAAATCCTTTTTACTTCTGTAGGGCCACTTTGTTCACTAATCTGACATATGCTGCAACATGCTACCTAAAATGACCTTTCTTACAGTTAATGAGGATAAGATCTCGTTATGTACAACTTTATTTATGTCAACATTGACTGAAGATTAATGTGAAAAAATGCCTTTGACTATGGGTTTGAAGTCTGCTTTTTCTCTGCTTTCCAGCTGAAGCTTGTCTTTGGTCATTTTCACCTACTCAGTTCAACACTAATGAGTTGTTTCTCCCCTAGCCCAAGCTGCAACTTCAAAGCGCTGTCTACACAGCTATTTTTAGAATGCTAGTGCCAGCCCTACTAGCCCAAGTCTGTCAACCCATGCTGGAAGGCTCACTGCTATGGGCTGTGTAGACATACCCTGAATGGCAGTAGAACCACTCTTCAGCCACTGTTGTCACCTCAGCTTTGGAGCAGCTCTGCACAGGGGAGGAAGGCTGGCAAATCCACAGGCACCGAATCGCCAGTCTAGGTCTGCTAGTCTCTCTCAAAGCTTTGTGTGGCAAGGTACGGAGAGCGCCCACAGAGCTGCATTCCAGGGTGGGCATACGATCCAAATCCTGCTCATTCTATGTTCAGCAGCATGTGCCTCTTATTACACTTATGAAGCCCATGTCCCCAGAGCATCCTTTCCAATATGTTTGTGATGGGGAGGGCAATGTTTTTAATTCTGTGGTTAATTTCTATCAGCATGTGCTGTTGGTTATGCAGCTAGGTCCAGAATTTCAGAAGTGCTTTCCCTTTTTAATATGGGCCATGTGGCAGCCTCATTTCTGTGCCTACTACTAATGATCTCTCCACATAAATCCTTTTACTTAGAATTTACATACCCACTACAATCTACCTACATGGTATCAACTGCAGAATCAGAGCCTTGATTTGTAGAGGCCACCAGGTACCTAGAAGGTTAAATTGAAAGGTTTATGATCACAGTTAGCTGCATGCACAATATAGGCACAAACACAAGAGAACACATAAAATGCCAGGACATCACTGTCAGATACAATGGATGGCCATACAGAGGAGCATACGGAGGACAAATTAATAATGGACATATAGCTGCAAAAAGACTGGGTTAAATCCTAAATCAGACAAATACACTGTCAAAATAGAGTGACAAATCTTGATCTTCTTACTAAGCAAGTAGCACGTCTAATTTAAAAAAGATCTGTTTGCCCATGAGATAGGAGCAGGGTTTGGTCCAAGAGGTTTAAGAGCCCAGTCTACTCTCACCTTTTTGCAGTCCAGCTGCCAGCAAATCAAGAATGCTGTGTCACCACCTCTGTGTACTGCTTCAGCTGAGTAAGCAGGAAAAAAACACTGCTTTGTACATTTCCGTACAGCTGCCAATGGGGAAAATCTGATCATACATTTAATCTACTGAGTAATGTCCAACTTTACTGACAGACATAATGTTACAAAATTCCTTCACAACACAATTACAGCACCAGAGTCCTGACACTCACCATTGTTGCTGCCGTGTGTGGCTGGGTTTTTTTCAGTCCAATCTTTGGTAACCCACTGGATTTGTTCCAGTGTCATTGTGGTGCCATGTGCTCAGCTTCTCGAGTCAACGTCACAGAGGTGAGAGGTACACTAACATTTGAAAATAACACCAGATCGTTGTAAGATCCAGCCCCCTCCAAGGGAAATCTCCCACCTGGTAGGGCTTGAACTGAGAAATCTCAGATTGTCAGAGTCCTGCCTCTTGAGCTAAAGAAAAATCTCCCTCATCAGTCATCAGGCACCCTCTGTGAACCCTCCTGTGGTTAGAGGGTATCAACATTAAGCCTGAAAGCAAAAAACAAATAGAGAAAGATGTTAATGAAAGGTATAATTAGAGGACAAAGAGTTTGTCTTTTGCCAACTCCTCACTACCCATTTGGCTATTTCCAAAGAAAATTGCATTTAAAAATTAGAAAAGAAATCAACCGTCTCCACTGAAACATCCTCTTTGTTTCTTTACAAGGTGACTGAGTTCACTTCTTGTTCCTAAGGATAACTGGAAGAGTCTAGGAAGGCAGAAGGTAATAACAAGGCAGTGACCTCTGTGTTGCTTTATAGATTCACAACAAAGCATCATTATTGTCATGATTTTAAAGAATTTTCCAAGGCTCAGAATACAGTTGCTATAAGGAATAAAAAACAAGCATCCCTTTGAGAACAACAGATGGCATCCAAGGTGACTTGTCTCCCAAACAGGTATGTATTTGTTTTCACTTGTTTGAAAATAGCCATCATTTATCCAGGTTTGTTCAGCAGGTCCTTAATGGCATTGCCTCCATCAATGAATAAAAAAAGAATTGATGGCAAAAATAAAATGTAAAACTGCAAGTTTAACTTCTTTTGCCTCTCAGCAAATCTGAACCCTTGAGGGCTGCAAAAAACCTCTGTGAAAATAAAAAGTAACAGCACTCTTGATAAAAACTATACATTTCAGTGGATTCTAGATTCAAGATAAGGGAACAGTAATGCCTTTGCCACCCTATTCCCCCACCACACACACACTGAGATTGCAGTGTAAAACAAACTTACCTCACTGCACCATCTGGGTAAAAATAAGTTGTGTAACCAGCAAGGATGTTAAAAATGGGCAATAGTGACACACAAAGAGAAGTGCCACTGCAAATGGCTTGTTACAATGCTTTGTCACTCACTGTAGTCTTATGCTGATTGCAGGACTGGGAAACAGAGCTCCTGGGGTCTATTCTGGACACTGCAAATGACTCTGGGCATTCAATCAAAGGCAAATCCTGCCCCTGACACCTCAATAACAGAGGATCTCCCTGACAGTGGAACTGAAGGGTTTCTACTGATATGGGAGACTGGTTAGAAATAAGAGGGTGCTCGCACAGAGCTTGCACTAACTATGGGTTGTAGTAAGAAGAGAGCCTGAGACATAAGCCCTTGTATCAGAGGCCTGGTATGAGGCAGGACCTGCCCACAGAATCTGTCAAGAACATGGCTGATATTGCAGAAATACACATTCCTAAGAAGTGCTAGTCACAGAGTCCT
This sequence comes from Gopherus evgoodei, assembly GCF_007399415.2. Classification (NCBI taxonomy): domain Eukaryota; kingdom Metazoa; phylum Chordata; order Testudines; family Testudinidae; genus Gopherus; species Gopherus evgoodei. Next base: position 26,246,429 of record NC_044329.1, on the reverse strand, counting down.
CAAGCAAACACATCCCAATGTTAAGTGGTACATCCGGATCTCAAGGACGGTACAAAAACATTCCCCAAGGATAACGAGAACATAGTGACCCCTCCTAAAAGATAAGGTCAGGATGACAGTATTTAATAGAGATGTTTTAATTCAACCAATATGTACAAGATAGGTCATAACTAGTGACATCAGGGGGCAATAACTATGTCAAAGGGGCAGTACTAATTTGTTTGTATCAGAGTATAAAGATGTATCTCAGAAGGAGTATCTTTGTTTGGCCTTAGGGAGGAATGGAACATCCTGCCATTCACTAGTAGAGTGGTCTGGTAGAATCTGTGGGATACTAATACAGTACCATGCTTTGTCGACAATAAATCTGGCTCAGTGCCTTCGTCCCTTAATGGATCTTGTGGTCATTGGGTGGTGCAGGACTGGGGCGGCACACAAAGGGAACATACACACAGCCAAACATCTATCAACATCTAACCACACAGGTAGTATAGAGCTTTGCTACACACATACTTTCTGCACAGCAAGGGAGAACTATGGGACAGGACCAAAGGATTCTGCCCACACACTGGGCTGAGAAATGAGCTGTGGAGGCTACTTGAACCATTGAACTATGTGACCCAAGAACTATGTGATCCAGAAAAGGGCACAGGGGTACACAGAGTACAGGGATCCCCAGGGTTCACCAAAAGCTAGTCACAATGATAACCTGTGTCACACATAAACATTGAGAGAGAGATAAGTATGGAAAATATGTGAGGAATTATGGATTTATGCTGAAAATTCTGTCCTCTACATCTGTAGTTAAAAGCAGGCCACTCAAAGGAAGCATGTCTTGATACACACTCGTCCAAGACTGGGGATGGGAGGTACTGATCTCCAGGGTGGATGTCTGTATATTGTATGTTATTTAGTAGGAGTCTACCTGCATTCTAAATCATTGTAATGAAGAGCTGGTGGAGGCAATTACCAGAAAGAAGTAAACAGTGTCAGACGGTCCATATTTTGAGGTGAACATCAACAGTCTGTTTGGGTATACACCTCTTCCTCGATATAATGCCACCCGATATAACACGGTAAAGCAGTGCTGTGGGGGGGCGGGGCTGCGCACTCCGGTGGATCAAAGCAAGTTCAATATAACATGATTTCACCTATAACACAGTAAGATTTTTTTGGCTCCCAAGGACAGCGTTATATCGAGGTAGAGGTGTATTAGAGGGTGCAAAAAGACAAAGCATTCTTTCAATCTGTGAGGACAAGCTGGAAGAGGGCCTGAGAAAGTATTTCAACCAAACTGGTTGAGAAAGCTGGAGAAAGAACCTGGGGTAAGCTATCTTGTAAGCGATAGGGCATGCCTTGTTAGTTAAGTTTAGTATTTAGAAAGCATGCCATAATGTTGTTTTATATGTAACAATTTGTTCCCATCTCTTATAATGGTTTTTATTTGAATCATTGTTCTTCCTTAAACACATTTCCTTTTGTTTTATATTGCGCTCCAGTGTTGCGTGTAATACAGGATGGGTGGTCTAAGGTTAAACTGGGATACACTGTTCCTTTGGGAGCAGAGGATCTAACATTTCTGTGGGGACCCAGTTGTCAGGGACTATTTAACATATGGGGACACTTTGAAAGGACTTGAGAGCTGGGATGCACCTGGGTACATCTGTTGTTCAACCTGCAGGACAAAGACAGGGCTGGTGTAGCCCAGACCAGAGTGCATGAGTAGCTGACAGGCTGGTTCTGTTAGGGAGCTAAGACCCAGCTAGTACAGGCAAGACTCCCTTATCCTGGAGACAGAAAATAATAAGATGATTCACTGTGCTGGGTGCCCCAAGAAGTGTCACAAGCTGCAGTAGCCTTTGTGCTATGCCTACTGGAGAAGTATTCCTTCCCCTAACTCCTCCTGAGCATCTGCTCAGTGCCAGGTCCAGCCAAATTACTAATGCTGCTGTCATAAACAGATAGCTAAGGGTTAATGTCTCTTTCACCTGGAGCACCTGACCAGAGGACCAATCAGGAAACCGGATTTTTTCAACTTTGGGTGGAGGGAATTGTGTGTCTGGGGTCTTTGTTTTCTGGCTGACTGCTTTCTCTGAGCTTTGGAGAAGTAGTTCTGTTTTCTAATCTTTTGTTTCTAAGTGTAAGGACCAAGAGATCAGATAGTAAGTTATATGGTTTCTTTTCTTTGGTATTTGCATGAATATAAGTGCTGGAGTGCTTTGATTTGTATTCTTTTTGAATAAGGCTGTTTATTCATATTTCTTTTAAGCAATTGACCCTGTATTGTATCATCTTAATACAGAGAGACCATTTGTATTTTTTCTTTCTTTTTTATATAAAGCTTTCTTTTAAGACCTGTTGGAGTTTTTCTTTACTTCAGGGAAATTGAGTCTGTACTCACCAGGGAATTGGTGGGAGGAAGAAATCAGGGGAGATCTGTGTGTGTTGAAGTGGCTAGCCTGATTTTGCATTCCCTCTGGGTGAAGAGGAAAGTACTTTTTGTTCCAGGACTGGGAACAGAGAGGGGGAGTCACTCTGTTTGGATTCACAGAGCTTGTGTCTGTGTATCTCTCCAGGAGCACCTGGAGGGGGGAAGGGAAAAAGGATTATTTCCCTTTGTTGTGAGACTCAAGGGATTTGGGTCTTGGGGTCCCCAGGGAAGGTTTTTCAGGGGGACCAGAGTGCCCCAAAACACTCTAACTTTTTGGGTGGTGGCAGCAAGTACCAGGTCCAAGCTGGTAGCTAAGCTTGGAGGTTTTCATGCTAACCCCCATATTTTGGACGCTAAGGTCCAGATCTGGGATATAAGGTTATTGACATGAGTGGCAGTGGGTGGGAGATAGACAGAATCCAGAAGCCAGTAGGAATATTATATTTTTCTTTTCTCTGCTAAGGGCTTTTTAGCAGAGAGAAACAGTTTGGTTTTAAAAGGGAACCAGAGAGAATTTTTTTTTTCTGCTCTCTCTGGCAGTTTGTGGCTTGCATGTTAAGCAAGAAGTCGTTAAGGGCTATCACGAGTCTTTTGTCACACAATAGCACTCCCATTGAGAGTCATACCAGCACTATATAAATGCAAATAAAGTGGTTTTTCAGGTTTACTTAACATTGAAGATTAGCTAAAGGCACTGTTGCTAGGCAGACTTCAGGAGGCAACAGAGAGCCTGCAGTTCAGAAGAGAAACACCGGAGGGCACCCCAACACAAGAAAACAGAAACCATGTCTACCAAGGCAAAAATTGAGGCCGAAGACCAATTCAGAGAAGCTTAACACAGGCGACAACTGGAGCTGAAAGAAAAGGAAGAAAGCATCAAACTGGCAGCCTTCCAAAGAGAACAGGCAGCCCAAGAGGCAGCACACAAAAGAAAACTAGAAGAAGAAGAGGTGGCCTACCGAAGGAAACAAGCAGAAGAAGAAGCGGCCCACCGCCGAGACATGGAAAAACACCAAAAAGAAATGGAAAAACACCAAAAAGAAATGGAAAAACACCAAAAAGAAATGGAAAAACAACAAAAAGAGAATGAAGAGAAGCAAAAACAGAGAAAACATGAACTGGAGTTGGCAAAAGCTGGGCTGCATGTGCCAGCCAACCCTCACAACCCGGCGCCAATTATTGCTCCACAGCACAGGAAATTTCCCACCTACAAGGCAGGCGATGACACCGAGGCCTTCTTGGAAAATTTTGAAAGAGCCTGTCTTGGGTACAGCATCCCCGAAGACCAGTACATGGTAGAATTAAGGCCACAACTCAGTGGACCTTTAGCAGAAGTGGCAGCTGAAATGCCTAAGCAGCAAATGAATGACTATAAACTTTTTCAAACCAAGGCCAGATACAGGATGGGGATAACCCCAGATCATGCCCGTCGGCGCTTCAGAACTTAAAAGTGGAAACCAGAGGTGTCATTTCCCAAACACGCCTACTACATTGCAAAAAACTATGAGGCCTGGATAACAGGAAACAACATTCAAACCTTGGAAGAACTGAACCTCCTCATACAAATGGAGCAGTTCTTGGATGGTGTTCCTGAAGACATCACATGGTACATACAAGATGGAAAACCCAAAGATCTCGCTGAGGCGGGGGAGATTGGAGCCAAATGGATGGAACTGGCAGAAAGCAAGAAAGCTACTGTCAAGGGGAACGATTACTCCAGGGGGCACACAGACCATAAACCCTACAACTGAGGACAGCCAAAGACCCCACATACCACCCAAGTAAAGCCACAGACACCCTACCCTTCCACCTCACCAGTCTCCAGTAACTCACCTCGGCCCAGTGACCCATCAGATGGAAGATGCTTTAAGTGTAATGAACTGGGACATATCAAGGCCAACTGTCCCAAGAACACCATGCGAGTGCAATTCATTACACCACCATCACACCAAAGATCCCCAGGCCCGGATGCCTCTCAAATACCCTTGGAGCGAAGGGAAAATTTGAGAGTGGGCGGAAAGAAGGTTACTGCTTGGAGAGACACGGGGGCACAAGTGTCAGCTATCCACCAATCCTTCGTTGACCCCAAACTCATCAACCCAAAGGCCAAAGTTACAATTTACCCCTTCATGTCACAAGCTGTAGACTTGCCTACAGCTCAACTGCCTGTCCAGTACAAAGGCTGGTCAGGAATGTGGACTTTTGCAGTCTATGACAATTATCCTATCCCCATGCTACTGGGGAAAGACTTGGCCAACCAGGTGAGGCGGGCCAAGAGAGTGGGAATGGTTACACGTAGCCAAACCAGGCAAGCTTCCAGACCCATTCCTGTTCCTGAGCCGTCCACAGAGGCCCCGTCTGTGTTACCAGAGACCCAGACAGAGGTAGTGGACCCGGATTCCATGCCTACCACTGAAACAGCCACAGCATCTCCAGTCCCAGGCCTGGAACTGGAACAGCAACCAGCACCAGCAAGTGCAACCACATCTTCAAACTCAACGCCAGAGGGCTCCAGCGAGCCAGAACTGGCGGAAACAACAGACAGCCATACCCAAAAGGCTCAGCCAGAGCCTGAAAAACCCTCAGGTGCACCAGCAGAGAGCGGTTCACCAGCAACGGAAACAACCCCATCACTTACATCGCTTCCAGAGGGACCAAGCCCAAGTCCACAGTCTGAGGAAGAACTGGTGACCCCAGCCTCAAGGGAACAGTTCCAGGCTGAGCAGGAAGCAGATGACAACCTTCAGAAAGCTTGGGCGGCAGCACGAAGCACCCCACCGCCTCTCAGCTCTTCTAATCGATCCCGGTTTGTTATAGACCAAGGACTTTTATACAAGGAAATTCTTTCTGGTGGACACCGGGAAGAATGGCAGCCGCAAAAACAGTTGGTGGTTCCAACTAAGTACCGGGGGAAGCTCTTAAGCTTAGCCCATGATCATCCCAGTGGCCATGCTGGGGTGAACAGAACCAAGGACCGGTTGGGGAAGTCCTTCCACTGGGAGGGGATGGGCAAGGATGTTGCCAAGTATGTCCGGTCTTGTGAGGTATGCCAAAGAGTGGGTAAGCCTCAAGACCAGGTCAAGGCCCCTCTCCAGCCACTCCCCATAATTGAGGTCCCATTTCAGCGAGTAGCTGTGGATATTCTGGGCCCTTTCCCAAAAAAGACGCCCAGAGGAAAGCAGTACGTACTAACTTTAGTGGACTTTGCTACCCGATGGCCGGAAGCAGTAGCTCTAGGCAACACCAGGGCTAACACTGTGTGCCTGGCCCTAACAGACATCTTTGCCAGGGTAGGTTGGCCCTCCGACATCCTTACAGATTCAGGGTCTAATTTCCTGGCAGGGACCATGGAAAAACTGTGGGAAACTCATGGGGTGAATCACTTGGTTGCCACCCCGTACCACCATCAAACCAATGGCCTGGTGGAAAGGTTCAATGGAACTTTGGGGGCCATGATACGAAAATTCATCAACGAATTCTCCAATAATTGGGACCTAGTTTTGCAGCAGTTGCTGTTTGCCTGCAGGGCTGTACAACATCCCAGTCTAGGGTTTTCACCATTTGAACTTGTGTATGGTCACGAGGTTAAGGGGCCATTACAGTTGGTGAAGCAGCAATGGGAGGGGTTTACGCCTTCTCCAGGAACTAACATTCTGGACTTTGTAAGCAACCTACAAAGCACCCTCCAACACTCTGTAGCCCTTGCTATAGAGAACCTAAAGGATGCTCAGGAAGAGCAAAAGGCCTGGTATGACAGACATGCCAGAGAACGTTCTTTCCAGGTAGGAGACCAGGTTATGGTCTTGAAGGCGCAACAGGCCCATAAGATGGAAGCATCATGGGAAGGGCCATTCACGGTCCAAGGGCGCCTGGGAGCTGTAAACTTATCATAACCTTAGTCCCAGATCTGGACCTTAGCGTCCAAAATATGGGGGTTAGCATGAAAACCTCCAAGCTTAGCTACCAGCTTGGACCTGGTACTTGCTGCCACCACCCAAAAAGTTAGAGTGTTTTGGGGCACTCTGGTCCCCCTGAAAAACCTTCCCTGGGGACCCCAAGACCCAAATCCCTTGAGTCTCACAACAAAGGGAAATAATCCTTTTTCCCTTCCCCCCTCCAGGTGCTCCTGGAGAGATACACAGACACAAGCTCTGTGAATCCAAACAGAGTGACTCCCCCTCTCTGTTCCCAGTCCTGGAACAAAAAGTACTTTCCTCTTCACCCAGAGGGAATGCAAAATCAGGCTAGCCACTTCAACACACACAGATCTCCCCTGATTTCTTCCTCCCACCAATTCCCTGGTGAGTACAGACTCAATTTCCCTGAAGTAAAGAAAAACTCCAACAGGTCTTAAAAGAAAGCTTTATATAAAAAGAAAGAAAAAATACAAATGGTCTCTCTGTATTAAGATGATACAATACAGGGTCAATTGCTTAAAAGAAATATGAATAAACAGCCTTATTCAAAAAGAATACAAATCAAAGCACTCCAGCACTTATATTCATGCAAATACCAAAGAAAAGAAACCATATAACTTACTATCTGATCTCTTGGTCCTTACACTTAGAAACAAAAGATTAGAAAACAGAACTACTTCTCCAAAGCTCAGAGAAAGCAGTCAGCCAGAAAACAAAGACCCCAGACACACAATTCCCTCCACCCAAAGTTGAAAAAATCCGGTTTCCTGATTGGTCCTCTGGTCAGGTGCTCCAGGTGAAAGAGACATTAACCCTTAGCTATCTGTTTATGACAGCTGCCTTATAGGGTTTGGCCCTCAGCCTCTCTGTACCTCAACTTTCCCATATGTAAAGCACATATAACACTACTAAGCTCCTTACCTGACAAGAGGCAATGAGTATTAATTCTGATAAATCACTCGGATACCCTTGGATTAAGGCACTACTGTACATCATTGCACAGTACCCTTCTTGAGTACCCAGGGAACAGAATAGCGACCAGTTATTGTGCTCCTGAAACTTTGCACTGATCTTGCATTCACTGCTTAGAAAAAACTGCCTTGGAAGTTAACATTAGTTAACAGTAGTGATCTGAGTACAATTTGCTAGCTAGATTGGGCCTAAATCTCTTAGTAGATTCAAAAGAGTTCAGTACTATTCACTGTGCTTCAATTTTAATTCTTGGTTCATGCCAGTACAGATTGATAAGGGCTGACGTCCTATGAGAAGAGGTTTACTTCTGCAGCCCAGATACAGAAGTAACAGAAATTGCTTGAGAAAGTCTGCTTTTACAAGCTCTTCAGTTTTGAAAACCAGAGAGGTTCAGAATGTCTCAAATTACAATGGATTTAAGATCTCTAGACTTTGGATACTTTTCTGATCCAAAAATCTGAACCACTGGAGTTTTATTATTCACTATAATAAATTATAAATAATTAACTTGGCTGATTTTGATTGTGAAAAACCAGCAAGATCAGAGAATGTGTAAATAATACCTGTATTCCTACACTGAACCCAGCTTAAATCAAAATGTGCATTACAGGAAAGCATTTCATCTCTTGGATGTAAGCATGAAGCACAACAAGGGTGAATGACGACTCCTGTGGTATCTTTGATGTGGGACTTTTGTTCTAGGAAAATCTTTCACACGACGGGTTTCAAGCCTTGCATGTAAATTCATTTACCTTTCACTTCTTTTCCCCACTTATATATTTCTGACCATGTTTTACTTTTATTTGATGCACTGAAATGACACAGTTAAGCATCTTGATCTATTTAAAGGATGGCCACTTGTTGGCCATTTGAGCCCAGAGTTTGCACTGATGTGCATAGCTGGCAGGTATAAGAAACCATGTAGATTTGATTGTTTTTCTTGTTTGAGGATTTCCCCAGTGGGGCACAATCATGGTCCTTTCCTCTGACCTCAGGGACTGCCACGTTTGCATCTTAGTGAGTGCCAGGGAAGTGAAAGAGCTCAGGTATAGAAACAGCCACGGCCGTCCTTTCCCTTTTATACGAGACAGTCAAACTGGCCAGGTGCACAGGGAAGGTCATGCTGCACTCATTAAATCTTACAGCAGTAGGTAAGGTCTCCCTGCCCACTAGGGAGCACCATGCAAATATGGAACAGTGGCTGAAAGCCACAACCAGGCTCCACGTAAGTGGGCTCTGCTGTGACACTTCTTTCCACGAGTTCCCCAAACAGTTAGTCACCATCCATAACTTCGCCAACTGGAGGTCACTGCTTATTGCATTACGCTCCAGCAGCATTCTTCCAAGCATGCCCTCCACATTCCTGATGAATTGCAGAAGATTCCTCCACTTTATAGCCTTTAACTCTGATGGTCCCATACCATGAGTGTCACCCTTCAGGCCAAAGTTGGGGGCAGATGACTGTTATTTTCCTCCATTCTCAGCCAGAGTCTTGCTACTGAATGATGTAAGACATCTTTCAGTGGCATGAGTGCACTGCCCTGGCAGCAATCTCTATCCTCATGAACCAGAGAAAGCCTCAAACATGCACAAGAATCCAACCTGAGTCTGGCACAAACCATGCTCAGCACCACCATGAGGCCACTAGGTAAGTCTCAACATCTGAGTCAGTTTAATCTTTGCATTTCATGTGCTATTTGCTTTCTGGGGAAGGGATAGCAGGAGAAATTTCCTTTCTTTTAACAAATTGTTAAAGTGAGTAGAAAAAAATAACTGTGTTTTACTGATATTAAGATGTATTTTGCTGATAAGTTTCCATACTTCACACAATGCCTCCTTCTCCCCCAAAATGTTATACTCGAAATATTAGCATTCAGATTCATCTGTCAGAATGATTGTTGATGTACTAGAGGAGGGCTGCATTATCATCTGCTTTGCAGTTTGCCTCAGAGCAATCTCGATTCAGAGATTTACATAACCAAAGATTATGACATCCTTTCCAGCCCTTTTGATACGTCTGTCAGCAAGATGTCAGTGGAGTCAGATTAATTCCAGCTAGATTCTTTCCTGATAACCAGAAGTAGCTGTGAGGCATGAAGCAGTCATTTCGACAAGCAGAAAGTTTGTTTTCCAAAACAACTTGACAAATTATGTGAAACAGAGAATGTGTGTGTGCACATGCAGGCGCACACACACATACAGTAAAAACAACGTGTTGTTTCATTTCCCTAGAGGCCCAACATACACTGGTTTCAAAGGAAAATCTGACCACTCTTATGAATCTTTAAAAAGAGATTAAAAATACACGAACATTTTAACCCTTTTATATTTTATTGCCAGTCCCTGCATTATGATACCAGAAAAGAAGAGGGAACTACAGCAGGTGGTTATATGCCACAAATCTGGGGTATGGTTTCATGGGACATGGGCCCAGTTGGTGCTAAGACGGGAGTCCTGTAAAACAAAACTCCTGGTGCTATGGGAAGCAGTGTTGGAGATTCAATAGGTGACATTCTCTGGCTTTGTCTATCACTGACCTTTATCTCTTAAAATTTCCCACCCTACCAACCACTGATTCTGCAAGACAGTGGAAACAGTGGTTGGGGCGTTAGCACAGATAGTGTGCCTGGTGGCTATCAGTATTTTCATCATCATGTTTTCTAAACACTGCTCACAACAGGTCTGGATGGCACCATTGTTAAAAACACTTGCACTTTGTCTACACTAAGGTTCCACTATTGCTGTCACCACTAGGGGAACTAAACTGGGTGGGACATTCCAGAAAAAAAGAACAATTTAGCAAAAATAAGACGTAAGGGGTAATATTAATGATCTGACTAAGTCATTACAGGATGATTACTTACAAAGATTTTATAGTTCAAAAGCACAAAGACAAAAGGCCAGGGGAAAGTCACTAGCACCCAAGCAATGAGATCAGACTGATGATAAGTGCAACACTTGTTAGTTCTTTTGGGGGCAGTGGAGAAAAATGTTAGGTATTTTTATTTTTATACCAATTATATATACCAGTGATAGATATATAGTATATATAGCCAGTTTCAGTGGTTTGGGGGTGGGGGTGTTATTCACTGTTGCTGAAGTGGTGGAAAGGAAATGATTTATTAAAGTAAGAAAGAGGGGTTGATAAAGAGAGAAGGAAACCAAATAGGAGATAGGTAGAATGGGAGAGAAGATGAAGAGAACAAAGGCAAAATCACAATGCTCAGGAGAGTGAGGTTAAGCAGCTTAGTGGTAATGGGTAGGAGATAAAGGAGACAAACAAATAATTGGCAATACAGCAAATGAACAACTATAAACAATCTCCTAAATCCAAGGTTCAGAAGTGAACAAATGATGTCAGGTGAGGGTGAAGTTTCCTCTAAGCTCTTGTTCCTTCCTTAAACTGTCTCTGACTGATGGGAACTCTGGGGAAGGCAGGAGGCCCCGTTGTGGCTCAGCCTTGGGCACAGAGATGTGATTTACATAAACATGAACCGGAGGGTGAGTTTGGCCTATAAAGTTGGTGGTCTTGGCATTCATTATCCACTATGCTGCTCCATTCTAAATATTCTAGATATTTCTGGACCTCTGTTGTGAAGGCCATGTATTGTGTTTGTCCTGTCACCTCAAATTGTAAGCAGTGGTTAATTAACAATGACACATGACTATTCCTATTAATATGCACCTTATCTACTCATCTCATTTACTTCTTTACATGTAAACATATCACCCTCCAGGGTCAATTTTGTCTTCATAGAACCCGGTGTCTACAAGGGCCTCAGTTAAGTATTCTCTCAACCATGCCTGCCCTCTGTATACAATAACAATTGTCATTACCAATCATTCTTTGGCTGAACTGTCAGCTTTAAATCTTCCCCCACAATTTTAAAGCTTTTTTCTCCAATGTACTGGCACCTGACACTCTATCATGTGTACAGATGAAAGACAAAGGGAGCAGACTGATATTATATATTGCCACTCAGCTGGGTGTTGGGAGGTTGCCGACTAGCCAAATTCTCCAAAATCTTTGAGCAGATGCTGTGGATATTCCAGTTATTACTTCAATTTCACACACCCCCTATCTACACTGACAGTTAGTTTTGACAGTCTGCTCTTCTCTCCTCAGCTCTCATGTCAACTCCAGACATATAATAGCTGGGTTAGAGCTTAAACAATAGTGATTAGATCTGGGAGAGGAGGAAGTATAGTGGCAATAAAAATTAAGATGCTTCAGTAACCCTTCAAAATCTGGGCACTTCAGCTGAAGGCAACTTTACTCAAACTCATTCTGCAAAGATAAAATTTCTCAGAGTGAGCAAGGTAATTTTTAAGGGTGACTTTTGGCATTTAGTTCTTCTAGTTGTGCTAAAGACCCTGTGATTTCTTTGGAGCAAATGGCCAGCCTACACAGTCTTCATAGAACTCATTAAAAAGTTTCTCTTGTTATAAGCATTGTGGCCACCTCTCGGGCCTAACGAAGATAGTATATATAACATTTGTTGTAATTGCGAAACATGGGGATGCAGCATAGCCTTTGATGCAAGCTATTGAGGAAAACATGAGATGTTTAGTGGTTGTAAAAAGTATTTTAAACAAAATAGGATGAGGGAAGCAGTTTATTTTATTGGCTCTTGATCTCACAAGAGAATAACTCTTCACACCTAACAAGGACAGAGTTGAGAAGCTGGGAGACCCAATAAACAAGTAATATGGCCATTTGCCCAAACAGGTTCAAACTACAATATTATGAGAAAATGTTCATAAGGGATACTGTTAAAGTTTAATCATAAAGACCCAGGATTAAATTTTCAAAAGCACCCACATGACTTTGCAGAAAAAGTCTCGTTTTCAAAAGTAACTTGGGAGCCTTGAGGTCTATCTGAATACAGACATTTTACCAGTATAACTAGTTCAGTTAAGGGGGTGATTTTTTTACCGACATAGTTATAAGAGCACAACCTCTAGTGTGGATACAGTAATACTAGTATAAAATACTTATATCAGCACATATTAGTCTCCTTCCTTTGTAGGAATTACTACTTTGATATAAAATATTCATATGCTAGTACATGTCTGTCCACACTAAGGGGGTCGTAACTTTCTAACTATACCAGTATAGTTAAAGTGGTACAACTTTTGTGTGTAGTCAAGTAAGTCCTGGGATCCTAAGTGGCTAAGGACCAGATTTCTCAAGATATTAGGCACTTAACTCTTACCTGCCTGCTGTATTTTCTACTGTATTTTCCACTCCATGCATCTGATGATGTGGTTTTAGCCCACGAAAGCTTATGCCCAAATAAAATTTGTTAGTCTCTAACGTGCCACAAGGACTCCTCCTTGTTTTAACTCTTACAGATATTAATGGGAGTTAGGTACCTAAACATCTTTAAAAGTGACTTAGGGACAGATTCTTAAAGATGGGACTTGACAATTTTACACCTTATTTTAAAAGTCTAAAGTGTCTGTGAAAGTCTGGCTGAGCTACAGAGTGCAGGTTAAAACATAGAGGAGGGTCAGAAGAAAAGAAAGGATCTGTTACGGTACAGCTCCTAGAATGTAGCAACCCAGGGAATGTCAAGTCCATACACTAACTTGAAAAGACTCCTAGTTGCTTATAAAACAGGGTGAAATGCAGAATGTCCCCTACTATGATCAAACTGGCTTAGCACAGGTAACCCCAAGAGAGTACTTTGCAGAAAATGCTTAGCGCCAGATTCTGCCATCTTTATTCATGCTGAGTAGGACATGCTGTGAGCAACGCTGGAAAAATCTGTCCCTGTGTAAGCAATGCTCTTCTCCACAGTTGGAAAATAGCATGGATGAAATTCATTTTTGCCATCTATTAAATAATTCATACAAATAAGAACTGCAGATGTACTTTTTTCCAGAAATATTGGCTGCACTTTCAACAGATTTAACAGGTAACCTCTGAATTCCCCACATTTTCAGTTAGGTTTTGTGGATATACAGGAGAATAGAATTCAATTTTCAGAAAGGCTCAACAGATGGCATTGTATAAAAAAGTGGAGGTATTTAAAAAGTGTTTGACAAATGGTAGATGTGTCTGTCAGCCTTCTCCTGTGCTATTAATTTAACATAAAGACAAGAGTTTGTCTTCACACTTTCTCTCTCTCCAAAGCTCCTCTGCAGGTGGACTGCAGGAATTATAGTCTACTGAGTATTAGACTAAGGGAGTGACCCACTCCCCACTGAGGGAATTTCCCATCAGGAGTAATACTGCTCCAAGAAACTTTAGCTCCTGTGTTGTTTCATTTTCAGCTGCTACTGCTGACCAATACAGATTTTGGCACCATGGCTCTACAAGAGCAAGCAGAAGGGGCAAATGGCCAGCACAGAGCAGGCAGACTTCCATATAGCCACCTTTGGTTATCTAGAGGTGTTCAACCCAGTTCCAGTGGTTAGGTGCTAACTTAGGCATGGTCTACACTGCGGGGTGGGGATCGACCTAAAATACACAACTTCAGCTACGAGAATAGCCTAGCTGAAGTCGACATATCCTAGGTCAACTTACCTCACGTCCTCATGGCGCGAGGTTGACTGCCACCACTCCCCTGTTGACTCCGCTTCTGCCTCTCACTGCAGTGGAGTACAGGAGTCGACAGCAGAGAGATTGGGGATTGATCACTACCCGCCAATGTTCAATTCCTGGGTTCAATTCCCTGCTCCACCACAGACTTCATGTGTGCCCTCCAAGTCATATAAGGCTTGTCTACTTGATTTAGTTCAAGGAGAGTAATTCTAATGCACCGAGGGTGCCATACACTAACTGAGCCATGTGAACCCTCCTGGGACACATTAAAAGTTCTCTAGTGCACATTAATGTAGTTCTGTTTCCAAGAATACTACATTAACATAGAGTAGGAAAACTTTTTGTCCGCGTGGAACAATTAGTGCACAATATCCCAGTGTGCACTAGAATTTACCCCCCACTGGTGCACTGTGTAGACAAGCCCTTGATCTGTGTCTCCATTCCCCATCTGTAAACTGAAGATAACAATAGGAGTGTTAGATGGATAAATACATGAAAGGTAGCAAGGTGCTCAGATACTATGGTGAAGAGAGCCATCTAAGATAGATCTCCAGGATCTATGGGGTTGGACAGCAGCATCCTACAATGCCCAAAGCCCTTCCTATTTGAAAGCGTGATTCATTGGAGACTTCATAAGGTATTTTCCTGGCCCTCTTCCATGAATTTTTGGGAAATATTCTAGCCCTGTGTTTTTGTTAAACACTTTAAGATTCTCCATTCACAGGCACTGCAGCAGAATAATATTATTATTTATACAGTCCAGGACATCTGCAAAAGAGTATGCTTCTAAAATCACATTTACCTTCAAACAACTTTTTACTCAGTATCCATTCCTGCTCTGACTGAAGTCAGTTGCCACTAGTAGTAGCAAAGTTGGAAGCTCTACATAAATATTCACTGAAACTGAAAGCATAAACAACTACAGCTAAGTAGCACAATGATGGGTGCCATAGAAACATCTACTAAAAATAGAAATCTGTTCTACTTTCAAGATCTTAAATTCATTTTCTCTTCTTTTTAGGAATCCCTTTCTAACAGTAAAATCCTCTAAAGAAACAAGTGCCCAGAACAATAAACTATGTCAATGTCTTCATAATGAAAAATCCATAATTTTTGGTTTGGTTGTTATGGAGTTAAGGTTTACTTATAGGCTTTGGTTTACTCCAAAATAAGAGCTTTCTAAGCAGTCTGCTTTCCCAAGAGGAATAGGGGAAATCCTGCCTGTTAGTACTGATTAGTGAGGAATAAAAGCCAGTTTCACACTCCAAAGCATTAGCTGCAGATTGGCCCAGCGCTCTCTGACCTGCAATCCAGGGTTCAAACAGTGCTTCAGACAGAGAGACAAACAGAGACTATTCCTCATCTCCCTTATAGTGGTGACATTTAAAAATTTTAAAATCTTTCAAAAAGGAAAGATTCTATCAGTTTGAGACATTGTGTGTCTTAAAAATGGACAAAACCTTTGGAGTCAATGCCGTTCAAAGACACCTTACAAGTGCATCCACTCTACAGTGGGTTTACAGAAATTATAATTCTGTTGGCCCCAATTCTGGGCCAAAGTCAAGCCCATTCTGCCACTCAGGTAATTGAAAGGGGGCAGAACTGAGAAAGATGCCCTGCCAGTGACACACATGGTGCAGGGGCAGCACAGGTGACCTTACATCATCTTCTGCCCTGTATCCATGGCTAAGGAGTATGTCAGGGTAGAGGTAGAGAAGGAGTGAGCTGGGGAGAGAAGTGAGCAGACTGTAACATGGTCACAGTCATGAGAATGGAAGATGGTTTTAAATGTCTCACATGTGATGGAATGAATGGGCGACAGGCACAGAACAGCTGAAATTAGAGAGATAGCTTAGTGGTTTTAGCATTGGCCTGCCAAACCCATGGTTGTTAGCCCAATCCTTGAGGGGGCCACTTCGGGATCTGGGGCAAAAATCAGTACTTGGTCCTGTTAGTGAAGGCAGTGGGCTGGACTCAATGACCTTTTAAGGTCCCTTCCAGTTCTAGGAGATAAGTATATCTCCAATTTTAAAAAATCTATGCTTCTTGAAAGTACAAGAGGGCTGATTCTCTGCTCACACTGGTGTAAATCAGGAGTATCTCTACCAAATTCAATGTAGCACTGGTGTAAGTGCAAGGAGTATCTGTCCCACTGTGCATAATGCAGCACACACTGAGAAACCTCTACTTGCACAATCAGAGCAGCAGCAGCTGATTTTTGAGGTGTCACAAGTCAGAGCAACTGCACCTGTAGTCCTCTTTTATGGTCCAGCAAGGACATCCACTAGACTTCTAGCTCCCCAGCCATCCCCTCTCTTGAGCATAGACACCTCTCTCAACCTTCAGACTGAAATATTTCCAGATTGCTCAGCTCCCTGCCTACACTGTGAATTCCCCAGCAAAGTCAGACTGCCTCAGCAGGTCTGCTTTACATTTCTCCTCAGAGACACTGAACAGTGTAATTGGCTGAGTTAAGTTATCACACAGCTCTCCAAAAGCAACCCCATTTATTCTTATGGTAAAAGTATGACAGAGTTTACAACTGCTTTGTATCAGAACAAAACACTCCAAAATCAGACCATGAATAGATAATCAGACAGACAATGGGTTTCCTGATAAGTAGCAACTTCAGAAGGACGGATCCAGAGGTTGGTAATTCATATTCCCTAGAAATCCCATTTACCTTTGTTTGTCTAGCACATTGTTTCAAAGAGTTCTTTGAAGTTCACATTTCCCAGAATTTATATTAGCCATGTCTCCTCCTTAAAGACATTATAAACCATACCATACATAAACATTGCATTCTTAATACAATGAACTCATAAAATACTTAAATTGAATTCAGTAAGGATTGTCCAAGATATTGTGGGAAATTGCCAAATCTTTCACACGAGGTACGAAATGATAATTCATACAGTAAGTGTGAAACTGCAATTCAGTTCTTTGTGTAAAGATGGCATATGGCCAAAAGCTAGGCCTTTAGGAGTAGATTGAGTTTTTACTTTTATACCTGATACAATCTCTGTCATGGGGCTATATCCTGTCTAGCTGGGTGATCATGGAATTAGGTCTTTTCCAACATTTTGATCCTACATTGTATATTTTCTGAGATCTCTGCTGAGACAGTTACATTTACACAAAATTCTCTTCTCTTGCTTCTCTGATTCATCACATTTTCACATTATTTGGCTATATCTATACTACATGCTTCTTTCAGTAGCATATACATATGAGTATGTACTCAAGTAGCCCCCCAGCTTGGGTTTAAGTGGCAGTGTGGCACAGCTTGGCAACATGCCTGAAAGGCATGGGTGTGAACCCAGGTACTTACCCCTACATGGCTCACTACTCGCCCAAGCAATGCATTCCTGTTTATCCTACCATTTTCAGCCATGTAGTGTCCAGCTGTTGGAGCCCTTCCCCAACACAGGAAAAGACTCCAGTAGCAGGCAAAAGCTCTGGTAGGAGGCAGACATTGGGGAAAAGCTCAGGGATCTAGAGGAGGCAATGGGGAAAGGATTCTGAATCTTTCCTCTCTGCCTCCCCCTTACCAGAGCCTTTCACTGACAAGTATCGCAATACACTGTAGTGTGTAGCTACTAGAACCCTACATGCCACCATAGTGATATGTAGTGTAGATGACGTCTTTGACTACTCATGCTGTATTGTCAAATCAAAGGGAGGTAAAAGGTAATCCTGCCTAAGAAGACAGTTTCTCTTGAATTTTAGATAACCATTTCTTTATATCTTTAGACTCCATGTATTGCCATGAAACTGTGGAGGACAATGCTGAACACTTCAAATTGTTGGGTTGTTTTTTTCAAGGGAGTTAGCTCAGGTTTCACAATACGTGGCCAGGGAAAGGACACTCAAATGGCTCAATAGATAGTATTGTCATTATAAAATAGGCCAACCTTAAAATGCAGGACAATGGGCTTGCTAAGGCTAAGATTCTCAAGTATCATTCTGTGCAGTGCAGTTAAGCTTGTAAGCCCTTTGTTACTCTTTACTTCAGGGCAAACTATAAGGAAGGTAATTACTGTGGTAATCCAAAGATAAGTTCTAGGAACATTATTTTCCTTTGACTTAAAAAAAAAGAAGAAGAAGTAGTAGTTATACATATAACGTTAAGTGATTGCTCTTAAAAACAGACATTCAGAACTGCACATAAATATGATAATTTCTTTCCCATTCTAGCATGGTATGTAGAAATTCTGTGTGATCAGCTGTTTTTGAAACTAGACCAAAGTACTAAGAAATATACCATGGGGAATAATACTCCAATGACAAGAAGTTGCACAGGATCCAATAGGTCTGTTCTGCATCGCTTTCTATTGTTCTTTGATTAGATTGACATAAAGTGTACGATAACAGTTGCTGTTAGTGCAACTTCATAAGGAAAGGATAGTTAAGCAAGGTAACAGTAAGGAAACAGCACTTTCTGTTATGTGCCTGTAGTATGGCCTCAGATCAGTTCCCCTTCATCAATTCCATAGTCTCATAAAAAATCTGTTCAGTACTGGATGACACGGGGGGCTTGGCTGAGGTTCAGTACGGAGAAGACTGAAGTAATGGTACTAATCTGGGTAGAAGCAAAGGGAAGCTTTTCAAGACTGATGCCAGATTGAAGATGTGAAGCATCCATACGTGACCCAAGTTCAAAATTTTGGGGTCTTATTAGAAGCAAGAGTGTTACTGTGTTACCCGGGGTTCTTTCAACCCAAAGCTCTTGGTAATGTTACTCTGTGCGAAGAGGTGTCAGAAAATAAATCAAGGGAGACACAGCCATCCGACCGATAGATGGCTGGCACAAACAGGACAACGCAAGAGTGCTTTCACTTAAAGCTAAACTTTACTTTGTCTCAAGCACTTACACATGACCACAAGTTAGTAAAACATCCCCAACCCTTGATAATTACCAAAGCTGAGTGTGGCTTTCAAGTGATACAGCAGCAGCCCGTCTGCCGCTGGGGAACAGAAGATGCATCCAAAGGGAGAGGTAAGTCCCAAAATGAGTCCCACCTGTCTCAAGCTTTTTTCCCTTATTTATACATTAGTAATTAAAGAAACCTTGTTAAGTAAGCATTTTCAAGCCAAAGGTTCCTTCTGATTATTGATTAACCAGGTGTGGGTCTTTCCAGAGCCTGCACCTTGAGACCTCAATAGACATTCCTGGGGCATATCCTACTCTTTGAAAACGCAAATATCAGCAATTTCAACCCAATTCTTATCAGGAAGGACGCGGGGTCAAGCTGCCCTTTTGGTGGCACCCTAAATCCCCCTTCCCTCCTGCCTTGGTCAAGCTGAGACTTGCTTTTAACAGCTTGCTGACTAGGCTGTCTTTAACAATAAGCCATAGTGGTTTCAGGTACTTTACTGGTTTGCCAAAGTCTCCTCTTACAACTGGATTCTCAGGTAGCATCCTTGATCAGGAGCACTTTTATTAACCATTAGAGACTGGAACATGAGATGGACTATTTCTTTCAGATCGAGAGCTTGCTAAAATCCTCTATGCCTTTTTCACTGGGGGACAAGATTACTGTAATGCACTGTACAGGAGGCTATGAAACCGCTTGGAATCCATGTTAACAGATTCTATGGGCCCAATACTTGAGTCACATCAAGTGATGATTGTGGTATGAACCAACTGTGGCTGGAGTGGCTGAAGAAAATTGGCTGTATGCAGTTTTTATGACCTATCCAATTCAGGGCTTAGTGAACAGCCTGTACGGTCATCAGGGTAACTAAGAGCTAACTTAGGGCTGCTCTAAATTACATCCAACTGCAATGGCTCCTAACTACAATTACAACAAATGATCATTAACAAAGTGCAGCAGTGCTTCAGCCACACTCCTCTGTCCCAGCCGCACCCCAATAAGCCCTACAGTGAGGGAGGGGATGGGGAGTGGTATGGGGAGATATCCCCATATCAGAGGGAATTCTCAAATGAATTGTGCCAGCTTTACAGACCCTTTCTGTCACCAGCCCAACACAAAGGGCCAGATCAGACTTGAGAATTAGCCTTAGAAGCTAATTCATTCTCATTGTTTACATCACATTGAGATGTGCATCCTTCCTCAGAGCATATCAATCACTGAGGCACGTAAACAAGAATACTCCCGTGTAGATGAAGCTGTTCTGATCTCATTAATTGAGCAGACAACTGAGAATTAAACTCCACTCAGACCAAGACAAAACATAGAATCTGTGCCACGGTGATAGGTATCACTTACAGGCTTAGGCTGTGTGGTCCAGACAAATGATGAACAGACTTGCTGTTGAGGTATATGAGGCATTGACATGCTATTGAAGCATAAGAGGAATCCCTGACAGAAGCAGTGAAACACGTTAGTATGTTCGTATGGGAGAGATTTGCACTCTATCTGTTTATTGGATAAACAGAGGACTTTATTTCTCCGTCCAACACAGCCTCTTTCAGCTCATGAAAAATTCACCTGTACAAAACAAACTGAAAAGTAAATTGAAAATGTTTTCTCTGTTTCTCAAACTTTCAGGCAGGCTGTTCAGGTGGACTTTTAATTTTTTTTTTAAAAAGATTTATATCTCCTATTTCAAAATAATATTACAGATAGAAAACTACTGATAAATCATACATTTACATGTTTTACAAGAATGAAATCCCTTTCAATAACTCCTGGCATTAGTTATCTGCCGAAATAGAACTTAAATCAACATCTTTACACCTGTGCTGAATGCCACAATGACACACTGCAAGCTGACAGTGTTTGGGTTTGCTTCCTTTTTTATTTATTTATTTATTAACTAAGCCACATTATACTACCTATTGATCCAGTGAATGGGATGATTGATTTCCTATTTCTTTATGCCTTTGCCCTTAAACAGCATAAGCTCCAGAGAATGGTTCCCTTTGTGTGGTACTTTAATACATGAGAATCTGTAACTATCATTGAGATTGTCAGCAATTAGAATATTCAGGGCTAAATTCAGATTATCCTATTAGGCAGGTTAGGAGCAATACACCTGATAGGTGACATATCAGATGCAAGCTTAATAAATTTACTAAGACAGTAGGAACTCCTGTCTAAACTGCAAGGCCTGGGCCAGGTGGACCCTTGATCCTTTCCTTCCTAAATTTTCTCTGAAGCTAACCAGTCTTTGCTGGGTTGCAATATTTTGCAAGATATTG
This sequence comes from Gopherus evgoodei, assembly GCF_007399415.2. NCBI lineage: Eukaryota > Metazoa > Chordata > Testudines > Testudinidae > Gopherus > Gopherus evgoodei. Next base: position 26,225,391 of record NC_044329.1, on the reverse strand, counting down.
CAGCAAACCACATAGTAATGATTAAGTAATGTTCAGTTCCTGTAATCTTTTGACTCTGCAATATTTATAGCTCATACGCATGGGTATAACTTCTAAGCAGCAGCTCTGCATCTAAAAAACTGTTCAGTCAGAGACAATAAAGACAGGGAGAACAGACTTCACTGGTGACATGGACAGTTTCTAAAAAGATTTGGACCACAACTAACATTAAGCTTTTATCAAAGACCTGACTGCCTATTAGAGTAGGTAAATACAAATTGTACTTTAGAATTTTTAACAAAGTAATTAGAATTTCAATGAAAACAAGGGAGGGAGGAAATCAACAGGTTTATTTTTTTGTAATTCTCCACCCTCTCACCCAACCCCCATATGCCTTTTTTCAACCAGCTATACAGATTGTTGATATATTTCTTTTTATAAAAAAGGGAATAGTTGACAAGAAAAAAAAATCTCATATTCCCCCCCAATCCTCCTAGTTTTTTTGACAAGATCTACTGTGTATAGAATCAGCTTAACAGAATTCGTAAAATTAGTTGTAACCATGTCATCCAGTAACTCCTGATCATGTTATCGATGTAGTGTGATGTACCCTGTTACAGTACCTAAGGTTCATGAGATAACTTTGAAGCCACCTATAAGTATACACTATTCTTTCTATCAAAAATATAACATGATTCATGGATTCCGAGGCCAAAAATGACCAACTAGTGTGGCTTCCTATATAACACAGGCCATAGAACTTTCCCTAGAACATTTCCTAGAACATAACTTTTAGAAAAAACATCTCATTTTGATTTTAAAATGGCCAATGATGGAGAATCCACCTCAATCCTTGGTAAATTGTCCCAGTGGTTAATTACTCTCACTGTTAAAAATTTATTCCTTTTTTCCAATCTGAATTTCTCTAGCTTCAATTTCCAGACATTGAATTGTATTATACCTCTCTGCCAGACTGAAGGGTCCATTATTAAATATTTGTTCCGCATATAGATACTTCTAGACTGTAACCAAGTTACCCCTTAATCTTCTCTTTGTTAAGCTAAGTAGATTGAGCTCTTTTGAATCTATCACTATGAGGCAGGTTTTCAAATCTCTTAATCATTCTCATGGCTCTTCTCTCAACTCTCTCCAATTTATCAACATCCTTTTTTAATTGTGGGTACCAGAACCGGACACGGTATTCCAGCAGTGATCTACTAGTGACAAAAAAAGAGATAAAATAACCTCTCTACTACCACTCAAGATTCTGCTGTTGATGTTTCACGGGATCACATTAGCTCTTTTTTGCCACATATTCAGCTGATTGTCCACCACAACCCTAAAGTCTTTTTCAAAGTCACTAATTGCCAGGGTAGAATCCCTCATCCTTCAAGTATGTGCCCTATACTGGATTATCCTCGAGTATCCAGAAATTTCATCTAGTGTAAAATAAGGCATATCTAGCGTGTGTGTAGGGGGTGCGGGGGTCAGCATAACTACTTGATACTTGCATTCTGTAAATTTCAGTGGCTTTATATCTGCTTCTAGGCCCAAATCAACTCCTTGGCCATTATCTAGTAGGCTTGCAAGAAAAATAATGGTTTAAACCCAGCTCCATTTTCTTCTACCTTGCTCTTTTAGGAGTTTTCTGCTTCTCCTAAGAGAAGGGTTGGGTCACTGAGGGCCTTCAGAAAGAAAGGAAAGAGTAAAGAGAATATCTTGGGATACTGGTGGGCCTAATCCTCCAAACAATTATATGATTAGACTTTCATAATGTCATGTAAAAATTTTCCAGATCTTGCTTCAAGCAGATATCAACACAAAAACTTCTGAAATCCATGACAAAGCATGCATGGACAATATTTAGAGTGACAAGTCAAATTAACCTCAAGGTGCTAAAATGAATAAACACACAGGATGGAACTGAAGACTCAGATCCTCTCTGTAGCATCCGATTAACTCTAAATAAGTTCTACTCATCCTTAAATCTTTGAACTGCGCTGCATTCAGGTAAAGAGAGCAATGGTTTGTTGGATGGATGTTTTTTTTAAAGTAACAGTGAATTATTTTAATTAAGCTCTCTGTAGGCTCACAATCTTGTTCTCTGTCTCCCTTTATAAAGATTGCCATCTTCCCAGGTGGAATATCCATGCTCTCTCAAGCTTTAATTATCTGTTCACTTAATGAGTACAGTAGCTGATCCAGATTTATTGCAGTAGCTCTAAGCTTGTGTGAATAAAATATCAGGTCTGTTTGTGATCTGACAGCTATCTTTGTTTGCAGACTCTTCCAATTACTTCCAGGTCATTAGGCCCATCTCTAGTAGATATTTTACTGTCATTAGGAAAAGTGGTGTAATGACATTTGACAAGTCAACGACTGCAGCAGAAAACATCAGGAAAGATCAAAATAAGGCTTGAATATTTTGACTCAATGCTGGACTGCAGAGGGTAGAAATTAAAATTCATAAAGATTCTAGGTGTCTTGATTTGCTTCCCATGGGATTCCATAAATCAGTACAGTTATACCGGGTATACCTTACAGCAGAATTTCACACTAGTTGTCTCCAGTTCATTTATGTCATTTGTTTTATACAGATTTGTGGATGTTAAATTATAAAAAGCAGTGAACTGTCCATGAGTACATGCACAGACCTGCCAAAAAGCTACTGGTATTTCCAGGAAGATAGCAGTACTATGAAAACAGCAATAACAGCAAATGTAATCTTTATATCTATTCCTATTGTGATGCCATTCATCCTAATGGATCCCAAAGCACTTTAGAGATGATACAAGGGAGTCATGAACAGATAGATGCCAGAGGACACACTATTGGGAAAAGAGAAATGTTGGCCATGAACAACTCCAGCAAATACCATGTTTCAAAAAAATGCCATGGGATATTTACTATCCAAGTAGAGTAGTCATGATTTGCATTTTAATGATCTAATTCAAAAAATTCATAACAGGGTCCCAGGTCTTCTAGGATACCAGGTGTACCTCAGGAGTAGTCTACTGGAGTTATACCAGTTCTGCAGCAGTCAGTGTGAGAGGACAATCAGATCCTGAAGGCAGGAACATTCTCTTCCTGCCTATCTCAATATTGCCTAGGACACTGTTGCTGCTGCTCTATAACAAATAAATAAATAAGTTGCACTCCTGGAAAACAATCTCTCACTCTCACAGACCTTGGGAGACAGGCCAGTCCTCACTTACACACAGCCCCCCGAACCTGAAGCAAATACCAGCAACTACACACCACACCACAGAAACACTAACCCAGGAACCAATCCCTGCAACAAACCCCATTGTCTGCTCTGTCCCCATATCTACTCCAGTGACACCGTCATAGGACCCAACCATATCAGCCACACCATCAGGGGCTCATTAACCTGCACATCTACTAATGTGATATATGCTATCATGTGCCAGCAGTGCCCCTCTGCCATGTACATTGGCCAATCTGGACAGTCTCTACGTAAAAGAATAAATGAACACAAATCTGACATCAGGAATGGCAACATACAAAAGCCAGTAGGAGAACATTTGAGTCTCCCTGGTCATTCTATAACAGATTTAAAAGTAGCCATATTTCAACAAAAAAACTTCAAAAACAGACTTAAAAAAGAAATTGCAGAGCTGCAATGCATTTGCAAATTTAACACTATTAATTTAGGCTTGAATAGGGACTGGGAGTGGCTGGCTCACTACAAAAGCAATTTTCCCTCTCTTGGTATTGACATCTCCTCATCAATTATTGGGAGTGGATCACATCCATCCTGACTGAATTGGCCCTATCAGCACTGGTTCTTCACTTGTAAGGTAACTCCCTTCTCTTCATGTGTCAGTATATTTATGCTTTCATCTGTAATTTTCACTCCACGCATCTGAAGAGGTTTTTTACCCACAAAAACTTATGCCCAAATAAATTCGTTAGTCTTTAAGGTATCACCATACTCCTCGTTTTTTATTAAAATTAGTGACAGCAGAGGACACTCAGCACTCAAACTGGGCAGGAAACATTTTCCTGTCTTGCAAATTTTTTTTAGATTTTCTCATTCTATATAAGGATGAAACTGAGAGCTTTGAAGTTTTTTGTGGACAAACAAGTGTGCTCATGAGAGAGACAGAGAGAGAGAGAATGAATGAATTAATGAATAAACGAATGAATGAATATCCTGCCCACTAACCCACAATAGCCTGGTGGTTAGGGTGCTTGCTTGGGATATGGCAAGTTCCTACTCTGCCATTCTGCTACACTGCAAGTGAGGGCCCTAACAACCTGATTGTTCCCTATTCTGGTGAGTCTCTCTCAGTCTCTCCTGTTAGGGCTGTTCCACTTTGTATAAATAATAAAATATTTATTGGCAGAGGGACTTAAATCTGGGTCGCCACATGCCAGGGACCTGCTCTAACCACTGGGAAGCAGAGTCACTCTCTCTGTGTGGTCTAAAGACTGTTTAATGGTTTATACAAAATGAAACTGCTCCACCAAGAGAGACTGAAAGAGCCCTGCCCCAGCGTAGCCAATAGCTCGGTGGCCAAGGCACTCATCTGGGATGTGGGAGACTGAGGCTCAGGTTCCTGGTATGAATCAAACAGAGCAAGGACTTGAACCCAGGCTTCCTACACTACCTATTGACTATTGTGGGTGGGGTGCGCTCTCTTTCCCTCCTCCCTCTCTTGATATTCCAGTCTGGACCTGAGAAACCTTCCTTGATGAAAGATTCATAGAAACTGGTACATTCCTGTAGAAAGTTTTAGTTTCAACATATCAGCATTTTCCACTGAAAATACATTTCATTGAAAAATTCTTGACAACAGCTCTACTCAGCACCTCACTGGAGTGCTTGTCACTTTGCATGATTGGCCCTTGAGTCAACAGATAATGTGGCTTATGCACCGTCCTGAGACTCTATCCATAATGCTGCCCTGGGATGAAATCAGTGGAAGTTGCCTGTGCTCATCTGCAGGCAGAATTTTGGCCCTGTATGAGTTTCATCTGTTTCGCTAGCAACCACTGGGAAGATGAAGTCTCTTTTAAAGAGATGGCAAAAGCATCTTCATTTGTCTCTTTAGATGGACTCATTTCCCACCTCTGCTCCCCCCTTCCTGAGACACTGGCTGCCCTAATTGTCTGATCTTCTTGCTTGCTGACAGATTGCCTCCATTACTACGAATACTTTCTCATACCAATCCATCCAATATCAGCCCTTTCTTGAGTCATTTGTTTGTGATGTATAGGAAAAGAGTGTAGTCATGGGTATTTCAGCTTTAATTACATTCTGCCACTTCAGCTACTAAGTCAGTATCCATGACTGTGATTCCAAAGGAAGATTTCCAACTGCAAGGTCACAGAACAGCTAAAAAGTGGTTTAACCTACCTCTTCAATTGACCACTTAAACTGACAGCCCTAATTGTTCACCAGTGGACACAGCTATGCATTAAGATGTCTTTTCAGCACTGTTCTAAATCAAAGGATAATGTGACTTCAGTCATCTGGTTTGAATTAGGAAGCTAATTGCATCTCTTCCTTTAGCCTTTAACAGGAGTTGTCCTTATAGTTTAACAGAGTCCCCAACATATTATTTCAAACACAGCTACTATGAGCTATAAAATATCAAATGGAGGTTATTCAATATGGCTGAAAAGTGAGTAATACAACTACATATTCAGTCTCAGCTTTCAAGAGAGTTCTGTACTTACTCATGGACGTATGATGTAACTTTTTATTTTTAATTCGCTTTGAGTGTAGTTCTAATTTGAAACAGCGAGAAACACAAGCCCAAGGTGTATGTTTTGAAAGCTGTCTAAAACAAGCAAGGTATGATGGGGATGAGCTATGGTAAGATTCACTTTCCAACTTTGCCTCATTTTATACTTGTTGGAATGATGTGACCACTATGATAGAGAAGTTCCAGTCTGGAGCTTTGATTCCAATGACCCTTCATGCTTTTCTAGCAAAGAAAAATTAACTTCAAACCCGTAATCCTGTATTTCCCCATTGCCAGAAGAATATCTGCTAGAAAAGAAAACAAGTATTTCTTTCTTAGCACAGTGTTTCTTTCTTAGCATTCATCCCAATCTACTGGGCCTGTTCTCTCATATTCGTATGCAATAATTTGCATTCACTTCTTTTGGAGTTGTGAGCAAGTCAGTAGTAGATGTTTCTACTTTCACTGGTTCATTTCCCATTCAAAGTGCACGTACATCATTAACAACACAGATAAATCCCTTTCTTTCTGTGCTTTAGTTTTTGTGTGTGTTATCTCTCTGACACACCCCTATTATTAGGGAAGTAGTGATAGTAGCCATCATAATACAGATCCAGCAAACCAGCCATTGACAGGCCAGCAACATCAAGACAGGATCCTAAATCCTCAGAGAAATGCTTGGCATTAGAGTAAACACACTGCAGAAGTGCATATGCTGTATAATCCTGTATAATGGGAATAGCCACAGAGTTAATATTAGTACAGTTTCTAACTGAGCGGCCAAAATTCAGCATGTATGGAATGACCTCATTTGGATTGTAATCCCAATAGATTCGAACTCATGTTACCCATCTCCTGGAACATGCACACAAACATTTTTAAAAAGGCGCTTTACTCTGTGACAGGAAGTCTAATGATTTAAGTGATGTGAGAGAGAAAGGCTCCTTCCTTATAGGCTCTACCAGGGTAGCCAGACCTTTGTTACTTATTATTTCTATCGAGGTAGTGTCTAGGAGCCCCAGTCATAGACACGGAGCACTTTGTGCTAGCTGCTGTACAAATGCAGGACAAAAGGATGGTCCCTGCTCCCAAAGAATCTAACTTAAACCTTGTGCTGCAGCCTCTTATGGACTGGGGAGCAGGTAGAAATGGACTATTATTTAGTTATAATTCCTGTAACCCTGAAAACTAATTTTATTTTGCTGCCTTTGAGAATAGACTGATCATCATTGCAAAGGCTACAGAGTACCAAGTTTTATACCAGCTTTTCATTCATAACTGCTGGGACTCCTGCCAGGCCTGGGACCCTCTTCTCAGCCCTTATCCTCTCTGAGGCTATTTCAGAGCAGCAGAAGCTGCAGATAGTTCTTGTGGCAAGGGGCTCCCTGAACAGGGGACCAAGGAGCCACAGTGAGGAGCAACAGTTTACTAAAGGAAAAAGAACAGAAAATAAGGTATGCGGAGCCTGCCCCTGAGGGTATGTGATGGTGGTGGTTGGGGCTTACTTTTTAGTATGTGTCTACCTGACAGGGGCGGCTCCAGGCACCCGTGCACCAAGCGGGTGCCGGGGGCAGCAAACCATGGGGGGCGGCCTGCCAGTTGCCGTGAGGGTGGCAGTCAGGCTGCCTTCGACGGCATGCCTGAGGGAGGCCCAGCAGTCCCGCGGTTTTGGCGGCAATTGGGCAGCGGGTATGCCAAAGGCGTGGGACCAGCAGACCTCCCACAAGCATGCCACCGAATCCGTGTTACCAGCGGACCTCTCGCAGGGGGAGGAGGGGGAGGAAAGTGGGGCAATTTGCCCCAGGGGCCCCCACGAGAGTTTTTCGGGGCCCCTGGAGCGGGGTCCTTCACTTGCTCCAGGGGCCCTGGAAAACTCTCATGGGGCCCAGGCCCCCAGAGCTTGTTCCGCTCTGGGTCTTCGGCGCCAATTCAGTGGTGAGGGGTCCTTCCGCTCCAGGACCTGCTGCCAAAGTGCCCCGAAGACCAGCGGTGGGAAGTCCTTCCACCCCAGGACCCACCGCCGAAGTGCCGGGGAAGATCCCCAGGTCCCCTGAATTCTTTGCGCGGCCCTGACTTGGGGTGGCAAAATACATAGAGCTGCCCCTTCTATCTGGGGGAAAGGGCATATCTAATATATAAAGTGATGTGGGTCATACTAGGTTCTACCCTTTACCAATGTAGGGGCACCTCTTCAATCAATTCTTCTGACAACTTTTGAGTTCACTGGTGTTCAGGAGTGAACCACTGCCCCAACAACTCACTGGGTCACTTGCAGTGAGATGGTTCCTCTAGATGCATTTCCATGCTCAACATTGCTCCAAATCTGTGCTTCTGAATTATCAGTGGCAAAGGTTGTCTATTAAATATAGGTCTTTTGAAAGGTAGCAATGGTTTATCCTAGCTGGAGAAGTGAGTTACAGTGTCAGAGATGTACCAAAGTGATGCATAATCATCCAGGATTTTATTTGTCTCCCTTCCTTCCCCCCACCTGACTACAGTGAAAATGCTTAATTCCTCTTAGAATACTTAAATCAAACTCAGCTACTTTTTGTATTCTTCATGCATCCACCCTATTGCAGGTTACAATGATTATAAATCAAGAAGCATCAAATGGAATTGAACTCCAAAGCAATAATTTACTGGATAAATAACCTATATGTATTTGGGTGCTGTACTTTTTTACAATCAAAGAAGTAAAATTTCCATGTTGTAATCAAAGATACTGTGCCAGAAAGCTAGGAAAGTTTCTCACACCACGGGCTTTTAAGAGACCATTGGTATGTGAAGTAACTCTTCTTGGGGATGGAATTTAATAATACAATCTTTATAATGCCAGGGAGTTGTCAAATCATTCATAGATTGCATGTATTTTATCCCTTTTTCCAAGCTGAATATGCGCTATGAAAACAGTCGCAAGATGGAGTTATTAATAAAAAACCATTCAGTCTCAAAGAAAATTTATGTTCATAGCCTGATGGATATATTAGATTGGGTAATTTATCTCCCTGGGAAAAAAAAACATTTGTGTCACCCATTTTCTTCTTTCAAATATACAACCGTATGCCTGTTATTAAAGAGTTGGTAAATCTTAAATAGTAGCACCTCAAAAAAGCATTTTATCCAAAAAGAATTCCCATTTAGTAACTGTACAGCAGCTTCAGTCTTACAAAAAAATCTGATGTAGTGTGATAAATTCCCAGTTCGCCTTCACATAATTGTCTATATACTTTCTTTTCCAAGAAATAAAGCATACACTGAAAAGTTCTGGAGGGCTTAATATACATTGTCGACACTTTCCAATGCTGACCTTGTACCAGCACTGAACTCCTCATCAACAATATCTGCTCCTGTCAGCGTACGAATTATTAGTTGTTGTGTCATATTCAGAGTTAGATTGTCAGACTCTCAAGGTATAAACTTTGGTCCTGATTCTAATCTCGTTTACTCTATTGACTTCAGTGGAGTTTCTCCTAATATAGACTGGTGTAACTGAGAACATATGCAGTTCCTGTGTCTCCTAAGTATTCTGTAAAGTCCTATGCACACTTAGGTGCTCTAGAAATAATAAAGAGATGTTACCAGGAACTGTGGTTCTTTGAAAATGTTGCTTCTTGATCCTGCAAATGGATCAATACCGTCTTGAAGAGGAACAACTGAGAAATGTCTCAGAAGGAACAGAATTAGTTGTAAACAAGAATAGATAATAGAACTGGCAGTAGGAGCAGAAGAATGAATAGTTACTCTTAAGTCCCTACGTGCACATGCCTGGAACAGTTCTCCCCAGTTGATATCAAACTTTTAGAGGACAGTGTTGGAGGATGCTTTTTCTGCTGGGGATCCCTGGGTGGTGAATGCAAGTTCTTCAAACTCTTCTCTCTTCCTACCAGTATCACCCTACCAGACTTTCTGTGATTCAGCAGCATTAAATAGTAGCATGAAATATAGCTTAAGATAAACATAAAAACATGCATTTATTAGATTTCAGTCTTAAAAAAGCTCTACACCAAAGGTTACCTAGCCATATCTCTGAGCCCACTTGACGTAAGTTTAAGAACATAAGAGATACAAAATAAAAACTGACTAGAGGAGCAGCACTTTTTCCTCCCACTCAGCCATGTATCATTGATCACCAATCATGTGACCAATACAGGTTAAAAGCACCTCCCTTGCATCTTCCCACCATCAGCTGTCCCAATCTTCTAAGAATGTCAGCTCAAACTGGTGGGATTTGTCAATAAATTGTCAATGTCAATAAATAAAAAATGTCAATAAATTAGGCTCATTTGGGAGACTGAGATCAGAACGTTTCATAAAATAAAAAGGGGCATGGGGAAGGGGTGATGCAGAGACTGCTCTGCCAGCTGCCGTCTCCCTTTTACAATAAGGGGGATCCATATCAAGGGACCCTTATGATTGCAAAGGTAGCCATATGACATGGGAAGAAGCAGCTCCCAAGTCATTTAACCCAGGACTTTCAAAGCAGCAAAAGGCAGTTAGGTGCCCAATTTCCCTTGAATTCCCATGGGTTGGGCACCTAAATTCCTTAGGGCCTGTAGAGATTCACACATCATAACCAACAACTTAAACATCACCTGGAAACAAACAAGCAGCTAATGCCATGCCAAACATGATAGCACATATTGCCACCAGCAGGCACCGCATACCAAGGGAAACACTATTTCTCTCTCCCCCCACCCCCGTATACATGTGTGTCTCTGGAATACCTAGGAACAGCCAGATATCTATTTTTTTCCCATTGCAATCCTAGAAAAGTAGTAAGTGAACTGATAAGTGTTAGCAGTGAAAAGACCAAAGGAAAATACAAGCACATGAAATAATAATGATCCCTGTGTATTTTGAAACTAAAGGAGAAGAAATGAAATTGTATTTAAAATTTATCATGACAGGAGTTTAAAGCCTGACAGTTTATCTAAGGTAATATTAAGACTGCCAATTAATGAAGCTATTCTGAATCTAGCATAATCTTTGACAAACAAAAAGAAAACAAAAAGGAAAATTAAGCAAGACACTGTGTCGAGCATTCAAACATTTATGCAAACAGATAGACCTGTTCTTTGGTATTCCTTATCAAATTAGTTGTGGGCCTAGGACCTGTTTTGGTCCTGTTCTAGGCCCTAGTTCAACAAAGTACATAAGCATGTGCTTAACTTTAAGAACATGCTTAACTCTCATTGATTTAATTGGGATTTAAGCACATTTACGGTTAAGTGCATGTTCATGTTATGTTGAATCTGACCCCTAATGATTTGCATGCTAACATTCACTTTAGTGGTACAAGATCAGAGCCCTTGTCCAGTGGCTACAGAACAATTGTCTACATCACCAAAGCCATCATCACAAATGGCATGACTCGCTGACTGTCTCAGCAGCCAGCTGGCTTCACAGGTAGGTGAAAGAAGGAAAGGTGCTAATGGTTTAAAATTACACCTTTTTAAAAGCAGCTTTTGAGTAAAGTATCATGTAGCAAACCTTTCCTATCAAAGGAACCAAAACCCCCACCTGGCTTGCTAGCCCAACTCCTCTGGCTTCCTTTACCCTGTAAGGTGCCAGGCAACAATCTGAACACCCACCCCAAGCCAGCAGACTGAAGAGAACCAAACATAGGCCAAGGGATCTTCTGCCCAGCTGGCTGTACAGAGTTCAGGTAAGATGACCCAAAGCACAGAATAAAGTCAGTGGTTTGCAGCCACTGCAGAAGAATAACAATTTGCATGATGGTTACCAAGCCATGTTGTATACAAACGGCTGTAAAAATCATTAAACCTGAATAACTAATGCTTGATATTTAGCATATTTGTAACAGGATAGCTTTCCCCACGGCCTTGAGATCCTGGGGCTAAACCAGCCCTGACTGCAGGATGAGCCCCACCTAAGTGGGATCAGGTCATTTCTTATAAAGGGCAACGAGTGACTGCAATGGTGGCAGCGTGCACAGAAGCCCGAGGAGCAGTAGCTGTCTTGAAGAAGCAGCTGCAGAGACAGTGAACTGTGACTCAGCTCTGAGAAAGAGGGCTGGAAACTCCCCAATGACAGGGAAAAATATACTGAACTGGGGGTGGGGCCTGGAGGGCCAGTGTGTACTTCAGACTGAATAAACTAGATCTCCTTGGGGGATATTTTAATTGCCTTTGGACTGTTGAGAGTTTATTTTAGGAGGGCTGAAGAAGAAGAGGAAAGTAGAAGCAGGACCTCACAGAGACACTCTTCACCACAAGGGGGCACATGGGGGCAGCCAACCCTGTTACACCACCTTTAAAATAACTCTTCCTCTCCTGGTATTAATGACCGAGTTAACCAGCTAATGTCTATATAGAAATTTGATGATTAAAGTAGCTATTTAAGCTCTCTCTTTCTCTCTCTCTCTCTCTCTCTCTGTGTGTGTGTGTGTATATATATATATATATATATATATATATATATATAATGCATTTAAATTAAACTCATAGCTAAGTGTGTTCATTGTAGGATATCTAATAGGAAACCATATCAACTATACCATCCACAGATAAAACTGAAAGAAGAATTTGATCCAACCAGGTTTGTTTGGATCTTTCTGTCTCTAATGCTGCCCATCCATTATGGCACAAATTCCTGTTAACTCCCACCTACTGCCTTGGAGTGGTGAACTCTCTGACAGCCTTTGGGGAGGCAGGAATTCACCAGAAATCACTCCAATCCCACTTCAAACGGGAATTGTATCAGGTTCATTCTACTGCCTGGGTCAGACTAGATGATCATAATGGTCCCTTCTGGCCTTGGAGTCTATGATCTGCAAATGAGCAAACAAACCATCCAACTAGTCCCCCCAGCATCTGTCCCTCAGTCACCTTTCAGTATGCCTCCTTCTTTTTGGTCTCTGGCTGATTCAGGCATGCAGCATAAGCTCAGAGGTCCATTTATACTGGACTAAAAGACCCGCAGCATGGCCATGCCTGGCCCATGTCAGTTGACTCAGGCTCACTGGACTCAGGTCTGTGGGACTGTAAAATGTCTGGATCCTGGGCTCCCTACTCGCTGGACCCCAGAGCGTGTGCTTCAGCCTGAGCCCAAATGTCAAGACAGCAATTTCACCCCCTTCACCCCTCCCCCCCTCGCAGCCCAAGCCCTGTGAGCCCAAGTCAACTGACACAGGCCAGCTGCATGTGTTTAATTGCTGAATAGATGAACCCATAGTGGCCACACAGTGAGGCTGCTGCCTGCACCTGTCCCCCAGCCCATAGCTCAGACTCTCATCTTTCTTGTGTCCCTGCAGCAAATGGCATACCCACTCCCCAGGAGGAGTGGGATTGCTTGCTAGCTCCCTAATCAACCAGGTCTCGGGGGGATGGAGGGCTAACCCCCTTTCACACTGCTGATATGTGGAGTGAGGGCTCCAAATAACAGAAACCACATTTCAGAAGGGATACTAGTTACATTCATCAAGGCATTGTTTTTTTAAGAGCCAGGCCCTTACTGTTTCACTGTTGCGTTTCATAATGTCCAGTTTAGAAAGGCAAACACACCTGGCCTTACTAGTTTATCATTTATTTTCCTACTTGGTATAAATTCATTCTTTAAGGTAAACTGACACCCATAACAAATATTTTTGTTTTATTACATGCCAAACAGCTCAGTCCCTGTTCGATTTGAAAAGCTATGGGCAGAAATTTAATCTACAAAATATGATACAAATAATAATTTTATCAAAATAAACCCAAAGGTCAGGAAACCAGAGAAATACTAAACACCTTGGGTGCAATCATTGAAGTCAAAGGCAATTTTGTCATCAACTTCTATGGGGCCAGCATCTTTCTGCCATTAATGCTTTTTGCCAGTAATGCTCAAATTTTGACCTGTGGATCACAGTTAATTAGTGGATCAATAAGAACTGATGGGTCATGTGTTTCTAAGTCCCCTTCTTTTCACCTGCTAAACTCATTAAAAGGAGGTAACAATTCACTAAGTGCTTTTTTGATTTGATTTTCCATGAAAGTGATTGCTGGAGTTATTACAGGGCTGTTCTGCAGTAGCAAAAAGGAGGGAAGTGGTCCATAGAAGCGTAAGTGGAAGGTGAGTTGATCCAACAAAATCTCCTTGTTAAGGCATGGTCCATGGTATGAAAAAGTTTGGGAATTCCTGCTTTAGGAAAAATTCTGCCCAACTCAAACAGGCAAAACTCCCACTGAAGACGATGGGAATTCTGCTCAATTGAACATTGTTGAAATTGAGCTTTTGGCATTACAATAACTACATTTGACTAAATGGGTTTTCAAGGCTGGACCCAACTCAGTATTTCTTATTGGTTTACATTAATATTACACACAGAGACATGCCCACTGAATAATGGAGAATCTGCTTCCAAATGGAGTAGGTGGGAATCTTATCACTCACTTCAGTGGGACCAGGGTAAAGTCCTAAGTATACATATTTATTCCCAAATTCTGGCCCTGATCCTAAAATTATTATTAGCTCTGCTGTTGGTATCAATAGGCACAGGATTAAACACATCTGAAGTGTGCCCATTCAGGTTGTACTTTTGGGGTGTTTACAATCAGACACGGGCATGAGCCACAAACGTTGTATTAACTTCAGCAAAAACTGGGGTTTTTTTGAATCCAGGCTTTAGATTAGGACTTATATCTAGTTAAAGCTAGTCAGCCTTCCGTCTCATGAAATTTTACATTACCACCCAAGCTGAGCTAAAATTGCCCTGAAATGCATTGCCTGTTGGGAATTATTGCTTAAGTATACAAAAGGTTCAAGCAGATAAATTATCCAATCTCACAGTTTCACTTTTTCTGCACAGAGTGAATTAGACTATTGCCTCTTAAAATATTTAATTAAACAATTCTATCAATTATCCTGAACAAATATGCAAATACAACTACTGCTGCTTCATGTGGTGTTTTCAAACTTAGCATTCATTAAAAACTCTTCTAGACTGTGTAGCATATTAAATGAATTTAGCAAACATAGCAATTGTCTTACCTATGAAAATTGCTTCTTGTAATTAAAACATTTGCTCTTATTTTGGCACTTTTCCCTATGCAAGATGAATTACAACAGCTAGACAAGGTTTCTCTTTAGTATTCATAGGTCTGAGCACTGGGGAAAGGACAGACTTATTTAGTTTATTTGTTCAAATGATAAATATGCAATTAGACTTCAGAAAAACCGTACTTCTCTTTTTTGCACAATGCACAATTAACCTGTGAAACTCATTGCCACAAGATATCACTGAAACCAAGGTTTAATAAGATTCAAAAGAAGACTAGACATTTATTAGTAAATAAGAATATCCAGAGGTTCTCTCCCAGGTCACTGGGCTATAGCAAAATATGGATCTTCCATGAATACTCAGCAGGGCTGACTGACTTTCAGCACCTGCAAAGTCTTCCCTTTGGGAGGTGTAACCAGTGGTTAATACAGTGAAAAAACACCTTTTGAAAAAAGTATGGTTTAATCTGAACAGAAGAAATAGCAAAGCAGAACCAGAGAAAAGGGTTTTTAACCCAACAGTCTATATAGGCATATGTATTTTCCCTATGGCTTACCATTGCCCTGGAAGTTTAGGAAGGCTTAGCTGCTCCATAACCCCAAGTAGGAGTTATGTCTGAGTCAGTCTGATCGTGACACCTGACCCTCCCCACTCTACCACCACCTCTCTAGAGAGTGGCTTTATACCTGTTACTGTTCTTTTTATCTGTAGGCTCCCAGCTTTGGCAAAACAGTTGGGTAACTTTGTCTGGAACCTGGAATTAGCATCTTCACAGCTAACAGCTCAGGTATTGTCCTCTAACCTCCTGATGTGTTTTAACAGGAAGTGTTTTTTTGTTGCCTTCCCCCTTGATTCCTAACAGCCTGATATTAAAGTAAACCACCTATGTATACAGTGAATTTACCCCATATAGACATACAGTAAGTACCCAAATAACCAAGTCATGTACACTATTCATACATTATTATAGTTCAACCCCACATCCTTCATATAGGGCATAAGCCAACCTCTAATTAATGGAGATTAGAGGAAAAAAAAAAGCTTTGCCCACTTCAGGATTCTATGCATCTTCCCCTGAAACATCTGGTACTGGCCACTGCTGGAGACAGAAACACTTGACTAAACAGACTACTGGTCTGATCCACTATGGTAACTCCCTTAAAAACTCTGCATTTACAAACACTCACTAGACATGAAGAGCAAAGGCTTGTTTTCACTGAAGTATTATCAAGAGCTTGCTCCTCTTGAGTTAATCTAGCTCAAGTGAGAGCAGGTACACTGCAAAACAGCACAAGCAGCACAGACTGAGTGTACCATCAGCACAGAGCGTAGCTACATCCCTACTGCATTACTAGCTTGAGCATCAGCAGCACTCAAGCTTCAACCCTCAAGCCCTGCTGGACCAGATAGCTCAAGTTTAAAGCACCATTTAACTCAAGCTAGAGATTTTTGTGTGTGGACATGAGTTAGGCTAGGGGCAAGGCCGGCTCTAGGTTTTTTGCTGCCAGTCATGGCCGGTCATGGCTAGGGGTAATGTTCAAATTATAACTCAGATTAACACTGTATGAAGACATACTGTGATAGGATGTTTGGAGGGCCAGGCTACCTAGCAGTTAGCACTGACCTCCAGTTCCTGTCTTTCAGTCAGAGCAGTAGAGATCTCTGGTTTATGGCTGGAGTCTTTTGGCCTACATCCATATCAGGGCCTTTGTCCTGACGGAGAGCATGGTAGGGTGACCCAGGTTCTCCCTCTCCATTGGGTCCCAGACCAGCAACTTGTAGAAAGCAACATGTTGGGTCCTCCCTGCAGAGTGTCCAAGTGCATTGCCCTGGGTTACTTCCTACCTATGTGTTCCTTCAGTTTGGGGCAGGGCCCCTATAGTCCAAACGGTCAGTAGTTTAATAAAAGAATCCAAATGAGCAGGGTTATGTGGGACCTCATGGTTCTCAATAGGGTGGTGGGCCTTCAGCCACTCTGTGGTCAGTCTTCTATCTGGTTTCCCACAGAGGTATTCATTTCTCCTACAACCTGGCCACCACCCTTTGGCTGGGCTTTTGAGCTCCTTTTAACCTACTCCTCCAGCCAGAGCATGCTACCTGAGCTCCAGCTGAAGCACTGCCTTTTAACCCCTTCGAGCCCAGCATGCAGTTTATATACCCCATCACACATATCCTAAGATACCATGGTCCCTCTGTAGAATGAAAAAGGAAAATAACTGTGCCAGCAATGTAGTATCTGTTGACAAATATTGATTTTTTAATGGTGATAACTGTAGTACTTCTTTCAGTAAGCACAGCCTGAAGGATGAGATGCTTCATTCCTTGTGCACCCACAATTCCCAGTGAAGTCAGGAGGAGTTTTGGTGAACAAGAAATAGATAAACCAGCTTCAAATCTGGCATCTGGAAAAATAAATGGAGTTGTCATTTTATTCATGGAATGCAGAGTATGCTGGAAATCAAACTGAATCAGATACACATACATACACTCACACACATGATGCTGTGCTATGGTTTCATCAGCATGAGTTAGGGATGGGGCATTATGCATGAGTGGCAAAGTCATCAGTGAGTTATGTAGGATATACCAAATGAATATTGTTAAACCTTTTCTTATGTTTTCTTATATGCCACATGGGCATATTTTCAGAAATTCTCAGCATCAGAGTTTCTGTTAAAGTTAACAGGAGGTACTAGAATTCATGGTCTTTGTAAATAAGGTCTCATATGTTAGAGAAAATTCCTATTCTAGCAATGTCCTGAAGAGATTTACAACATTTTATTGGGCTATTTTTCATATCACTACACCTGTAAAATAAAGAACTTTTGTTACTTCGAATCCAGTTGTATGGGGCTTAGTAGGAACCACAAAATCTCTCAACCTGACCAAAAATAGGGTTTTTTTATGCCCTAAAATCTCAAATTAATGGCCAAAATCTTGGATTCTTCCACAGCTAGAAGTGAGAGCTGTATCCTAATGGGAAGCTGAGAGCTTTCTGTTTCTAGGGATATGATATACCCAGTTTTAGCCCTGCAGGTCCACAGGATACTAGATTTTACAGATACTTTTATATCTAGGAAACCTATCATAGGCCAACGCCTGACTGATACCCACCCTGTGACTCAGGCCAATGTCATCAGGATCAAAGTCCACATTTGCAGGAAAAAGACAGCAATATTTCTGCGGCAGGTTGATTTTTTTTTTTTTAATGCTGGCAGTTGTTTAAATTTGTTTGTCAGGGATGGAATATTAGGTTTTAAAGAGATGAAATAGTGGGAAGAGGGCAGGTGAAATGGCCAAAAGTGCATGACAAACTTACTATATGACACAAGATATTTAATCTTCTAAAGGAGTTTACATTTTTTAATTTCAATTTTATATCTACAAGTTTATATCTATTATATATTTTTACTGGTTCTATGGCTGGTGGAATTTATTTATTATTATTATTATTATTATTATTATTATTATTATTTTCACTGGTTCTGAAATTTCAGAAAGTCAGAAAAACTTTTCAAAAAACACTTTCTTTAAAATTTGTATTGGTTTTTTTTTTTCAGACCGTTTTAAATGAAGCTCATGGTTCTGGAATTTTATCCATGGGCATCACTTACACATATGTGGTGTTTTATATATTTCATGGGGGCTCCAGTCCTGACTCCATGATTAAGGCTGAGTTCTGTTTTGCAATAGAAGAGGGGACTCAACTCCTTTGCTATGTATGAACAATACAGTATATCTTCCCCCAAACTTACAGCACTTACTCTTTGAGCACAGAATGATTTTTTAAGAATGTAATAGTAAATTGTTAATTATGAAATCAAGAAACTTAGCATCTATTATTTTTTATTATTACAGTAGTGCTTAGGAACCAAGTGGGAACGGAGGCCCAAATTGTGTAAGCATTATAGAAACATAATGCTTGATTTCTGAATAATTACAAAATCCCTGTAGAGTGTGTAAGTTGTTTGTACACACACACACACACACACACCTGCCCTAGATGATTCTAGATCACTGTGCATTTGTGAGATATACAAATCTCCTATGTGGTTTCACAAATTTCATGCCTTGCCTTTACTCAATCTGGATGCAGAGTTGAAAGCAGCCAGGATACAGTTGAGAATAATAATCTCCTGCATGAAGTTGTAAAATGGAAGGCAACATGAGAGAACATGTGACTCATAAGATCTAATGCCAAATCTAAATACTATTATAATAACCACTGCATTTAATGCTCATAAATCTTTCTGTGGTATCCCCTCTCCTTGAGAGGTCTTGACCAAAATTAAACTCAGTTCTCCAAAGCTTGCTTCTAGATTGCCGTCCTCAGTAAAGATATCACTGATCTTGGGGAAAAATTTGGGCTTCTAACAGAAAGTAAATCAGGCAAATTTGAATAGTTATTACACAGCTGATAACTCAGCAACATCTGAACACTTGTTACATTGCAGCTAGTGATAGCCACAAGGGGAGTAGTAATTGCATCATTAATTTAAACATTTATGCAACAGCAGAATCACAGATAGTGTAGGGTAGAGACCTTTTTATTTGCTGTGTGCATTTCTGTCTAGTCCCTTCTAATAATGAAATCGTATGTCAAGGCTGCATCTTGAGCATCCTAAAGTGTTTGGTAAGTGATATTTGATGCACAAGACATCAAAGGCAGATTACAAGCTATCCTTTTAGGTACATAAAATGTCAAGATTTTAGTGACCACTTGCTGTTCTTATCACAATAGCTTTGTAGCTATTTACAGATTTTGCTAATTTAAACAATCTATGAACATAAATAAAGACTAGAAGCCTGAAATAAAAAAGCATTCTTAGGGCTTTTAGAAGAGATTAAACAGAATGCATTTGATTGTCTCTGTTATAGGTTCTGTGTACCGAAATGTGTTCTTTATGTGCCAGTATTTGTGTTTGTCAAATTAGAAGAAGGCTGTAGCACTGAAAACTGAAAGCTATTTTTCACAGGACTCCTGAAGTGGTATAATCTCAGGCAAAGCCTGGGAGTGGAAGGCAGAGGGAAGCAGTCAGAGGTTCCCTGGGTATTCTAGCTCATGACTTCTATCCCATGAAGCACAAGGAATATAAAGATAAAAGGTTGGAATAGTTCTTCATCCCTGTGGGGGTGAGGAGTAGGAGTTAATGCAGTGACATCTGTGCATTATTCAATATCCCTCCAACATTAATTAAATCAGTCTGTGGAAGAAGACAAATTGCTTGTCATTTATGAGACAAGCTAAACTTTCAGAAGTGACTCATCATTTTGAATATTCCAGTATTGGTGTGTCCAATTTGAGACACCTTTTAGAGGGGCCAAAAATTTAGAGGGTGGGTGCTCAGGTGCCCAGAAATTTCTGAAAATTCGATGTGATGTTTCAAGTTAAGCACCCAAACTTGAGGCACCTAAAATCAGATCTTCATTTTTTTAACATTTAGATTGAAAGAGACACTCATATAAAGCATGTACATATATGTATTATATATAAGCGCACACATACACATCCCTCCCTTACTTACCCAGAGTCTTTTTGACTATTCAGGTATATTTTTTATGGTTCCTCATTTTATTCCTGCAGCATACTCCATAGCCTGCATATACAGGATATTATTGGGGGCAGCTATTCATTGGAATTCAGGATACAAGCTGCAAATACTTATTTGGGGGGTGGGGAGGGGTTTTCCTTGTTGTTTATTACATAGTTCTACCTAAATGATGAAGATTCCCAGAAAATTACAGCCTGCTGACAATTCCCAGTTTCTTATGAATAGCTATTTGGAATTTAAATTAAAGATTATGTGTTGAGGGTTTATTTTCCTATAAACAAAACCTATATCTATTCCATAAAAATATTTTACTATTAATGGAGTACTTATGTACTCCACTCTCTCATATATATAGGAAAATAACTTAAAACAGAGATTTGTAAACATACAGCTCAAAAGATAGTGTACTATATGTTTCTCTTCCTGGAGAAGAGTATATTTTAGTAATAAAACCTGTACTTCTTTCTATACTAAAATACACTGATACTATATATCATTATATTTTTTCCTCTTTAGTATTATTTGTATTGCAGGAGAGCTTAGGAGTCCCAGCTATGAACCAGGATTGCTCTGTGGCAGATGCTGTACAAACACAGAATAATGATATATAGTGAAAAGTAGTTAAAAGATTTTTTTTAAATCCCATTTTTATTAATTTCCATATTAGGGAACAAATTACATAAGCAGCAGCTCTTTTCAAAGTATTATTTTTAAAATATACTTATTATTCTAGAAATGTTTCTATAAAATGAAGTTTTTATTCATAGTGTGGATTAACAGCAGATATGCTTGATTACTTTCCATGAGCAATAAGATTAAGCAGAGCAGAGAAAAACTGCCAGGTTAACCCCTCTACGCCCACTCTCCAACCCCTTTTCAATGTGTTGAGTTTACATATTTTAAAAAGGAAAAAGTTGAAAAAAAATCTTTCAGTAAGGATGGATCAGGAATCAATTTTCCTTTTTCTAATGCAGTTGCTCATATCATCTTATATGTGTAGGGCAACATTTTGGGCTTCATTCTGTTGCCTGAACTGAGGGGTGAAAGGAGTGGAAAAAGACAGACACAGCGATGGTCAGTCCCAGAAGAGTTGCGACTAACACAGCGTTACTGAGCCAAACCCTTGCCTCTGCTCCAGTTGCTGTCTAGTACTCTGGAAGATGCAAAGCAGCTGAAAGCCAGAGGATCCAGGCCACTAAGGATTCACCTGCATAGAAGAAACCAGGTGGTATAGAGCCATCATAGCAGAGTCCTCATGAGAACAAGCACTAGTCATAGTCCTCTGCTTTGAAGGGATTTTGGTCTTGGTCTTCTTGTATGTTCACTCTCTTACTCTAGAGTTCAAGGTAAAAGTGGGGCAGAGAATGGCATGTCTGAGGAGTCACAGGTTTAAGTGACAACCTTGCCATGCAAATATGGTGCTTTGCTGCCTACCCTATTTTTGTCCTGCTTGTTACTTTTTACTTTTATAGAAATGCCTTTCTACACTCCTGAAGCTCAAGATCAAGCCCATTTTGTTGTTGCAGTGTACAGCCTTTGGGTTGGAGCAACCTTGGTATGATTTCTTCTCTGAAAATCCCTTGCTCTCCTTCCGCTGATTAGTAGGATTTGAATAAAATTGCTGTATAAACACAACTTCCCAGATCTTTATGTTTTATGTAGAATTGTTCCCTTCTAGAAGCCAGTACTTTAAAGATGGTAAGTATTTTAATGAAGTGTTCGCTGCTCAGTGAAACTCCATCACCGACTGTTTCATGAGATTGTATTGGTTACAACAAACTACTGCTTACAGAGCCCAATCCTTACCCCATTCACACAGGCATGTTAGGGCCAAACATAGTGGAAATGGATCATTTCCCCTGGGCAGAAGGATGACAACATAGGTCACCTCTGTGAAAGCCCTTTGCTAGGTACAGAGGGAAGTGGGTTTATAGACTGTGTGAATCCAGTAGGACCAAAACTGCAAAGTCCACATAAACAATACATGTCTTC